>NC_090440.1:1864831065-1865456065 GCF_031143425.1 Pleurodeles waltl
CCCTGGTGTTGACAGACAGACACATTATAATCACATACAGACTTGATCGTGCCACAATCCAAGAACTGTGTGCCCAATTGGAGCCAGACCTGGTGTCAGCTATCCGCCAGCCCACAGGTATCCCCCCTCTAGTGCAGGTCCTGTCAGTGCTCCATTTCCTGGCAAGTGGCTCCTTTTAAACTACAGTGGCCATGGCATCAGAGATGTCTCAGCCAATGTTCTCAAACGTGTTGACCAGGGTGTTGTCTGCCCTGCTGAAACATATGCGCAGCTACATCGTGTTCCCCCAGGTGGAGGATTTGGCCACAGTGAAAGCTGATTTCTATGCCTTGGGACAGATGCCCAACATCATTGGTGCCATTGATGGGACACATGTGGCATCTGTGCCCCATGCAGAAATGAACAGGTATACAGGAACAGAAAAAGCTATCATTCGATGAATGTGCAAATGGTGTGTCTGGCGGACCAGTACATCTCCCATGTGAATGCCAAATATCCTGGCTCTGTGCATGACGCCTATATCTTGAGAAATAGCAGCATCCCTTATGTGATGGGCCAACTCCAGACTCACTGGGTGTAGCTAATACGTGAGCCCAAGTCCCCACACAGTATGAGTAGGTGTCTGGGTATGGGGTTGTCCCTAAGGGTTAGTGTGTGTCTCACAATTGTCCCTCGATATTTGCAGGTGACTCTGGTTACCCCAACCTGTCATGGCTACTGACCCCAGTGAGGAATCCCAGGACAAGGGCAGAGGAACGTTACAATGAGGCACATGGGCAAACTAGGAGGATTATTGAGAGGACATTTGACCTCCTGAAGGCCAGATTCCGGTGCCTCCATTTGACAGGTGACTCCCTGTACTACTCACCCAAGAAGGTGTGCCAGATCATTGTGGCATGCTGTATGCTGCACAACCTGGCATTGAGACGCCAGGTGCCTTTTCTGCTGTAGGATGGGCCTGATGATGGTCTTGTGGCAGCAGTGGAGCCTGTGGACAGTGAGGAAGAGGAGGCAGAGGAAGAAGATGTGGACAACAGAACAAACATTATCCTGCAGTACTTCCAGTGACACACAAGTAAGAGACTGTAACTCCTCTTCACATTTCAGTATACTTTAGGACATTGTACATGGCAGGCTCTTACCCTCTGTCTATGGACAATGACGGTTCCCTTTGGGTTTTCTTTTTTCCGATCTGTGTACCCCATTCTGGCTTCTGCTATGTGTACTGCTGCCCAACAACTGTCATACATTGGTATGAGTAAATGAACATTTACGTTGCAATGCTTTGATAATGTTGTACTAATACATTTGTGAATCAGCAGACTGACTCCAGATTGGTATTTGTTTCAAGGGTGTTTATTTAGGTGCTAATAAGTATAGGGGTATGTGCAAGGGGCTGGGGTGATGATGGAGGAAGGTCCACGGTAGAGTCCAGTCTCATGGCATCACAGGTCCATTCTCCAAGGGGACATAGGAAGGGGAGCAATGGCAGTTAAAGGTGGACAGGGTAACAGAGTGGGACAGAAGGGTGACAATCAGGAGAGTCCTATTTCCTGGCGAGGGTCTTGGCAATGTTCTCTGTCTTCTGCCTGGATCGCAGGGAACGTTTGCGGGGTAGTTCTCCTTCTGCAGGGGGTGGGGTGCTGGTGGCCTGTTGTTCCTGTGGTGGGGCCTCCTGTCCACTAGCTCCGGCAGAGGTGGAAGGCTGTTCATCGCTTTGGCTAGTGTCAGGGGCCCTTTGTTGTGCCACTGCCTCCCTCATGGTCTTGCCCATATCAGCCAGCACCCCTGCTATGATGACCAGGATGGTGTAGATTTTTGTGAGGTCCTCCCTGATCCCCAGGTACTGCCCCTCCTGCAGCCGCTGGGTCTCCTGAAACTTGGCCATAACCGTGCCCATGGTCACCTGGGAATGGTGGTATGCTCCCACGATGTTTGAGAGTGCCTCGTGGAGGGTCGGTTCCCTGGGCCTGTCCTCCCCCTGTCGCACAGCAGTCCTCCTAGCTTCCCTGTTGTCCTGTGCCTGTGTCCCCTGACCCATGTGCCCACTGCCACTGATTCCAGGTCCCTGATCGTCCTGGGTTAGTGGGGTTGCCTGGGGTCCCTGTAGTGGTGGACACACTGCTGATTGACGTGTCCTGAGGACAGTGGCATGGGCCTGCTGGGTGGGTGCTGTGCTGTTGTTTCCTGAGGGGGGTGGCTCTGTGGTGGTTTGGGACTATGGCGGGGCAACCGACTGTCCAGAGGTCCCTGATAGGCCAGGTTGGTCATCGTGATCCAGGCGTGAAGAGCTGCTGTCATCACTGTGGGCCTCTTCTCGGGGGGACTGGATGTAGCTGGCACCTCCTGTCCGGTGACGTTGGGTAGGGGTCCTTTTGGGATGCAAATGCATTGTTATTGTATCTGTGTGTGCCATCTTGTGCAATGGTGTTTCCCTTATAGAATTGTGCTTTCCCTGTCGCCTAGGCCTTGTGTGATTGCTGATTGTGTGGGCTGGGTGAGTCTCTCAACTGGGCATGTTGTGGTGATGGGTGACCATACAGGGCTGTGATGGGTGTCCATGCATTGTTGTTGCATACAGGGCTTGGTATTGGGATGTGTGGGTTGTGATGGTGGGGTGGATGTGAGGTGATGGAGTGATGGGAGTGATGGTACGGGTGGGGGTATGTGATAGTATGCAGTTTGGGTGGGGGGATAAAGTAGTTAAGATTTGACTTACCAGAGTCCAGTCCTCCTGCTACTCCTGCGATGCCCTCAGGATGCATGATCGCCAAGACTTGCTCCTCCCATGTTGTTAGCTGTGGGGGAGGAGGTGGGGGTCCACCGCCAGTCCTCTGTACTGCTATCTGGTGTCTTAATACCACAGAACGCACCTTCCCCCGTAGGTCGTTCCACCTCTTCCTGATGTCATCCCTGGTTCTTGGATGCTGTCCCACGGCGTTGACCCTGTTGACGATTCTCCGCCATAGCTCCATCTTCCTTGCAATGGACGTCTGTTGCACCTCTGATCCGAATAGCTGTGGCTCTACCCAGATTATTTCCTCCACCATGACCCTTAGCTCCTCCTTAGAAATCCTGGGGTGTCTTTGAGATGCCATGATGTTGTGTGAGTGACATGTGTGAGGTGATGTGTGGGGTCATGTGTTGGCATGTATAATGTGATGTGCGTGGATGGTATATGAGTGATGGTGTTCTCTGCCCCTGATTGGGTGTGTGCTCTTTGATTGTCTACCTGTGCTTGGTCTCTTTTTTTGGTTGTAAGGGGTTGTGGGTATTGGGGGTGTGTGTTTTATAGTGGTGTGAGTGTGGTGTGTGTATGAGTGGCAGGTGTGTGTATTTTGAATTGTCCAATGTGGTGTAGTTTTGTAAATGTGTGTGTATTTTGAGCACGGCGGTGTCTACCGCCAATGGTTTACCTCTGTTGAAAGACCGCTGCGTTGATTCGTGGGTCGTAATACTGTGGGCGTATTCCTGTTGGCGTGACGGTGTGGGTTTTGCTATCGACAGTATATCACTAACCTTTGGTCTGGCGGACTTGTATGGGTGTCTGTATTGTGCCGGTATTCTCTGTGTGGGTCATAATACCCATGGCCGATTACCGCCGCGGTCACAGCTTGTTGGCGGCCGTTGGCACAGCTGTAAGCGGTATTTACCGCCAGGATTGCAATGAGGGCCATAGTGTACTAAGTGCATCTGCGCTTGTCTGCATACATTTTCATCTTGTGCTATGACACAAATCTGTGTGATTAAGTTTACCATCATTTGTTGATCTTTCATTGGTCCTTTGTGGCAACTTGGTTGTCATGGCTCTCTCAAACATCAGAGTGGCAGGACTTTCACCTGTCATTGAATGAGGAGTCGACCGATAGGCATGAAAAGTAGAACGAAGAGCTGATTTAAGCTCATGCTTCTCCAGTGCAGCAAGCTCAACGGTCTTCACAAGTTTACTCATAAAACGCTTGACAACGCCATTTGCTTGTAGCCACAGGGTGTGCTTTTCTGATGCTTAACATTGAGATGATTAAGAAAGTCTCAACTGTTGAAAGGGGGGGTCATTGTCAGACTTTAGCACTGAAGGAACACCCCATGTTGCAAAAATTACATCTAACCTCTTGATAACATTTTCCTGAGTGATAAACGAGAGGTCTTCTATCAAAGGAAATTGAGGGTGCTCATCAATGACCACCATTAACTGATGTCCATTGTCAAGGGGTCCAAAGAAGTCAACAGTGATTCTCTCCCCCAGATGCTTCAGAAGATCAGACATGTTAAATGGATACTGGGTTGTAGCGGGAGACAAGCAGTTGCACAAATTACAGGCCTTTAATTCCTGTTCAACACTTTCATCAAGATGAGGAAACCAGACTCGATCTCAGAGAGCTTGTTTAGTGGTGACAATTCCACAATGTCCTTCATGTGCCACTTCAATTACCAGTTGTTGCAGACTCTCCGGTATGATAATTCTCAAACCTTATAAGACAATTCCTTCCTGAGTAACAGACAGTTCATCTTTCACATTTGTGAATTTCAGATATTCACTGACATTTGTAAGAGGTTGAGTGTGCTGTTCCCAGGATTGATGTGCAATAATGTCTTTAAGTATCAACATGTCATTATCTGTGCGTGTGGCTGTAATGATTTGTTCCAATGAAATAGTGGCTGGTGTACTATGAAGTTAATGGATGCATCAGTAGCTTTGGAAGTGGTATTACAACACTATACTGGCACTCATGAAAAACAGTCAGCAGGGTTTTGATATTTCTCTGGTCAGTGCACAATAGTGTAGTCATATTCCTGTAATTGCAAACCCCAACATTCAATATGAGGAGACATCTTGGCTTTAGGATTGCCAAAGATGGAAAGCAAGGCTGATCAGTGACGAGTGAAAGGCTTTCCATATAAAATATGTGCAAATGCTCTCAAGCCCACACTACTGCTAAACCTTTTTTTCAGGTTGTGAATAGGCACATTTAGTTTGTGACAAACACCTACTAGCATTTGTCAA
This sequence comes from Pleurodeles waltl, assembly GCF_031143425.1. Classification (NCBI taxonomy): domain Eukaryota; kingdom Metazoa; phylum Chordata; class Amphibia; order Caudata; family Salamandridae; genus Pleurodeles; species Pleurodeles waltl. The sequence goes on from NC_090440.1 coordinate 1,864,836,071, forward strand.
AACATGCCTTTAAACATTTGGGTGTCCATTGTGTTGGGCAGAAATTGCACAAATCCTGCTTAACTTGCATCAACAACAACCTCTGTATGAAGGTTTGAATCAAAGTAGACCATTTCAGTAGCATTCTCAATTGCATGTTTGATATTCATGAAACTTTGTTCAAATTCATGTGACCAGTGAAATGAAGCATTTCATTTTGAAAAGTCTCTTAAGGGAGCACTTACTATGGCAAAATCCTGTATGTACCTGGAACAGTAACTGGCCATGCCAAAAAAAGAATGTAATATGGTAACACCTTGTGGGGGGCAGTTGGCTGACAATGCATGTACTTTAGCCAAATCTGGAGTCATTCCCCATCAGAGAAAATATGGCCAAAGAATTTGAGTTTTATTTTGTGGAACTAACACTTTGCATTCAAGGTAAGATCTGCATCAGCAAGTAATTAACAAATTTGTGTAAGAGCTTTATCATGTTCTTTTCGTGTGGCCGCAAAGACCAATATATTATCTGTGTAATTTAAAGCATTTGTGAAAGGCTGAATTATTAATTGAATGACATCTTGAAAAAGTTCTGCAGCTGATGACACACTGAAAGGTAATCTTTTATATCTGAACAAACCAACAAGAGTAGAAAAGGGAGTAATGTACCTGCAATTTTCTTCAAGTTCTAATTGATGATACCCTTTGTTCACATCAAGGCAAAAGAAGACTTTGGCACGATTGAGCTGTGTGATCATGTAGGCAATGTGTGGACCTGGATATCGTTCTCTTTCAATTGCCTTGTTAGGTTGACGCATATCAACACAGATGCGTACAGCTCCTTCACGGTCCTTGTTTGACTCTTTCACTATGGGTGAAACCCATGGTGTCAGACCAATTGATCACTCAAAGATGTCATGCTTTAGTGAGTTCTCAAGTTCTCTTTCAACAGCTTTCTGTAAATGAAATACAATTCAACAATGTCTTTGAACGTGCTCATTAATATGCAGTTGCACTTTCATAGTCTTAAGGTTTCATAATCCATGAAACAATGATGGAAACGGACTATTTTGTGATGAGCATTTATGTTACAGCTTACAGATATCAGTCCCATTTCAGCTGCAGTATTGAAGCTGAGTAAAGAGGCAGTTGACGCAGTACCTTCAAGAATGTGAATGGGTGCTTGTACTTTTGTCTTTTTGTGTTTCACGGGACCTAAGAATAAACCTTGACTTTTTAATGGCATTGATGCAGCCCATGTATACAATTTAGTCTTCGATGATGTGAGATTGGCCATTAGAGACAGTTCATGGCACGTCTTATCAGGCATAATGTTTATCGACGCACCATTGTCTATAATAAAAGGTATGGAACAACTGTTTTTAGTGTAATTTTGGGACAATGTTTGAATGACTTCTATGATTTGACTGGTCGATTTTTATTTGACATGTCTTGTTCCTTGCATCTGGCTAGTCCGACATGTGCATGTTTCTCTGTGGTGAACATTGACATCACACATCCATATTCTTTACTGTCGCTTGACAATGATGCTGAAGAACTCTTGGATGCAGATATAGATGACAATAAACTTTAGTGTTGATTTGCCTCAGCTGATGTTGCCCCTTGGCCTTGTGGACGTGAGTAGAAGGGGGCCTCTGGAGCATTCGGGCATCCATTTTGTCTTCTCGGCGTGACACACTTAGAGGGTCATTCTGACCCTGGCGGCCGGTGGCCGCCAGGGCCACCGACCACGGGAGCACCGCCAACAGGCTGGCGGTGCTCCAATGAGCATTCTGACCGCGGCGGTTCAGCCGCGGTCAGAAGCGGAAAGTCAGCGGTCTCCCGCTGACTTTCCGCTGCTCTTTGGAATCCTCCATGGCTGCGGAGCGCGCTCCGCAGCCATGAGGATTCTGACCCCCCCTACCGCCATCCAGTTCATGGCGGGAAAGCCGCCATGAACAGGATGGCGGTAGGGGGGGTCGCGGGGCCCCTGGGGGCCCCTGCCGTGCCCATGCCAATGGCATGGGCACGGCAGGGGCCCCCGTAAGAGGGCCCCGAAAAGTATTTCAGTGTCTGCCTTGCAGACACTGAAATACGCGACGGGTGCCACTGCACCCGTCGCACCTTCCCACTCCGCCGGCTCGATTACGAGCCGGCATCCTCGTGGGAAGGTTGTTTTCCCCTGGGCTGGCGGGCGGTTTTACTGGAACCGCCCGCCAGCCCAGGGGAAAACTCGTAATACCCGCCGCGGTCTTTTGACCGCGGCGCGGTAATTTGGAGGGCGGGATCCTGGCGGGCGGCCTCCGCCGCCCGCCAGGGTCATAATGAGGCCCTTAGTTTTTCCTTCGCCTTGCAAACGGTTACAAAATGGTTCTCTTTGCCACAGCCCTTGCATATTTATGTAATGGCAGGACATTGTCGTAGTTGGACTCTTGCTCTAGGCAAGACTGCTGGTTTAAGGATGACAGAACTTATGTTTGTAGGAGACTATGCCAGTCCAACAACAAAACCCAACTGTCGTCCCAACCCTTCCGGCTCACAAGCAGTACCTCACCAAAAACCCCAAAACAGTCAAAGGTGATTTGTGGGCAGCCTTTACGCATGGACTCAAGAGTGTGACATCTCAGGGAGTATTGTGGTTAAACAGGGAATACCTCTTTCTCACATTACCAACATGTCTCAATCACACACAGGCAATAAATAAGATGCAGTAATTTTTCAATAAGATTTATTTTTAGAAAAACTGCAATCTGCGATAAGTTGCATGGGCTGCAATGATTAGGATAATGAACAGTGCAAGAAACAGAATGGTAAAGACAAGAGTCATTAACACAAAGACCCCCACCATCTTGCAATATCACTAAATATCATGAAGTGTACGATATGTCCTAATACCTTAGCATGTAGGCCTAACCCCTAAGCTAGAAGAGCTAGGTATGCTAAACCTCAATCTGCCAATGCCATGTCCATGAGAAGGGCCCCCAACCCTCGTTACCTTGGAATGAGGTCTCTAGCTCAGACTCCGCAGGAACACGAAGACTGGATCAATGTCAGGGCGAAGTGTTGCATCGATAGCAGGGATGGCATCTGGTCGGAATCCCTCTGACTATCTGATAAAGTGAGGAGTATTTATACAGATCTGCTTGGACCCTTGATGTAGGTTTGTTCCCAAACAATAGATAATAAGGCATGCTTGGGAAAGTAATTAGTATAAACAATTCCCTCGAAAGCGTGAAGGGGGAAAGTACATAAAGGCGAACACCTCCAGTTTGTTTGTATTTGGCTCCTGACGCATTAGCGCGGTGGCATTGATAAGGGAAATCAAAACATGGGCCTAAGTCAAAAGAAGGCAGCCACCTTAAAAGAATTAATTAAACAAATGCGCTAAAACAGAGCAAGCTAAGTAGGGTAAAAGTCACTGGGTGATGGGGGCATGTGTCTGCAAGCCACAGGCTAAGCTAACTCCTGTATCCCATTAAAACAAACTAGGATTCACTACAACATTTACCTTCATGCGGAAATGAAAGTCTGCATCTGAAGCACAGTTTCATTTTCTTTGGAGCCATCAGTTTGTGTCCTTCAACCTTGTGCTTTCTTTTCATGTTCATGACTAACTCACTTTGGGCGGCCATGAGTACTCACTCCAAACTGTTGGCCTCATTATGAGTTTGGCTGTCCCACCGTGGGACTGCCAAACTCGTGGGGGGAAACTACCGCCATGACCCTATTTTAATGTTCCCACCGGTCTGACCGGTGGGAACATTGCAATAGAGCAATTTATCGTTCCCACCAGTCAGACCGGCAAGAACAGTGCTACGAGATAGCACTCGTCTCCCTAAAAGGAGGCGAGTGCTATCTCGCAGCACAAACAGTGTGCATTCCGATGGAGCTGGGCAGGGGGGCCTGCACTGCCTATGCCACGGGCATGGGCAATACAGGGTCCCCCTTGTGGCCCCCACCACACCCTCACTGCCAGTCTATCCAAGTAGGTGAAACTGCCATGAAAAGGATGGCGATAAGGGAAGTTGTAATCAGCCAGGCAGTGCTGAGTTCAGTGTTGCCACCACAGAGTACAACTCTGACTACCATCATGCCATCAGGAACCATGTCTGGCCACCAGGATTGTTATTGGGCAGTTGGACAGCCCGGAGTGCGGCGGTCCGACTGTCAATGCGAGTGTGGCAGTCCTCGGAATGCCACACTCATAATGAGGCCCTAATTGTTTCTCTTAGCATTCGTTGTCTGAATGAATCTGACAAACAGCCATGTATAAGTCTGAGACGTATGGCTTCTTCATCATGGAATTCATTGAATTTGCAATGTTTGATAAGCATATCAAGTCTTTCAACAAATTTGTTGATCCTTTCACCGGATCTCTGTTTTTCCTGGTTGGAAATATATCTTTTGTAATCGACATTCTGCATTGGATTGAACTTGATATTTAGCGCTTCTTTGATTTGACGGTATGAGACGTCATCAGCATGTGGTATTTTCTATATTACTTCTTTTACTCCTTCACTTGCAAAGATTCTTAAGATATTTGATTATTGGGTTGTTGGGCCTGCTCATCATACGCATTGTTCCTTCTTCCTCTTTTACAGCAAGTACTTGTTTTGGTTCATGCACCTGTTATTCACCATTCTCATCCTTCTGCATTGTACCTGGTTTTCACTGCCTTTAGCATTTCTCCTTCTTTCCTCTCAGTTATTGCTGCCTCTACTGCTTCTCTGTATACGGCTGTCACTGCCTCCAGAGCCTTTCTGTATCCGGTTGTCACTTCCTTTAGCGTTATCGTTCCGTATCTCTTATAGCTCTGAGTTACGTTGTGGCACAGTACCTCCTTCATGGCCTCACCAGAGGGTTCCTCGCCAATAATACACACATTTCTCTGTAAGGCTTTTGTCTTCTTTGAAAGATTGACACAAGCTGGAGTGGTGCTTTGACTTCATGTACGCCAAATGTCAATCTTCAACTTTGACTGAAGCGTGTGTGGCAAGCACAAGCAGTTTGCTGGACCACGGAAACCTCCCTGGGAGAACACTGTTGTTTACATATCCCCTTTGTCGTCACCAGTTGTAGCCTCCTCTCCAGCCTGAGCACTTGTAAATGAATATGCCGCACATGGAGCTTGGTATTACACGTCTTTTTTCTTCAGCGTGTAATCACAAACTCAAACATTCTAAATCATGAATTCCATTAACCACACCCAAACACTTACGTCACAGTTCTACGAGTCTGTCATAAACTAATAGGGTTTCATCATCGCTACTTCACAAGACACTACAGGTGGTAGTGCACTACAAGTGATAAGGTCTCTATTCTTATTAGGTCCAGTAAATAGTTCAGTAATTTAAACCTCAGCTCAAACCCTGGTAGCAGTGGCGCAGAGCAGACAGGCTTACCTTAAGAAAATGTGTAAAGCATTTAAAAGTACCAAAACAGTTAATAAGTTGAATATACAACTCAATAAAAATCCCTTTGCCCAATTTATGGATGTTAGTGGAAAAAAATAGACATCCCTGTGGCCCAGGGGAAATATATCAGATTAATTGGTCTACTGTTGTTGGCAGCCTTTCTGTCTTACAAAACCCTTGTGTTGACTAATGACAAACCCCCAAACCCACCATCTTGTAAATGGGAAGAGGTGTAAAACTTTCTCTGTGTCTAACTTCTGCCTTGGCAGAGGGAAGTAGTTAGTCCAGGCTGGGCTCAGACCAAGTATCTGAGGTTTCCGCGCAATGATTCTCAGTCTGAAGTTTTTGTTGGCTTCCTTACTGCAGACCCGCAGCTCAATGTAAAGATGTGGGCGTTAAGGCCTCATGCAGATAAAATAACTGACATGGACAACTGTGTATTGCGCACCCAACTAGCCATGAGCACAAGTGCTCAGGCTCCTTATATTAACAGGCCCATGTCACTTGTGACGCCTGTGGTGGATGGGTCCTGTGGTTGATGGGTGTGGGGTGAGTGTAAAGGGCCAGCCTTTGGGAAGTGTCTGGAGATAAACTACTGTAATAGGCTAGGTATGTGTCCGGCAGGACACTACATCCCTCCCAAACTTGAATGAATACAAAAACCAACCGGTAAAAATAAATATACAAAAACTAGACACCACTGAGTCTCTCAGTCTTTTGAGACAGTCTGCAGGATGGTACTGAACAAATGGACAAGTGCAGCTGGGAGCACCCAGAGATTACTGCTCGTATCCATGGTTCAACCAGATGACTCTGGGCATGAATTCAGTGTAGATGGAGTCCGCATCCTTCAACACCATGTCAGTTGGGTTACAGTCTACATATACACTGTTGGTCAGTTCTCTCATGGTGTTGGAGTTGGTGTTAACAGTTCGAACTGGGGTGCATCAGGAGCATTGGTAAAGTCCGCTTCAGAGGTTTCTCTTGGGGTGTCTAGGGTCCGCAAAAGACAATCCTGCAAGGACTGGGATGACATCAACGATGTTTGGACATGTTCCTCTGAGCCCCTGGTGCATCCCGGTACCTTATCGGTGGAGCAGCTTCAGACTCATCTCTTGTGATGGGATTCCCTCACCCAGGAATCCCCTTGAGGTCCTGTTTGCTGGGTTGCCACAGGACTGCGTGGGCTTTGCAGGGCTGTGTGTGGGGCACACAAAAGGGTTGCTGCAGGCCTGCCAGCTGGGCCACAGCCAAGTCGCTTGTGCAACGACAAGGGTAGATGACTCATGGTCGGGTGTGCTCCAACCAGCAGGACTCAGGTGCATGTGGGGCTAGTCGATAGTCTCTAGATGATTGGTCCTTCACATTGCAAGGGGTGCCTCCTTGGTCTCTTGGTCTCTTGGTGGTTCACGAGTTTAAGGCTCCACTCCGGTGGTGAGATGCTCCTTTGGTGGTTATGGTGATGCACATGGCAATGATGGTGTTGTTGCCATTTGACAACCTGCATGACATGCTTCGATGATTTGCCTGGAGTGAGGATGACTCGAGGGACTTTGCAGCCATGTGGCTCGATGCATGATTGGTGCAGTTCTTTTCCTTCAGCATGTGCGGTTGCTAGCATGGATGCCATCTGCTTCAAGCAGCCGGTGACAAGTGGCTGGACGGTAACGCTGTGAGACGTTGGACACATATGCGGTTTGTGCATTTAGGGGCCTTACTTTCAGTTTTCCTGCAGGGCTAGCACCAGTGACGTTGCTGAACCTTGGGGGCTGGCTTGTGTTGTGCTGTGCACTCCCAGGAAGTGGTATGAGTCCTCGGTCTTGTCACCCTTATTCATTTCTGAGCACCTGTGGTCATCAGGTTCTTCAGTGTGACAGGCTTATATTCAATAGTATGCTGTGGGGCTACTTGGCCCCCTTGCACGCCTTGCACTCTGGGGACAGCCACTCCCCTGGGGATGAATGAAAACAATGTAAGGGGTCTGTTGCGGACCCCCAGTCCCTGTGGACTATCAATCCGCAGTCTAAGTTAACTGTTACTCACGCCTTCTCCATGAACTAATTACCCAAGATATTACAGCACTCATGACAATTTTTATAACATCAATAAAAATATCAATTAAGCATTAGGAGTCAAATTATTTAAGAACAATCTGTGCATGGTGGGGATGCAAATTATAGTTACCTTAGGTTGTGAGTTATAGTTACTTGAAATAACTCTCTGAATTTCTCTGCATTTGTGCTATTAAATTCAGAACCTAACTATAACTTCCTTGTAACCTTGGGTTTTTTAAAGCTAATACATATATATATATATATATATATATATATATATATATATATATATATGTATATTTATATATACATATACATACACATATATAACTATATACATCTATATATATATATATATATATATATATATATATATATATATATATATAACTATGCATGTATGTGTATATATATATATATATATATATTTCTGATGGATACAACTACCTGTGGATTCCTCACCTAATGAATTCTCCCCATGCGCAGCATTCAACGGAAACTTCTCTCTCTAGCTCTGCACGTCGGCGAGGATGTCACAATTGCCCGACTCCACGCGACTCCGTGTGATGTCATCGTGGCAATAAGAGGTCCTCGCCGCCGTGCTGACGTCAGTTCCCTTTTTTCCGTGCCTTCGATAACAGTTACTTTTCTGTTACCTGTATCGTTAGCTCTTCGGAAGGGATACTTTGTGTATTTCCAGGATGTCGGCTCCAAAAAAGTCAGGTTTCAAGCCCTGCAGGGAATGTGGAGGTCGCATGTCTGTGACTGATCCGCACAACGATTATCTTTAGTTTCTCAGTTCTGATCACGACGTCCAAGAATGCAGATCCTGCCAAAAGATTAATCCTAAGGCATTGAAGGAACGCGAGGCGAAGCTTTTCTTGGCAAAGTCCAAGAAGGAGAGGAAGCCGCACCATCGGTCCTCTTCTGGAAAGTCTTCCCATAAGAAGCGACGTCATCGTGACTCCCGACGTCGGTCCAGAAGTCGGTCGGCGTCGAGGTCTCCATCGTCCCGGCGCCGCAAGTCGCGGGAAGTGAGTCCGACGGTGTCCCCTCAACCTGTGACGCCGCAGACGTCCCCGGCGCCGTCAGTCTTTGAAGTCGTGGAGCCTCAAAGTCATCTGACTTCGCCGGTGCATCCTGAACCTGAAGAGTATAGCCCGGCACCAGCTCCGGCTCCACAGAGTTATCCTTCGTTCCAGGCTCCGGGTACGGATCCTGCAACATTCCTTAATGCATGTTTCAGATTTTTCAAAATATGGCTCTGGGAGGTGGTGCGCCGGCTGGTCCCCTGGCTTTCAATCTCGGCGTTCCAGCTCCATATAAACCGATGCCGTATATGCCATTTTGTTTGGCTGGAGATTCAAGTCAGGCCCCGGTGCTGACAGAGCAGCCCTCGACGTCGAGAGTGAGGCCTTCGACGCCGGTGTCGGAGGTGATGGAGCCGAGAGGTCAGATGTCGGCATCGGATGCGGGTGCCTTCTCCATGGCGCCGATGGATCCATCTGCGGCGTTGGGTGGATCGGGAGAACCTGTCATGACGCCTTCCCGGCGCCATTCACCGACGTTGCTCCGCTCCATGTTGACGGCGGGGCTCGAGGCCAAGTTGAGGTCACGTCGGAAGGCCCTTAGACTTTTAGAGGAGAGGGAATATCAGCAGCAATTCCTCGAAGAAGGGGAGATCACTGATCTCCAGGGTGACTTCCCTGGGCTGGACACAGCAAGTGGTCTTGATACCTCTCCAGAGTATGACTTGGCCTCTCCTGGTGAATATACAGAGGAGGCAGCCTCTTACTACTCTGTTTTTAGGAAGGCCGCAGCATTTCTGGATCTTCCCCTACCGACGGCACAGGTGAAGACCAACCTTTTGACTGAGGTTCTACATCCTGCTACAGCCATGGCGGATCCTCTTCTGCGATTTAATGAAGCCCTGATGGATCCGATCGAAGAGGTTTGGAAGAAACCTGTTTCCTCTTCGGCTGTTAGTAGGTCGGTGGCCAGGCGTTATAGATCTGCGCCTGGGGACCCGGAGTTGTCCAAACACCCTTCACCTGAGAGCTAGGAGGTGCAAGCATCCTGTTCTTCGAGGTCGGCCCCTGGTTCGTTTCCGGGAGTATCATCGGACCCGGAGTCCAAGCGGATGGACCAGTCGGCCAGGAAGGTGTATGCTTCTTGCAGCATGGCTCTAAAATCTGCCAATGCTACATGTATTCTGGGCAGGTATATCCATGCCATAATGGATGCGACGAAGACTGTGCTTCCGGACATGCCCCAGGACTTTCGTAGTCTTCTTTTGGACGCTCAGACAGCGGCTACGCAGGTTATTCAGACAGGGCTGGATACCACGGACTCTATTGCAAGAGCCATGGGGATTTCCATTGCCTCCAGACGGCATGCGTGGTTACGCACTTCCGGATTTTCGACAGACGTTCAATCTACGTTGCTGGATCTGCCCTTTGATGGGGCAAAACTGTTTGGTTCAAAGGCGGACTCTGCGCTAGAGCGCTTCAAAGAATGTAGGGCCACAGGTAGATCTTTGGGTCTGCAGGCTGCTTCTACCCCGTTTCGATCTTTTAGACGGCTGAGTGTTTTTGGAAGGGGTGCTTCCTTTCATGGGAGATCACAGCAGCCGGGGCAGCAGTCCTCCAGCCTCCCTTATCGTTCATACAGGGGGCGGGGTAGAGTCCGCACAAGAGGTGCCATCCAGCAGCAGCACCCTTCCTCTTCCTCTGGGGGGTTACCTCAAGGAAAGCAGCCCTAGTCCTCTTGCCATTGTTGCTCATACCTCTACGGAAGGGGGGAGGCTTTCACTTTTTCTCTCCATATGGGAGTCCATAACAACAGACTCTTGGGTCATCAGTTTGGTGAGAATAGGTTACGCCCTTCCCTTTCGGCAGATTCCTCCTCCCTTCCCTCCATGTCCTTCCTTCTGTTCAGAAGATCATCTCCTGCTGTTACAATATGAGGTTCTCTCCCTATTATTGAAGGGTGCAGTGGAGTTGGTTCCAGAGCAAGAAAGGGGTCAGGGGTGTTATTCCAGGTACTTCCTGATCCCCAAGAAGGATGGTCGTCTGAGGCCTATTTTGGACCTGAGGATTTTGAATTGGTTCCTCAAACAGGAGAAATTCAAAATGCTGACTCTATCACAGGTGCTTTTGGCGTTGGTCAAGGAGGATTGGATGGTGTCGGTCGACTTGCAGGATGCTTATTTTCACATTCCCATTCTAAAGTCGCACAGGAAGTATCTCCAGTTTGTGGTAGGATTGCAGCACTACCAGTTTGCGGTCCTTCCTTTTGGTCTTACTTCCGCACCAAGGGTCTTCACGAAGGTGATGGCGGTTGTTTCCAGCACACCTCAGGAGGAAAGGAGTAGCAGTATTCCCTTACCTGGACGATTGGTTGATCAAAGCTGAGTCTCCGGGGCTTGTGTTGCGTCATCTGCAGCTGACAACCCAGTTGTTGTTCAGTCTGGGTTTTTCAATAACTGTGCCCAAGTCTCACCTAGAGCCCTCTCAACGTCTCCTGTTCATAGGGGCAGTACTGGACACGACATTGAATCAAGCCTTTCCTCCGCCACAGCGGATACGGGACATTCAGGCGTTGGTCCCAATGTTTCAAGAAGGAGCGGTAGTTCCGGTCCTCAAGGTCCTTCATTTGCTCAGTCTGTTTGCTTCTTGCATTCTGTTGGTCACGCATGCACGCTGGCATATGAGGGCTCTTTAGTGGTGCCTCCGCAAGCAGTGGTTTCAACACAGAGGAGATCTCGGGGAATCAATAAGGATCTCCAGAGACACTGCAGCGGATCTTCGATGGTGGGCTGTGGAAGGCAACCTTTGTCAAGGGAAGCCATTCTCGCAGCCAACTCCAGTGGCCACGGTGATAACGTATGCCTCCACTTTAGGGTGGGGAGCTCATCTGGAGGATCTGGAGATCAAGGGTCGTTGGTCTCCAGTAGAGCAGAGGTTTCATATCAATCTGCTGGAGCTGTGGGCGATTCGTTTGGCCCTCAAGGCCTTCCTCCCTTCCCTTCGCGGTCAGTCAGTTCAGATTCCAATGGACAACACGACAGCGATGTGGTATATCAACAAACAGGGGGCTGTAGGGTCATACCTTCTTTGCAGAGAGGCTCTGCGACTCTGGTCCTGGGCTCGGGACCATCAGCTTTGTGTAGTGGCAAACCATTTGGCCGGGGTCCAAAACGTACGTGCGGACAAACTCAGTCGCTTCTTCTCAGACGACCACAAGTGACGTCTGCATCCGGATCTAGTTCTTTACATCTTTCAGATGTGGGGTTTTCCCCGTATAGGCCTCTTTGCCACTCGAGAGAACGCGCATTGTCCGTCATTCTGAAGCCCTCAGTATCCGATGCAAGGAGAGTTGGGGGATGCGTTTCAGATGTCCTGGGTCGACCAGTTGCTTTACGCGTTTCCGCCCATACCCTTGATTCCTCGGGTTTTGAGGAAGATTCGCCAAGACCGGGCCCAAGTCATTCTGATAGCTCCGGATTGGCCACGAAGGGTGTGGTATGCAGACCTTCTCCGACTCTCACTGTACCTGCCGCTCTGTCTCCCTCTCAGGGCAGACCTCCTCTCGCAGTTGCAGGGGCAGATTCTACACCCCCACCTCCAGAGCCTGCACCTTCATGCCTGGAGATTGAACGGGGCAACCTGAGTTCCTTTTCTCTCCCACCGGAGGTGGTGGACGTTCTTTTATCGGCCAGGCGACACTCCACCAAGTCGGTCTAAGCAAGTAGGTCGGCTAATTTTGTTCGTTGGTGTGGAGAGAAGAAAATTGATCCCTTAAATGCCCATCTTTCTGATATTTTATTGTTTGCATTGTCATTGGCTCAGCGTGGTTGTGCTATGGCCACGGTTAAGGGCTATCTTTTGGCCCTTTCGGCTTTTTTATATCTTCCAGATCAGCCCTCTCTATTCAAATCTCCTTTGGTTGTTTGATTTTTGAAGGGGCTTACTAATAAATTTCCTCCCAGGCCTTTTATTATGTTGCAGTGGGACCTGAATTTGGTATTAAGTTTTTTGATGGGTTCCCCCTTTGAGCCACTTCATTCCTGCCCATTAAGATACTTGTTTTTCAAGACTGTGTTTTTGGTGCCCATCACATCGGCTAGACGTGTTAGCGAACTGCAGGCTCTTTCTGCTCACCCGCCTTTCACCACTTTTTATAAGGACAAGGTGGTTTTGAGGACCAGGGCGGCTTTCCTCCCCAAGGTGGTGTCTCCATTTCACTTGGGACAATCAATAACTCTCTCGACGTTCTACCCTCCTCCGCATCCATCTAAGGAGGAGGGAAGACTCCATCGTCTGGACCCTAAGAGGGCTCTTAGTTTTTATGTCGACAGGACGAGAGAGTTCCGGTTGGATGAACAACTCTTTATCGGATACGTGGGGAAGAGAAAGGGGAAGGCCGTCCACAAGAGAACGCTCTCCAGATGGGTTGTTCTTTGTATTAAAATATGTTACTCATTGGCAAAGAAGGATCCTCCTGTGGGGTTCAGGGCTCATTCCACCAGGGCCAAGTCAACCTCATTGGCTTTGGCCAGGGGTGTTCCGATGGTGGACATCTGCAAGGCTGCGACTTGGTCTTCCCTACACACCTTTGTGAAGCATTATTGTTTGGATGCGGAGGTGCGGAGGGATTGCCATTTTGCGCGGTCGGTGCTGCAGGATTTCCTGGTTTGACCAGACGGACATCCTCCTCCGAGGTGGTACTGCTTTGGGACTCTATTCATTAGGTGAGGAATCCACAGGTAGTTGTATCCATCAGAAGAGCAAGTTACTTACCTTCGGTAACGCTTTTTCTGGTGGATACATTAGCTACCTGTGGATTCCTCACGGTCCCTCCCGCCTCCCCGTTGTCTGTCTGGTCATACCAGGATCGCCTTGGGTGTGCACTTCAGTGCTTTAGCTTCGAGGCTTCTACATATGTATATATGTTTATAGTTTTAAATCAAGTTATTTTCAAGCTTGCAGACCATTCATGTTGGTATGTGCCCTTTTTTAAAGAATCGTGGAAATATTTTTAGATGAAGATTTTCTATAAAGTTCATTCTTTTTCATCTTAAAGGGTGTAGATTGTCGATGCTCTTCATATGTTTCAAAGGCACGTCAAAAATGGCGTGAACAGACGTCAGCACTTCGGCGAGGACCTCTTATTGCTACGATGTCACACGGAGTCGCGTGGAATCGGGCAATTGTGACGTCCTCGCCGACGTGCAGAGCTAGAGAGAGAAGTTTCCGTTGAATGCTGCGCATGGGGAGAATTCATTAGGTGAGGAATCCACAGGTAGCTAATGTATCCACCAGAAAAAGCATTACCGAAGGTAAGTAACTTGCTCATATATACATATACACATAGTCACATACATGTATAGTTATATATATATATGTGTATATAGTTATATATATGTGTGTATATAGTTATATATGTGTATGTATATATATATATACATATATATAATATACACATATATATATACATATACACATACATATAAAGTTATATATGTGTATATAGTTATATATGTGTATGTATATGTATATATGGATATAAATATATATACACACACATATTATATATATATATATAGATTGTGACCTCCAGGGGAAAAGACACATTTCTAATATATATAAAACAAAGGTTACAGGGACGTTACAGTTAGGCTTACATTTCACTTGTATAAAACAAGTGAAATTCAGTAGTTATAGTTACCTGAGCTCACAATAACTTACGCCCCTGCAATGCACTGCTTATGACCTCACATATTACATCACTTATGACATCACTGATGACATCTCAAATAAATGCTTTTTTTGCCCTGCTGTGATTCCTTTCAAGAACAAGGCTTGGGGGTCAGGGTATTCCTACTTTTCTTTTCTTTTAAGTTTCTTTTTGTGGGACTCAGCTGAAGCCGAGTCCCAAGATCGCTTCCAACACTTCCTGGTTTAAGTGTTGCAGCCAATCAGAGCTCTGCATTTCCCTGCACAAGCTTGTTATTCTTCGCAAAGTCATCAGGGAGGATCCGCGGCCCTAGATACACAAATTTGGATTTGTATTTCCTTACATTTCTCAACAACTACTGAATGGATTTACACCAAATAACAAAAAGGACATTCTGCAGAACAATGTCTAGCTTTCTGCCAAATCTGGTGTAATTCCATCCAGCGGTTTGGGCTGTAGTCGTGTTCAAAACTCATATGGGAAACATATTTTTTGACTCTCCCTTTTTCTCCCCCCCCCCTGCTTGACGGATCACAGTGAAACTTTCCTTGTGCAACAAGAATTAAGGCACACATTGTTTGGAAAATTTTGTGAAGATCATAGTTAGGAGCTAGTTTCTATAGAAAAAGCATTTTTTGTTTTGCTAATAACTTTGTCACAGTTTGATGAATCTTCATGAACAAGAAAATACGACGTTCACTTCATGTCCGTCTGGAAGGTTTCGGGGTGATCCATCAAGTGGGGGCCGAGAAAAAGGGGAGTCCCAAAATGCTTTCTCCCCATTCATTTGTCCATGAGGGTTTTGAATAGTGATAGTGCAGAAACCACTGGGCAGAATTACAACAAATTTAGCACAAAGCTAGGGCATGGTCCAGAACGAGATCTTTTTGTGATTTGGTGTAAATCCGTACAATAATTTTAGAGAAATTAAAGAAAATCCACATTTGTGTATATAAGAATGCGAAGGATTTACAACCCCTTTCTATCTCGTGCTGAGAACTGACCTGACAGCCTTAGGGTGGTCACCCTCAAATTTTTGCCTGCCTCCCTCTACTTCTTGACACTGTTTTTGCTGGTTTTAGGACTCTGCGCACGTTACCACTGCTAACCAGTGCTAAAGTGCATATGCTCTCTCCCCTAAAACATGGTGACATTGGATCATACCCAATTGGCTTATTTAATCTACTTGTAAGTCCCCAGTAAAGGGCACTACATGTGCCCAGGGGTTGTAGATTAAATGCTACTAGTAGGCCTGCATCACTGATTGTGCCACCCACATAAGTAGACCCTTAACCATGCCTCAGGCCTGCCATGGCAAGGCCTGTGTGTGTAGTTTCACTGCAAATTCGACTTGGCAAGCCTTAAACTCCCCTTTTTATACATATCAGTCACCTCAAAGGTAGGCCCTAGGTAACCCATTGGCAGGGTGCAATGTAGGCAAAAGGCAGGACATATACCTGTGTAGTTTATATGTCCTGGTAGTGTAGAACTCCTAAATTCATTTTACACTGCTGTGAGGCCTGGTCCTTTCATAGGCTAACATTAGGGCTACCCTCATAGACTGTTTGAGTGGTAGATTCTGATCTGAAAGGAGTAACAAGGTCATATTTAGTATGGCCAGAATGGTAATACAAAATCCTGCTGACTGGTGACGTTGGGTTTAATATTACTATTTTTGAAATGCCACTTTTAGAAAGTGAGCATTTCTCTTCACTTAAATCCTTCTGTGCCTTACAATCCACATCTGGCTGGGTTATTTGACAGCTCCCTTGTGCATTTCACTCAGACAACCACAAACACAGGCTACTCAGTCACACCTGCACACATCTGCATATTGAATTCCTGGGATGGGAGGGTGGAGGGCCTGACACTTACATGTCAAAGGACAGTGGCCTGCCCTTTCACAATGGACTGTCAAACCCCCTACTGGGACCCTGACAGACAGGATGGAACTGAAAGGGGACCTTGTGCACTTCTAAGCCACTCTTTAAAGTCTACCTCACTTCAAAGGCACATTTGGGTATTTAAATAGGGCCTCTGACCCTACCAACTCACATATGTCTGGACAAAATACCACTGGTGAAGAAACTCTGAACCAGACCTTGCAACCTGCCAAGAGAAACTGCTTGGCTGCCCAAAGGACTCACCTGACTGCTTTTCTGCAAAGTACTGCTGCCCTGCTGTTGCCCTGTTGCCTTGCTGCCCCCTGGCTCTGCTGAGAAGTGCTCTCCAAGGGCTTGGATAGAACTTGCCTCCTGTTCCTTGAAGTCTTAGGGCCAAAAAACGTCCTCCTGCAAAGAACTCCTTGTCCCGTGAACGTTCGACACACAGCCTGCCAGAAACGACACACAACCTGCATCGTGGTGAGAAAATCATCGCACACTGAACCGGAATGAGGCAGCCCGGCTCCCCGAGTGGAGATCGACGCAGCGCCAGCGTTGCGACTGCAACTTCGACGCATGGCCCACTGGATCGACGCATAGCCGAGCCAGAACGACGCAGTCCGACTTCCTGTGAGACTAATCGACGCAGTGCCTGCTGTGTGACAGAAATTTCCCCGCATCACCCACCGGATCAACACAGCTCCTGTGACTTCGTCCTGCATGCCCAGGATTTCTCTGCATCGTCCCTAGGGCGTCCGAATACCCTGCAACCCGAAGAGGATCCAAGTCAGCGCGCTAGAAATTGCAGCAAAGCCTTCCCTGCGCGGAAAATTATTGACGCATCATCTGTGTGCGCCCGGAGAACCGGACACAAACCTCCCCGTTTTCCACGCATCTCCTCCTTTGCGGTCCCTTGAGGAGAATTTGAACGCAAGCCAGGTACTTTGTACTTGCAAGAGACACCTGTTGCTTTTTAAAGACTAAAGACTCTTTTTGTCATTTTTTAAAGTGATACCTCAATGTTTTGACCAGCCTCTAACCATATAAATATTATATATTTTTCAAAACACTGTGTGGTTTATTTTTGTGGTGTTATACTGTGTTATTGCACAAATACTTTACACATTGCCTTCTAAGTTAAGCCTGACTGCTCAGTGCCAAGCTACCAGAGGGTGGGCACAGAATTATTTGGATTGTGTGTGACTTACCCTGACTAGAGTGAGGGTCCTTGCTTGGACGGGGGTAACGTGACTGTCAACCAAGGACCCCATTTCTAACAGCTGCCAACACCAGCCATGTTAAGACTCAGCTTTAGCCGAGTCCGAAAAAAAAGGTAAAAAAATAAATGAAAAGGGTCCAAGGTACGGACACCTTGACCCCTTAGCTCTGGTGGTGGGGTCCTACAGGGACCCCACAGCCTTTCCGGGCTAAAAAGGACTCTTAAAAAAAAGCATTGCATCAAATTCACAACGGAGTTGCAAATCTGTGGCAAAAATTTTTAAAACAAAAATAAAGCACGGGCTGCCACGGTTCTCAATACCCAAGCCCCCAGGAGGGCCAAGTCCTGGGGGCATTGATATTTGTAATGTGGGGGGGCACCTAGCCCCCAGGCAGCCCTGGGGACCACCACCTCACTGGGGCTAAAAACAAATCTAATGCAGGTGGACACCCGGCCCTCCCAGCCCACCACCTGCCAAGGACTGCAATGTAATTCATGCAAGGTGGGAGTCATAGTTACCTAAGGGCACAAGGTATAGTTACTTGAGATAACTCTAATTATAACTGATGAATTTCTATGGTTTAGTATGTTTAAAATGTGAGCCTAACTATAATGTCACTGTAACCTTTGGGCTTTTAAGTGAATATATATATACTGCAGATGCCATATGTCTACCGTCTGTAAATTATGCTGAAGATGGTAGATTTATATGGCATATGCTGCCTAATTTGCCTTTTCATGCTTCACAATTTAGTCAAGCCTGTTGATTAATGTAGTGCTCATGTGCCACATAATTCCATTGACCCTAGTGATAGCAGTGTGAGCTTTACAAGGGGCACACCTGTGCACAAAGTTTCAAAGGCTACTATGTGATTGTGTGCTTCTTAAGATCAAAGGTAGAGTTGTACTTTTGGGGAATAACTTTTATCCTGGTAGATGCCCAGCAGCTCCCCCAACAATAAGGTTTTGCGAAAGCCACGTAAAAATTAAGTTGTGATATTGGGTATGTAGCAAGGTGAAAATAATGCAGTCTTTTTTAGTGTCTTTGGACAACCTGGAGATTCAGGAAAGAAATTAAGGTAAGTTACCTTTGTCTTTATTTACTGTGATTCTGGGCAAATCACTTAGGGCCAGATGTATCATCATCCCGGTTTGCATTTCCTAAATGCCATATTCCCATTTAGGAAATGCATGATACATGTGAATAGGTAATCGCAAATAGGGAATACCTATTTGCGATTACCTATTTAGGGAATCGTAAATTGCGATTCCCCATTCGGAGTCGCAATTTTAAGGAATTGCTATTTTTAGAAATCCTTAAAATTGCACAGCGAATTCCTTTCATAAATCATGAAAGGCGATTTTGCATTTGCAAATGGCGGAATTTTGCAATTTGCACCATTTGCGAGTGCAAAATCCTTTGATACTTTGGGCCTTAGAGCCTGATTGCAACCTTGGCAGAGGGGATTACCCCGTCACAAACATGACAGGTATTCTGTCTGCCATATTATATATAGTTCCATAGGATATCCTGGTACTTGTAATATGGCGGGCGAGATATCTGTCATGTTTGTGAAAAAGTATTCCCCTCTGCCAAGGTCGTATTCAGGCCCTTAGGGCCAGATGTATTAAGATCCTGGTTTGCATTTCTTAAATACCGAATTTTAAGAAATCGCTATTTAAGAAATGCAAAATGGGATGTATGAAAATTGCGATTCGGTAATAGCAATTTCTTAAGAATCGCAATTGCTATTACCGAATTGCAATTAGGGAATGGGACTCCATTCATCCCTATGGTTTTGCATTTCTGAATTTGTGAATTCCTGTTAGGAATTTGCAAATTAGGTAATGCAAACACCAGGGTGCTGGGGGCCTAAGGCCCTCTTTGATGCCCCCAAAACAAATATTTGTGGACATGTGAAGCGCACACATGCCCTACAGGCATGTGTGCGCTACATGTCATTTTAAAAAATGCATTTGTACTGCATTTGTAAACATTGCACATGCTTACCACCAAATTGGATTTGATGGTAATTGCATTTCCTAAATGTCCAATTCGCATTTAGAAAATGCTTGATACATGTGCTTTGGAAATCGCAAATAGGAATTCCCTATTTGCGATTTCCTATTTAGAGAATCGCAATTTGCGATTCCCTAAATGGAGTCTCAATTTTAGGGAATCGCTTTTTTAGTGAAAATCACACAGCAAATGCATTTCATAAATCTTGAAAGGCATTTTTGCATTCACAAACGGGCGAATTTTGCGATTCGCACAGTTTGCGAATGCAAAAATGTTTGATACATCAGGCCCTTAATCTCCCTGTGCCTACAATTCAGCGCCTTGAGACCCTCATGAGTGATTTGCCGTGCTTTACAAATCCTGGATTTATTTACTGCTGCACACATCTCACACGCACACACCCACACCCACCGACTGTTACAGAACAACAAATCTGCCTTATACGTAGGACAGTGTTTTAGCCAGGAGCAGAGATGGAGTCTCTGTGGATGACTGCTGCCTAGGCCATAAGTCGGGTTATAGAGGACAGCTCTATGACAGAATCAGAGACTGAGACAGCAGATACTAAGACATCATCTAAGGGAGAGGAAAATGGAGCAGAATCTGAAAGTGATTTTCCAGTAGGCGGAGTTCCATCCTAAAACTCAACTTCCAGCAATACTGAGGGACACGATTATGGCATTTGTGCTGTTCTTCTCAAGCAGAATCTGTGCAGCAGGGCAACTGTAGCAGATTAGACCAACCCAGAGAGCAGGCACGTGTGGCAGCAAGCACAGATGGAGTGCTCTCTTGGAAGCCTCCCAAAGTAGTTCAGCCCCAAATTCCACCTTTCACTAGTGACGCTGAACACAAAGTTGATACGGCCAATTATTTTGTCAATTGACTATATCCATCTGTTTTTGGATGTTGAATTCCTTGATCAAACAAATCTGTGTGCCAAACAGTTTCTGAGGGAGGAACTCTGCAACCTCATTCTAGAACACACCAGTGGATTCCCACTTAGTCTGAGGAGTTGAAGATATTTTGTGCCTTACGCTCAAAATGGGGTTAGTGCAGAAACAAAGCTTACAGTTCTACTGATCTACTCGCACAGTTTGTGTAACCCCCATCTTCACACCGTACATGAGCAGAGATTGTTTTTTGCTATTGGAGCATATGCTGCATTTAAATGACAATTCTGCTGCATTGATCCGGGACCATTCAAACCATGACAGGATGTTAAAAATTCAGCCTGTCGTGGAACAGTTGTCTGCTGGGTTTCCAGAGATTTATACTCCTGGAAAGAATATGGCCATCAATGAGTCCTTGATCCTTTACCAAGGGTGGCTGTGCAATGGTATCAAGCTGTACATGCTGTGTGAGAGATCTAGTGGGTATGTGCACAGCCTCAGAATGTATACAGGGAAGGACTCTACTCAAAACCCTACAGGTTGCCCTACCACACTGGGAATCAAGGAAATATTGTATGAGAGCTTGTCCAGCTACTCCGTCACAAAGGTTTTAGACTTTATATGGACAGTTACTATACCGGAGTAGAGCTGTTTATTGCGCTGTGAAAAGCTGGCACTGTGGCATGCAGCACAATTGGTTGTAACCCCAAATGGTTCCTGCAGGAGCTAGCAAGTAGAAAGCTCCAGAAATCCCAGAGCAATGTGTTGCATTCCAACGAACTGCTCGCAGTCAAGTTCTCTGATAGGTGTGATGTGTACATGCTCACTACAGTTCACGATAAGAACACTTCCCCCATCATGGTTTGGGGTCAGATGGCTGAAGTTCACAAGCCTACCTGTATATTAGATTACAACAAGTACATGGGCGGAGTAGATAAGAATGACCAAGTTCTTCAGCCATACAATCAAAATCGTAAAACTCGCACTTGGTACAATAAACTATTTACCTATCTGTAGTAAAGTGCCCTTCTTGGCATGGTTACCCACCCACTTTTTGCCTGATATTCATGCCAACTTGACTTAAAGTGTGCTGGGATCCTGCTAACCAGGCCCCAGCACCAGTATTCTTTCCCAAAAACATTACCATTGTTCCCACAATTGGCACACCCCAGCACACAGTTAACTCCCTTGTCAAAGGTACCCCTGGTACCAAGGGCCCTGTGGCCAGGGAAGGTCTCTGAGGGCTGTAACATGTATTGTTCCACCCTGGGGGACCTCTCACCAAGCACATGCACACTGCCATTGCAGCTTGTGTGTGCTGGTGGGGAGAAAAAGAAAAAGTCGACATGGCACCCATCCAAGGGCGCCATGCCCACAAAGCACTGCCTGTGGCAAAGGTAAGTCACCTCTCTAGCAGGCCTTACAGCCCTAAGGCAGGGTGCACTATACCACAGGCGAGGGCACAGCTGCATGAGCAATATGTCCCTACAGTGTCTAAGTCTAGTCTTAGACATTGTAAGTGCAGTGTGGCCATACTGAGTATATGGGCTGGCAGTTTTGTCATTACGAACTCCACAGCTCCATAATAGCTTCACTGAATACCGGGAAGTTTGGTATCAAACTTCTCAGCTAAATAAACCCACACTGATGCCAGTGTTGGATTTATTGAAAAATGCACCCACAGGCATCTTAGAGATGCCCCCTGTATATGAACCAAACTGCTAGTGCAGGACTGTCGGGTCTGTGCCAGCCTGACACTTCCAGATGAGTTTCTGACCACATGGAGAGAGAGCCTTTCTGCTCTCTGTGGCCAGAAACAAAGCCCTGGATGGAGGTGCTTCACAACTCCCGGTGAGCCTCAAAGACTCAGGCCTAGTGGAGATGCCTGCCCCCAGACAAAGCCCCACTTTTGGTGGCAAGTCCGGTGGGAAAATTAGGGGAAATAATTAGTTGGGACCACCTCAGCTGGGACCAACCTCAAGGTGTCCAGAGCTGAGGTGACCCCCTCCTTGCAAAATCCTCCATCTTGGTTTGGAGGACAGGGAGCAATAAGGTTAGGTCTGTGGCCCTCTCCCCAAAGGGAGTGGACACCGAAAGGGTGTAGTCAACCTCAGGGACAGTAGCCATTGGCTACTGCCCTCTGACCGCTAAAATACCCCTAAATCCAGGATTTAAGGGCTCCCCTGAACACAGCTCGTCAGATTCCTGGCGACCTCACAAGAAAAAAGAAGAAACAGGAA
This sequence comes from Pleurodeles waltl, assembly GCF_031143425.1. Lineage (NCBI taxonomy): Eukaryota > Metazoa > Chordata > Amphibia > Caudata > Salamandridae > Pleurodeles > Pleurodeles waltl. Next base: position 1,864,858,507 of record NC_090440.1, read on the forward strand.
GGACCCCTAAGCTGACCCTCATCAGAGAAGACTGAAGACGCAAACTGACTATGCCCAAGCCCTACCAGCCTGTCTCTAGCTTCTAAAGCCCTGCAAAAAAGAAGGTGACACATCCTGCAGGACCAGAAACCTCTGAAAAGCATCCTGAGGACTGCCTGCACCCCAGAGGACCAAGACCTCTCATACACAGTGGCTCTATCCAAGAAGAAACTCCAACAAAAGGACTCCAGAATGGCCCCAGATCCGCGGGTCCTGCCTACTCTGCACCCGTTGCTCACGGCACGTGTCCAGGTGGCCCAACTGACCACAGCTGGCCCCCAGGCGATTCTGAGCAAATCGCCACCCTGGATTAAACTGTCCTGTCCAACACAACGACGTCTGCAGCCTGAATCTGGAGGACCCCCCTGATTGCGACAGAACCAGACGAAGATTCCCAACACCAAAAGGTACCCCTGCACCTGCAGCTCCCCGGCCTTGGGGAATCTGGCCTTTGGTGCAGCAATATCCAGGAGGCAGCCCTCCTCTTTGTCCAGCCTTTGGTTTCCCAAAACTGACCCCCTAAACTTCACCTACAGCATCTTTGTGACCCCCAGAGTCCCCCTATACTAAAGCATTGGGATCCCGACGCTGTGTTTGCACCCTGCACCCGGGCACCCCTTCGCCACTGAGGGTGTGTGTTTGGTGCTGACCTGTGGACCCTCTGGTGCTCTTCTAAACATCCCAGGTCTGACCTCCGATGATGCTGGTACTTACCTGCAAGCAGGCCTGATTCTGAGTGCCCCCAGTCTCCATAGGAGTCCATGTTAAATCAACCTCAACTTTGGCCTTTGCAGTGTGGTAACTTTTAAAACAGATTATTGCTAATTATTCAAAAACCGTATAAAGTGCCAATTTGAAACAAATTGGTATTGATACATATGTTGGACACTTACTTGCAAATGTACTTTCCTGCAACTTGAATCTTAAGGGTCTAGAAATAAAGTAACAAAATATATTTTTGCTATATAAAAAACACTGCCCTGGAGTTAGTTATTGCATGGGTGCTTCATTTATTGCCTGTGTGTGTACAACAAATGCTTTGTCCTACCCTCTGATAAGCCTAACTGCTCAACCACACCACCACAAAAGAGTGCATTAATATTATCTAGTTTAGCCTCTGTTAAGCCTTTGGGGAAACCCTGGACTCTGTGCACACTATATCTCATTTTGATCTAGTATATACAGAGCCAGCTTCCTACACTACCTGATCCAGGTGGCAACATACAATGTGTGTGTTGTTTATCATCAGACAACCACAGGAAGACTTATGTCTTTCCTTGACTTTCAGAAGTCCGTCACTGAAAGTCTTAACTGCTGCAGAAGCAGCAGCCTCCACTCCATATGCTCTTGAGGACGTGGCAAGGCAAGGCAGCAGGATTGAAACTTTGCTGATCGCATCCCTGAGACAGCTAAAAAGACTCAACCATGTTGTTGTTGTAGAGTCTGCTCTAAGCACAGAAAGAGGCAGGAGAGTAGTGTTTACTGTCCCCAATGTCCATCTCAGCCAGCCCTGTGTTTTACTACTTGCTTTATGTTGTACCATATAAAAGTGAATTACTAGGAAATTGACTGAGGAGGAGCTGCCGTTAGGTAAACCCTTCAGTGGGTGTTGCATGGATACACTACTTTGGTAGGCAAGCAGCTGTAGAATTTTGGTTTATTTACTTGAGGAAATCATGGACTTCCTTATGGCCTGCTCAACACCTTTATCCACATTCAGAATGTGGTAGATGTTCTGTTTGCCGATTGACAAGTGCATTACAGTCCCCACACTGCACATAATGTTGGACGGAACATATGCCACTCGATCATGGAGAACCCTGTGTGGCAAAATATTAAAGGCTTGACTAAATTTTGAAGTACTTTTTATGGGACGTATGTATACAGACAAGGGCTACCCTGATTGCCCATAAGAACCAGAGTAAGTGTAATAAGTCAAAGTCAAACAAATCTCCTGTGCGACTTATTTACCAACATTTGTACTTGATTTGAAAGGGCGCAAACTCAAATAGTAACTTGCATCATAACCCATGTTATTGAGAAAGGGTACAGGACACAATATCCTGTGTGACGATTGTCTTCACATCTTTAGTATATGGACAATATACATTTCCTTCTATATCCAAATTAGTGCAGATGACGCAGTGTTCAGACAGTGAAAAAGTATATATTCAACAATATACAAGCCTGGGATGAATTCAGTGTCTTGTTCTATGTTGTGTATAAATACTTGGGGGCCGTGATGTGGCGCTATGCGTGTAAACCTACGAACCACAGACATTTTAAAAAACTAGACAACCAAGGGAGCCTTGCATGGATTGGATCCCACAAGGTCTTCTTACCCAAAATGCTCTGCAAACCTCAAACTGTGACTGAAATCACACATTCTCCATGCATTTCTGTGATGGAAACTTCCGGAATCCGCAGGAATCCACAAAATTCCGACCACTTTGCATTACACCACTTGTACAGATAAAAAAGCTGTCCCACTTGTGTGGCTGTGCAAAGTGGCCACTACAGTCAACCCAAAGATACCCCTGGGTGTCTAGTTCTCAAAAATGTACAGGTTGGCTAGGCTTCCCTAGGTGCCGGCTGAGCTAGATTCCAAAGTCTACAGCTACCCACATTGGGAAAAAAAGAGTCAGTTTTCGTGGAAAAATGTGATCCATCCATGTTACGTTTTGGGCCATTACCTGTCGTGGGTACTGCGCCTAGCCACAGAAGTGAGGTACCATTTGTATCAGGAGACTTGGGGGGAATACTGGGTGGATGGAAGTTTGTGGCCCCCCACAGATTCCATAACATTCCATTGATGTAATGTGAAGAAAATGTGTTTTGTTAGTCAAAGTTTGAGGTTTACAAGGGATTCTGGGTAAAAACACTGGTGAGAGCCAGGCAAGTCAGCCCATCCTGTATACCTCTGGGTGTCTAGTTTCCAAAATGTACAGGTTGGCTAGGTTTTCCAAGGTGCCAGCTGAGCTGAGGACCTAAATCTACAGCGACCCACATTGGAAAAAAAAGGATCAGTTTTCAGTGGAAAAATGTGAGCCGTCCATGTTGCGTTGTGGGCTGTTTCCCGTTGCAGGCACTAGGCCCAATTACACAAGTGAGGTACCATTTTCATCAGGAGTCTTGGGGGAATGCTGGGTGGATGGAAGTTTGTGGACCCATACATATTCCTGAACTTTCCATCACAGAAATGTGAGAAATGTGTTTTTTAGTCAAAGCTTGAGGTTTGCAAGGGATTCTGGGTCAAAATACAATTACAATTTACAATTACAAATTCATGCAAGCCAGCCCACCCTGAATGCCCATAGGTGTCTACGTTTAAAAAATCTACAGGTTGGCTAGGTTTCTCCAGGTGTTGCTAAGCTAGGGTCCAAAATCTACAGCTTTGCAAAAAAACAGGTCAGTTTTCAGTGGGAAATGTGATGCATTCGTGTTTTGGCCCATTTATTGTTCAGGCGCCAGTCCTACCCACACATGTAAGGTACCATCTTTATCAGAAGACTTGTGGAAGCATAGGAAAATGAAACATTTGTTATTGTCTATTAGATTTCACTGCATTTGTGCCTTTCAAATGTAAAGCAGTGTGGAAGAAAGAAGACAATTGAAAAATATCCTCTAAATCATACGCTAGTACTGGTACCCACAAATTCAGAGATGTGCTAATATGGAAGACACACAACAGTGCTCAAGTGAAGCTCTCTCCTGTATCACACCTGAGCTACAGGCAGTGTGTTCCAAAGACGAAGATTTGTAAGGTTGATCTAGCTCTAACAATGCCTGCATAGTGCAGGTGGCAGAATCAGGCAATATTATTAACATGGAAAAGTTTATAGAACAACTGCAGAAATCCATCTTTGGTGGTGACTCCTTCTCTAGTGATTTTATAGTGGTGCAAGCTCATCAATTCCTAACCTCTAAACTGCAGCCAGGACAAAACCCTGGGCCCATTATTGGGACGGCGATCAAGTCCTTCAACTTAATATAGCCATCCTCTGATCTCCCTTATGAAGGCATACCCATCGCATTCTATCATGATTTCACACAGATGGTGCAAGAAGCATGGAGATCCTTCCTGGCAGTCAAGAAAATCATCTGGGCAAAAACTGTGAAGCACTCTATGCTTTTCCTGGCTCATTGTGCATTGAACACAACAAAAATAAGCACTGTTTCACTGAACCTGAGTTCATCATTCACTGTCTACGACAGAGAGACACTTTGGCAGCTGGGAGTCCGACTTCATAAAGGTGGGCTGTGCACCTGGCAACTCCAGTTTGAATGATAATTATTAGCTATGAAGTCATTTTTGTCTTCCCTCTCTTATTTTAATACCTCGCATTAATCTATAGACTTACATTTTGTGATACGTAGGGGTGAGTGGTGACTACCTGCTTTATTTATTTCAGTTGAGGTGAAGAGCTATAGTGCTTTCACCCTTACTTTTTAGGTCGCAGGCTACCAGACAGCTTGCTAAAGTCACCTTGTGAACAGTCAGAAAGCTGACCTAGGGATACATTCTGCCTGTTGCTTCCCATTGGCTTTGTGGTTTGTAACTCATATTATCTTCCTTTCAATTTGCTGGCTCTATTTATTTTAGGTTGTCTAGCTTGAGATCGTACCCTTCCTTGCAAAAACTTTATTTACAGTATCCTTCCGAGTGCTCCCTTTCTATGAACAGGCTGTACCTCTTGTTCTTATCTCATCATATTTGCTGTGCATTCAAAGAGTGAGGTCAATTTTCAGGCGCTGTCTTCTAAGGGTGCTTATTTACTTTTCTTTCTCTGACTTCAAAGCGAGAGGATTTATGTCACAATTTTGCTGGATACAGAGGGTAGGAAAGAGTTTTTGCGTTTTTTTGTAGGACACAGTAACACTTAAATGAACTGTGTAAGTATTTCAATATATATGAAAGTAGGAACACAAATCATGTATTTTTTATTTATTTCTGAAGTGTATTAGAAACAAATACTTTAATATGATCAAACAAAACAATACACTGGGTGATGCAAGTTCCACACATTTATGTCTGTGCACTGCATAGTTTTATTAGTAAAACTGTTCATTTCAATTGAAAATGTGTTGTCTGTAACGGCAGTGTGCTACCACACCATGAATACTACACTCTACGTCATTCCACTCCACTCAGCACCACTCCACACCACTGAACTCTACTCTACACCACTCCACTTTATACAAATGACTGCACTCAGCACCACTCCACTCTATGCTACTGTATCTACGCCACTTCACCCTATGCCTCTCTATTCTACCCTGTACTACTCTACTGTGTACCAATGCATTCTTCGCCACTCTACTCTACTCTACACCACTTTGCTCTTCATCATTCCAGCCTAAAGCACTCAAATTTAGGCCACACCAATCTACTCTGCACAGCTCCACTCTACTCCACTGTACTCTTTTCCACTGTGCAACACTGCCCTCTACACCACTGCACTTTATGCCAATACCCTCTACACCAATGCACCTTACTCTGTAACACTCAACTCTATGCCCCTGCACTCTACACCAATCCACTGTATGCTACTCTAATTTACTCTGCACCATTGCACTCTATGCCACAACACTCTACACCACTTTACTGTGCGCCACTAAACCCTATGCTGTTCTACACAACTGTACCCTATCCTGCACCACTCCACTCTACGCCACTTCTCTCCACTCTGAAACAATCTACTCTATGTCACGGCACTCAACTCCAGTCTGCACCACTCCACTCTATGTCACTGCTCTCTATGCCACTTTACTCTTAACCACTGCACTCTATGCAATGGTACTCTACTCTGCATCACTGAACTCTATGTCACTCTACTCCACTCTACACCACTGCACTCTGAAACTCTACTCTGCAACACTGAACGCTATGCCACTCTACTCTGCACTACTCCACTCTGTGCCACTGCACTCTCTCGCACTATACTCTACTCTGCACCACTTTATATTATTCTACTCTCCACAACTCTATGTCACTGCACTCTGTGGCACTTGACTCTACTCTGCATTCTACACCACTGCACTCTATGCCACTCAACTCTACGCCACTGCCCTATGCATCACTGAACTCTACACCTCTCCACTCTACGCCACTCTACTCCACTGAGGTCTATGCAACTCTACTCTGCATCAGTTTACTGTGCTCCACTCTACTCTAGTGCACTCTATTATGCAGCACTCTAATCTACATGACTGCATTCTAGGATGCTGCATTGTATGCCCCTGAATTCAATGCCACTGCACTATACGGCATTGTACTCTACCCCACTCCTATCTACTCTATGACACTCCAGTGTATGCCAATATGCGCGACTCCACACTATGTGACTCCAGTACACGACACTCTCTGCCATTCCACTTCCCAACACTCTACTCCTCTCTTCGCCATTCCACTCTATGACAGTCCACACTTATCTCCTCTACACCACTAACTTTTAGCCATGCTGAACAGCAGCCACACTGGTGTACAAGATGGGTAGAATACATTGGCAATGCCAAAGCTTTTGCATAGGCGAGACAAATTGACTTTGCCAATGCTTGTTTTCCCAGTTATCACTGCCTCATTCTCAATGCTATGGTTTCTGTATTTTTTGGCTTCAGCTGTCACTCTGCTATTGTAAGCTCTGATAGTCACACTATGCACTGCACCAGTAGGCTTAGGTTTCTTGGGCAGTCTCCTGGCTAGATTCGGACCGCTCCAGTGTCAGATAGGATTATTATCCCAGGGCCAGCTTGTGCTCTGCGGAGGCCTCACTTGCGTGAACTCCACACCCGGCATTTATGAGTGGTGCTCTAATTGGTGCTGTAATGGGTTTTTTATTTGTTTAGGTTGTTGGGGTTCACTGACGATTAGGGTATGCGTAGGTGGTGGGCGTGGGAGGTGGGAATGTGATGTTTTTCCCCCTCAGGGTTGCAGCAGCGCAACAGGGGACTTTCCTTCATGCTGCTTAGGATCGGCTCTAACAGAATGAAGCTCCTTTGCACGGAGGCACGCTGCCTGAATTGCTCCTTTCTAAACACTATGGTTTGTTTTGTTGGCTGGAATATTAGAAGTCTTAATAATCCCTACAAGGCTAGGCAGGTGTTAGCCTGTCTCGACAGACACAGTACTGAGATCGCCTTACTGCAAGAGACCCATATGACATCGCCGCAAGCGTCCTCGTTTTCATCTCCATGGGGCCAGCATCGTTATTTTTCCTCATACTCCACTTACTCCTAAGGAGTAGTTACGCTCATAAAAAAACATCCCTGGGGATTGTGTCCAAAGAATGTATAACAGAAACTGATCGCGGATTAGTAATAGTTGCTGGCATATTGACCTCCCAGCTAGGGCGTGGCTTAATGGGGTTGAGGGCGGGGAGGGGGGGGAGTTTGGGGAGTTACACCCCCCTAATAAATGTTATTTCTGATAAATAGTTGGGCACAGATACACACAGACAAAAACGTACATACACTCTCACTCTCTGTTTTCAAAGTCCTCACAAATATTTTCTCTCCTAGCACTCTTTATCAAGCCGCATTCCTCTACCTTTCCACTGCCATTTAGGCCCCTCTCATGCACCCTGCTTGTCGTATAATGCTTCAATTTTCTTACGATAATGGCATTACTCCTAGTCCTACTCCCTCGCCTTCCTTTTAAACCAATGAGGCCTCCCGCCTCCCCCTAGACCCTCCCTTCCCCTTTTAAACCCCCCCCCCACCCTTATCTCCTCCTGTACAAAAACCAAGCCCAAGCAGCAACTCGGACAGTCCGTACCGGGAGGGCGGGAGGGAACGGAAAAGGAAGGCGAGGGAGTAGGACTAGGAGTAATGCCATTATCCTAAGAAAATGGAAGCATTACCTCCCGTCCCTCCCTCGCCTTCCTTTTAAACCAATGAGACAAAACAAGAAAAACACAGGAGACGGACACAGAGTTGCAAGAACTTTTATTCATATCCTGCACCAAGGACACCAAAACACCCTACCCCTATTATCTCATAGAGGATAAGACTCGGTGCCCTAAAACCGACTCCAAATTACCCAAGTCCGAAAGCCTATAATGACGCACAAACGTCAAAGGTGAAGCCCAAGTGGCGGCCCTGCAAATTTCCACCACAGAAGTCCCCTGAAGTTCGGCCACCGTAGCCGCCATACCTCTGGTAGACCGACCCAGAATCCCTTGAGGAGGAACCACCCCTTTCAAGGAATAGGCCAACAAAATCAAAGATCTCACCCACCGACTCAAGGAAGCCGTGGAAGGTTTCTCACCCTTACGTGCCGGACCGAAATTAACAAAAAGTGAATCTCCCTTACGAAAAGGAGCCACCACCCGCAGGTACTCCAATAAAGCCCTGTGTACATCCAACGAATGCAAACGGACCTCCTCCTTAGAGGAGGGCTCTGGACAAAATGAAGGAAGAATAACCTCCTGACGGGAATGGAACAAAGAATTGATCTTTGGAATAAAGGAAGGCACTGGTACCAGAACTACCCTATCGGGAAAAACCTTACAAAAAGGAAATGAACAGGCCAAGGCCCCCAATTCCCCCAACCGACGAGCCGAAGTAATGGCTACCAAAAAGAACGTCTTCAAGGACAGATGGCGCAAATCACAGTCCCCCAATGGTTCAAATGGGGCCTCCGTCAAAACATCCAAAACCAAAGAAAGATCCCATGAAGGAAAAGAACAAACCGGGCGAGGAAATAAATTAACCAGACCTTGAAAAAATCTAGGCATCAGGTGCCCTTCATCCTTAAGATTACGCCATGGACCTCTGAAAGCCTGAATCGCCGCCCACTGTACCCTCAGAGATGCCACTGATAAACCCAATTGTGCACCGTCCTGCAGGAACTGCATCACTTCAAAGATAGACGCGCAGGTAGGATCCAACTCATGATTCAAACACCAAGAAGAAAAAACCTGCCACTGTCTACCATAGGAAAGTAAAGTGGAACGTCGCCTGGAAGCCAGTAATGTAGAACTCAAAGCAACCGGTACCCCCAGACCCGTCAAGCCTCGTCGTTCAACTTCCAGGCCGTCAGGTGCAACCTCCTCAACAACACCACTGGGAGGCAGGGAAACTCCAGGGGAGACGGACAAAGAGGAAGAGGCCACATCCTCCCGTCTGCCATCAGCCTTAACAACGGGAACCAATTCGCCCGCGGCCAAAGTGGCGCAATCAGGATAACCCTGGATCCCAGGTCCTCACCCTCAACAGAAACGCCCTGAGAAGTTGAAACGGAGGGAATGCATACAAAAGACCCCTCGGCCAAGGACATGACATCCCGTCCACCTCCCAGGCCTGGGGACACCAAAACCGGGAACAGAAGCGATCAAACTTCGCATTCTCTGCGGATGCAAACACATCCAGCACTGGAAGCCCCCAAAGCCGAACCAGATGCAGAAACAGAGACTTCCGGAGGGAGAAAAGTTGAGAGGAAGGAATCACCCTGCTCAGTAGATCCGCCCGAACATTGACCACCCCCCGAATGTACGTAGCCCTGAGAGAAGGAACCCACTCCTGAGCCCACACAAAAATCTCCCTGGCTAGACTGAACAGAGCCCTTGACCTGGTCCCTCCTTGACGGTTGACATAAGCTTTGGCCACCAAGTTGTCCGTCCGAATAAGAACCGCCTCCCCCCTCAGGGAGCCCTGGAAATGGACCAGAGCCAGAAAGACCGCTCTCAATTCGCGCCAATTCGACGACCGACTCACCTCCCGAGGTGACCAAAACCCCTGAACCTGAGCCGATCCCATCCACGCCCCCCAACCGGAGAGGCTGGCATCCGTAGTCACCACCACGGGTCTCAGAGGTGACAAAGAAACCCCTACCTGAAGATGATCTGCATCCAACCACCATTGCAATTCCCTGTGAATCACCCCGGACCCCTGAATCCTGTCCTTCAGAGAACCGGACCCCAGCGCCCACTTTCTCAAGAACCACGTCATCAAGCACAGGAGATGGAAACGCGCCCAATGAACCAGAAATATCACTGACGCCAAATGACCCTGCAGACGTAACCATAGAAGAGCTTGTGGTGCGGTCATTAATACCACGTTCTTTACCAAGGACTGGAGTACACCCAACCTCTTCTCTGACACCGTCACTAAGCCTAGAAGAGTCTGAAATCGAGCCCCCAGAAAAACCAGATCCTGGGACGGAATCAAATCTGATTTCTCCCAGTTGATTAAAAACCTGTGGTTTTGCAGGACCCCCAGAACTCGGGCCACCTGTTTCTGCAACAGGACCCGTGACTGAGCATGAATCAAGATGTCGTCCAGATATGGATGAATAAACACCCCCTCTGAATGTAGCAAAGCCACCAGGGGGGCCAGCACCTTCGTAAAAATTTGAGGAGAAGATTTTAGACCGAAAGGAAGAACGCAAAACTGGTAGTGTTCCTGATCCACAGCAAACCTCAGGAACCTCTGAGAAGACCTCGCCACAGGCACGTGTAGGTAAGCATCCTGCAGATCCAGCGACACTAGAAAGTCCCCTTGCCTGACCAATGGAAATATAGTCTGAATAGACAGCATGCGGAAATGCACCGTCCTGATCCAAGCATTCACATCCTTCAGATTGAGCACTGGGCGAAACCCCTCTGAAACTTTCTGCACCAGAAACAAGACCGAATAAGTGCCCTGACCTTGTTCCTCCAGCGGAACTCGGGAAATGGCCCATTTGACTAGCAAGTCCCGAACTCTGTCCAATAACGCTCTTCTCCGTGACCCCCCTGAAGGCAGAGGGGAGGGACGTACCCCTGAATCTGGAGATACTACCCCAAAATCGATGACATAACCATTGGCCACAATGTCTAGTACCCAACGATCGTTGACACTCTCCTCCCAAGCTGAAAGAAAGTGACTCAGCCTTCCCTCAACCGGCCCTATGCCAGGCCCACAGTGATTGTCAGGACCCCTTCTTGAACCCACCCCGGTTCGTAGGAGCTGACTTCTTAGGAGAAAAACGTGGTTGAAAACGCCGTTTTCTAAATGAAAAGGATTTGGAATCCCTATTCGGAGAAGATCGGGAATGCTTCTTCCACCCCTTACTGGAAGTAGAAACCCCTTTATAAGGCAAGGCATGCTTCCTTTCTTTAAATGCCTTGGAAAGCATGGATGGCAACTGCTCCCCAAACAGGCTACGACCTTCAAACGGCAATCTCAGCAAGGCAGCCTTTTCCCCTGGGTCAGCTTTCCATGAACGCAACCAGAGGGACCTACGAGCCCCAATCAAAGCACCCGAGGCCAGAGCCGAAGTACGGACCACATCCGAAGACACATCCGCCAACAATCTGGCCTGCTGTTCCATACCAGCCAGGAGCTCTGAACATTCTGCCCCTTCCTGAACAGCCACCGCCAGCTTATCAAAGTCTTGCACCAAAGACTGGGCCGCATAAGCCGAATAAATACCAGCCCTTAGTGCCAGATTCTCACCGGCAAACGCCCTTTTAAGACCTGAATCCACTTTACGGTCCGTGGTATCCGTCGGCACACAATCCTCCGGATTCACTGCCGTTTTGCCAATCAGGGTAGCCAGAATTGAATCCAGGCGGACCGAAGGAGGTAACACCTCCTCCCCCTCAAGCAAATATAGTTTCTGCAGGAAGCGTGGAACCTGAGCTTTATCCACATCCTTCCATTCTCGAAATACCATATCCTTCACAGGTCCCTGAAAAGGCATGGCAAACTTGGCAGGCGTCTGATATTGTGGAAATAAGTGAGAATCCGAGTTTGAAGGTTGAAACACTGGGAAACCCAAATTGTCCCGAACATGTGCCATCACCTCCCACATTTCTTCTCTGGATACATATTTACCCCCAGATGACGTAGAAGGGGCCTCATCACCCTCACTATCTGATGAGGACTTCCGTGCAGCAGCCGACGTATGAGAATTTTTAGACTGACAAGTCCTGGCCACCCCTGCTTGAAGAGCCCTGGTAACAGCCACCTCAATCATCTCCTGCACCTCATCTCTAGACATGAGGGGAGTACCCCTATCCGGCAATTGTGAGCCCCCAGGTGTGGAAACTCCAGCAGCACCCTCCTCCTCCAAATAAGGAAGAGGAGACAATCCTCCGTCTCTTTGCCGGCACCTTAGGCATGTCACTATCCAAAAATACACTGATCAACCCCTAAAATGCAATCTCCCTATATAGAGATCGTCCCAGGAATCCACCAATCCTTTAAAAGGTCAAACATAACTGCCCCCATCATAAAACAGCGGGCAGAACGCCCGTTCTACCTGAACCTGCCAAAAATCGCCGTTCCGCAGCTCCCCGCCGCTCTGCAGCGCGGAAACCCGGAAATCGATGCCCCAGCCAAAGAGGGCCGACTGACCCCGTCAGCCGGCCCTCAGTCCGCGATTTCCCGAGCAGCCCGGCGGCTCGTCACAGGACGCGACCAGCTGCAGAACTCCTCGCGGAGGCCCGTGTCCCGAGGAGTGCCTCCATCGTAGACCTCCAGGCCCCGCCGTGCAGGTAAGGGAAAAAGAAAACGTCTAGCGTGTGCTAGAAAAAAGAAACAGGAGGAGATAAGGGTGGGGGAGGTTTTTAAAAGGGGAAGGGAGGGTCTAGGGGGAGGCGGGAGGCCTCATTGGTTTAAAAGGAAGGCGAGGGAGGGACGGGAGGTAATGTAGTTTAACATTATATGCCAGCCTGATTGTCAGAAAATCTGAAGCTCACATCCCCCAATCTTAATGACCAACCTACGCTCCTGCATCGGGGTTGTAAAATACAGCAATAATCAGGGCTCAAGGGGGCCCCTTAGTGCTCGGGCCCTGGTGTCACTGCACATGCTGCACCAAATTGTAGCTACGTCCCTGGGAGAGAAATTAAATGAAGGGTATAGCTTCCAAAAGAGAGGGATGTAAGAGGGGCAGAATCTGATCAAAAAGGTATGAGAATTAGGGAGGACAGAAGGGAAAAGGTGAATGTAAAGGAGAACAGGTGAAGTGAGGTAAGATGCTGGGGGAGAAAAGTGGTAAAGATTGGCATATGGAGGGGAGAGGTGGTTGTTAATGGGTCAGAACCATCTACAGGATGGTAAGCAGGGCTAGATAAACTATGAAGATAAGAGCATGGAGGAGAGAGGTGTGTTAGGGGGACAAAATGAGCAAGAGTAGGGTAGAGGCAGGTGAAAGATTAATCCTGAAGAATAGAACATGGAGGGAAGAAGTCATGTAAAGTGGACAGGACCAGCAAAAAATGTTGAGGCTGGAGAGAAAGATAAAAGTTGAAAGGAAGAGCATGGATTGGAGAGGTAGGATCATAAGTGGTGGGGAGAGAGAATGGTGAGAGGTAGGTAGATGTAAGCGAACAGGACCATCAAGAACAGGTAAGAGGCTGTGGGAGAGAGGCAGGGGAGAGAGAGATGTAAAAGGGCAGAATCAATGAGAGAATGTTAGAGGCTGGAGAGAGATGAGAGGTGAAGTGTACAGTCGACAGGAGAGAAATATGAATGTAAGAGGACCAGAATCAGTGAGAAAGGTAAGAGCAGTGCTTATCTTGAGCAAGCGGTTGCCAAAGGGGGCCGCTAGCACTTATTTTTCTGTATCAAGCATTTACTGAGAGGGCGAAAAATACACTAACAAGAAAAGAGAAAGATAGAAAAACAGTCACCAGAGGAGAGAGCGGGAACCTCTAAGATTGAGATAGATGGGTTGGAGGTGTCTAGCAGTGGATTAGAGAAGCTTGAGCTGGATTCAGGACTATTCAGCCTTGGTACTCGGTGCACCTTAATTGGGGTGGAGCCAGTGAAAGAAGTTATGAGATTTAGAGTGATGAGAGGTGAAGGGTATTGTATGGATAAGAGGCATGGATATAAGAGAGGCAGACCTATCTAGAGAACATAAGCAGAGTGGACAGGACAGAGAAGCAATTGTGGGAGGTAGATGGAAGAAAGCAGAATTACTCAAATATGGTAAGAGGTTCGGGGTGGTAGACAGAAGGAGGAAGGTGGATGTTAGATGGGCAGAACCAACAAGAGAAATTTAAAGGGTTGGTGGGAGAGGAGAGATGATGAGTTGATCAGGGAGGCAGAGGTCGAAGAGGGGCAGAACCAGTAAGAGAAGGTAAACAGAAAGATGGATGGAGGAAGGGGAGAGGTGCATGCAACAGCGACAGAACCAACAAGAGCAGATAAAGTAAAGGGGAAAAGGAAATGGGTAGGTGGATTTAGGAGACTAGAACTAGCAGAAAAGATAAAAGGCTGAGTGGAGAGTTGAGATGTCAAGAGTTGGGCATGGAAGGGAGATTTGAATGTAAAAGCGACAGGATCAGCAAGGGAAGTTGAATGGCTGGATGGAAAATTGAGAGGCAAATGGTAGAGCACAGAGAGGAAAGATAGATGAAAGAGTGGCAGAACCAGAGAGAGAAGGTAAGCAGCTAAGTGAGAGATATAAGCACAGTATCCAGCCATTCCATTTCTGTCTTTTAAAATAATCAGAATTAGGGACGGTATTAATGAAATGAAATACCAAAAAAGGTTCTATATGACTAATAATGCCCCAGTCCTTAACACACATCTCACTGTGTTTCTGTGTGCCCAAAGTATCCTGTGAAGTGAGAAGAAGTATAAGTTACCCCGAAAGACTTAAGCGATGTATGGCCTGGTAAAAGGGGCCCAGGCTCGGATAGGCAAGGAGCCAGAAAATCCAAAGTTGTCTGACAGACATATGGCTGGGGCCAGCAGGTGGGACACTTGTTTTTATTTCTGTGGATAAACTGGCCCATGGACTGACTTGGTCATTGGTGCTGAACTCAAATTGCTGCTGGCGACTTAGGGTTGGTATGCACGAAGTAAGTTTGACAGTATTCTCAAAGTCCTCCAGCTCATTGTCATGTGCAGGATGATAATGGGCCGACGTGGGCAGGCACAGCAAGGGTGTGCCTCCTCCCACAACAAAGAATCCCAAAACTCAGGGAGTTGAAGCAAGGCTGGGGCATTGCTGCTTTTTAGCAGCAGTCAGAATTGGCTTGTGTGGGAGGTGAGATAAAGGGTGGTGAGCGTACAGGGAGTCGGGTCAGCTAAAGGGCGGGGGGCATTCCACAGAGTACATCAAAACACATAAAATTATCTACCAATCATTAAGCTTATACGAGTAGGTGTCCAGAAGATTCAAGGAGGCAGATATTGCACTGGAGGTTATAAGGCCCAAAAGGGTTTGGTTAGGAAGCTTGTACATGGCTAGAGTGATTTGTGGATGATCAGAGGGGTCTTGCAAGAATCTTGCATGCAGTTATCTTTTTACACAAAATTCAAGTGCAATTTGGTCATAAAATCTTAGACATTAGTTGAGCAGCTTTACCATTTGCATTTTGGCAAGTGTCTTCCCTTTTTAAAATGGTAAATCTCTGGGATTTGGTAGCTTTAATTTGCAAGTCACACATTACACCCCCCAACCTATGCATATCCCACCTTGCTGGATTTCCTATACTTATAGATGTAAACTACACAGAGTCTACAATATTAAGTCCCACTGAAAACCAAAATGCCTTATCCATCAATCTCACTGGCATAAAGGGAGGTTTGGGGTGTCACTTGAAGATCTGCTGTTAGCACTGGGACAAACTGCACTGGAATTATCATGAAGTAATCTGGAAACATTCAGTGAACATCGTAGTAGTGATATTAGTTTTGGAGAGATGTAGGCCTAGCTTGTCCACCAAGTTTGACCAATGTAATGTGTTTCCAATCAACAGTACTTTAAATTATTTGTACTGGTTTTATTAGGATTAATATGTATATTTGTAGCCATTTTACTGTTATCCAGTGGTGGCTTGTGGAAGGGAAAAGGGGCGGTGCGACGTGGGTGGGGGGAGAAATAAAGTAAAATAAAAAAAATATAAAAAAACGTACCCTAATGCTGCACTGCTCCTCCATCCTCGAGTGCAGGCACAGGCTCCCAGCCTGCCCTGAGGCCAGTCCTGCCACTGCTCAGAGCAGCGTCAGGATTGGCTGGGAGCATCCAGCCAGGACGATCCCAGGCAGACTGTGGGCCTGTGCCTGCTCTCTCCAGGGAGAGCACACTTCTCATGTGTGTTTGGCCGGCCAAACACACATGCGCTCTGTAGGGAGTGCACAGTGTAGTCCCCTCATCCTCTTCACAGTCTGTGGCCCCTCCGCTTTTGAATACAAAACTATAATAAACATAGCTTGTTATCATTTTGTATTAAAGGGTTTGCAGCTGTGCTGGCAGGATGGGGGGTGGGGGGGGGGGTTGGGACAGGGGACTGGGGGTATGGCTGCTGTTATCCAAACTAGGTGAGCAGCTTCTTGCTAAATTGCTTCAGCCAGAGAGTTGTCAGTTGATGTCTTGTGATATCATATATATATATATATATATATATATATATATATATATATATATATATATATATATATATATATATATATATAGTGCTTAATTTGTGCTTGAGCACCAGCATTTATTTTTGAGGGTCGGTGCTTATTCTTCTGCCTCAAGCATTTACTGCAAGCAAAAGACCCATTTGGGAAAGATGGAGGAAGAGAAAAATGAAAAAGCGTCACAAAGGTAGAAAGGAGAAAGCTGCAAGAGTTAGCTGAAGGGGCAGGGAGTGGCTGTAAATGGACTGAAGAGGCCCGAGATGGCTTCAGGATTACGCTGCCTCGGTATTCTGTGCAGCACATTTAAATACAGTAGCCCCGTGTTTAAGAGGAGGGCTTTTGGGGCACGTTTTTATTTACAAATTAAGCACTGTATATATACACTAGGACCTGCCGGCTTCCAAACAGTCTTCGATGGGTAAAGTACACTAGTGCCCTTTACCAAGGATGCATGCTGCAGCGCTCACAAAGTAAAAGGTAGCAGATGTAAACATTGTAGGCTTTCTGCGTGTGTCATGTAATCCGGCACAGGTTTACCTATCAGTCACTCGCCTTCACGCGCTCGTTCTAGGATGCAGTACCAGGAAGTACAGATGAGCTATTCCAGGCCCTGGGGACATATACCTAGCAATATTCGTCTGATGAACAAAATGACATACACATGTTTAACTGTGCATGCTCGACAGCAAGAGATACCCGTACCCTGAATAGTTGCTCACAAGGAACGCTTTAGAAACGATCTTCTGTTTTCCGGGCGATTCGTCTCTGACGTAGTTAATTATGTGCACCTCTCACCTTCCCTGTCTTTTCATCGCTTTGTCAGTTTGACCATTCAGTTAAGAAATCCAATGCCTGGACAAGTGGAAAAAGTAATTTAAATCCAGTGTGTACTAATAAGACTTATTTCCGGCGCAAGTCAAGTTCGTCTCTGTTCAGCGTCCAAAATGGCTCCTTAGCAACAAGGGGATTAAAAAAAATGCTTAAAGCGGAGGGTGTCACTGTGCCAGTTTCACCCACAGCACCTGGAGTAAGGACATAAACATCAGCAATTATTTCGTTCTAAGGAGAGCTGCGTTTAACCCACCTAAAGCCTACTTGGATACAACAGGCGTGAATTGAAACAGGTAAAACGCGAGACCGGCAGGATCCTTTAAATATTTTAATCATAGTGTGACGGTAGGCGGGGAGAAAGGGAGCATGCGTGATTGCTTTCAAGTAGATATTGTTTAAAAAGCAGTAATATTTCCTAATCTAAAATAAACACTTATTAGTGTTGCTTTCTTTGGCTCGCATTTTAAACATCGACATTGATTAATAATAGGTAACCAAATAGAAGCAACTATACTTTATCATCATAACATTTGCATCACCAGTGCAATTACACTGCAGGAAAAGTATTACACTGTTTTGACTAATGTAAATATACTAGAGTTACGATTCTTTAAGCAATTTTTTACAGTCCGATAGTCAATATACTGCTTTAAAAGGTGTACTAAATATATTAACACCACTACTATGTAAACCGCAGTGCATATAATTGAAATACTATGTTACGTATTGTCGAGTCCAGTATAGTATACTCCAGTAAATACTGCAACAACAGAGCTAATTAATGTGTAGTTTAGTAAATAGCATGTGCCACAGAACTGTTGCACGGACTGAATAGTTCTAAACAAAGGCTCAGGATAATATAATCTAAAGTTAATGCATGACTTTACTAATCAAAGGGAGACTTCGCTTAGCTGTTGGAAATGTGATTGAACCTATCTGAGGTACTGCATTGACAAAGCAATCAAAAGCTTCACTATAATTACAAATGCTGCAGATGATACAATGTAGAATAGTAATATATTAAATTATGTAGTAAATGCAATATTGATATTTTGTTATAATAATTTACATACTGCAGGTATTTTTTCCAAATGCTTCTAAATATCCTGTAGTAAATGTACTGCCATTGCTGCTGTATAGTCGACTCAATATCAGCCCACTGCAGTAAACAGCATTCATAAATAATCCGTTTTTTAGTCAAAAGTGTTACTTCAAATATTACAGTGATATTATCAATTATGTTATCAAAGATGTCATGAGTGTCGTAATTTGGGGGTAATTAGCAGTGCATGGCGAGGGCGCGAGTTATAGTTACCTTAGGGCACGAGTTATACTTACTTGAGATAACTCTAACTATAACTGTTGAATTTTTGTGGTTTTGTACATTTAAAATGTGAGCCTAACTATAATGTCCCTATAACATTTGTTTTCTGAGTGAATTTCGATGTCTTTTTTCAATTCTATTTCCTAACGATAATGACCCTATAACCTTTGTTTTTGCTTGTGACTTTCTATGTTTTTTTAAATGTATTGTCATTTTTATTACTATATGTTAATCCAGCCTTCGGCCGTGCACGGCCAAGGTTGGGCCAACCCCCCTATAAGCACCCAGCCTTGTACCATCCACAGGCCTCGCCTGTGCCACAGCGGAAGTAGCCCGCAAGACCAAGCCTGCAGCCAGACCATGTGGCCAACCCCTCTAACCAACCAACCCCACGCTGCACATTGCCCTTTTGGCGTGCATGGAGGGAGTTGACCACAGCCTCTCTGGGCATGAAAATAGATGTGAAAGGGTGTATCTGGGGGTGAGAGTGGCTGTGAGAGTCTGTCTGGTTGTGATAGTGCATGCATCAGTGTTATAGGTGTGTCAATGTGTGCGTGTGTCTTTGAGTAGGTGCATGAGAGTGTCAGTGGGTCTGTGAGTAGGTGTGTGAGAGTCTGAATGAGTCACACCTATGGTGGTTGAGCCTGGATGTGTTTTCTTTTTTACAATGAAGGAAAGACTTTAATGGGGATTCAGTACTGTTGTAATTATAGTAATGATTCAATGTGGAAAAGGATTAACCAACAAGCATTTCTTATAAGTCTCTATTTTTATTGGATAGGTGTGAGATTTATACTCTTTCTTTTTCTTCTAATCACAAGCACTTGTTCTTTTGGCACTTTTCTTTGTCCTTCTATTTTGGTGTTTTGATAGGGGATTTGATATGAATTTTTATGTGAATATGTAATATATTTTTGTATATAAAATAAAGGATGTGTTCCAAATAAGTATGTAGTGATGCTGCATGTGAACTATAGGATATATATATGTTGTTCAACTGACAGCAACTGAAGCAGGATACAAAATGGAATCACTCGCACAAAATGGAGTCGATGGTCAAACATGGAGTCAGTGGATAAATACACAAAACATTACAGGGGGGCACACGTCCTCCCTCATATCCCAGGGCCATAACATAATTAAAAAGGGGGAAGGCCACGTGACACCCCTTCGCCTACCTTCAATGGCCCTGGGAACCCCATACCCCAGGGCTGGCTCATTTGCTGCGTCCTGGGGAGCCCACTACCAGGACACAGTATTTTCCCTGTCTGCACTAACTCGGGCAGGGAAACATGTATTTGCTCCCACCTGGCAGGAATATTTTTAACTCTCCAGCCAAATGCTCCCACCTCCTGGGAGCAGACTTGAGATCTGTTACCCTACCCACACTGATGCGGGTACGAAACAGATCAACAGATTGCTGCCCCAGAGGTTGCAGCATAAGTAGCTGCATCCTGCTGGAGGGAGCAATGCCGGCTCCTGCAGCATGTGGGGAACTGGCTGGGGCTACGGTGGCATTGGGGCTCCTCCAGCAGCCCCCACTGTGTGCATGGTGGTTGCCCTGGGTGGGCACCGGAGCATCTACATATTTAAAAAGGAAGCCCCGGGGCCAAGATAGGTTCGGGTAGGGCAGCTGCATGGTCCCACTCCCCTTTAAAATAAATAAGGCCCTGGCAAATGGGGTCCCCAGGGCCTAATGAGTGTAGTGGAGGGGCACTCCCTTTTAAAATAAAATAAATTCCTTGCCTGAAGGTTGGGGACCACAAATAACCTCCCCTATAAAATACATACAGCCTTGGGGGATGGGGTTCCCAGAGCCTAATGAGACTGGGGAAGGAGGCCAGGCGGCCCCTCTCCCCTTTTGAGAAACATAGACAGCCCTGAGGATAGGTTCCCCGGGTCCAGAGAAGGTTGGGGGGGGACCCACCCCTCCCATTTAAAAGAAATAGAGCCTTGAGGTATGGCGTCCCCAGAGCCTTCTGAGGCTTGGGGAGGGGGCCATATGGAATTGGGCAGATAGTATTAAAACCACAGTGCTCACATAGAGCTGTCATGCAACCTGGCGAGTGACACAGTTTGCCCAGGGATTTTGTTTAGACCATAAGAGAAGAGGGATTTCCTGAAAGACTAGCGGCTTTGTAAGGCAAGTGGGCTTCGCAATGCAGGACTGAAAATCAGAACAGTCATCACAAAATCTCAAACCAGTTCCACAGTGCTCTGTGCTAGCAAGCATAGTAAGGGAGCCTGGCCTTCTTCAGGTAGTAGGTTCTTACTACAACACAATTTTCGAATCAGTGAGTCCATATGGTGCATATTCATGTCATTGTTTTAAAAAAACATCCAAAGGTCATTGTTAGTTCGAAAGGGGAACTTGTACATTGCTCCAAAGCTCTAGTTCTGCTCATTGTGACAGAAAACACTCAGCATGGCAATAGCTGCTCGGAGTACTACAGCTTTTGTTCAGGTTGCAAGATCTGGTATATGTGATTTACTATAAATGAAGAGATACAGAATACGTCAGAGTTATCTATTTGCTTACTACTACTGCCTAGCTCACTACTACTGCAATTATGTTACCCCATTGCACTAGTATAAAAACTTCACAGTGACATGACAGCTTCTGTATTGCTGACATACATACAGCACCCCAACATACTGCTGTGGGGTGCACCTCAAGACTGACTGTCTGTTTTTACACCCATCACTTCTGGTGCACATACATCTCTGTCAGTACACCTCCATCCTGACCAGCAGTACCCCATGCTATACCACTCATGACTTCAAGATAGTGTGAAATAAATTCATGAATTTGATGCGAAAGATAATGTATATATATTTTGCTCACTAGTCAAACATTTGTGACAAAAAATCTGTACATTAACTAATTAAAATCTTTTGGACTAAAGCATCCCAGTTACAGAATGGTACAGGGATGAATAAGGAAGTTCAAGACCTAAGCAGTCATCATTTTCATATATTTTCCAGGTAACCCTTCCCTGTCAAATCATACATTTGCAAATTCCTGTATTGCTCCCCATTTGATACCCTTTGAATAAAGCAATTTCTTCCCATTGATCCATCTCCCCCTTCAGTGAGAACATGTAATGGTTTCCATCTTTAATTTCTGTTTTCCAGAAAGTTATATCCTTTCTCTACCTGTTTTCTCTCAAAAGAAAATTGGCAAACTACTGCATTCTACTTTTCAAATTTCAGCTGTTCTACTATTTCTTCTTGATGAGAAAATCACTTCCTAGTCATTTGTCTAGATCAGTGCTTCCACTGAAAGCATTTCACTTCTGACTATGAAGGAAAACTCAGGAATGGAATACTACCACTTTTACACTCCTTTATTCATCTCTGTTCCACTTAGAATTAATCACTGCTTTTGATTGATTGCGCTCAGGTCAATATGCTCATGTTATCCTCTCCTCTAGTACAAACATTGCTGCACGGAAATCAGTGTTTTCGGCATACTTAGGCCTATATTTATACTTTTTGATGCAAATCAGCGCCAGGGCAGATTTGCGCCAAGTGGTTTACCACCGGCTAACGCCATTCGAACGCGCCTGCCGGGCGCCTTATTTATGGAATGACGTTAGCCGGCGCTGCGGCCTGGTTTGCGTCAAAATAAATTACTCTAACCGGGCAGTGGAGGCGTAGGGAAGAATGGGGGTTGTACGCCAAAGAATGGTGCAAGCCAGATTAGGGTAAAAAACATTGGCTCTAACCTGACTTGCGCCATTTTCTGACGCACAACCCTCATGGAAATGACTCCTGTCTTAGCAAAGACAGGAGTCATGCCCCCCTGCCCAATGGCCATGGCCAGGGGACTTCTGTCCCATGGGCATGGCCATTGGGCACAGTGGCATGTAGGGGGGCCCCAAGTTTGGCCCCCCTATGCCACTCTAAAATTTTTTTTACTTACCTGCCCTTACCTGCACTCACCATGGATGGGTCCACCCCATCCATGGGTGTCCTCCAGGGGTGGGCTAGGGTGGCAGGGGGTGTCCCTGGGTGCAGGGAAGGGCACCTGTGGACTGATTCCATGGTCTCCCACAATGGAAAAGAGCCCACAGGTCTCTTAACACCTGCCCTGACCCAGGCATTACATTTTGACGCAAATCGGGATTTATGTCATTTTCCGGCTCCTCCTCCCAGCAGTGCGCCTTTTTTGCCTGGTTGGATAACTATGGCGCACAGGTGTTTAAGTAATTTTTTGGACGGGAACGCCTACCTTGCATGTCATTAACGCAAGGCGGTTTCACACATCCAGAAAATGACTCACACTGAGATATTTTGACGTTAGCGGGGTCTAGCGTCAAAGTATAAAAATGGTCTTAGTTTTGCGCCGAATTTGCGTAAAATAAATGACGCAAATCCAGCTCAAGCAGAGTATAAATATGGGCCTTAATTTTAGAAGTCGACACTTGGAAATATTGCCTACCTTTGTACCTGGTATTGGAACGTCAGCTTATTTTAAGTATAAATAATATTGATGCTCAATAATAATTTCAAATTAAAATGTTGTTTCTTTTGTTTTTCAGACAATAAATCAAGAATCAGGAAGGGCAGAGAGAGTTGCATCTGAAATAATCCACCATTCATGGAAAGAAAACAGCTTAAGAAAGAAATAAGAAAACTTCTGTAAGTAAGATGCGGTTTTATAGTAAGAGTTATGGTCTTTAAAAATATAACTGGTAAGTAGAGTACCACCAAGCATTTCATTATTCATAATATGGCAGGAGTGAAGAAGGAGGTTTGAAGGTTTCTTTCATATTTCTTAGTACGGTTTCTTTTTTGAACACGTTATTTTTGGGGTTTTATAAGGGAATCAAGAGTGATTACAGCATCGAGATGTGACAGGTTTGGTACACCATCAATGCAACCGGTCGAAATTGAGGCACAATGTTCACAAATGTGTATAAACGTGTTGTGCACGCATATTATCAATTACAAGTCAGAAACGTTTGTCGGCCCATTCGTCCTTCGTGGTAACAGTCGAGCACATGGAAGGACGCCTGGCTTGATGGCTGCTGAAGTTCCTGTCCATTTTGACACACATTTTAAACGGTAGCCACACCCATTCTATCATTAAATCGTGCAGGCAGGCGATCTATAGCATAGATGTGCCACACCTTGGCCCACCACAATGTGAGGTCCGGAGGGAAGTGGGTTCTTCCAAAAGTGGACTATTGCGAGTCGTGCTGCTAAAAGGAAGAGGTTAATTAACCTGCCCCTAATTATAATGTAGGGATAGACCAAGTTTTCCCCTGCCCCGCCCAAGTACCAGTGGGTGCGGTGGCAGAATTGCTGAGCAAATCTGGCAGATCTGATGGAGTACCTCACTTCAGAAATGCTTTACCGGCACACACTGACACGACAAATGGAAATATGTGCCCCACTCCCCACAACCCCTCCACCAGCCCAGAAGCCCCAGTCTTAGCAGGTATCTGTGCTGGGATAAAGTAACGCCTGATGTATATTTGGTAGGCGTTAGCTTTGTGTTGAGGGCAGATGTATGTCCCAGCCACCCACGTCCTGAGTCGATGTCACAGCTCATCCGCTATTGGTGTTCCGAGATCCTGTTCCCAACATGATTGGTGTGTGTGGCTGCATGGCTGTGAAAGGCCACAAAGGGCTATGTATACGTGAGTAAAGTCCTTTTTCAGGTATTCCTGGGCGAACAATTGATCAAGAAGTGCTTTAGCCCTGCTTCCCTTTCCCTTGACCGTTTCCATGTTTGCCCAGTGAAGGAGTGGGATGAGGCTGAACGTTTGTAAGGGTTTCTAATGCAATATATGCATATTGAAGAGAGTGAATATGAAAACTGAATAATCATTTTTTAAAGACTCATAGAGGTGTGATGAGAGAAAGTGCCTCCAACCATCTATTTATGTCAAATCAAGATAGCCAGTAAAAGTAAGCAATATCTCATTTTTCTCTCATGTGTCCCTCTATTTTGTGCACATGGATACCTGATGTTTTGGAATTCTGATCAGTGAAGGACTACTTACGGTATGAGTCTTTTCCTAAACCACAAAAACTGTTTGACTAGTGGTTGACATAGTTCACGTTTTTTTGGTAATGTCAGCCGTTTACGTGCACAAAACATGCAGACAGCATAGGAGTGGAATATCACATGTGAGCTGCAGCAGGACACTTCTCACTTTCGTCAGGAGCAAAGCCTATGACATGAGCTGAAAATCCACAGCACCACAGTGCAGACCAGATCTCAGTATTAAAATCCAAAGTGAAACCGTTTTTGGCTTTGCAAAGGTACAATTTACACTAGGTAAATCAGTTATTATCTCATGTAATAGTAAGGTGCTCAAGTGTAAAACACAGAAGCTTAATCCACGTACATAGTTAATGGTGTAAAAAGTACCACCTACCATGTGAAGCTGCAAGCTGCAAGCTTTCAAAAATGTATAAACACTTTTCTTGCTGCATTTAACTAACTGTTAAAAATACAAATCATTAATCAACATTGCATTTTATTTTACGACACAAGAATGAACTTCTCCAAAATTTTATTTATCGGCCTGCCTTTAAGCAAATCACTTTGAGCCTGGAGGCTAGAATCCAGTGCCATGGCTGGACGCTGTGCAGAGGTTCTATTATACCTTCTCTCATCCTTGGATACGGTGTCACACTTTCATCACCTGAGACTTCCAGTGGAATAAAAGCTTTCTGGACTCCACTCCTCCTTCTGTTTGATAGCCATCTTCACTCTTCATTCTTTAAAGCTGTACAAAAACATGCACTGCACCAGTGTCTTCTGTCTCAGCAGCCATCCGTTAGACACACTACAAAGAGCACCTTGTTTAGTCAGGAATTTTGCCATACTATTTGACTCACCATTGTCCTAAACTGGTCAGATGATGGCTTTAACTAAGGCTGTCCATTACCATCTTTACAATCTTCAAAAAGTAGCTCCATTATCAGAGATACCTTATTACATATATCACAGTTCGTTTTAGTGATGTATAGGGTGATCTTTTTTAGATTAATATATTTATCTGGAATTTGTGCAACTATAACCCATTTTTGTTTCTTATATGGAAATCACTGCAGGGGCTTAGCCCCACTTATTTGATTTAAATGTTGTAATTGACTGACACAGTTGAAGTCTTTTATATTTGCATTTTTTGGTATGAAGTTTTACTATTTTGTATGCACTTTAAAGTTTGATTTCTTCAGGCATATGTGCAAAACAAAAGAAAGTGTGAAGGTAGATCTCTTGACCAAGGTGAACCTCTAGGTTTTGCCTGAATTTGCTTCATTGCTGATCAGCTATGGAGGTGTTAATACCAGCGGCAGCTGCCTCAAATCTCAAGGGGAGGGCCAGGTGGGGGGAGGGATGGAGACGGGGGGGATAAAAAAAATATTTTTAAAAAACGTACCTGTTCCCATCGCCCCCTGCCGCATTGCTCCTCTGCTCTTCTTCTGGTGTCTCAGCATTCACTGGGACACCAGCACAGGCTCCCCAGCAATACTGGCACTGCTCTCATGCTAAGCCTAGCATGAGAGCAGCATCAGGATTGGTCTGAGTGGCTTGGACTGCCACTGAGACACTGCCCTGGGGTCTGTGCAGTTTCTCCAACCTGACTGTGTTGCACAGCTGAGTTGGAGAAACCTAACTGCGCATTTGTGTTCGACTGCCCCACACACACGTGCGCACTTAGTGCACAGATTCCACTCCCCTCTCACCCCTCCCATGGCCCAGCCCCTCCCCTGCCTGCACATGCTAATGGCAGAGTCAGCAGCTGAAAGAAAAAACTGTAATTAAATATTGTTTTATCTTTCAGTTCTTGGCTTAGCCAGGGAGGTGACACTCCTTCGCCATTGCGAAAGAGCTGCCCCTGGTTAATACAGGAATGTCTTTGCTTGGTGTACAGTTGTTCTTCCCCACCACGAATGCCTGACTGTATGTATCTGGTATTCTGTTTTTTTTTATTTTGGCCTTAGCCTCACACTGATCTAGTGTGTGTACTGAGGCCTAGGCCTGTACCTTGACAAGAGTGAGTACCAGGACCTTTCCTGGATCTGGAAGGTTGCACTACGCATGCCCTCATTTCACTGACAGTGGACTACTGTCCCTGTCAGGGGTTTAGCGCATAGAGCAGTGGTAAAGCTCTGGGTTTATCCAGATCCTAGCAATAAGTTTCAAAATGTACACTGTGCTTGTTTATGCATGTGGCCTGTGTTGTACATATGTTGTATGTATGAGTAAACCAAAGTCATGGAGGCCCGGGGGATCAATTTGGATGGCCCTGACCTAGTCTAGTGCATAAGAAATAGGTAAGATTGTTTTCCCAAACAGTGCCATAAAGACAGGAGAGAGGAGACAAGACTAGGTTGGAAATTCAAGAAGGCTGTTAGCTGAGTATAGCACTGCCATTGGGTAAATAGAGAGGATGAAGGCTGGGACTGGAATCTCTGTTGCCCAAGTTGAAAGGAGCCTTTAGGTGGCCGCAGTCTTTTGTCTTTCCCTTTATCACTTTTCAGTGTGGCTGGTCACAGCCAGTTGCAGAAAGATCACATCTCTTTGGCCTTTCTTGTGGGAGCTCCAGGCTTGAGACTACCCTGGTGTAGGGAGCATCAGTTTACCCAGAGACTGTATTGGGAGATGAGCCTGGAGAAGACACTTGAAAGGAAAATCACCCTTAACCATGATTTAAAGTGCAGATAGTGGATCCGCTTCCCCTGTCTTCTTAGGCTGTATAAATGTGGAAAACACTGATCCATTTGTCGTTTCAGTTCCAAGAACACTTATCAGAGAAAGACATTCTCCAAAGAGTACTCAGCAGAGTGCTGTGCAGCAGGGGCTTGTGTACAGCTAAACCTCAGCTTTCTGTGGGTGAGGGAACATCACCTGAAGGTTAGCCTTATTGGAGGAAGCTGCTCATTTGACCTGAAGTGCCTAAAAGCCAACATGCCTGCAGAGAGAGGGAACAAGCCTGCCAACCCTGCAAAATGCGTGACTGTGCTGGAAGGAGCCGGAAGCAGTGAGACCCTGGTGCTCCTGAAGTCTGCTAGAGCAAGGAGGCAGGAGGAGAGTGATCTGCATGCCCAGGTGTCAGCGGGTATCAGACTCTCCTAGTTGCAGTTTCAGCTGGGTATCACAGAGTTAAGTCTGCTCAGCGCCGATACATGAAGGACTGACCGTGGTTGTACTTGTGCTATGGTGACCCAAAGCTCATCCTGTGCTGCTGTGACACAAGTAAGTGAGACCCTGGGTCATTCCTTGCCAATGTGACCTAAGCTACTGCAATTGGGGCTCCTCCCGTGCTGTTGTGACATAGAAACTCTAATAAGTAGCTGCAGTGACTACCTTGTGCCACGACTTATGGCACTGTAGTAGGGCCCGGAGGAAAGCCTAGCAACAAGTAGTGTGTAGGAGTGTGGCTATCCCGATGATCACCCCTATTGGTCACCGCTACTTAAGGTTATTTGAATCTTCAAACAAGAGGGCCTCTGATCTTGGCATTTTGTGATGTAATGCTTTTCTGTAGGCACATTCTAATTGTTTAATATTCCTATTTTTGACATGTTTATGTCTCTTTAATGATTATATGTCACTCTATCAAGTCAAATTGGTTTGGGAATGTTAACGTGTTTATTTCATAATTGTAATGTTGATTTTTGGTGTTGCTGTGCAAGTGCCACATGCCCTTTTCTCGGAGGAAAACATTGATGTTTGTGCCAAACTACCAAGGGTATGTCTAAAACCTGTTTTTACACACGATTGTTTCCTGTGTTGGAGCTTAACCACGGTCATACGAAGCCTCTCTTTCCCATAGTCCCACAATCTCGTCTTACACTTGTGGAGTTACACAAATCCATTATATCTAAACACTGTATAAAATATAATAATACAAGTGGAAGTTGAGTCGGTACCTTTAAATTATAAACGAGGATTGATTATACAAGGCATAGAACCCGCTTCTTTCCTAGGGGGGTGTGCCAAAGGCCACAAGTCAGAACTCAAAACATCCAGGTTCCTGAATTAATCTCCTACATGGATGCTGATGACAACCACATGAATTCCTCAATATTATTATTGCATCGTTTGAGAAATGTCCAGGACTAGATGGGCAGGCACTGCCTCAGGCTCAACTTTGTTGAAACATAGATTGGTGTTGGGGCAGAAAGAAGTTATGGGGCTTACCATACCTCCTAACTGAAATAAGCTCTTGCGAATAAAGTTATAAAAACATCAGGCTTAAAATTAGTGTTGATTTCTCATGTCTATTTCCAGGTCACCTCAATCACATCTTCTTGTTTTTTTTTGGGTTGAGGATACTGAGAAGAATTTTCTCACATTTGAACCCAGACAAGCAGACCGCCATACTGTTTTAATTTGTAGGCTCTAGGTTGTATTATGACAGTGCTCTGAATTCTATGATTGCAAAGGGCTGTTTTCACAGCTCTGAAACATACACCCTTCACTTTTCACTGTAAACTGTCACCTCTAATGCTATATTTGTGCTCCGCCCCTTGTTTTGCACTACGTACTTGTGTGTATCACTGTGTTGCTCTGTAGATAGGTTTATTACGTGCATACATACACAATAGTCCTGCTTACATCCTTTTTGGAGCCCATAGGTATGATCATACATTGCCTTCGCTGAGGATATTTCATTTCCTCCCATGGTCTCCCAATATCCCAAATAATATGAAGGTTTTCTGTATTGTGCAGAGTCCATCAATGTTTCCATTTGTTGGGCTTCTCAATGATAAATCACACACCAGTATGGTATGGCGGACTAAATAATGGGTGCAAGATCAAATTAAAGAATCATATTCAAGACAGGCAGGCCTTTTTTGTTTTATCTCGGGCTGGCATACACATTTGGTATATCAAGAACTTCTGACATGAGTCCGTTTAATCTGATAGTGCAGGATATTGTATGCAGCCTTGTAGAAACCCAGATAACAATTTCATCGTAGAAATAAACAGTATGTGCACATCAATAAGCCGTGTGTCTTGTCACGCATGCTGAGATCCTTGTTTCATGGTCTTCTCCACATCACATAGTTGCAAAAGGGGACACCCTTTCAGTCCAGGCTCCAGCCTTGTGGATTCCTATTCTCTGCAAACTATGCATGGAAGCTAGGTAGCTTTGATTCAAAATAAAGCTGAAAATAGACTTGTTCCCTTGCTGCAGTAGCTCTTTTGGTTATTTTGCATCACATGTTATTTATATACCACAAAGCAGATGGAAGGCTATTACGACTACTACCAGTGCTGCTGCTTTTACTCCACTGAGAGGGTCCGTCCAAGGACTGGAAACAGGGAAACAACAAGAAACAACCCATCCAATGTCCACAATTAATAGTTAGGGTGGTCATCTATTAATGCTCAAACTCTTGATGTCCAGTCAACAAAGCTAGTGGAGGCCCGATAGTTGGTATTCACATTGGGACACAGTCCAGGCAGTGACCAGTTAAGGTCAAAACGGTACAGGATTTTGACTTAATGGGTATTAAAACCTCAATGTTTCCTGTATTGAATCTGCCCAGATGTAGTCAGTATTTTTGGTTGGCAGGGGCAACGAAGGTACCTTGAAACACAGACTCCCTAGTTGGGACTTGAGAACTGTGAAGAAGGATACTAGTTTAGCCTCAAGTTCAAATAATGATATCTTTGGGACACTAGGCATAATTTCAATGGTTCTACAAACCGGATGCCTGACCAAATAATACCCCCAGATGTATAATGATGAGGAACAACATCCATCTCCCTGTAAGACTGGATGAAGCATGTATGGACTTCCGCAGATTCCAGTTGTTACCAGGGACATTGCAAGCTTCCTACTCTCCCAATCAAGGAATTCATCTATAAAGGTTGTAAAATTATGGTCATAGGGATGAACCTGGCTTGATTCTGACCAGGTGGCCTGTGAGGACCTTACTTCAAATTTTGAATACTTCTTGTCAGGGCAGAAGACTTCTTTTTAGGCGATGTAGTGCTTTAGCTTGTGGCCAGTGTAACATAGATTGCACACTGACTTCCTTTCTTGGTGCATTCCTCTCCCAAGGTTTTGCCCAGCATAACCTGCGAGAGGAAGGAGGAGCTCAGGTACTGTGGTAAGGAGACAGCAGGGAATCTGGAATATATCTCAGTAGCCCACCAAATAATAGTATTGTCTCCAGGCTATTCATAGACTTTAAAGGGGTTGACCGATAGGCTGCCTCTCCACTAAAGGTTTGGGTAAAATGGCCATGTGCCACTCCAGTATAATCAGCTGGTACCAACTCTAATTTCGAAAAAGCTGCTGTAAAAATACTCTAGCCTCCTTTGACTGTAGGTGAGGTTATTTTTGGCCAGCAGAGCCTAGAGCTCTGTCATCCAGTGTTAGCAGAAAATCTAGTGCACCTCAGTTGGGCTTACAGATTCTCCCACTGGGGGGGAAAACACAGGCCAGACAAACCCCTATGGTGGCAGAGTGGTACAACTTTCCTAGCCATGGCAAGACCTTCATGTATACATCCAGTCTCAATTTATCCAGGGTGTAGAGGATGAGCACTCCTCCTGTTGAGAAAAGTCACAGGTTTAAAAAGTAGAAAAGACACTTGAACACTGAACCTAAGCAGGAAATTGGCTTTCAGCAGACATTCAACACACTGAAGCTATAGAGTTACTTGGCATTTGCCACCTGTGTGAAAAAGGGAGCTGCCAGAATATCCATTAGGAGTAGCTAAGATTTCTAGTTGGTTTGTGAATCTGCCCCTCAGTGTCTGAGCCCCTTTTAATATCTTGTGGAAAGGTGGGAGAGCTGTAGATGAGGGATACTGGCAGTCTGACTGCCACACAATCTCTAGGGAAATGGGGGATGCAGTCTCATTCCATCATTTGTAATAAGGTGGAGTTAGAAGATCAGGGAAAAGAGCATATGTTCAGAGAACTCTGAAAAAAAGAAGAGCATGGAGAATGACCTGTGATGTTAGTGCATCTCACTGGGAAGTGATACTATGTTTTGTGCAGTATTAGCTATCCTGGTCTGGGTATATGGTAGGGTTGGTTACGTTGTGAAAAAGCACTTTGTTGTGATCTCTAAATAAACCTTTGCTGTACTGCGACATTGGTAATTAAGAGCAATTTGAGTTGCCTCTGGAGGCAGAGAACTCATATAATGTCATACTGAAATTGAAATTTGATCATGTCTACTTATTGTCTAAAACCTGGCCTGGAAATTCTTCCTCCTTTAGATGAATTACCTCCTGCTGACCACACCTCTTTTGTTCCAAGCCCAGCCCGTAATCCAATTGTTCTAGTGCCATGCACTCTACTAATCACTCTCTGGATCATACACATTCCACCTATCTCCATCAGAATGTTCCTTTAAAATCTGGCCCTACCCCAGAGCCACAGTGCCACTTTTTGTGGTCAAACTACAGTCAGCACTGCCGACAATCTCACACCACGACAGAAAATATACTCCTATTTATGAATGGTATAAACAACATGTAATGGTCAAACCTCAGCCAACAATGCCAAGACGCTCACACCATGACAGGCAGTACACTTCTATTAGGGTATGGTCCACAGGGGCGTAGCTTCATGAGGGCTGTTTGTTGTGTTACACCCTCTAATAAATAGTTTTTTAGGAAATAGCTGGGTACAGGTGCTTTCAGTCGGGTGAGGTGTCTTCGGATTTCACTAAGTATTTTTACATACGCAGATAGATTAAAACAAACACACAGAGGCCCTCATTACGAGTTTGGTGGGCTGTGGAGAATGCCCACCAAACCTGTACCACCTTCAGGTGGCCTGTGTGGCCAGAACACCGCCGGCCCTATAAGGAGTTCACTGCAGGGCCAGGCAGATGGAAACTGCGTTTCCGCCTGCCGGCCTTGCAGTGAATAGGGTCTTAACATTGACGCTGGCTTGTAATTCGGGCAGCGGAAGGCGCAGTGGGGCTGTCCATGGGGGCCCCTGCACTGCCCATGCCAAGTGTATGGGCAGTGCAGGGGGCCCCATGGGGCCCCCAGCACCTCTTTCCACCACCCTTTGCATGGCAGGGCTACCAGCTTGCAAAGGCTGGTTCAAAGGGGACTCGTAATCAGTGCTGCCCTGGTGGATTACAACCGTCAGGCTGTCGACTGGCGGCAACCTGGCGGTGCTGGTGGTCTGACTGTGGTGCTTTTGCCAAAGTTGTAATGTTGCGGCGGTCCAACCGCGAGCATAACCCTTGCGGTCTGGTGACTGCCAGGGTCATAATGAGGCCCACAGTCTCTCTCGCTCTCTCCTGTCTGATTTGAAGTTCTTTAAAAAATGTTGGTTATCTTGCAAAATATTTTGTTTTAATCTGTACTGCTCTCATGATTGTTAGGAATCTGAAGCTCACCCCACCCCCCAAATCTTACTGACCAAGCTACACTCTTGGGTATGGAGTAATCAAGATCCGACTGATTTACGGGATTTGATATTTTTTACAACAAAAACTAGCTTCACAGAGATCCCATCTAGTAGCTCAAATCAGAAATGAAAGCTCTCTGGGGTCATGACATTTCCCCAGCTGCCCTAGTTCAGGGGCTTCCATACAGAAGAAGATCGGAGCGCTTTTGTTACTATAAGAGCATGAGGAACCAATCCTGATTATTTGAGCAGAGCTCGCTCCTTGCCCTTGCCTGTGGCTTCATAGACTACAAACCAGATAGTAAATTATTCATTAAAAATCTCCTTCTGTTCCGATACCTGGGGAAAGGGCTATTGAGTTATCTTTACAAAAAATACTCATCTTGTCTATTCAAACCTTTTTACTTTATTGGTTCTACCTTTAGCTTGGAAGGTCACTGAAACTGGCATTAATGCACACTTGTTCTAAAATGAAATATATTTATTATGATACTGTTTACACATGGATAATGGTGATGTGTGAGCACAGTGGTGTTCTCATGGCCTACAATATTGCAGCACATGCAAATAATGTTACTTATTTCTACAGGTTTGCATGATTTCTTGCAAATCCTCCACAATATTCCTGAAATAACCTGCATGAAAACTAACTTTGACTTAAAACTTCCCACTCTCAATTCTCCTTTGTCTTTCAAATGACAGTCTCATTCCTTTCCATCCTCTGCATGCCTCCCTCTGAGCACAGCCTCACTGAATAACTTGCATTTTTGCCTTAACCCTTATTATTGATTCTCTGCAAATTGCCCACACCTTATTTGAAAGGTCACAACTTCTTTTCAGTCATACCCTGCTCCCTAACAATACCTAAACGGTAGCTCATCTGGTATTACTTTCAACCAATGCATGAATTCACACACCCCCTCTCACTAGAGATCACATCTAATTTCTACTAAAAATAATCTGCCACATAGGAAGTGGAGTAAAGGCATGGAATGTTCCTGTAGAGCACAAGACTAATCCAAATAACCAACAATAGCTACGTAAAATGACAACAATGCCTCATCAGGGGTAGTAAGTTCTTCATAATGCAATCTCAATACAATGTATAACCCGCTCTAAAACTAAATCTGTAACACTCAGTAGTCAGACAGTCAACTGTAGTTCATACAGGCTTAATAATTCCCTTTTACTGCTTGACACACTCACTCACATAAGACAGAGCTGCTAAGGGTCATATTCACCACACAGTACTTTACCAGTTCCCAGCAAAAAAACGCCCCATCACCAATGTAACAGGCACATGAAAACTGAAGAGATCTGCCACACATCACTGGCCAATGGAGAACTCTAAAATAGTGCAACACTGCAGGGGCTGATCAGCAACATAATACATCCGCTTCTCACAATGACAATCAGATTGAGGAAGCTTTTGAGAAAGTACTCCCCAGCATGTCTCTCCACCACTTCTCCCTTTAACTTATGATGGCCCAGGACCCTAAACCTAAACAAAGTATCTCAGAATGGACAACCCAGTGCAGTAACAAGCTAAGTGAACTAGGAATTTGAGAATTACTAAAAAGTGACCTGCAGAGCTGCTCAAAGCCACCACCTTACTGTGCAGCCATCTCACATCTTTATCTTTCACATTGCTAAACACTTTATCCCATACCACGATAACCACACCTCGGTGGTGCTCATGCACAACATGGAAACACTTCCCACATAGGATCAAAACAAAGACACTTTCATCCAAACAAACTACATGGTGCAATGTTGTGCCCATGTAGGCAACCGCTTCAGCACCCCACATACGGGTAGTAAGCACTATATAGATGTTGCAATACAGTACACTACAATAATATCTAGAAACCTACTCTCTGCTGAAACAGGCCCATATCTGGGCTGTGGGATCAAATCTGTTTTAGTTGTGAAAATGGTTATGTTATTGTTAGACCTGACAGCCATAGGGTGGTCACCCCTAACATTTTGCCTGCCTCCCTCCACTTTTTGGACACTGTTTTTGCTGGCTTTTAGACTCTGCACACTTTATCACTGCTAGCCAGTGCTAAAGTGCATATGCTCTCTCCTTTTAAACATGGTAACCTTGGATCATACCTGATTGGACTGTTTAATTTACTTATAAGTCCCTAGTAATGTGCACTATATGTGCCTAGGGCCTGTAGATTAAATGCTACTAGTGGTCCTGCAGCACTGGTTGTGCCACCCACTTAAGTATCCCCTTTACCTTGTCTCAGGCCTGCCATTGCAAGGCCTGTGGGTGCAGTTTCACTGTCACCTCGACTTGCCATTTAAAAGTACTTGCTAAGCCTAAACCTCCCCTTTATCCACATATAAGTCACCTCTAATGTGTGCCCTAGGTAACCCCTAGAGCAGGGTGCTGTGTGGGTGAAAGGCAGGACATGTACCTGTGTAGTTTACATGTCCTGGTAGTGTAAAACTCCTAAATTCGTTTTTGCACTACTGTGAGGCCTGCTCCCTTCATAGGCTAACATTGGGGCTGCCCTCATACAGTATTGGAGTGGTAGCTGCTGAACTGAAAGGAGTAGGAAGGTCATATTTAGTATGGCCAGAATGGTAATACCAAATCCTGCTGACTGGTGAAGTTGGATTTAATATTACTATTCTAGAAATGCCACTTTTAGAAAGTGAGCATTTCTTTGCACTTAAATCTTTCTGTGCCTTACAATCCACGTCTGGCTGGGCTTAGTTGACAGCTCCTTGTGCATTCACTCAGACACACCCCAAACACAGGGTACTCAGCCTCACTTGCATACATCTGCATTTTGAATGGGTCTTCCTGGGTTGGGAGGGTGGAGGGCCTGCTCTCACACAAAGGACTGCCACACCCCCCTACTGGACCCTGGCAGACAGGATTGAACTGAAAGGGGACCTGGTGCACTTCTTAGCCACTCTTTGAAGTCTCCCCCACTTCACAGGCACATTTGGGTATAAAACAGGGCCTCTGCCCTACCTCATCAGACACTTGCTGGAGAAGAAACCTGAACCAGAAACTACATACTGCCAAGAAGAACTGCCTGGCTGCTCAAAGGACTCACCTGTCTGCTTTCTACAAAGGACTGCTGCCTTGCTGTTGGCCTGCTGCCTTGCTGAACTCTTGTCTGGCTGTATAAGTGCTCTCCAAGGGCTTGGATAGAGCTTGCCTCCTGTTACCTGAAGTCTCAGGACCAAAAAGACTTCTCTTTTTCACTTGGACGCTTCGTGCTTCGAAATTTTCAACGCACAGCTTGTTCCGCAGCGAGAAAAACGGCGCACACTGACGCTGATCAACGCGACGTCTTCGGGACGACCGGAACTTCGACGCACGGCTTCGCAAGGACAACGCCGCCCGACCTCCAGAGGAGAAATCGACGCAACGCCTGTTGTGAGAGTGAAACTTCGACGCACAGCCCCGCAGAATGACGCGCAGCCGGAAAACAATCAGGAGAATCCATGCACAGACCCAGGACATCTGGTAATCCCTGCGATCCACAGAAAGAGACTGTCCACGCGCCGGAAAACGACGCACGACTTCCCCGCGTGAAAAATAACGACGCAAGTCCGTGTGTGCTGGGGAGAAATCGACACACACACTATTTTTCCACGTATCTCTTCTTCTGTGGCCCTCTGTGGAGATTTTCCACTCCAAACCAGGTACTTTGTGCTTGAAAGAGACTTTGTTTGCTTTTTAAGGACTTAAGGCACTTTATATCACTTTTCAGTGATATCTTTACAAATTCACATTGCAACTTTATTCGTTTTGACCTACAATTATCCTGATAAATATTATATATTTTTCTAAACACTGTGTGGTGTATTTTTGTGGTGCTATATGGTGGTATTGTATGATTTATTGCACAGATACTTTACACATTGCCTTCTAAGTTAAGCCTGACCGCTCGTGCCAAGTTACGAGAGGGTGGGCACAGGCTAATTTTGGATTGTGTGTGACTTACCTTTACTAGAGTGAGGGTTCTTGCTTGGAAAGAGGGTAACCTGACTGCCAACCAAAAACCCCATTTCTAACAGTTATGTTTTACAGATGCCGGTGACACTGGTCCTTTGGACTTCTCTCCTGCTTTTGACCTCATCTTCTATCTAATTCTACCCTTGCATTTGTAAGGAATGGGACTGAGAGACTGTGCCTTACAGGGACTGGAGTCTATTCATGGTGACAGAGAACAGACAATTACTCTCCCCACCTTTCTGTTGTTGAGAGGCATAGGGATCATATGCTATACCCACTCTGTTTAACACATACATGCCTCATAACCTGTTTCATTAGAGCTCATAGTTCATGATTTATTTCATTATGCTGATGTTTCACAGTTGCTTTTGCATGCCCAAGATGTCAAAGATCATTCCTACAGTTACTCAGGTTTCCAGAACTGCCTCAAAGAGATTTACGTGGATGCATAAAAACATATCAAGCTAAATACAGCAAAGATGGAAGTTTTTATTTTCAGTCCTTAATTCCATTTGGTCTGATTGGCCTCCCTCTATGGATTTCCTCCCCCAAGACAGCCACAGAGGCAGAAATGTTGGCATCACCTTTGATAGTCAACTTTCTTTTAATAAGTTACTAAGTAAACTTACCTTGTTCATTATCCCGTCTGTAAATATTTCTTAGGCAGATTATCCACAACCTGAATTCCAAGCTCATCATAAAGTTCCCTACAGGGGACATATTTAATCTAAATGCCCTTCACTTCCTTCTTGGATTTGAGGATACCAGGGTATTGTGACACTTATATTATGTTGTGTACCCTAAGAGTTTTTGGGTGCACACCTAGTGGATTTCTTGAGCTCCAAAAAGAAACTGAGGCCTGTTTGAAGAAAACAAAAACTAATGGGTGTCTGTCAGTTCTCCCACCAGGGGAGTAATAGCGGAGGAACGTTGCCCCCGCTTAGGTAGTGACAAATAATTATTTGTCACTACCTGACTGAGCCATGGAAGTCTTGGGCATGGCGGGCAATAGCAGGGAGGAGAAATGGTGGGCACTTGTAAGTGCGCCTGTCAGTTTGGCCGGCCATCTTAAGCTGGCCAGACTGACATGCGCACTTAAATTTCTCCAACCCAGCTGTGTTACATAGCCAGGTTGGAGAAATGGCACAGGTCCCCCTGCCTGAGCAAGCATCAAACCTTTGTCAATCATTATGTTTATGTCCAAGTGGGGGCCCTTTTTTACTTGGGTCTTCATTCGTTAGCCTGGACAGAAGACAAAGCTTCTTCTAGGTTATTAGGAAGCACACTAGATGAGCGTTGTATCTTTCTGATTATAAACATGAAACTTGCACAATCTGAAAGGAGATGTCTAGCTGCATTGCAGCAGAGAGAACGCTATTACGGGAGCAGCAGAAAATATGTGACTGTTTAGCACATACAAACTCTGTTGGTCCTTACAAGGAATGAAGCTAAGAAACTCATGTTAATGGATTCCCTGCATCAGAAGTGGCACATCTCTGTTTACTAATTCACACACGCAAGTGCTTTCAGTGAGCAAAGAACAACTTTGTTAACATACTTTATAGACTGACATGTAAAGTTGTCAGGTATACAGTAAAATCAACCACTGGAATGAAAACCTACCTTTTCCTGATACTGATTGTTTCTTCCAACAGTCCATGGTGACATGGATCCTTCCCTGTATCTTGCATGTTCACCTGGAATGAACACCCAAAGAGTGGTTTGTGCTGTGTTTAGGAGGCCTGACTAGGCCCCTCTATGTTCAGTGGCTCAGAATGTCTGATGAGTTCCTCCTTGAGGAAGGAACATTTAAGGACAAGGAACATATAGGGACAGTGCAGTTCTGGATGCTCAGGATGGGAAATATAAAAAGCACTGATTTCCAACTACACTGCATGCCATCCACATATCATGACCTTCCATCATCTCAGCAGAAGTTTACTGCCATAACCTTCCGGAAAGTAAGACTGCTCTCTGCTTACCCCTCCTAACTAAGAAGCACAAAGGGATCCCCAAATCGCATACTTCAGCCTAGAGTCTGGGCTACTCATTTGGCAGAAGTTCAACACTGTCTGCTTTAGATAATGTTCAAGTTCCTGTTCCGGTCTATAAGACTCTGATTCTCTGGTATCTGGTGACTTTTCTTGATCATAACATCTCTAGCACACCATTTGTTTGCATGAGCAACCTTATATGTGCCAGTTCATTCTTGGTCCTGAACTGGGAAGGTCTCCCTTGTTACAACCTCAACTCCCACTTCAGGATCTCTTACCGATTGCCTGGGCCGGCATCTAATACAGGAATACTGGAGTACGTTTGGTTACTGGGCTATAAACACTTGATCATGTACTTATTTGCCAACACTCCCATATAGGCAAGAGGCTCTTGATTTTTTAAAGCAATTTTTTTATTTTAGCACTCTCCACTTAAAAGAAAAAAATCACTCACTCCAATAAAGTTGGTGGGTGAATTCAGTTTCCCTAATTTTACTATTTTCTATTAAATTTCTCCTCTTAGTATTTCTCAAATATTGCATGCCAAGAGGAAACGTCTTTGGTGGGAGGTAGAATAAAGGATCCAATTAAGTCCCTGTGCATTTTGTAAAATTGTAGATACAGGTGGATGAAGTCCTCCCTCATTGTCTAAAAATATATTTAATTCACATAATATTAGAGCACTGCGATTTTATAGATTAACCTCAAATAGTTATATAATGCCCTGAGTGAAGGAATGGAACTAGAGAGCTCTTTTGCCAGATTTAAAAAAAAATGGTTATTACAAATCAGTTTGTTAATGCTCCACTCTGGGTCATGTATGATCTTTAAAAATTACTTTACACTATCAGTGCTTTGAGCTTTGCAACATAACAGTGTGAAAAATAAGTGCTGTCTTTCTCATTCCTCATTCATACATTATGGTGTGCCTGACCTGACAGTTATAACCTTACTGGTCTTTGGGCTCACACTAGCAGTACACTCTTTGTTGCACTGAAAACCAGACTTCTCTCTCACCCCTGATGTTATTTCATGGGCTTAGATATTGTGGTTAGTTGAAGCCTGCACCATCTCCTTCAGCTCTGTCTCCTATGTCTGGAACACTGCAGTAGGGCCCCAAATGTGGTAACATAATCAAACAATGTAAATGTAGTGAACTCCTGGGGAATTAAGTGAGCATTTAGAGCCCTGTACTGTTCCTGTCCATTGCTTACTCACCTGTGTATGCTCTATGAATGCTTTAACTGTTTGGTTTGGGCTTTCTACCTTGTTAAAGAGTTTTTTTCCACAGGTATGCCTTTTCAGATGACACCTTTCATTTCTAGTGTCTGCTGATTCCCTTGGCCTGGGCTAATCTATCTGTATGTTTGAACATTGCTTTTGAGTGCAGAACATTCTCCTCATACATCCAACACCAGTGCTCTGGAACTCCTGTTACATAAGTCTCACTATCATCACCATTCATTCCCCTTTTTGAAGCTCTGTGCTCAAAGTTTGAAAGTCATACCCAGGGATGCCTATATATGTTTATGCATGCCACACACAATTACCAAACATAATCTCATGCATAAGTACCTTTAAAGGATCTTTGATCTCTATACATACATCAGTTCCCTATTCCTAGTCTCTTTATATTTATGAGCAAGCAGGATCTGTTGACTGTGGAGAGCTAACTGTGCGTATTTGTGATTGTAACAAGAAAGATCCTACAGACATAGATATATAGACCTTAGGAGCACTTGTTTGTGCCTCCTAAATCCTATCTTTGCCCTATTCAAAGTGCAGGATATTTTCATCACAGAGAGTGTCATTCTGCTTAAGCAAATCCACACCCTTTTGTAGAGTTTCAGATCATAATATTCCCTCACAAGTCAAATAAAGCCACCATTCCCATCCTAAGCTCTAGGCTTGCACTGGTGATCACTATGTGTTTAATATGTTTAGCAGGCCCTGGTATTGCTACATGTGCAAACCCATTAGGCCC
This sequence comes from Pleurodeles waltl, assembly GCF_031143425.1. Classification (NCBI taxonomy): domain Eukaryota; kingdom Metazoa; phylum Chordata; class Amphibia; order Caudata; family Salamandridae; genus Pleurodeles; species Pleurodeles waltl. The sequence continues at coordinate 1,864,899,376 of NC_090440.1, forward strand.
AATGAAAATCGAAATCTGGAGCGTTTGTTAGACCTGCTTAAACTCTCTGTAGTCCAGTGGCTCACCAGTCTTGAAACATCCCACTACCCAACGCTTCAACCTGGACATATTTAGAGTTTTCAACCCCAACAGGCCTTGACAATCTATAGACTTTAGGCCAGTTCTCCTCTGCCTGAGTTGTAAGAAGCCATATGTTTCAGCTGTTTGTACCTATGTCTAAGGAAGTATCTTGTTTGTGCCCATGACTGAGGAATGATCTTCTACACCAGAACCTGACTGGCAGTTGAGCCGTGCTCAAATCTGTTATTCTAAACCAGGATGATTCTGGGCCTTGACCGGAACTTGAAGGTGCGTAACCCAAATTCTGAATCACCTCCTGAAACCTGACCTAGACACTGCCTCATGGTGAACAATAAAATAATAGAACCCATACCATCAACCAACTGGCAGTGCCCAGGAAGTAGTTTTCATCAATCCTTTGCTAACAGAGTCTTCATGGAATTTCTAAAGGTAACCCTGCCTCCATCCTCCTTACTTCAGTGTCTGGATCTCAACCCTCTAGTCACAGAAATTAAGGCTTTAAACTTCCACCGTCTGAATAAGCTGTCCTCATCCTGTCGGTTTTACCATGCCAAACCAAGAGCATCCAAATTGAATCACACATCCTTCCGTGTTCAGATTCATGCCCTCAGTCCTACCATTGCACATGGAGTACACACATAATATACACACACATGCATGCAACAAAGACAGAGAATCTTAGTGCAAGGTCCTTGGTATTACATAAAAGCAGAACTTTACATGTAGGATGGGTATGCCACACTGTCGCTGACTCTGATACAGAAAGCTCTGGTGAACTATTAGATCATTAAACTCGGTACGCTACTACTACCGCTTTATGTGCTAATCCAGGATAGGGACAGTGGTTCCCTGACAACCAGGAGGGCACACTTGGTGTACCTCTGTAGGTGTTGGGACAGGCCCTGGACCTCGTATTGTCAGGGACAGGCCTAGGCGTCTGTGCAGGAAAGTGCCAGGAAGTCAGCAACTTAATTAGGCTCTCCTTTTGTTTCACAGCTCAGTTTTATCAAATGACTGAAGGTCATTTAACCTCTAGATGTGCCGTGGCTTTGTTTTGTGACTGTTGGAAGGCAGTACTTCAGTTTTTGAGCTCCTCTCTGGTTTCCAAACTAGAGAAGGCTGGCAGGCTTAAATTAATAGGCAATAGAGCTGCAGAACAATCGGTAGCCTTTGGAAATGTGAGTGTGTCCATCCTCTGGGCTGAAAAACACTCTGTCACAATGATGAATTGACATTTGCCTACTAGGCCACTAAACATTCAACCAAAAGGCTTTTGCCCTCATCATTGGCTTGTGAACTGGGAATCTCTGATGAGAATCGTAGATAGCAACCCTTCTCAGATGTTTTGGTGGTCATTTACAAAAGTAACTTACACTTGTGAGTAATTTACATGCGTAATTTAATCTTACACTTTTGAGCAACTTTATTACTTTCGGCTATTCACAAATTCAAAGTGTATAGTTGCTAAAAAGTGTAGACTTTACACGTCTTTATGAGTGTAGGATACTACTGCCAAAAAGATACAATAATAAGTCCAGCACCAGACATGGCCAACCACTGATACAGCAACACCCTCCCATAGAAAATAATGGAGGTCGGAACTTAAAATAAAACCCCATAGCAAATAAGCTTAAATTAAAATAAATGATTTAAATGGTTACTAACATAAATACATTTAATTTAATGTTAACAAATGTCTAAAAGTAATACACATTTCTGATTTATTTCTAACATATTTTGACAAATCTTTTGTAATTTAAAAAATAATGTAAAATTAAACTTTAATAAAATATAGTTATGTTGCTTTTTTCTTAATTTTGTACATCACTTGTGATAAGTATTAATGTATAGTAAAAGTATTTTTTAGATTAGGTGGGAATTTATTTTTTAAATAAAATTTAGGCAAACTATTTTAATTTAACATGTTTAAATTAAATTAAATAAACATATAATTGTAAGTTAGGTTAATAGTAATTTAATACGGTTTTGGGTCCCTTTTTTGGCTTTAGTAACTTTAGAAGTCCAGATTGTAAATAGCAATGGACTTACTCTTTTGTGGGAGGGTGCCCATCTCTCTCTTAAGCCTGCCCTACTTCTCCTTAATCGCCTCCCATTTAGTGGTAAATATTCCCGATTTTCCAGCCCCTCCCCAGTCCCTCCTAGATTTACTACTTAATAAATATAATTATGTGTGTGGAAACTCATCAGTCAGGGCGGAGATGTCCGCATACAAAAAAATGTGAAAGAGGCTCAGGGGTAAACTCCACACGTAAGTTTGTGAATATCATTTTGTAGTGAATTTGAAGTGTGATTGAAGTGCTAATAAGCTTACTAAAAAATCCAGTTTGTGAATAGACCCTTTGTGTTTAAAAGACCTCAAAAGACTTTAGCAAACCTGGAACGTGCAAAATACAGCAGCCTTTGTTGTTGTTGGTAAAGTTGTACATCTGAAACCATTCTAGTGATGGTCACCATCTACTACTCTGATAATTAATCTGTACAAATGTTTCAGAGTTACTGCCTCTATTTAATATTAATGAGTCATACTATTTAATTAACCAAAATTGGTCATACTCCAGGTGCATGGTGGGCTTTTATACATGCAACAGCAAACCTTTCAGTGCAGCCTTAGTAGGAGATCTCACAGAAGCAAGCCTACCCTATCAGAAATGTATCCCTTGGTTCCTATATGATAACTGAGCCGAGCTCAAGACTTAGGTGGTCATTCCGAGTTTGGCTGGCTTTACCAAAGACCAATGTGCAATCAGTTGCCGAAAGGCTGCCAGTGATGGCGGTCTGAAGACCGCCGCATTATGAGTCACCCACACAACACTGCCTAAAATATACCCCAAAACAACACCGTCGGCCCGAACAACGGTGTGAAGGAGGCCGCTTCACCACCAGCACCGCCACGGCCGCCGAGAACATCCCGCCCGCCAAATAACAGATCACAAATCAGCAGCACAGTCCCACCACTGTGGCAATCTTCTGGCGGTCTGAACCGCCGCGGAAAAAAAGGCACCACCACCAGAACACTGCACCACATTGCACAATACCATTACCCCACTCCTGAGACACATACACACACACACCTGTCCACAGCACTACAAAACACACCCCCACACATACCCAGAACCCTTTGCAAACAGAAACCTTGACAGAGCGAGGCAGGAGCACACTGAAAGGAGGCACTGCACCTAGATATCACATACACCATCACACTGAACATGCATCACACAACACACCACTGCACACAAACACCACAGAGCCCATGCACATACCACTACCCAAACTCACACCAACTAACAGCACACCCAACATCCCTGCACAACATACATACACCCCAACCCATAACCCAACCACCAGTCACCACCCAAAAAAAACACGATTCACAGACAAGGAGCTGAGGGTCATGGTTGACGAAATCGTCAGAGTGGAGCCGAAACTGTTCGGAGCACAGGTCCAGCAGAAATCCATAGCCCGGAAGAACGACTTCTGGCACAGGATAGTCGTCAGGGTGAATGCAGTGGGGAACCATACACGCACAAGGAAGGACATTAGGAAGAGGTGGAATGACCTTAGGGGAAGGTACAGGCCATGGCTTCCAGGCACCAAATCGCCATCATCAGGACTGGTGGTGGGCCCCAACCGCCTCCGCCAGAATTGTCATCGTGGGAGGAGAAGGTCCTGGACATTCTACCTCCAGAAGAGCTGACGGGAATACCTAGTGGACTGGACACTGGTAAGTCAACTACACTCCCCACCCGACATGTCCCCGTGCACAGCATGTACCCCCACCACCCTCTCACCCCCTCACACCACCCTAACTTGAACAAGCCCACCATGGACCCAATACCCACCCTTGCATGCCATAGCCCCCTACTGACACCATTCTCTCACCGACCCACCCAGTGCATGGATAACCCACACTGCAGCAAGTACCACAACTACCACAATGCAACACTCCCGACCCTTGCATGACTGCTACATCCACTTCACATCCCTGCAATTGCACGTTAAACCATGTCACTCCCCATCACTAATAATGCACATCAGTACATGGCAATGGCAGTAGCAAGACAAACATTACCTCTTCTCCAAGATAGGCCCATTGCAACATTCCACTTATGGTAACACAATCAGTGGACCAGTAACTGTCAATGCCATTACTGCCCTGCAAATTCAGTCAATGATGGCATAGAACCATGTGTGTCACTGCTACATTACCACATCTGACACAATACCTCTCTTTCCACAGGTCACCAAAGTACTGCTACACAGCAGAGGAGGCCAGTGACAGAAAGCCCAGGCCTGGAAGCAGGTCCAACAGGGGAGGACTCCCCTGGAAGTCTGGATATGGATGGCGAACCTCACCCATCAGGCATGAGTGGTCGGTCCACCACCACCAGCTTCACCCTTCCCACAACTGAAACCACCTCCCCAGTGGCAGCCAATGCACATCATAGCCCACCTTCCCATACCTGTGTCCCAAGGTCACATAAAACATCAGTGTGCCCCACAGGACAGAGGCAGGAGTCAACGGGGGAAGCCGAAGACAATAACGGTCCTGATGTCAGTAGGAGGGGGCACAGGGGGCAAGGGCCAGTGGGAGGGCAATCGAGGGGCCAAGGGACGAGGGAGATACAGGACATGACTGGCCAGGAGGCCATCTCCAGAGTCCAGGGAGCCTACCAGCAAACCCAGGACAAGATTGGCCTGATACTTACTGTAGGAAGGTAGCCTCATTCTAGCCTTGTTACCCCCACTTTTGGCCTGTTTGTGAGTATATGTCAGGGTGTTTTTACTGTCTCACTGGGATCATGCTAGCCAGGGCCCAGTGCTCATAGTGAAAACCCTATGTTGTCAGTGTGTTTGATATGTGTCACTGGGATCCTGCTAGCCAGGACCCCAGTGCTCAAAAGTTTGTGGCCTATATCTGTTCCCTGTGTGGTGCCTAACTGTATCACGGAGGCTCTGCTGACCAGAACCTCAGTGTTTATGCTCTCTCTGCTTTTAAAATTGTCACTGCAGGCTCCTGACTAATTTTACCAATTCTCATTGGTACACTGGAACACCCTTATAATCCCCTTGTATATGGTACCTAGGTACCCAGGGTATTGGGGTTCCAGGAGATCCCTATGGGCTGCAGAATTTCTTTTGCCACCCATAGGGAGCTCAGACAATTCTTACACAGGACTGCCACTGCAGCCTGAGTGAAATAACGTCCACGTTATTTCACAGCCATTTCACACTGCACTTAAGTAACTTATAAGTCACCTATATGTCTAACCCTCACTTGGTGAAGGTTAGGTGCCAAGTTACTTAGTGTGTGGGCACCCTGGCACTAGCCAAGGTGCCTCCACATTGTTCAGGGCAAATTCCCTGGACTTTGTGAGTGCGGGGACACCATTACACGCGTGCACTACATATAGGTCACTACCTATATGTAGCGTCACAATGGTAACTCCGAACATGGCCATGTAACATGTCTAGGATCATGGAATTGTCACCCCAATACCATTCTGGTATTGGGGTGACAATTCCATGCATCCTGGGGTTCCAGCATAGAGCCCGGGTACTGGCAAACTAACTTTCCGGGGTCTCCACTGCAGCTACTGCTGCTGCCAACCCCTCAGACAGGTTTCTGCCCACCTGGGGCCTGGGCAGCCTGGTCCCAGGAAGGCAGAACAAAGGATATCCTCTGAGAGAGGGTGTTACACCCTCTCCCTTTGGAAATAGGTGTGAAGGGCCTGGGAGGAGTAGCCTCTCCTGGCCTCTGGAAATGCTTTGAAGGGCACAGATGGTGCATAAGCCAGTCTACACCGAAACTGGACAAAGGAAAGGGTAGTGACCACTCCCCTGACCAGCACCTCCCAGGGGAGGTGCCCAGAGCTCCTCCAGTGTGTCCCAGACCTCTGCCATCTTGGATACAGAGGTGTGAGGGCACAATGGACAGCTCTGAGTGGCCAGTGCCAGCAGGTGACGTCAGAGACCCCTCCTGATAGGTGCTTACCTTTCTCTGTAGCCAATCCTCCTCTGTGGGCTATTTAGGGTCTCTCCTGTGGGCATCTCACCAGATAACGAATGCAAGAGCTCACCAGAGTTCCTCTGCACTTCCCTCTTCAACTTCTGCCAAGGATCGACGATGACTGCTCCAGGATGCCTGCATAACCGCAACAAAGTATCAAGAAGACTACCAGCAACATTGTAGCGCCTCATCCTGCCGGCTTTCTCGACTGTTTCCTGGTGGTGCATGCTCTGAGGGCTGTCTGCCTTCACCCTGCACTGGAAGCCAAGAAGAAATCTCCTGTGGGTCGACGGAATCTTCCCCCTGCTAACGCAGGCACCAAACTTCTGCATCACCGGTCCTCTGGGTCCCCTCTCATCCTGACGAATGTGGTCCCTGGAACACAGGAGCTGGGTCCAAGTAACTTCGACAGTACAGTGGCCCTTCTGTCCAAATTTGGTGGAGGTAAGTCCTTGCCTCCACACGCCAGACAGTAGTCCTGTGTACTGCGTGAACTGCAGCTGCTCGGGCTTCTGTGCACTTTTGCAAGACTTCCTTTGTGCACAGCCTAGCCCTGGTCCCCAGCACTCCGTCCTGCATTGCCCAACTCGCTGAGTCGTGGGACCCTCTTTTGTGACTCTGAGTCGACCGCTGTCCTCAGATCTTCTAAGTGCCTGTTCAGGTACTTCTGCGGTTGCCGCCTGCTTCTGCATGGGCTCTCTGGGTTGCTGATCGCCCCCTCTGTCTCCTCCTCCACGGGGCGACCTCCTGGTCCTTCCTGGGCCCTGGCAGCACCCAAAATCCTCAACCGTGACTCTTGCAGCTAGCAAGGCTTGTTTGCAGTCTTTCTGCGTGGAAACAACTCTGTATCCTCCAGCACGCCGTGGGACATCTTCTGACCAAAGGAGAAGTTCCTGCCACCTCCCGTTGCTGCAGAATCTTTGGCTTCTTCCAGTAGGTAGGGAGGTAGCCCTTTTGCCCCTTCATCCGGGGTTTAGTGGGCTCCTGCCCCCCTGGACACTTGCGTGACTCTTGGACTTGGTCCCCTTCCTTTACAGGTCCTCTGGTCCAGGACTCCATCTTCAGTGTTTTGCAGTCAGTTGTTGTCCTTGCAGACTCTCCTGTCTTGATTTTACTGTCTTTCTGGGGAAGTAGGGTAACTTTACTCCTACTTTTCAGGGTCTTGGAGTGGGGTATCTTGGACACCCTTAGTGTTTTCCTACACTCCCAGCGACCCTCTACACACTACACTAGGCCTGGGGTCCATTTGTGGTTCGCATTCCACTTTTGGAGTATATGGTTTGTGTTGCACCTAGGCCTATTTCTCCCTATTGCATTCTATTGTGTTCTACATTGTTTGCACTACTTTTCTAACTGTTACTTACCTGATTTTGGTCTGTGTGCATATAATTTGTGTATATTACTTACCTCCTAAGGGAGTATATCCTCTGAGATACTTTTGGCATATTGTCACTAAAATAAAGTACCTTTATTTTTAGTAACTCTGAGTATTGTGTTTTCTTATGATATAGTGCTATATGATATAAGTGGTATAGTAGGAGCTTTGAATGTCTCCTAGTTCAGCTTAAGCTGCTCTGCTATAGCTACCTCTATCAGCCTAAGCTGCTAGAACACCTCTATTCTACTAATAAGGGATAACTGGACCTGGCACAAGGTGTAAGTACCACAAGGTACCCACTATAAGCCAGGCCAGCCTCCTACACTTACCACCTTGCAGGACACCCAAAGGCTGCATGGGGAATACCACCAGGAGGCCATGCAGCAGTGGCAGGCACTCAATTATAAAGCAACAAATATATACACGTCAGCACCACAATAATGTTGAAGTGACAGATGTAGTGGGACACTCCAGCATGTGTGTAATGATATCCAGTGTCAATGATGCCAACAATACAGTAATCAGCTTGCAGACAGAGATGTGACCTGAAAAGGAAAAATGAAATGGAATCCGGCATAATGTTGTAAGGCATGCGAAACACAGTCATACATTCACAGCATTTGAACACATACACAGAATGACTGGCCCAGCAGCTATGATACCACATATGTAAAGGTCTGCATAGGCACTCACACATGTGTAGGACAGGAAAGATGTCACATAGATAACATCCTTTATTGTTCACTTCCATGAATAGTCAAGAACAGGTACTCGCCACACAGCAGCTGACAATGCAGCATGACATGCCTAAGCAGCAGGACAAGACTGATGAGTACCACTTACATTTCCCCAAACAGGTAGACTGAGGACTCTAAACCTTTGGTAGAACTATAAGGCTGTACTGCAATGTCACCAGTATACCACACATGTCCTTAGCAGCAGTGCATTTCCAATACCCCTCATGGTAAGTCAGCTTACATTTCAGGGTCGGAAACCAAGATGATATGCTGTAGTCCCCATACAGACCTTGATGCATGCAAATACTGGATACAGACTGGCTTCCAAGTGCAGATAACATACAAATCACACATAACTGTACATCATTGAAAGTAGTGACGAATCAGGTCAGTCCTGTTGTCATGTGCCTCATCCTGGTTCTGCCACCCCCTCAGCATCAGAATCACCGGCCCCAAACACTGCTCCAGCATTAATGTCACCCTCTTTCAACAGTGGAATGTGCCTTCTGAGAGCCAGATTATGGAGCATGCAACAATGATCTTGCAGACTTTCCCTGGTCGGTACTGTAGGGCACCACCCGACACATGGAGGCAACGAAATCTAGCTTTCAGAAGACCGAAAGTCCGCTCACTCACTCGCCTGGTCCAGCCATGTGCCTGACTGTAACTGTTCTCCTCTCCTGTAGTTGGATGTCTCACAGTTGTCAAGAGCCAGGGCAGGTTGGGGTATCCGTACTCACCTGTGTGGAAAAGGGAAGATGACTATAGGTAACAATGCTAGGCAGAGTGCAGACTGGGGTACAAACGTCTGACATGGAGAGCAGTACACATACCTATGAGCCAGGCCCTTTCTCCCTGTAGCTGTGACATCATTGCAGGGACACTGCTGTTTCTCATGACGTAGGAATCATGTACTGATCCAGGGAATTTTGCGTTTACATGTGTTATGCACTCGTCTGCAAGACACACAACTCTTCCGGTTTCTGTAGACCTGTTCATTGGTCCTCAGAGGTACCAAGGCGATGTGAGTCCCATCAATGGCCCCAATTACATGTGAGACATTTGATATGTTGTAGAAGGTTGCTTTTACAGAGGGAAATTCAGCACGTTGTGGGAACATAATGTACCTGTGCACATGCTTGAGTAGGGCATCCAGAACATCCTGCAACACCTTACAGAACTGGGGCTGTGACATCCGTGCAGCCAGTCCCACTGTAACCTGAAAAGAGCCACTCGCCAGAAAATACAGGACTTGCAAAACCTGGACTGTTGGAGGAATAGCATAGGGATTTCTCAAACCTGGCAGGAGGTCTGGCTCCAATTGGGCGACCAGTTCCGTGATGCACAAATGGTTCAGTCGATAGGTCAGGATGATGTGGCGCTCTTCCATGGTATCAAGATCTACGAGTGGCCAGTAAACTGGTGAATTCCTCATCACTCCATTGTGGCGATATCTGGGCGGGGAGACAAACAACAATCTGGGAACCTCACCCAATGTTGTGCATCAGGTATGACATATGACAGTCACAAAGTTTTGTTCATGCAAGTTGGCTGTCATGTTGTGGGAACACACATTACTCCACACTCCATTCCTAACCAGACAATGGCACATAATCCCTGTGACAATGGACGTATACAGGACATGTAAACATACACCTTCCAGGTGTTCTACTATACTGATCATAAATTCTGACAACTGTAGTGACAAGCGTGGTGATGTCACCTGACATTCACTACATATGTCATTATCCACAATGTGTGACCTAATGTATCAATTTCTGATGACATGCAGGTAATTACGCATTGTGAACCCAGGACAGTCATGTTACAGACTAATATGGCATCCCCCTGTCCAACATGCATTGGACAGCTGGAAGTGACCTTGTTCCGCTGGCAGAAGTCGTCATGGCGGAAGGCGGTCTGAACCGCTGTGCAAATCCTTATTGGTTAACATTGATGTCTATGGGAGACTGGGGCCAGTGGTGATCACCCCTGGCTGTAACGATCATGACCGCTGAGGTCGAAACCGCCATTTTGTATGGGCCAGCTCACTTGACTCCTGGCATTCGGGCAAGACAGACCTCAATTTCGTGTGCTTCTGTGTCCTGTATCTTGGAGCAACGATGGAACACACTGCAGGGGATAGGGCCCCAGCCTTCACTACAGAGGAACTGGAGAAACTGGTGGAATAGGTCCTACCCCTGTATGAGCGGTTGTATGGTGCTCCATGGCAACAGGTCAGTACAAAGTCCTTTGTCCCACATGGAGTTTGACGATGTATGTGTGTGCACATTGACATGTCATGACTGATCAGGTGTTTTGCATGCACATGATATTTGGGGTATATTGGCAGCATGGTCCGTGTATGTTGTGTGTCGCCAAAGGTTTCAGCTGTATTGGTATTAATTACATCATGTCCCCCATTTTCGGAATGTTTCCCATGCAGGTCAGTGTCCACCAGAAAAAAGGGTTATGGAGAGCCATCGCCAAGGAAATGCGAACTCTGGGGTCCATAGCCGGTGGAGCACCTACTGCAGAAAGCAGTGGGAGGGTGTGAGACTCTGGGCCCAGAAGACCACTGAGGCCCAGCTGGGGAAGACCTCCCAACATGGGAGGGGTGCCCGTCGGACCCTGACCCCCCTAATGGCCCGCATACTGGCTGTGGCCTACCCAGAGTTGGATTGGCGCTTGAGGGCAGCACAGAAGCCACAAGGGGTTAAGTGTTGACTGTTAGGTGACTTCTGCATAGTTGTGTACTGTGATCCTCATTGGGTTTGGGATTTACGTGGTCAGATGAGATTTAGGGAATGTACAGTCCTGGTTGTCACACCAATCCTGTAGGAGAGTGACACGATAGCTATGTTGAGCCATGCAGGTAAAGAAGTGGTGGTATTGTGACACACGTTCACCTGTATGTATGGGTCGCTCAAGTATTCAATCATGTCACTGGCTGCATCCTCCATCTCTGCGTGTACTGTTGTAGTACAAGGTGATCATATTGGCACTGTATTTGGGTAATGACAGGCATGTTTCGTGAACATTGCAATTGCTACAATTGCTACGTCAATGGACCTCTGTACCACATGTACTCCACACATTCCTGTCAGTTGGTTTGTGTGCTCAGTTCCTCTGAGCTCAGATTTGTCTCATCCCATAATGGATGCCATGTGGTTGGGTATGTTCCTGGCCTGGATTGTTTGATCAGTCATTTAGCCAGTTGAGTGGCATGTATTGGTCTTCATTCAGGTGGATAGGCTGCAGGGTTGAGGTGATCGCTGATGAGTTTAGGTAGCGCTTGCATGACTCAATTGTAAGTGATTGCAAAATGGTCTCTTGTTTACCCGGCAGGGGCTGAATTATGTATTGTTTGTATGTGAAGTGGATGTGTGGGTTATCACCATTTTATCCCTTTCTGTTTCTCCTTCCACCTTCTCTCTCCACCTCTGTCTATGTGTGCATTATCATCATCTGGCAAAGGAGGAAGGGCACCGGCGAGTGGGAATGCAGCAGCCCACGGGACCCAGGAGGCTGGCACCAGCGAAGCAGAGGGGTCCGGTGGGACAGAGGGCAAGTGGAGCACAACCGGGGAGACTGGAGCAACCACCACATCTGATACAGATTCCTTCTCCGATAGTGGCTCCCTGGTGGTGGTGGACCCATCTGGGACCACCCCAGCACCATCGTTGTCTGCCATCCCCCTTACCAGCACCGTCCTCCCTGTAGCACCCCACCCAGTCGTCCATGCCCACTCACCCAGGAGGGTGGGCGTCTCCTTCGCCCCAGGCACCTCTGCCCCTTCCCCATTCAGCCCTGCTGCCCTCAATGAGGAGGCTATTGACCTCCTGAGGTCCATCTCTGTGGGGCAGACAACTATCGTGAATGCCATCCAGGGACTGGCATCCCAGATGCAGCAGTCCAATGCATTCCTGGAAGGCCTTCACAGTGTCTTGTCTGGCCTACAGAGATCGTTTCAGGCTCTGGCCTCCTCGTTGACGGCAGCCAGTGTCCCTTCATCATCCCCTCCAGCTACCTGTTACCAATCCACAGCCCCTCTCCCTACACCTGTCCGAAGCAAACCTACAGACCAGCATACACCCACTACAACAGACAAGGTGCGCAAAGGCAGACATAGGCATCACAAACGTTCCCACGCGCATGCACACAAACAACACACATCTTCATACACAACAGACACATCCCCCTCCTCCTCCTCCTCCTCCCTTACAGTCACATCTCCACTCACACCTGCCAGCACTGCATCATCACACACTGGTCCTGCTATCATACCTTTCATATGCTCATTCACCACAACAGCAGACTCACAGACACACACCCCACACTCCACATCCGCAGTCACCTTGACTACTTTCTCTGCCAACTGCAGCACAGACACCTCACTTGCACACACCATCTCCACATTCACTCACACATCTCCCATTCTCTCTTCCTGCATCTCTACCCTCCTCCTAGTGAATGCACACGCACCCACTCACCCACCCAACATTCACCCACCACACATATGCACACATTGCACACACCATCATCCACGTACAGCACACCAACACGTCAGACAAGCCCTCCCTCCACCTCCACTCCCAACCACCAATTATGTGACCACCCCCGTGTACCTAAGAAAGTTTTCCTTGCCACCCTTGACCTCTTTCCTACTTCTCTCCCACCCCGTGTTCCCTGTAAACGTGTCCCCCACACCTCCCAGGCCCTTCAACCTCCCATTCCTCGGGTGCTCCCTCTGGTGTTTCCCCTGCTCCTCCACCCAGCAATAAATCCACCCCTCCCAGAGCCAAAGTCCCCCTTCCCAAGTACAAACCGAAACATGCCCCTTCCAAATCAAAGCCGCTCCCATTCCCACCCCCCTCAAACCCCTGAGGTGCCTGCCTGTCCCATTGATGCCCCTATGACGTGTAGGGCCATTTTGGGGTCAGGAGTCAAGTTGGGGCCATGATATATAAACTTTATGCATTTCTGCATTAATGCAGATTGGACTTGCCATTTGGCAGATTTTGTATATATTTCAAATATTTTTGATGGTTCCAATTACATCTGCCCACATTGCTGTGGTTGGCAAGATGAGATGCTTGTTCTGGTTTCCTTCTACTTGGTGGTGTGACATCTGTGTGCAATGGTGTGTGAGGTCTGTGTATGGGTTGTGTCTGTGTTGTTGCATGCGCTGGATAGATGGGTTGTGCCCTGAGCATGTTGTAATGTGTCTGACTGCTTGCTTGTAGGATTGCATGGGGTGTAGTGTGTGTCCGTGTGTATGGTGCTGCATGTGTGGATTTGCTTGTTTGTTGGTTGTACTTGATGTTTCACCTGTGTCATTGTTTGGATGTGTGTTCACTGCTTTGATTGTGTATCATTGCTACATGCAGTTCAAGGTGTTTGTGTATGTGTGGTGTTGCACAACGTGCCTGTCTATGCCTGCATTGAGGTGTTTGTGGTCTAGTTGTCATTGTCTGGTTATGGGGTGTGTTGGTGGTGTTGGTGTACGTTGTGCTGTATGTTTGGCATGTATCTGCTTGGCTTTGTGTGTGTATTGGGTATTTGCCATTGACGTATTTTGTGTGTGCCTGTGTGTGGCCTTCGCTGTCTGTGCGAGGAATGTGTGTTATGTGTGGGAGTGTGTCACTGCCATTTCCTCCACTCTGTGCTAGGCGTACTTACAGTTGCCGTCTTCGTTCTTGTCTGTGGCCCTGAAGGTGTATGGCGAGATACAATGTTTGGAAGACTAGCAGTTTGTTTGCCACGGCGGCCGCGGACGTGTCTCTGTGCCTGGAGGTGGGTGCCTCCTTTTGTATGTTCTGTTTCTGCCAGGTTTTTCGTCGCAGCCAGCCCGCCCCAGATATCCTGGCGGTGTGGCGACTCGGAATATGGTGGGCAGTACATTGGCTTCCGCCAGCCTGAAGTTGGCTTCTGCCACCAGATGTGCATGAAGTAAATCACTTAAAGGACTCAACCACTGCTCCTCAAAATGAGAAAAAATCTAATCACTTCAACCACAAAAAAGGAGAGTAAAGGTCATGAGCAAAATATGAAGTACTGGTTTTCTACATCAGTCGGAGGGACCAATCATATTTATGGAAGTCTGTATTACCCTATGGGAAAAGGTAACATCTCAGAAGACATGTGGGGCTTTCAGTAGGGTTTGGGGCTCATATGACGCTTCCTCACAGTTGCAGTGGAGTAGAGCTTTGAGCTCCATCTAGTATAGAGCAACACTTCATTTCGCAGAATGGAGCTGTGTGTAGGTTATGTTCTTCAAGCCTTCTAAGGCTTTACATAATCTAAGTAGGAGTTTGAACTGAAAGAGGTTCCGGGACAATATAGTTCTTCAATGTTGGCTAATTGTATCTCTTTTGGCAAGCTGCTGTTGGGTTCTCTGAATTCTTTGATTGTTTTCATGCAAAGTTTAAGAATTACTGTTTGTAAAATTGGCACAAAATTGTGTTATGGTTGCAGTAGCAGTTCTAACTATAGGCATCAGGACTGAATATAACAAACTCAGTCCACTTGAATCCAGATTCTGGGATACTCACAAAAACTGTTGCCGGGTCTTAAAGCCTAACCAACAAAAAGATCAAGACTACAATGACACTTACAGAATTTAGCCTCCTCTGTTTTAGACCACAAAGCTTCTAGGCAGGATATTCCAGGCTCTCACAAGCAGGCAACAAATTAGAATCTTGACCTGGGGGACAAGTCAGCAAGTTTAGTACTTCAATCTTGGAACATATTTTAGTCCTAAAAGGAAACATCTGCAAAGTAAAAAAAAAAAACTGTTCTTTTCAACACTGCAGGGGGATATAATTTTCTCTAAGGCATATTCATGTATAATTGGTCCATCAAACCAAGATAAAGGATAAAGCTAGGATCCTATTGGAGGGTTCTTATAAACCATCCCGTAGCTGTCCCCAAGATGACCCACACTACAAGTAGATATAATCAGAATTCTTCATGATTTGATGCCAGGATAAAGAAATAGCATAGATCAGCTTCTCCCATTCCCAAAATGTGAAATGTCTATCTTGGAAAGGGCCTATCACCAGGAACCAAATACCTCTTAATATGTGATATGGACATATGTAATGGCAAACCTTCCTGCATCTGCATTCTGCAGGATGGATAGAGATAACTTTACACTTCCTATGTCACTCGTACATCAGTAATTGTCACAATACTCATGGAATCCTGAAATCCTAGATTTATTTTCTTTGAAGGGATATACACCTTGTTCCAGTGTGGACTGTATTAGGGCCCTGGACTGTGCTTACGATCAGAAGCGTTTTGTTCGTTAGGAGCGTGTGTGAGTGCTCCAATAAAGGTTACTTGCTCAAGGACATCGTTGTTCCTGGTGTCATTAATTACAACATTTTGGCGACGATTTATAAACCAGGAGCACTCACCACAGACTCGAGGATTTTCACCATCTTCAGCACTTTGTAGATGGCAGACGGAGACGGTTTAGGAGTGTTTAGGAGTGTTCCTGCATTCCGGTGATGTTGGATTTCTAGGAGGATAGATTCAAAACTTTCAGGAACTGGAAGTGGTGAGGCAGAACATTTTTTTTTTGACTGAACTGCATACTATTTCTCTGAATTGGCAGTTGTTTGGCAGCCATCTTAGAGACAGTGTTGTTCGTATGAAAGATTAGTAAGAGAACAACGTCATTAATCGGCGGCCATCTTAGGTTAACAGGGTTTTTTTTTTTTTTTTGCAATATCAAAGTGAGTTTAAAGGCACATTATTGCAGTTTAAAAAAATAAAACAAGAAGAAAAACTCTCATTTATATTTTCTATCCTTGACTATTCAGTCATAATGAATAACATTTGTGGTAATCCTCCTCCGCCATTTTTAAACTCTGCTAATGAGGCTACTATGAAATGGGAAAAATGGTTCAGACATTTTAAAAACTACATGTTGGCAATTAATGGAGATTCATTTGAATCACACAGAAAAAAAGCGTTACTACTCAACTTAATTGGCTTGGAAGCTGAAGACATCTTTGAGCATTTACCTCCAGTTCTACCACCATCTGGCACAGACGCTAGAGATTATGACTGTTTGTCAGAAGCTGTAGATAGGTTTAAAAAAAGGTTTTCAGAGGAACCACACATTGTTATGAAAGGTATAAGTTTTTCACACGTCATCAACAACTTGTTGACTCATATATTTCTGCTTTACGAATTTTGGCTGCAGACTGTGAATTTGGAGAAACAGCGGATATTTATATTAGAGATCAGTTAATTATTTTCTGTTCGAATAAAAAGATTCAGGAACAATTGCTTAAACAACGCAATCCCACTTTGAGAGAAGCAATTGACACGGCTAAGAGTGTTGAATGTACAATAAAATCTTTCAAAGCCATTAATGTGGATGACATTAACAAAGAGATTGCAGCTGTAGCTTTAAATGATACAGAGAAATATAAGGCTAGTAACAAAGGAAAATGTTCTAAAGGAAAACAAGTCAGTATTAACAAACAAATTTCAGGATACAATGTTAGTAAGACATTTTGTGATAAGTGTGGTTCCAAAACACATGCATCTCAATTCAAGTTTTGCCCAGCCAAAGGCAAAGAATGTTTCAAGTGCAAGAAGATTGGTCATTTTGGCAATGTTTGCAGATCAGTAGCCAACAGAAGAATATCTACGCTGGAGGAATCAAAGTTTGATAACGAGATGGAAGATCATTTCGTTCTCAGTCTTAAGGAAAAGGTTTCATGCACAAATAAGTCTGATACAGAAAAGACCAGAAAGGGTATTAACTGCACTGAAATTGACAAAGAACCCTATATTCCACCTGATTGTGAAATCGTCATTGATGGATTGAATGTGAAAGTTTTGGCAGATTCTGGATCACCATATACTATCTTATCAGATAAGTTTTTTAATGAAAACTGGGATGATAAAAAGTTAGAACCAAATGATGTCAAAGTATATGGTTTTGGGGGCAAAGAGATTGATATGCTTGGGTTCTTCATAGCAGATATCAAATTTTTAAACAGGTCAATTATTGGAAAAGTATATGTTGCCATTGATGGGTTACATGTTATTGGTTGGCGTCATCAAAAGAAAATGGGAATGGTGCTCAATCCAAATGCCAAGAATCCAGTGTATCTGTCTGATAATATACAGTCTGTCCAAGTTTTGAACACAAGTACAGATAAGTTGGAGTTGTTATTAGACAAATTTAAAAATTTGTTTAGCAAAGAGTTAGGTAAGGTGACAGGATTTTCACATCACATTCAACTTAAAAAAAATGCTGTTCCTATCAAACACAAATTAAGGTATGTTCCACTTTCGGTCAGTAAGGAGTTATCTGAGATGTTAATCAGAATGTGTAAGGAGGATATTATTGAGCCTGTTGATGCTGCAGAATGGGTTTCCCCAATTGTTCTGGTGCGGAAAAAATCAGGAGATTTGCATTTGTGTGCTGATTTAAGATCTGTGAACAAGCAAATTTTGGTGGATTGTTTTCCACTTCCACGCATTCAAGAGCTTTTCACAAAGTTAGAGGGTTCTAAATGTTTTTCAAAGATTGATCTGAAGGCAGCATACCACCAAGTAGAGTTAACTCCCGAATCTCGTTGCATTACCACTTTTATTACTCCAGATGGTGCTTTTCAATATAAACGCATGCCTTTTGGTTTGGCATCAGCTGCTTCTGTTTTTCAAAAATTGATGCATTGTTTATTTAAGGATGTTGGGAATGTCATTGCTTTTCAGGATGATATTTTGATCTACACAGCTACAAAAGAGGAACACTATACGAAGTTGGACAAGGTGATGTCAATCCTAAGTGATAGGGGTATGACGATTCATTTCGACAAGTGTACATTGTTAACTAATGAAATAGACTATTTAGGTCATTCTATTTCAGGAAAAGGTATCACACCTATTAAGAATTCTCTACAGGTGATACAAAACATTGAGGAGCCCAGAAACAAAGACCAGGTTCATTTCTTTTTAGGCCTATGTGAGTACTATGCTAAATTTGTCAAAACTTTTAGCGATTTAGCTATGCCTTTACGTGTATTACTTAAGAAAAATGAAACATTTAGGTGGTCTAATGATCAGGTTGATGCTTTCAACAAGTTAAAGAAGTCTATTGTAAATTCGAAACCACTTTCTCCATATTCTGGTGATGCAGTAAATGTTATTACTGTGGATGCAAGTTCAACAGGATTAGGAGCAGTATTAACTCAAGTCAAAGGGAATGTTGAACAAACCATTGCTTTTGGTTCTAGGGCATTGTCTGAAGCTGAGTGTAGGTATTCAACTATTGAACGTGAGGCACTTGCCTGTGCGTGGTCTGTTGAACACTTTAAAATGTATATATGGGGGAAACATTTCAAATTGAGAACTGATCATAAACCACTGATTTCTTTATTATCTAAAAATGGCATGGGTAGAGCGTCTTCAAGACTCATACGTATTTTAGCAAAATTGTATGAATACAATTTTACAGTGTCTTATTTGCCAGGTACAAGGAATACCAGAGCGGATTGTTTTTCGAGATTATCTGGCAGTAAGGAAATGTCTACAGATTCTGAAGTGATTGAAGAATGTGTTGTTGCAAGTTTGAGAGATGCAGTATTGTCGATTTCTGAAGTCATTTCAGAAAAAGAATGGGTTTCAGCATATGACAAAGATGAAGTTCTTGGAATTGTGAAGGGTTTTATCATAAACGGTTTGCCACGAGAGAAATCTTTAACAAAGGATTTACAAGTTTTCTGGAAAGTTAGAAATGAATTGTCCATAGAAAATGATTTGTTACTTAAGGGTGAATGTTTTGTACCTCCTACAGAAATAAGAAGAAAGTTGATTTCTATAGCTCATATTGGACATTTAGGACAATCTGGAACTATAAAAAAATGGAGAGATCAGTTTTGGTGGCCGTACATGGATTCAGAGGTAGTTGTTTTCATTAAGAATTGTTTGTTGTGTCAGGATTCTGATAAAGTTTTGAAGACACAGAAAACTGAGGTTAATGTATTACCGTTTCCAAAACAACCATGGAAGGATTTAGCTATGGATTTACTTGGTCCTTATGAAGGTATTAGTTTGGAAAAAGTGTATATATTGGTTATTATTGATTATTTCTCCAAATGGGTTGAGTATAAGTGGAATGAGTGACCCAGTACTGATGAGGTAATTGAGTTTCTAAACAATTGTTTCAGAAAAGAAGGTTATCCTGATAGTATCACTACTGACAATGGTACACAGTTTACTTCTTCTAAATTATAAGATTTCTTGTCTAATTTAGGAGTTAACCATAAAAGCACTGCTTTATATGCACCCAATATGAACGGTTTAGTTGAAAGATTCAATAGAACTTTAGTAGAGGCAGTACAACTGGCTCTAAATGCTAAGATTAATGTTAAGGAACATGTTGCACAAATGATTTGGTCTTATCACTGTACACCTCATTCTTTAACTACATTTTCACCGTTTTTGATGTTGAAAGGAAGGAAACCAAGACTAGGTCTAAATCCATCTTGGTTGCAAAACAATGTACAGATTTATGATATGAATAGGATATACAATGAGGCCAAGGTGAATGTTGAGTTTAAGAACAAAAATAATTGCAAGGAAAATGGACAAAGGAGTCTAAGTTTAAATGTTGATGATTGGGTTAAGATCAAGCTTCCCACACATGTCAGAAAGGGAGAATCAAAGTATTCAAAACCTTGGAAAGTTATTAGGGTTGGGAGGTCTTCAGCTATGTTGAGTAATGGTTCATGGTGGCATTGTTCCAGATTAGCACGTGTAAACTTTGAAGGCTGTCACAAATTAAGTCATCTATCTGATCCTGATTTTGGGTGTGAATCATTCAAGGCTTATTCAAACAGTAGAACAGGTTATACCGACAATACTTTGTTGGGTCATCGTGAAGAATATAGTTCTTCAAATGTTAATATGAATGAGTTTGGTGTCAGGGCCAGCAGACATAAAAAATTGCCAAACAAATACAATGATTACATAATGTATTAGACAACATTTATTTAGGGTTTAAAAAAAAAATATATATATATTACGAGGTCTTATCTAATGTAAGAACGTATATTACAAAGTTTATTGCAGTTTTTATTTTTTATTTGTTTTGGTTTTATTCACTTGTTTATTTCATCTTGTTTGTTTGAAAAGAAGGAGATGTGTAATAGTGAATTTAGATTTTAGAATCTTGTGAATGGAACGTTTTCTGTCGGCTTACGATCAGAAGCGTTTTGTTCGTTAGGAGCGTGTGTGAGTGCTCCAATAAAGGTTACTTGCTCAAGGACATCGTTGTTCCTGGTGTCATTAATTACAACACTCGTACATCAGTAATTGTCACAATGCTCATGGAATCCTGAAATCCTAGATTTATTTTCTTTGAAGGGATATACACCTTGTTCCAGTGTGGACTGTATTAGGGCCCTGGACTGTGCATGCTGCTCAGTTGCTAAGCAATACATAGAGTGCCTTACCTCTCCTACCCAGGATGCATGCCTTCGGAGACCAGCAAGACAAACACTGACCTACTAACACACAGTAAGGTGTAGCTCTTTGGCCTCCAAGAGTGTTGCTACTTGGGTCTTTGCTCTCTATTCTTATTCTACCCAGTCCTGGAAAGCCTGCACTAATTAGCAAAAACACAACCATGATCTTATTGGGGTGAGCCATGGGTGTACAATTTTAATAGATGATGTGTAATACTTATTGAAGTATGACACTTTGGAGTTCTGTTGAGTGGGACCACTGTTGTAAAACAGCAGAGCTTCTGATCCGCTAAACTTGTGTTTCCCACACTTTATTTAGAGTTGAAGGATTCACTGACTTTCCAACAAAGGAGGTTCAGGTGGCTGTGCCGTTAGAAATTTTTGCTTGAATACACTTCAACCACAGGGACATCAGGCTATTGTTACAGTTCAACCTTTTTAGGGCTAGGTCACTAGATTTTTCTGTGGCATGGTGGTTTTAGGCAGGGAAACCTTGCAATAGCCCCCATGCACAGGAAGAAAACTCCCTAAAAATTAAGGTCAATGATTTTTGTTTCTCAAGAATAAACTCCAAATGTGGGAGTTTATTATTGAAACACAAAAAAACTTTGGTGATGGGGCAAACCAAGCATGGCTTCTGCTTTGCAAAACTTCACTGCTGTCAATGGATTCACTGCATAGGCGGCTCCATTTAAGTCAAAGAAATATGTTGCCTGCCTAGTGGTGAGCTTTAAATACGGTTGGCGGGCCTCCACTGGGTGATTGGAGACCATATTCTTTGCTTACGTGGTTGGTTGAAAGATCGACCACAATACTCTAAATGAGACCCTAAGATAGCCTTAAACACATCTTTGGTAAGGCCTATTAATAACTGAGCCAGATGTGGCAACTTCTCCAAAAAAGAGAGACCATATTTAGGTGACTGTAGCAAGAGCCTATAAAGAAAGCATAAAGAGAAAGAGTGAGAGGTCTAATTAGAATACTGAATTTACAGTGACGTCACAAAAACTGAGGTCAAACCCCTATAATATTTTTCACTTAAAGGGGAAGGTCTTATTTCGTAAAAATAACAAATTAACATAATCACAAAAAATGCAACAACAAGATTTTTTTGAAAAGCCAACCAGGATGCACATTGTGTGCATCCTGCTTTGACAGCAGCACCATTAGCAGCTGGTTCTGTTTAGTGCACCAAGCAGTAATTGGAGACAGACATGGAAGTGCTGAATGTTTTACTCAGTTGCTTTGTAAATTGTTTAAAAATATTTTTGGTTTTACTTTTTACAATACACAATTATGTTTTCAATGTGTAACTGAACTCAGAAAAGGCGGAAAGTTTTTCATTTTTTGAAAATTATTTTTATTGAGGTTTTTTGAGTATGGAAATAACAGGCAACTGTGTTGCATATTAAAGAAAAAACGAGAGGATGCACAATTATGACAAACTCTTTAAGCAATATTGGAGATAATCATAGAGACATGAGTTTTAGGTTGTATAATACCATAGTTTGAGCATTTCATTACATATATTACAACCTTATGAAATTTACAGAGTGAGGGTTAGAGTGTGCTGGTCCCGGTTAACCCATGGTAGTTGGTACAGTGTGTAAGCCTCTGTTGTCAACAGAGGAGATGGGAGGTTTCAATTAGAGAAGAGTAACAAAGGGGATGGCACGATCGAGGTTGCAAAGGGGAAGTTCAGAAGAAGAAGTGGATGTGGGCGGAGGGTTCTAAAGTGCTGTAGTGGATGAAGCAATAGCTGCTTGGCCAGCCAGGTCTTCCTCCCAATAGGGCCTGGGGGGATGAGGTGTGTAACTTGCGAAGAGGACATGAAAAGGGGCTGCAG
Source organism: Pleurodeles waltl (assembly GCF_031143425.1). NCBI lineage: Eukaryota > Metazoa > Chordata > Amphibia > Caudata > Salamandridae > Pleurodeles > Pleurodeles waltl. Next base: position 1,864,921,943 of record NC_090440.1, read on the forward strand.
GGCTAATGGGGTTGGTGAGTGGCGACATCAGCAATACATTGTCAAAGTGAGCTCAGAGGGTTTGGGTGTGGGGGTGGGATCACTAATCAGTTCCCGGAATTGGGTAAGCATAGTATCTCAGGCCCCTGCTATGGGTGGCTTACAGAGACGTTGAGCTTCCTCCAAGTGCAGAGCAGTGCTTTCTGCTTCTCCCCAACGAAGGAGTGCACTATGCCACTTGGAAATCACTGGGGGTTGTTGAGCTCTCCAGTGGATGGTGAGGAGATGCTTAGCCACCAATAAAGTGAGATTGGCAAAGCATGCCCATGCTTTATGATTCTTCCTTCTTTTAAAGATTCCCAAGGCTGTTGCTTTCCAGGAATTCAGCGTTGGAAGCTCTGTAATGGAGGCTAGGGTGCTGAGTATAATGTGCCAATAGTTGGCGATGTTAGAGCATGACCACAGCATGTGTTGGAGGTTGGCTGTTGGGACCTGACATCTGGGGCATGTTAGGTGGGCTGTGAGGAAAATACAGTGTAACCGTGAGGGTGTGAGAGATGCCCTATGCCGTACCATGTACTGGATGTTTTTCAATCTTGCATTGTGAGAGATGTGTTGGTGGAGGATTCTAGGGTCATGGTCCATTCAGTGTTGTACTGGGGGAACGTCAGATTCTCCTCCCAAAGGTGTGTCATGCAGGTTGCCAAGTGTCCTCTGATGGCTTTTTATACCAGGTTTCCGCCTTCAGAACACAAAAGTGTTTCTCAGTTGCAATCTGTTAAGCAATAGAAGGGTTAATGTTATAGAGTTCTCAGTTCCTCCACAGATAAAATGTTAAAACATAGCCTTCTTTTGGCTATTCTTACAAATGAAGAGGTGTTGCTAATAGAATGGTGGTTAACTAACGCCCTGTGGCTAGGTTACACGCATACAGTGTTTGGAAATACAAATTTTGGGGTACCAGCACTTATATTTCCTCATCGGACATTTCCAAGAGAGGGAAAAGCAAACAAAGGAGAAAGATGGAGAAAGAGAAAGAATGAAAGTTGTCACAAAGGGAGAAAGCAAGAACCTGCAAGAGTTAGATAAAGGGGCAAGGAGTGTCTGGCTGTTGATTAAGGAGGCATGAGGTGGATTCTAGACTACAGAGCTTTTGGTATGCGGTGCTCTGACATGTAAAAGTACCAGCCGTGGACTTCTGAGCAGAGCTTCAGGCACTGGCACTTATTCTTTTTCAGATTAAGCACTGGTGACATCTCTCTTCCTCCTTCAGCTTCGGGATAAGGGAAACTGAGTCCCCTTTCTAAAATTAGTGGAGTGACGCCGCCCACCTGCATCCACACCAGACTTGTGTCACTGCATTTAACAAATCAAGTTTAAAAACCTTTTTGTAACTACTGCCTCAGAAATGGGCCTGTTTTTTAAAACTCTACTTCATAATTGTTACGAAACCACAAAAGGCTTCAATCTCTAGTAGGATCTTCTTTGTCTTCATGGGGCAGGGGCATATTATAATAGCTTTACATAGATCCCAGCGTATTATTTTTTATTGTGCTTTAGGTTTCTAAAGTTCAAACATATACTGTGGAATTTCTCTAAGTTAACACACAATCTTTAGACAGAGCAAGTTGGAAACAGTGAGAGGCAATCTCTGCTTACTGTTTCTGACTTTTTTTGTTTAAAGTTTATGCAACTCGGCGAGTTACATGTTTGAACTTTAGACACCTCAAAACACCTCAAGCGCAAAAAAATCAGCTCTTGACTCTGCACAGAACCATCATGTTATTACTCTGTATTTAAACCGATAGGTATTTTGTTACATGGAATTTCACAGATTACCATAGGAGGCTAGCATTCTGGTGCTGTTTGCCTCTCTGACAAGCCATGATTATAGAAGATTTGTACTGTCAGAATCCTTGTTAGGACTTCTTAGAAGAGAAGCAATAGTATTTTGCTTTGCCAGCTGTAATTTATTATACTATGTAATTTTCTGACTGAATGACTCGTGGTTGCCTTGTGAGTCTGCTTATACTCAGTACAGGGGGCCTCAGTTGGTTATGGTGATAAGCCATTGATAACAGCCACAGGCTTGATTGGTTCACTAGGAAAGAATATTTCTATTGCCATAGGCACGATCAGTTCATTATGAAAAGGTATGATAAACACATTAGGCTTGACATATTGATATCAACAGGCATTTAAGGAAATTACCTTTGTAGGGAAAGATTTTTTATGTTGTTTACGGCCTCTGACAAACCGTACAGCAGGACAATTTCTGCTGTAATAAGTTGCGGTAGAATCTTTTCTTAGATGTCTACGAGGATGATGTAATAACAAATGTTTAAATAACATAAATATATAAATATATATCCCTATAGATACATAGAGGGCCTTTGGGTCCACTCTATTCTGCATTGGTCTGTCTGAATGTCATTTACGCACTGCTTCTGTCCATGTCAGCGAAAAGCATGGGGTGATGGTTCAATCTGCATTGTCATTGACTCTTGTGCCCTGTGAATGATGGTATTTTCTGATCTCATGTGTACATTCACTTGAAAATGAGTGCACTTCAATATCAGGGTTGGTTTGCCAGTCCTTTAGTTTTGAATTTTCTACTTTTATAGTTGCCCTTTTCATTTCCTTGCCTCTCCTCGTTTCATGTTAATGTTTTATAGGAGGATGCTACAGCTCTTGACTCAGTGCTAATGGGTTTCTTGCCTACTGTTCATTTTGTCTGCAGTGTGCCACATTCTACATGGTCACTTCATCTAAGCCAAGAGATTGTATTGGAATGTCCATTTTGTATCATTGTTTTACCATTCCAAGATAGTCAACATGTTGGTTCTATATGTGGCAGTCATGCCAAACTTGAAAACAATAGACTATTTACAAAACCATTGCAAGATAGAGACCTGCTGCGATGTTTCGTTTTCTTATTGCAAACATATGCCTGCCATGATTAGAAGGCAGCATGTTTTCTTTTTATTCTTTTAATTTAGCTTGCATACATTGTTGAGTTTGTGTGTGTTATTGCAGTTGTGTCAGAGGGTGAATGGAAAGATGTGTCAGAGGATTGATAAATGCATGATTTATTGAGTGCTACACCAATCAGTGACACAAGAGGCACTTCTACTCATAAGCCACACCTATTGGCATTGCCATTGCTTGTTTAACTAGGGTAGCTGGAACCTGGTGTCTGAGAGTAGTTGTCTGGCTTGGCAGTTCAGGCTAAACTGTTCCTATTTGAGCAGGGTCTTTGACTTGCATGCCTTGGTCCAAACTGAGGTGGCCTAGTTTGCAAAGTAATGATGCACTGGAATGTGGCCCAAGTAGATATCTGTGGCTGAGATGAAGTTAGGCACTCCATCCATCGCTTTTTTGTACTTCAGTGCGCCGCCCTAAGTGGGATAGGTATGCCCAGACATGGATCCTGTGCACACAGTGCCACTGGACCCGAAATATACTCCACAGATGAGACCTAATAATGGCAAAACTGTTCTTGGGTTGCTTGTGTTCCAGTTCAAGGAGGACCTAGCCTGGCAGTTTGGACTGGACTGTTCCGACTGAAGAAGGTTAAAGACTGGATCCAAACTGAGGTGGCATAACGTGCAAAATAATGATAGACTAGGAAGCGGCCAGAGTAATTACCAGTTGCCAAGATTAATTCAAGCATCTCATCCATCACTTTTTTGTACACTTCAGTGCAACACCCTATTTGTTGGTAAATATTGGATTGGGAATGGTCTGTTTGGGTAGAAGTATTCTAAAAGACAAAGGGGCACGCATATGACATACAAAACTCACACAGAGGCGCCCATGCACACCTAACCGCAAAAGGTCACATTTTATTTATGACACATTCACTTAGTCCTGAGCCTTTGGCCAGCAGCATTGGCGTGATGCTTAAGCTTATACCTAAAAGGGAAGCGATTGTTTCCTTCAGAACACTAGACTAATCCCAATACCACCACTGGACTAATCTTCCCAAACTGAAATACCACCCACCATAATGTGCTTCATTTTCTCGAAGGGGATGTAAGCGCTATATAAATGCAATTACTATAAAATACGTGCTTTATTGAGACTGCAGTAGGTTACCTTCTGGAAACAGCCAGCGTGAGGTTTGTTAAAATGGTTATTATAGTTGACACTACTGTCTGCATCCAGACGTAACTATAGCAATATAGCAGCATCTTTACAAAGCATCAGCAATCAGTTGTTATGTTTGCTCCCTGGCGCTTCATGTTCCAATTCTGGATTGTCCCTCGAGCCTTCATCAGGCCTCAGTCTCTGTGTGTGTTTTATTTGTCCTTCACAGCATACCAGTGTGTCCAAGGGAATACCATGAAACAGGCAACCTTATTAAAGTAATATTTTAGAATGTATTCCCAGCCCACGTGGCTTATTCTAGCACCATACCAATACCAACATCTGAGATGTGATTGAATGCGAACTGTTATGAAGACTCAATGTTGTAAGAAATATAGTACCTCAAACTATAATACCTAAATAAATGACTTTTGAAAATAAAATGAGTAAACTGTAATACTTATCAAAAAATTGAGTCCTGAAAATGAGATCCTTGAATTCATAAAAAAACGAAAAGAAACAAATAAATAAGGCACATAACAATGAGACATTAAAGAACATCGTGTAGCTCCACCCTCCGTTAAGTAAAAAGTAAAGCATTTTAAATGCATATAAAGCATTCAGCGATTAATATATTATATTTCACCCAGAAAATATTTTTGCAAAATAAATATGAAATGCAAACAAAATGGACAATTGACACATAACGCTGTGTAAATGCAAAAACTTTGTTCTCCGACCAAAAAATAACTTCACCTTAAAAACTGCCTTTAGACCTACCACCGGAAGATCCGGGTTGCCAAAAGCCAACAAGTACAAGTACAAAGTACGGAAACAGCATCTCTTGGCTGTGTATTAGAAGAACAGCGAATTCAGGGACCAAAGTAAATCCAATCTAACATACAGGCTTTGCAAGATGCAAGTAAATTATCTGCCTTTTTGTGTGCATTACTCTACTTGCCTCTAACCACTCCAGGTGACAAACTAAAGCACTTACCTTGCTTGCTTGTAACCAGTGCATTCCTTAAAGTTGTTCCTCCGTTATTCCTGGGTGGATTTTATAGTGCATTTAACCTGGTTTATATAATCAGTAATTTCCTACTGTTTTTTCCTTTGTCACTCTTCAATTAATTTTGTAGACACTGAAAAAGTGATTTTACAATGAATAAATAAAGTGTGTTTAATTAACAGCAACAGGTCACAAATAAAATTGAGTTGTATTGATGAAACAATTCTTTTTAGAGAGGCCTAGTCATGCCTCAAATTCGTTTCTCGTTGTTGTACATTTTAAATGGTTTCTCATTTTTCTCTCTGTACAGCAGCAGTTGAGGTCACTTTCTGTGGCTAAAGAAGGTTGTGAATGTAATTTCAAGTGTGCCTTTGTTGTCCCTTGTTTGGTCTAATACATGATTATTCATTGGTATTAGAGCAAAAGTCATTTTTCATGTGATGTGTTTTCTGTCTTACTGTTGGATATTGTGATGTATATTTTGGTTCACACCGTGCTGACAGTATGATTCTTGTGATGGAAAACTTACATAACATGATGTTTCTGGGATGTCTAACATACCTTTCTGAGATCCCCTCAAGAATGTATTTATGACGACTGGTCTCTAACTTTGGAATTAGAATATTTGAGACCTCCTTGGCTTTCCTTCGCAGACAGCACATTAGTCTGTTTATTTACTCTGTTTATTTACTCTGTACTTAGAATATTTCAAGCCATTTTTTTACCATAACTTTAAACTGAGCAGACTTCATGTCTATTTCCTTTTTCTGCTAATGCATTATTTGCATTGTGCTATGCTATTTGGTGCGGACTATTTAAAAAGAACATTGTTCAGTCGCTATTGCCTGTGCTAATTCTCATTTATTTGCATTTTGAGATTTACCAACATTTTGCTTTTTACTGACTATTTTTGCCTTCTGTAATGATCCAATATTTTAAAAATAAACCTTCAAGGTTTTTGACTTTGACCCCTGTCTGGTGTTAGTTTGATTTAACTCAGTTTATCTCTCTCTATTCGTGGGTCATTCTCCTACATAAAGCCTTCTGTCCCACAAATAAGCTCTTAGAATAATAAATGCATTTCAATAGAATTTGGGAGAACAGGAAATAGGGCTCAGAGTTGTATACCTTGAATGTTTGTAACATTGCCTTCCAGTGGGCTGCCCTCAGTTACTCCAGGGAGGACTTCATAACAAGGCCTTTCTTAAAACGAACTGTGCACGATTTGAAAAAAACGTGTGTCTATGTTGCAGTTCTGGCTTAACATTTGTTTTCAGGGTCATTTCCTTCTATACCATTTTATGTATTTCTCACAGTGGGATGGGGCTAAAGACAGAGGTAGTTTGGGTCTTTGGGAACCCAGATGATGCATTCTTCTTAGTATTTCACTGCTGGATAGGGTTAAATGAGGAGGTAACTTCATGGCAAGGTCACTTTTGCTGTCAGAGGCCATGGGTGATGACACTTCACCGGTTGAAGCCTTTGGTGATGTCATTTCTGCCTCCGGGTATCGGGAGACATAATTTCCAGGTTAGGGCTCATAGGTGATTCCACTTCCAGGTCTAATCTCACTTCTGGGTCAGGCCTCACTGGTGATGTCACTTTTTAGGCCAGGTCCCTCTGTTATGTCACTTTCTGGTCATACACTTGGATTACCTTCAAACCTGGTTTCCCCCATACAGCCCTTCATGCGTAGTGTGTATATCGTATTGATTATAAGCATGTGAAGATTAATACCGAAGCATTCAATGCTGATTTATTTTCTTTAGGGGAGACTACATTGGCACAAAACTTAGAGAAAATGCATTTGACCCTAAAGGAAGAAGACAGTATGCTTTTCTTGATGAAATGGTAAGCCCACACATGCATGTCTACATACCTAATATTTTGTTTAGTGTTTTGTTACTGCTTAAAACAAGAATGTGTATTTAGAAATTATTTTTACTTATTTTCAGTGTATATTTTGTATTGGGCTTAAGTTTTAAAGATTGTACATCCTTTTAAGCTATTCACAGTGCATTCAAAACATTGTCTATTCAAAATTAATTCCCAAATTATTGCCCCAAGATTTATTATTGAAAAAATATTAAAACAATTCCCCTATACTTGTCCTCTATACAATTGTCAGGTATCACATTCATTATTACTTGTTAATTGAGTTCATTGATGACTCAAAAGCGTGTTGATAAGAACATATACCATATGTTACACTCATTTTAAGAACAAAGCGATAGCTTTTCTAAGTGCAGTAAGTAGACATGGCATATCATTACATATATGCTCTGTAGAAGAAATCTGAATGCCATGTACGAACTTGTCCAAGAAATTGTAGAAAAGGTTTGTAGTCAACATAATTATTTCCTTTAATCATTGGTTAGTTGCATCCCTCAAGAACAGAGAAAGGCTGAGAAGAACTGGTCAATACCAATACCCTATGGAATACAAGAAGTCTGCATGGGTCATGCCCCTTCCCGCCTTTACCACTCTCCAAGAGCGAGGACCTAGTACACTATACTTCCACTATCCCTCATTTTATGACTAATTTAGGGACTTTGTTTCCTTCGTTTACGAGCCCTCAGGAGCACTGTCACATATTCTACATAGAGGCTCCTAGACCACGTGAACTGGATAAGCAAACAGGGGCTTTTCAGTTCATCCCGTGTGCGAAGCGCTCTTTGTCCCGGCATGTCGGATGGAGGGTTGCTATGATGGGAAGCACTCACACTGATGGCCAGGCTGGTGTCAGTGGTGAATACAACACAGGCACACACCGGGGCACCACACAGAATGACAAGTGAGGCCCATTCACCACCCAGTAAACAGTGGATTCTCCATCAGAGTGCTACTTTTAGTCAGGATTTAAGATCTTGTATCGGTGGCCAAGGTTGTTCATCCTCCTAGGGCGTGAGGTTTGGTCCAACAGTCACACTCCTTTGCCAAAGACGAACCAAGTAAATGTACCCATCAGAAACTTCAGCCCTCTCCTTTTCGCAGTCATTCTGCTGTCTACAGCTCTTTCCACATAAATTTCAGAGACCGAAGAGATATGCTGATGAGTTCGTCAATGTGCATTTGTGTGAGACGTCAGCGGTTGAACTGCCGCTAAGATGGCCTCAAGCAGACAGTCAATAGGAGGGAGTATTGAGAGGCAATGAGGAGGAAAGCCATCCATGCGCTGTACTGCAGTGGAGGGTGAACACAATGCATGGAAGAGGGGTGAGGCAAGAGGAGTGCTACTTCGCTGAATTTGTGTTGTCTCCGGCTGTGTAAATCAAGTGTTTACTACAAAGGAGTGACTGCTCCAACAGAAAGCATGCTGATACACCACTTAATTTGTTTTTGGTTGAGCATTAATCACTTCAGCATTTGTCTGTTTACCAATCAGAATCAGAACTAAGCAGTAATCTTGGTTTTATGCTGTTCATGAGTGAGCCAATTAGGGCATGATCTACACCCTGGGATGTAACTAGAAACTCAGTTCAGAATATTGTAAAATGTTGTAGTTTATGTAACTTGCACATGAAGCATGTCTAGTGCCACACTAAACCCTACCCCTGACCCACAGGCAGCTCTTCATTGGTTTATTCGTGTGATACTATGCTGGTGCCTTGGCTTGTCCAGGCAGAAAACAAAAGACAAATAAAGGAAGACTTTGGGGATGAGTAAACAACAAAGTTAATGTGGAGAAGACTCAAATTAGACACCACTCTTTTGATGTATTCATATCATCAACATATTACTCGAAGTCTTAATAAACATACAAGCTTAAGGTCCTACGCTTATTCTGTTTTGCGAAAGATGCAAAGAACATCAATTTAATTTCAACTAAACCACATTTAGACATATACACACATATAAAGACTACTATTTTCACAAAAAAGCTGCACATACATTATTCCTTGTTTTCATCATATCCCATAATTTTTTAGAAAAAAACCTTCTACTTCCCAGGATGTCCTGTTCCTCCAATTCAAATGAATGTTGCTTTTTTAGACAATGTATAATAATAAAGTCCACAAGTTGAGGTGGTCCACTACATAATGCAGACACTGGAGACGCTCTAGTCTCTTGGCCTTTATGCTGCATCCAATTTCATCTCAATGTTTCAATTAAACTTGAATGGACCCCTCAGAATAAAGTGTTGACACGTTTTGGCATTTCGACTTGTCAAGGCAGCGTCTGTGGGACACCATCCTTCAGGAAAAAAAACTGCCTCACAGGTAAGTTATTCACATGGATTAATTACTAGTGTGTTCGAATTTTAAATGAAAATAAATGTGGTTGATTTCTTTGTGGAGCATACAATACATAATATTTAAATCTCATGGAGGAAAGTTGTGTCTACTAGGGTGAATGGAAGGTGGGATCATAGTAGCTTCTTCCGAGATATGTATTGTTCTTTCACATCTTAGCTGGTCTTAGCGTTTTACCATTATTTCTTTTCATCTTTGGACTTGACATTCCACTTTTTATAGCAGTTAAACTCCTGGCATGAAAAGAGATCTTGGCTAAAGAGATGGTCCAGGCTGAATGTATCACACATAGCAATAGGCCAATTAGAAGTTTAGAATATGCGTAGATGTGTCCCGTGTTGGCTGGCGAGGCATCACACCACGCGAGTGCTCTCAGGTTTGCCAGGTTGAAGCCTGAATAGCTCATCCAGTTCAGTGTTTTTGTTTTGAATTCTTGGACTGGTAGTCCCAGTTTTATAATGGTATTAGTAAGACTAAACATACCAGTATGTAAAGCAAAAACCTTGGCTGAATGAGCTTCTAAAGCATGGGAAACTTGATAGCTTAGGCACACAGAAACACTGATTTTCAGAGCTGCCTGTTAAGAAAGGCCTTGCGCTTATTAGCAATGACATGCACTGGTGTAATTTCACCCCAATCTGTGCTTTACTTGAAATTCAGAAATGAAACTGTAAAAAACTTACACATTCTGATATTTAAAGTTGTTCAATCCAAGAATCAGTAAGAAACAAAGTTTGTGTAAAAAATGATCAGTTCAAAGCGTTGATAGGGAAATAAAAATTAAATTAATAAAAAAAATATATATAAACACCTTCTCGCTGCTGCGCCGTGCCTCGCTCCTCTCCTCTGCTGGCTGCAAGCAGGCACAGGCTCCCAGCCTGCCCTGCTGCCAATCCTGATGCTGCTCAAAGCCAGGATGACCCCAGGCAGACTGGAAGCCTGTGCAGGCTCTCTCCAGCCCAGCAGCTGTGTTGCTGGGCTGGAGAGAGCCCTGTGCCCTGTGCCCATGTGTGTTTGGCTGGCCCGAGACGACCGGCCAAACACATATGCACTCTGAGGGGGAGTGCTGAGCACTCCCCCTCACTGCTCGTCACCCCTGTGGCCCCACCCATTTTACAAAAAAACGATCAGAAACATAGTTTATTATTGCTTTTTAGTAAAAGTTTTGCAGCTGCCACTGCTGGTGGGGGGGGGGGGCGCAACGCTCCTCTGTCCTAATGGAGGAGCCTCCCCTGGTGGGTTCAGATTTCCTCTTTTTAGGTCTCGGCTAGAAGAGACACCACACAATGCCACAACACACAAATCCACGCTGCATAATTCCTTTAGGCACAATACATGTACACATCTAATTAAATGCTACACAATTCAACTACACACTTCCACTCTATGCCACATAATTACAAACCACTTAATTAAACTCCACATATTTCCATTTCGCTCTATGCCCCACTGCACTCCAAACCATATAAATCCACTACACACAACACAATTCAACTCCAGATAATTCCACTACACATAATTCCATTTCACAACACAATTCCATGACACACCACAGCACATACATCCAATCACACCACAGAATTTCACATCATGCCACAAAATTCAACACCTCACCACATAATTCAACTCAACTATATACAACTCCACAACACACAATACCGCTCCACATAATTGCGCTTCATAACACACAGTCGCACTCCACATAATTCCAGTACACTCAATGGGAGCCAAGGCCACTGCCACCATTCTGTTTCCAGCGGGCTGACTGGTGGAAACATCATAATATGATGTTTTTGCCGGTCAACCTGGTGGAAACATTGTAATATGAGAGTGTTGAGGCCACTGGCTTGACGGCCGCCTCACCGCCGCCGTATGGGCAGTCTTGGTGGCAGTGCTGCCGAGATCTTAATCAGGCTCATTGTTATTTACAACGCCAATAGCTCTTGGATTGCTGAGACATATTGGCTTTGCCAATGCTTGTTTTAGACTGACATTGCTTTTTGAATTACCTCTCCAGATTGTCATGTTCGGCAATAAGAACTCTGATTCAGACACAGCCCTAGGTGTGCACTTCCCTATCTTTGCGTCTAGATGGTGTTCATTGAGTTATGAAAATATGTGCCAGTGCTTAATGATGCCAGTGGAGCTGCCAGCCCAACAATCACTTGAGAACAGGGACACTTGGTCTCAACCTTTTTCTGTTTTGGAAGGTTTTCATTTTTCCAGTGTGTTCTATAAGCTGATACATTAAGAAATATTACCCAAGCAGGAGCGCTTTCCATCCCATTAGCAAAGCATTAGAGCGAAGGGTTGACAGCTCCCCCTCCAATGCAGGCCACCACTAAGCTGTGATTTTATGTCCATGATAATGAGAGGGCGTAACAGAATGGGCCGCTCAGGATGGAGTGAGAGAAGGTGGGAAGAGGTGCAAAATAAGATGATTTTGAAATATCCCACACGTTAGGGGGACTTTCATCAGGTCCTCTCTGTAATACATGCTGTAGTAGGTAGGCAAACATGACACGGTTAGTAGTGGTGAGCAGGTAAGATTTTATTTTGGCTTTAAACGTTTGTGCTTCGACTTTCAGGCTCACTACGACTTGGCTATTGGGGTAGCTTTACTGTGGCTAAATGATTCCGAAAACCAAACGTCTCCAGAAGATGAACAAGGGTAAGTGCAATATATTTGCATTGAAAGAACGTATATATGTGCACAATGATATTTTAGAGACAGTTTTCTGAACATGGAGGAGTCTGACAGCATTCACCACATACTCAATTTCCATATTTAACCCATGCAGAAGAGCAGATTACTGGGGCACCCAATCCGTCTTCACTTTGCCACACAGTTAGATGGCAACCAGGGTCAGCCTTTGGTGCTTCCTTCTTGCTCATGAGCTGCAATACATACCTCAACCTTTTGCAGCCGGTTGAATTAAGATTTTAGGATGTGGTCCCTTGCATGGCAAAAATCACTTTCGCTGAAAAATACCAATTTGTTTAGCCCAAAAGCAACACAATTTTTCTTTGTGAGCATATTTGAAGACATAAGTTTAAAGCAACTGGGCTTTGGTAAATAATTTTACACACCTTGCTGGGTTACCTATTCTTTGTGCTTGTTTGAGGCATTAAATACATATCAATTGTAGTGAGGTTTTCTGTACTTCTTTCAGGCTGTATTACTGGGATCATCAGGATATTTGATGGCCTAATGGACACTGGATTCTACAAAGATAATACAGTCCTCAGGGTGCTGCATCTATTTGTTAGGCTTGACTATCCCCAGGATTACTACAGATGACGTGTGTATGTGAGCAGTGGAATGTGTGGAGTTTCGAGGTTTAAAGGGGACTTCACTCTGCCAGGTTTATGAAAATTTGAACCCGATTAAAAGGCTTTGGCGTAAATCTTGCCTGCGCAGTGTATACTTTTTATACATTCTCTGCAAGTGAACTCGGACAGGCAAAGTTGCATGCTCTACTGGAAATGTACAGTACCATGCATGAGTATAATGGGGCACTAACAAGTCCATATTATTTGTCTGGAAGTCCTGTGCTAGAATCCCCACTCATTTTGGGGCAGAATATATCTTTGGAGGTGGTGGCAGACTTTTCAGACATTGATTAAACCAATTACTGGAAGCACAAGGTAAAAACTGCATAGGCAAAATGAGATTTAGGAAGCATCAATTGATGAGCCTAATGTGGACGTTAAGGAAGAACCATCAGGAGAAACTGCCATGGCAAAAAGGAAAAGGATATTAATCTAGCTTCCTTGGATGCTCCTTAGAAGGGGCGTGAGATTCATGATGCCCAGAGCAAAATGATGCTGAAGCAGTGCCACCATTACTCTGAAAACTGAGGCTTGTAAAGAAGACTGTGGAAAGAAAGTTGAGGGCTGTCAGAACACAGTAGCCCCAGGTAAAGATTTCCTTCCAATTCCCTCCCCCCCAGGCATGGGCAGTAAGCTCAAGAACTAGTGAGTTGACAGTAAGGTTCTAATGGTACTAAATGCTACGCTGCAAGATGACTTCTGCCAACACAAAAACAACAAAGATCTGCTGAACTTTTTCAAGTAACAACCAAGGTGCTTCTTCTTCTTCTCTCTCTAGCCCGAGCCTCTGCAGTCCTTATATTAACTCCACCATTCTTAATGTCCTCACTTGCACTCCAGCCATTTAACCAGCTGAGCCAATCTCTGGCACTAGTTCCTCCACTGTAGTAGAGGAAACCATGGCCTCTCAGCCTCAATATTTTTCTTTGCCAGTGCACTTCTCGCCCATGTACACATGTCCTTGCATCAAGTGTTTACGTTATCAGTATTACACCCCTGTGCTTTGCTACACTTCCAATGTTACACCATGTACCACACACAGTTTCCTCTGAATACACTACCCCCATACCAGTGTCTCCCCATCTAATAATGGGGCTTGGGATTAGTGACTTTCTTCTCCATCCCATACACACCTTCAATGGTCACCTCTGCTATAAATCATATACAGGAATACCTATTCTTGCCCTTCCGTCACTGCTTCTCCTCCGTGTACACACTGTAGCTACACACCTTCTCACTATACTAAGATGCAAAACAATACCTCCTACTTAAGAAGAAGGATCATTCCTAACAACAAATAGATAAAACAGTGGGGCAACCAAAAGGGAATTTTGTTGAACTGGTATACATTCTATTCAAGCGTTGGGTAATCGTTAAGCTCTGTGGGGATGCTTGAAAAGGTCAAATTTGATGGAAATGATTGTCTGGCTTGTAAACTGACAGCAATTGTTCTATAGCCTGATTTTAATGGGCGACCTACAAGCACTGCAAGAACAAGGTAAAGTGTATTAAAAAGCACAACCAGTACTCATCCACTAAAAGAGGCACCTCTATTTTGGTCTTTGGAATTTCAGTCATACATGTCCTATCCTCAGGCTTGCACAATGGACCTCTACCATACCCAGCTCAGGCCACACCATGTAAAAAGACCTATAATGTTCACACCTCTTTTCAGTACATCCACAAACATGACAAGGCAGCCATTTACTACTCTCACCAAAACCTTCCCCAACCGCATTGAAGCGTGTATGCCTCAGGTCTGACAACACCTTCACCTCTATGCCTTGTTTCCAAATTACAGACACAGACTTCAGCATAGTATTTAAATTGTTAAACCATCTTATTTATTGAGAGTGTATGTTAAACGTCCCGGGTCTCACTCCTATATGCACATATACTTACTCCCATACTGTCTTTCTGCTGTCCATTCATGATATGCCTTTTGGCATTCTCTTCCATGGATGTCATTTATGGATTACCAGGGGTCGCCCCTAGCCCTCCACTGGCGACTCCTGGACTCAGAGGTAGAAAATTCAGCGGCAGGAACGCAGTAGGCAGCTTGTCCTTAGGGACATCGTTAGTGCTCGAGGCCCCTTGTTTTTTGACATTCTTTTTATTACGCTAATAGTGAATAACATTTTAATATTCACTACTAAGGTAATAAAAATGGTTGGCTGGAATATGGCCCTCTCTGGCAGCAGAGGTAAGTAAAAATGATTTTAAATGTATATTGTGTGCATGCGGGCACGTGAGAGTGTGTGTATTTGTGATTGTGTATGTATGTATAAGCATGTCTGTATGAGTGAACGTAAAGGTCAACTGGCGTGTGATGTTGCTTCCGCCACCCCCGGCTTTTGGTGAATTGACGTTCTCGGTCTTAGTCTGTAACGCTCATTTCTAATATTCATGTACAGTTGATTAGCTGAAGCAGTTCAAAAATTAAATAAATCAATGTTTTTTGTTTTTGAGGAATTTCATCAGGCTCTCTCATATAACAAAGGATTTTAGTATGGTAATTGAGAAAGGTTCCTTTTTGCCTTTTATTAACATTTTGTTCTTGTATGTGCTATGAAGAGCTGCTATACACAATACATTTTTAAAAACTAAACTACAATAAAACTGAAATGTGATTAATTTAAGAATGAATACCATTTCATGGATATAATGTAAAGTATTCCATCTCTACAGTGTTCTTGTTACAGAGTGCAACATGAATCAGTTGAACCCTTTGGCAGAAGTTAAAAAACGTAATTGCAGTTTTGCAAATTGGCAATACTTAAAATGCTCATGACTATTATCAGTTGAACAACTCTAGAATCTCTCAAATCTTTCTGGCGCTACTGCTTATTTTACTCTCCTTTCAGGTGTATATCCCTATGCATTTCTTTTACAACAAAAACACATAAAACAATATTTAACCCTTAGTCTAGAATGCATATGTGTATGGACTTGCTATTTATATAGTTTAAACCGTGCTGAAATGCACTTGTTTAAACTATGTAGAGTACAGGCTCCGCAAGAACCTGCAAGAGGCGGGGTTGAAGCCAGTTTTAGTCTTATCCTTTAGCATGCAAGATTTAGGATCTGAGGTATTGAGAAGCTGTATGCTTTGATCACAATCCTAAGGCCTGTTTTAGTAGTTGGAGCTGTGCTTTTGGTTTCTCTACCCTGAATCTGTGATAGATGACTAGGGCCGCGGATGTAATTCCGAATAATGAATTCTATGTGACAGGATATGTTTTCCACCTGAAAGGAGGAACTGACACCACTCCTGTGAGACAAAAAGCAAAAGAAATTGCTTGGGGTTTCAGGGATTGCATAATGTGAAGTTGTATGACAGTGATGTGTGAGAGAGCCCTGGACTTGGTGGGCGCTACAGTTATTAGCGATAATAACTTTAAAGCTGCACCCCTTGACTTGGGTAGGGGATGTTAATAAATGTGTAATCCATTCTAACCTGATAGCATGGTCATTGGTTTATGGTTTTGCTGCCTTGCTGCCCAGCTTGGTTAATTCCTCAGTAAATAACAAAATGGACCAACTCAAGCCAAGAAAGTTGTGTAATGTTCACTTACACAAAGATAATATCATGGAATATTTTGTGACTCAAAAAAGGATGCCATAACTGATGTGGTTTCAAAGATACGTCAACAATAGGTAATCAGATGTTTTCATTGATTTAGGATGCGCTACAGAGCTCATGGATGGCACCCTAAATTGAATCTTTAAACTGTATTACGTGTAGCATAAAAAACTGGTCTTTGTCTCTGCTAAATCATATTCTTCTCTGTCATGACAGGAAGTTGCCATTCCTCAGCAACCACAACTATCCCAACAAAATGGAGAGAGAAGCTATGATATTATCTTCATTTGCCGGGATCTTAATGGTGAGAAAAACATTTTTGCGCTAGAAAGCTTGTTCTCTCTTTTGACTGTGCCCTGGTACCTCACAAAACTGATTGCCCACTCCACAATCAGAACAGTTAAAAAAAACTGCCCCCCCGGTGAAGTCTGTGAAGTTACGAAAACTCACCCACAACTATTTTACACAGTTCCTTGACTGGTCACCCCTTCTTGGCAAGCAACAGCATCCAAAAATGTTTTAACCAATTATTTAAAAAATGACAAACAACTTTGAGCAACACGATTATAATCTGGAAAGTCTCTATATTCACCTAATTAGGTGTGAATGACGTGGCCTGTTTGGCAAACCTGTAATACTTTAGCCTTAGTGCTAATTCTCCAAATGTCTGCAATAAGTGTGCAAGGTTGAGTATCTAGAGAACTTCGTTTATATGGTGCCTTCTGTCCTATATCAATATTTGATTGTTCCCACAGGTATTACCATTCTTCAAAATGAGTAATTACTTCTTCAGCAGATTGGGTCTATAAGAAGGGTGGGAACGTATTGTAACTTCCATTTCGCTGTGAGCCCAAAGACTGGGAGCCTCCACTGTCTACACTGCACTCCAAGCTCAATAGGGATTTCCAGTTGCTCCCTCTCTTGCAGTCACCAGCAGCGGCTCTTCCTCCCCCCTGAAGATGGCTACCGCTTCCTTCGCAAAGAAAATAGTAACCCTTTCCTGTGTCATGGAAAAGAGTGGGATCATGAATCTCTAATTCTTGAGACTGTACTACTAATCCCCCCTTCTGAATGAATGGTTTGTCAACAACCAGAATCTAACCTACAACAGCTGCAAAGACTACGAGCTGATATAAAGGAAGAGCAAGCAATAGCTTATTAGCAGCCAGCACGTAACACAAGATCATGACAAGTGTTTGGTTGGCTATGCTGTACGGCAGCAAGGCTACAAGGTGTGCCATTTATACATCACATGAACAAAGAAAGACAAACAGTGCGTGTGCATACATTGCCCAAGTAACATTCCCTAATAGGCATCCTTCCATAACTACTTTTTGCAAAAAACGTAATCTGACATTAAATGGGAGGCATGAAGAAAGGCATTTTGCTTTTGAGCACAGAGAGGCAATGGGGAGAGGCGGAGATAAGTCAGTCCAAAGATGCAGCCCACCAGTGTTTCTAGCAGTAACATTCCGACAGGAGGGATGAAGACTAAAGAATGAGATGCAGAGATGGTGCCTTGTGCCTCCTGACACAGCAAAATTGGCTTTGTGCAGCACATCTAGGGCTGTACTGTTCCAAAGCTGATGAGACGGGATTAAATGAGTTTTGTCTTCACTCGAAAGCTAAACTCACAAAAGCTAAAGTCTATTTTAATTCACTTTTACATTATAGAAAATGTGACACATGATTATGCAGTTATAAATAATACAGTTACGTGCAAAACAAAAACTCAAGCCTATCGAAAAACTATAAAATCCTACGGGATCACTCTCACCCCTTCTTTACTGCAAAGTATTCTTTTGTTTTATATGCCCAATTGGTGCTTCACCATGGCAGGCATTTTTTACGTTTGTTTAAAAGAGTCATACTTAGCCTAGTATGGTGCATATCTTGTATTCAGAAGCTCAGTTCCATGGTCTTTCACTCCTGTCTTAGATATATTTTTACCTCTGTTCACAGGAGATCTTCTTACACTTCTGTCTGACCAATTTTCTTACTAAGCGTTTTGTTGCCTTTAGGTATTTAAGACAGTATTTATATCAGGCCTTGTTTGCGCTTTTATTCTTTTAATTTAGCCTGTAGGAAATTACTATTTTTTGGGTGGTGTACCTCCAGATTTTTACCCTATCTGTTTTTTCTTCATGTGCAAGTAGTAATTTTCTTGTGCTCTCCCTTTCAACATGTTTAAATAGGTATACCCCAATTTAGTATATTTTAATTCCCTTTAACTCTCTAGTTGATGGTACCAAGTGTACCTAGGGCATGGAAGGTAAAATGCCACTAGTGGACTGCAGCACCTATTGCGCACCTATTGCGCCATCCACACAGGGGCAAGTGGAAACATGGCTTCAGGCCTAACATTGTAGCCCAACTGGAGCAGTTCAAAAATTGCAATTCAACCTGTCAAAATGGACCCTTTTGACAGGCCTAATTTGTCATTTAAAAAAATTAAAAAGTCACGCTTAAGTAGGCCTTGTAGCCCACATGGTATTTAAATGTAGGACATGTAGACATTTTATGTTAACCTGTTGTTACAGTGGCTTTCATCCAAAAGCTATTTTCACTCTATGAAGGCTGGCTAGTCCATGGAAAAACACTGGGAAGCAGAATTTAATATTAATTCTGCAATTTCAGAGTAAGGACCTGCTAGATTCAACAACTATTAATATTGATCAAAAGCCCAACTTAATGGTGAAGTCTAATGTCTACAAATATTAAGGAAAAGTACATTTTAGAAAGTTACTTTTTTCCTGCCTGAAGCCTCTGGTGGCTAATTTGCATTAACCTCCTGTTGCAGCCCTCTGAAATGAGGTGTGCAAACTTCTCCCAGAGCAGAGTCAAATGCCTTTGTATAGGATGCGTTTTAGTTTCTCTGGTACGATGACCATTTGGGCTGTACCTAGGAACTTAATTGACTTCAAAGGGGCTTCCTCTGACAAAGAGAGATGATACCTGGGCAGGCCTTTTGTTTTGTTCCCCCATTCAGGCAGGCACCAATCCCAGTGAGTGAAGAATTGCTCCTCCCCAGAACTGGTTTGGAGATTTTACCCTGGTAATCTTTACCCTATTGTGTGGGGGAGAAACCAGGATTCATACCACCTATAGTTTTGTGCCTGGCATAAATAGGACATCCCACTGTGGGACCCTCTTCAGAACACTTTTGGTATCTGTGGAAGAACAGAAGAGGAATGGACGTGTATTCTGTGACCCGGGAGGAGTCCCGAAAGACTGCACCTGTTCTCTTTTATACCCAGAACAAAGAAGTGGACTCTTGAGGCTAACCTCCATCCCAAGCTACATGGACACAGTAAACTACAAAAGGCCTTTCTTGCAACTGCCCAGCTGACCAGTTCTACCTGGACCCGGCTGTTGGCCTCTGCTTGAGTGTGTCGTGGCTCCACATGCTGCACCTGCGGTCCTTGTACCCTTGACTGTGTCTGGCTGGACTTCTACCACCTCTGAAAAGCTGGCAGTTAGGAACCTTTTTAATCTCAAAACCAGCAGGGGACCAGTAGCAACCTGACAAATTGATCAGACAAAGATATGTTGCCGCTAAAGCTGAAGATCCATGTTTCTCCTGCCCAGAGCTTCTCTGCAGCAGCAAATCCGATTCAGGAGGACCTTGCAAAAGGGTAAATGGCCTCATGGAGCCTTCTTTGGCTACAGTGTGCAGCCTTGTCCGGCTGAATGATTCAGAGCTGTGAATGTGAACATAGACGTGAAGGCACCAAAAGGATCAGGCTAGTGAGGAACCTTGCCTGTGCGCAAAAGTTGAATTTCTCCTGCTCTGAGCTTTCCCACAAAACAATGCTTCACCAGAACCATGCCCATCTGTTTTCTTGCCTCAATGATCCCTGCTCAGCTACAGCCTACTGCTTTGCCCCAGTGAAGATTTTGAACTTCCATTTTTGAGGCTAGATAAAAGTATCCCTAGACGAAAGCTCAGACCAGGTTGAGCCATGGTTACTGTATCTGATAATGTGGTTGGCCTCAAATTGCGCCTTTATCCCTGTCTGCGGTGACTAGTTGACAACAGTAGCCCCTTAATGCTTTTTACCACTAATTTTATTTAAAGCTTTTAAAATTCATAACTTTGATTCCCCATATTAGATCTGTGTCATTTTTGAGTCGTATTTATTAAAATTTGCTCTAGCTTTCTAATTCAGTTCGGGCTTATTATAGTCTTGTGTTTTTTCTTTATTATTCTTTTGCTACTCATAATTGCTTGCCTGTCTGATTTGTACCATAGTTACAAGGTACTTGAGCTCAGGTTAATTTAGCGATTTTGAGGATTCACCTTAACAAGGACTGCGATTATTACTTAAAGTAGGTAGTCAAATCCTTCAACTAATAATCCAGTTTCTTACATACACACATCTATGTTGTCTGCTATATCTGTCTAACTATCTGGAGTGTTAGTTTCTGTGAAACCAAACTGTAGTAATGATTACTGATGAATCAAGATCATGCTATTGGATATATTCATCAAATATCTATTTAAAATATTCAGTACCACTCAGTGTAGTCCAGCAGCTATTCTGTTTACAGTAACATTCACCAATTACATCTGTACATCCATATGATCATTTAAGTATGCTTTGAAGCTCGTCACGTTCTCATTCCCTACACATAGCTCGAAATGCAGTATCATTTGAGACAAACTGAACATGAAATATGTCATAATCAGGATAAGAAATGAGGGCAAAGGCCCTTATCACAAGGTCCCAATGAACTTTGCAAGGACATAAGGGTGCCAGATTTAATTATTCTGCCCAGTATTTCTCAGTCAATTAAAGGTGATTAGGATAATATCCCTTGGAATGGTGAAAAGCATGCAGACGTTGCAATTCTGTGTCCAGTTCTGCATGTTTTTCCATCTTGCTGGCAACTGACTGGCCCAGAACCGCACCCTTTTACCACTTCTTTGATGCAGGTAGTAGATTGTGCAGGTGAGTTTATTCTTGGCTGTAGGGTAAGAGGAAAAGGGGTCACAGGAGACGAACAGGTCTTTACCTACTGTTGAGGGGAGCCTCTTCTGATCACCCTATGCTACTGTATGCGCAGAGACAGGGGCTGAGCAGAGAATCTTCCTGTAGTGCCCTAAGCTCTGCATTAGACTCTCTGGGCCAGTATTATCAGGACTTGAGTTTGTAGACCCAATAATTCCAGTCCTGAAACACTGGGAGATTTATAGTTGCCAAAGCAACATTCGAGGTGATGAAAATGCGAAAATGAAATATTTACACCCACTAAAATTTCAATGCACTATACTTGATAAAACCCATTAAAAAAATATTTGTAAGGAAATGCCTCCTTGGCATGGTTACCCCCTGACTTTTTGCCTTTTGTTGATGCCAATTATGATTGAAAGTGTGCTGGGACTGTGCTAACCAGGCCCCAGCACCAGAGTTCTTTCCCTAAACTGTACCTTTGTTCCCACAATTGGCACAGTCCTGGCACACAGATAAGTCCCTTGTAAATGATATCCCTGGTACCAAGGGCCCTGATGCCAGGGAAGGTCTCTAAAGGCTGCAGCATGTTTCATGCCACCCTAGGGACCCCTCACTCGCCACATGCACACTGCCTCACAGCTTGTATGCTGGTGAGGAGAAAATGACTAAGTCGACATGGCACTCCCCTCAGAGTGTCATGCCCACCTCACACTGCCTGTGACATAGGTAAGTCACCCCTCTAGCAGGCCTTACAGCCCTAACGCAGGGTGCACTATACCACAGGTGAGGGAATCAGTGCATGAGCACTATCCCCCTACAGTTTCTAAGCAAAACCTTAGACATTGTAAGTGCAGGCTAGCCATAAGAGTATATGGTCTGGGTCACAGTTCCATAATGGCTACACTGAAACCTGGGAAGTTTGGTATCAAACTTCTCAGCACAATAAATGCACACTTATGCCAGTGTGGAATTTATTGTAAAATGCACCCAGAGGGCATATTAGAGATGCCCTCTGAATACCGGTCCACCTCCTAGTGCTAGGCTGACCAGTTCCTGCCAGCCTGCCATAACCAGACGAATTTCTGGCCACATGGGGAGAGTGCCTTTGTCACTCTGTGGCCAGGAACAAAGCCTGTACTGGGTGGAGGTGCTTCTCACCTCCCCCTGCAGGAACTGTAACACCTGGTGGTGGGCCTCAAAGGCTCATGCCTTTTGTTACAGCACCCCAGGGCATCCCAGCTAGTGGAGATGCCCGCTCCTCCTCCCACTGCCCCCACTTTTGGCAGCAAGGCTGGAGGAGATAATGAGGAAAACAAGGATGAGTCACCCACCATTCAGGACAGCCCCTAAGGTGTCCTGAAGTGAGGTGACCCCTGCCTTTAGAAATCCTCCATCTTGAGATAGGAGGATTCCCCCAATAGGATTAGGATGTGCCCCGCCTCCCCTCCAGGAGTAGGCACAAAGAGGGTGTAGCCACCCTCCAGGACAGTAGCCATTGGCTACTGCCCTCCTGACCTAAACACACCCCTAAATTCAGTATTTAGGGATGACCCAGAACCCATGAAATCAGATTCCTGCAACCTACACAAAGAAGAAGGACTGCTGACCTGAAAGCCCTGCAGAGACGATGGAGACGACAACTGACTTGGCCCCAGCCCTACTGGTCTGTCTCCAGACTCAAAGAACCTGCACAGTGACGCATCCGACTGGGACCAGAGACCTCTGAAGCCTCAGAGGACTGCCCTGAACCGAAGGACCAAGAAACTCCTGAGAACAGCGGCACTGTTCAACAACAGCAACATCTTTGCAACAAAGAAGCAACTTTTAAAGAACTCACTCTTCCCGCTGGCAGTGTGAGACTTCACACTCTGCATCCAACCCCCCCGGCTCGAGCTCCAGAGAACTAACACTGCAGAGAGTACTCCCAGGTCACTGCAACCTCGTGAGTAACCTGAGACAACCCTCCTGCACCCCTATAGCGACACCTGCAGAGAGGATCCAGATGCTCCCCTGACCACGACTGCCTGGAACAAAGAACCCAATGCGTGGACCAAGCACTGCACCCGCAGCCCCCAGGACCAAAAGGAACCAAACTCCAGTGTAGGAGTGACCATCAGGCGACTCTCTGCCTAGCCCAGTCGGTGGCTGGCCCGAGAAGCCCCCCTGCCCCTGCCTGCATCGCTAGAGTGACCCTCGGGTCCCTCCATTGATTTCTACAGAAAACCAGACGCCAACTTTGCACACTGCACCTTGCCGCCCCTGTGCCACTGAGGGTGTGTTTTGTGTGCCTGTTTGTGTCTCCCTCAGTGCTCTACAAAACCCCCCTGGTCTGCCCTCCAAAGACGCAGGTACTTACCTGTTGGCAGACTGGAACGAGAGCACCCCTGTTCCCCATAGGCGCCTATGTGTTTCGGGTCCTCCTTTGACCTCTGCACCTGACCGGCCCTGTGTTGCTCGTGCAGTGACTTTGGGGTTGCCTTGAACCCCCAACGGTGGGCTGCCTATGCCCAGAAAACTGAACTTGTAAGTGCTTTACTTACCTCAGAAACTTAACCTTACTTACCTCCCCCAGGAACTGTTGATTTTTGCAGTGTCCACTTTTAAAAATAGCTAATTGCCATTTTAACCTATGCTGTGTATCTTACTGCTCTAATTAAAAGTTCCTTACTTACCTGTGTGGAGTACCTTGCATTTTATGTATTTACTTCCAATCTTGAATCTTGTGGTTCTAATATAAATCAAGAAAATATATTTTTCTATATAAAACCTTTTGGCCTGGAGTTAGGTCTTTGAGTGTGTATTCCTCATTTATTGCCTGTGTGTACAACAAATGCTTAACACTACCCTCTGATAAGCCTACTGCTCGACCACACTACTGCAAAATAGAGCATTAGAATTATCTAATTTTGTCACTATCAGCCTCTAAGGGGAACCCTTGTACTCTGTGCACACTATCTCTCACTTTGAGATAGTATATACAGAGGCAACTTCCTACAATATTCCATAATTGATATGATGTGAGCTAAATGTCCTAGACAATATATTGATAATAAGGTATGTCAGACCCCCAGTTTAGGCCCTGAGCTGATTACCTCCCTGTTCAAATCAGGTAAGGAACCAAAAAAAAGCATTAAAAGGTGTCTAAAACAATGTCAGGATAGAATACTAGACATCCTGGGCTCTCTGGCACACATCTTAGATATGGCGGATGTATCTTACTTACTTCCGAAACTGGATCGTATTGTGGTCTGCCCTGACAGCACGTTGCAGGCTGAGACTGAACCCTTAACCAAGCAAAACTCATTTTCACCCCTATGTCTAGTGCAAGAGACACAGGACAGCAGACCTATATAGAATTGACAACCCCTGGTTGTTAGCTGTGGGCAGAGCGTTCTGTCAATTTTTGGGGGCGGTTGGGGGTTTGAGCAGCAACCGACCTTTCCTACTCCCGGGGAGAAATGTAAGTAGTTATTTGGCTTATTTATCTGCAAGCAAAAAGTGATGCAAACACTCTGGGACGGGCTGGCCCGGGTAGATCACTGAGCCCTCCTCCCTGGTTCAGGCTTGTGGTCTGCGCTGCCACTAGTGCACTGGACTGAAACATCACTAATCTTTCTATTTCTGGAATTGTTCTTTTACATTGTTTTTCACTTTTTGTTGTTAACTATTACTTAGTTGTTTAAGGGGAAGGTTGGGTTCTACTACCTCCAGACAGCTCATTATGCTGAGGGGGATCAGCGTGAACTGCTCATGGGTGGGATGTAAATTTAAAGTTCTATAGTTTCTGTCCATACTTTACGAAGATGGCTCTCTT
Organism: Pleurodeles waltl; assembly: GCF_031143425.1. NCBI lineage: Eukaryota > Metazoa > Chordata > Amphibia > Caudata > Salamandridae > Pleurodeles > Pleurodeles waltl. The sequence goes on from NC_090440.1 coordinate 1,864,946,958, forward strand.
AATGGTGTTTTTTTTCTCCTTATGGGACAGGGATGCTTCCAGACTCTGGAACACTAGTACAATGTAACATTTTCTACAATATACATGACTTTTGGATGGTCACGTCCTTTATGTTTGCCTTATTTATACATGGGTACCCAATGTGAACTAGTGTCCTGGAATGTTCAGGGGCTAAACAACCCTGTGATATGTAACAGGGTGCATGCAAACCTCTGCCGGTTCGGGATAGCGGTAGCCTGCCTGCAAATGACACATACTTGGGGGGGACTGTATAAAGTACTCAAGAAAAAGATAGAGGGGCACAGCCTATGCTATGTCCTATTCAGGGTATGCCCACGGGGCGCTCATATGGGTGGCTCCTGGGATCCCTTTTTAACACACCCAAACTATTATAGACACAGAGGGGTGGTATGTCATGCTTAAGGGCATGCTGGATGTACATAAAATTTGTCTGCTAAATATATAAGTGCGAAATATAGATGATGGCGATTTTATAGACACGATTCTTGACGCTACCCAAAAATGACCTACAGAGGAGGTCATAATGGCCGGTGACTTCAACTGTGTGGTAGATGGTCAGTTGGACTGGTTACCTCCCCGACGTCACACTAAGCGCCACAAGACATCAGCCCTTAGCTACTTCCTCACAACCCAGTCCCTTGTGGACATGTGGCACATACAGAACCCGCATACATGTTATACATGTTACACAGAAGTGGCCATCATGCACAGTTGCCTCAATTACTTCTTTATACACACCAATGCAGCATATAGAATGGTCAACATACAGTATTCTGCCTGGTATATATTGGATCAGTTGCCACTTGTGCTAACATACTCCTTGGCACGGCAAAGGCCAACAATACCACTCTGGCACCTTAATACAGACACACTTACTGACCAAGCCTTTAGGCACACACCGACAGTGGCCCTATCCCAATATATCACTTTGGAGGGCAACGGAATGGGATGCTATGAAGGCGGTGGTTCGGGGAGTGTGCCTGAGTGCTACAGTCAACATACAGGAGGAAGACTTGACATAGAAATAGAATTGGAGGCGCTAAAAAGGGCTTTGCCAACTAGCCTAGAGTGCTTGGGCACCTGGGATGGAATGCGACATAAACTATGTGAGCTGTGGGACCAACTTGAAAAGCACATAAGAAACGTGGGAAGATGAAAACATGGGAAGATGACGCTGGTCTAAAGAGGGTGATAAAGTGGGGCAAATATTGGCTCGGCTGTTACGGGTGCTCCGCAATCAAAAGAGTACAGTTGTGTATACCTAGCAGGCTATCAACGCTGCATTTGCCTCCCACCTCCAGTGAGTATATACTTAGGCCCTGCATGAATCCTTAAGTAAAACATTTTCCTCATACCTTTCAGAACTCCCACTACAATTCTTGACGCCCGCAGACTAGAGGGTATTAGATGCCCCTCTGGACAAACAGGAAATCCGTGAAGCAATTACTGCTTTGAAATCTGCCAAGGCACCGGGTAATGAAGGCTTTCCTGTTGAGTTTTATGAGCTCTTTACGGATAGTTTGATTGATAAACTTCTGCCTGTCTATACCAAGGCATTACAGACCGGAGTTCTACCAGACTCTATGAAGGAGGCCCTGATCGTGATGATACGTAATCCCGGCAGTGATCTCCTGGAGATTGCCTCCTATAGGCCGCTCTCCATGCTAAGGGTTGACCAAATCCTTAGTTCCGTACTGGCGCAGGGGCTCCTTTCATACTTCCATGCCTTATCCACAAAGACCAGTTGGTTTTTATCCCAAAACGAAATACACTACGCAACTTGCGATGCCTTGTCCATGTCATTCACACATCTGAGCTACATGATAACCCATGCCTTTCTGGACATAGAACAGGCTTTCGGTTATGTGCATTGGGACTATATCTGGAGGGTGCTGGCAACATTGGGATTGGGTCCCAAGTATACAGAGTGGGTACTACTTCTGCATAGGTCCTCGCGGCACCTCATGTGTCGGATCGGTCCTCGGAGGACTTCACGTGTCAGCTACGACAGGCACTTCATGGATGTGGGTGTTCAGGTGGGCAACATTGAGCATGTAGTGTCGTTATATGCTGGCGATGCCATGATCTATTTGCATCAACCCACTATATCAGCCCAGCTGCTTTTAAATGTTATGCAGGAATTCTGGGAGTTTTCAGTTTTAAGACTTAAAAGCACCAAATCTGTTTTGATCCAACTGGGCCGCCTACAGGATGCGCCTGCCCACTGACTACCCACTGCAACACTAAGGTGGACTACTGACAAGGTTAAATAACTTGGAATGTATTTTGCGCACTTGGAACACCAGGCAAGTCTGGACAGGGTGATACCTAACCTACGTCCCTCAATCAAGTTCTGTACTCAAAATGGTCTTCGTGCCGCGGTAGGTGTTCCAGGAACTAGACTCCTGGTTGGTCGAGTTTCTCTGGGCTGATGAATGGTGCAAAATAGGCCTCAACATCTTTAAAAGAGAGTGGGGAAAAGTAGGAATGGAAATACGTAACCTAGAATTATACTACCTGGCGGCACAGCTGCAACAGGCAGTCCACTGGCTTGACGACGAGCCGAACTGGGAAAGGGAATTATTTGAGGGCACGCATGACGGAGTCTCCCTAGAAAGATTGTTGATGCGTTGTCGGCATGTCCCTGATACCTTCCCATTCTTGATATGCAAAATGGGCACACTATGGACTAGGATGGTCCAAAGGGTTATGGGACTTGTACCATATGTCCCGGACTTAGATGTATGGATACTGCAGCCATTTCCCCAAATAACAACACATTTGGCCATAGATAAGTGGCAGGAGGAGGGGTGTCTGATGTTATCGGATCTCTATTTAGACGGGCAATTTATCACTATACACAAGGTAATCACTACGTTTGGACTGGTCTGCGGACAATTTCTACAATACTCAAAAATAGCAGCTACTGCTACACAGCTGTGGCCCACGCTCCCTGAAGCACCTGAAACCTCGCAAACCTTGTGGACGCTCTTAAGTATGGCAGGACGCTGCACATCTGTATAAAGCTCTATGAGCAGATAGACGGGCATGGCCAGCGTGAGTGGAGGAGGCAAGGCAGCGCCTTTGCGACTAACCCATCACCCAAAAGGCTGGTGCAAAATACACACAGGGGTTCACATTGTACACATGGTATATTTCTCCCTGAGATGCTTACACACCATTTACCCAAATCATGAAGATTTCATACACTTACTCTAGAACTGTACTTTGGTAGTTCCCTTCTGGGAAGCTGTTCTCACTAGGTTAAGATATGCAGTGGGCTGGGACATACCTAGGCAGACCCTTCGGTGCTTGCTGGGGCTGCCCCCTGAGAATTCCAAGAGGGCCTTGGGCAGACGCTATTCACTGCTGGGACTTACTGTGGCAAAGCAATACCTAGCTATAAATACATTGGCTCAGCCCCTGATGACTGAAAACTAGAAGATTTTTTTTTTGAGGGGGCAGGAGCAGAGGAGGCTCACATGGGTAGGACGTGTAGAGACAGGAAGGCGGTGGAGGCCCTGGCGGCTTGGGGAGCAATTGCACCAGTACTAACTGATACACCTGAAGCAGCCGTCCAAGACGCTGGGAATGAGGAGGCCGATCCAAAACCACTATCTCAGATTGCTGAACCAAATACATATTCCCAGGTTGATGCATTTATCACACTGATTAATAATGTTATGGGGTATCCTCCCTGACTTTTCACTTGTTTAGGTATTAAGAAACACACATAGAATGTGTCATCATGGAGCAGAAGATAACCCGGAAGGGAGACAACAAAACTGGTACAATACACCTCTCCACCTGAATCGGAGATATTTCTGCAAGTTTTCCTCCATAGGAATTGTGAAATATGCATCCTTCAAATCTAGCTTAACAAGCCAATCCTTTTTTTGCAAAACGTCTTGTAAAAGTTGTATTCCTTCCATCTTGAAGTGTCTGTAAGCCACATATTTGTTTAAATCCCTCAGATGTATTACTGGCCACCAACCCTTGTCTTTCTTTTTTACCAAGAAGATTGCACTTGCAAATCCATCTTCTGGCTCTGGTATCTCTATTATTGCTCCCTAGTCTAACATTTGAGCAGCCTGTGAATCTACTAAATCCATCCTTTCTCTGATGAAAATTATTTCTTTTGGGCAAAAACCTTGGATGTGAACGTTATAAAAGTCTATCCTGAAACCTTTTATAATTTCTCTAACCCAAGGGTCGTTTGTCACTACCAACTACTTGTGTGAAAACAGCTTTAATCTTCTTCCACCCTTTAGTTGGGAAGAGCCTGCATAAACCTTGGTACTCACCTTCATGTCCTGCACCTTGAGACTTTGATCTACTTCCCCACGGTCTAGTTCTCTCTGCGGATAGAATCCGGTTACGGACTCGAAATTCCTCCCATACACTTTTGATTGCTGGGAGTAAAAATGGGACCTTCTGATACCTGGACCAGCAGCCAGTCCCTCCTGTCGGCCCTTCCAAAAACAAAATTGTGCCCCAAAAGCACATCCCATAATAAATTGAGCTTTACTTAAGGCTGAAAAGGTGGACACATACTTCCCTAATGACCTAATAAAGTCGTGGCCAAAAAGGAGTCCATTGAGATCTCTTACTGTCTCCTTATTGGCCAGTGTAGCTAGTTTGGGGCTCATTTTCTTGAGGATGGCCTTTTTACTCTCAGATATCAAACCTGTGCTGGCATTATGAAGAATAGAAATTGCCCTGTGGTTCCAACCCCGCGAGCTGAATATCTATGTCTGTGTCCTTGAAATGTGCCTTGTTTGCCATATACTTAGATAAGTGCCAGAGGGCCCAGGAAGCCTAGTAATCTATCCTGGAATTGTTTTATACACTGTTCGATGCCTTTTCTTGGATCCTTACCTGATTTGAACAGGAAGGTACTCAGCTCAGGGTCCAGAATGTGGGTATGACATACCTTATTATCAATATAGGAGCTGGGGCTTTTGGCACGCATCAGATTACAATGCTGTCTCTCCAGGGGTTTTCTCACCCATTGTTTACTAAATTTGGCCACATGCAACAAGGTTCACCGTTCTGAACTGCATAGATATCTTATGGAATTTGGGCTAAATATATCCTCCCCTGGAGGATCCTTAATTGGTTTGGAAGTCGAGGGGCACAGTAAGTCATTATTCAGACTTTCAAAAGCTTCTAACCCTTCCTCAGGATCACAAATATATTTGTCAAACCCCATATTATCATTGGCATCATACTTATCATCCAGGCTGAAGGAATCCTGGCTGTCTTATGTGCCGCTGAGGACATCACTCCTTTTTGTGCTGCTACAGACACCACAATCTTTTGTAGTGCTGAAGCTACCCCAGTTTTCCAGAATGCTAAGGCTGCCACTCATAGAGGGCAGAGGTTCTTCCCTGCTTGTTCCTGAACCAGGTGAAATATTTGAGCTTCTTGTCAGATGCCATGTCTTTTGTAGGACCATTCTGCCTTTTTTTGTAGGTATGTCTTCCTCAGAAACTGAGAAATACTCATTTTCTGAAGTAATATTTCAATCAATCAATCAATCAGGATTTGTAAAGCACAGTGAATAATCCAACAGGGTAACCAAGCACTTGCAGGTCCTGGAGAAAGCAGTGAAAATGAGAGAAGAGCAAGGAGAAGGCACACAAAAATGGGGGGAAAAGCAAGGAAAAGGCATTGAAACAAGGGAGGAGCATGAAAAAATCACAAAAAGAGGGGGGAAACAAGGAGAAAGCACTGAAAGTGGAGGAAAACCAAGGGGAAGGCACACAAAAAATGAGGGCAAAGCAAGGAAAAAGCAGTGAGAATGACAGACAAGCAAGGAGAAAGCACACAAAAAAGGGGGTAAAAGAAAGGAGAAAGAAGTGAAAATGAGGGAAAAGCCAGGAGAAGACACAAAAAATAGAGTAAAAAGCAAAGAGAAAGCAGTGAAAATTAAGGAAAAGGAAGGCAAACGCACTAAAAAACAGGAGAAAAAGCAAGGAGAGAGCAGTTAGAATGAGGGAAAAACAAAAAATGGGGGAATAGCAAGGAAAAAGCAGTGAGAAAGAGATAAAAGCAAGGAGAAAGCAAACAAAAAATGGGGGGAAAAGCAAGGAGAGAGCAGTGAGAACGAGGAAAAAGCAAGGAGAGGAGCACAAAAAATGGGGTAAAAAACAAGGAGGAAGCAGGGAGAATGAGGGAAAAGCAAGGAGAAGGCACATAAAAAAAGCAGGGGAGAAAGCATGGTGAAAGCAGTGAAAAGGAGGGAAAAGCAAGGAGCAGGCACACAAAAATGGGGCAAAAAGCAAGGAGAAAACAGTGAAAATGAGGGAAAAGCAAAGAGAAAGCACACAAAAATGGGGAGAAAAGCAAGGAGAAAGCAGTGAAAGTGAGGAAAAAGGAAGGAGAAGGCGTGCAAAAATGGAGGAAAAAGCAAGGAGGAAAGCAGCAAGAATGAGGGAAAAGCACGGAGAGGGCACACAGAAAATGGCAGAAAGAACAGGGGGAAACCAGCAAAAATTAGGAAAAAGCAAGGAAAGGGCACACTAAAAATGGGAGAAAAAGCATGGAGAAAGCAGTGAGAAGGAGGGAAAAGCAAGGAGAAGGCACTCAAAAAACAGGGGAAAAAGCAAGGAGGAGACAGGAGCAAGAGTGATACAGCAGCATGGTGAGAGCTGGGCTTGGGACCGGCTCCAATATTTATTTTGCGTTTATTCACTTACCTCTATATGGGGTATTATATCCCTTTTTTCCGACTTTGACCCATCAATATACAATAGATAGTATTATTTTGGTTACTATTATTATTATTTTTAAATTATACATATATATTTTTACATATCCTTTTGACCAACCTTACCTAATACTATCTTACCTAATACTACAATCTAAAACTACCCCAGAGGCAAAAATCACCAGCTAATGAATGATAATGAGTAATTCCTAAAATAACGAGTATTTGCAATGCAATGGGTCTCGCATTTGCTCGAGTTAGAGCTACTAACGTTGTAAACTCCTAACTGGACTTTTCTTGCTACATAAGTTGAAAATGAAAAGTGAAACAGTTGACATAAGCAAGCTGATTCAACGCGCCATGGCCGCCATGAGCTCGAAGAAGACAAAAAAGGAAAAAGAAGTTCGCTCGCAGTCAAACGTATTGGCAATCGTGTAATTATCCATGTAACAGGGGCAGTCTGCAAGGCAGTGACAAAACCGACCCAAGGAGGGACAAACGTAAAGCATTTACGAAGGATAACAAAGGATTTTTGAAGGGCAAGCCCACAAACGAGTGAAAGTGATGGCAGTAAGGTGGGCGTGGTTAAAAGCCCAAATAGATAACTACACATCAGAAAAAGCAGTGCTTGTGCATTGCTATGCTCGACCTAAAACAGGGGTAACTAAACATGTCCTACTAAAGAGACTTTGCCACGATTAGTGGCCTTCCAGCAAAATATTAGTCGCAATGGCCCGTTCACAGCTATGAAGACATCTCACCCGACATGATGACCCCATGAACTGGTGATGCCACCAGTTCATGGCCCAGAAATTAAACACCTCTACCACGGGCGGTATGTTCTCTGTTAACAGCCAATAACGTTAGGCGAGAGAGCATAACTCCACTGAAATGAGCTGAGCTAAGAAAATATCGATTTTTTAAGCCAATGGCGGCAAGAAGCTGGTCGAAGAAAGATACTGCTTGAAGGGGTCAGACTCCAAGCTCATTTCATGTAAATTTGTACCAAGATGTCTGTTTGACAATTGCTTTGTCAAGATCCAGACCTAAAGCAGCACTTTGTGTGGAAATGATTCCACTTGTACCCAAGTAATTAGACTGAATTTTCAAAGTTTGACCTGCAGAGTTTTAGAAATGGATCACACGAGGCTGTTCTGCTGGGTCATACCTGAACTACAATTGTGATCCATCTTTAGGGGCTAAAACGAATGTGCCTCACACAAACATGCATTTACAGTCAAGAATTAAGATAATAAGTGGACAATTTTACGAAAAAAACAACAGTGAATGTTAAATGAAAATCTGCTGCAAAAAGTTTCTGGTTGAGTGTGTAAATTAAATCAAATCAAATCATTATCAAATCAAATCAAATCATTAACATTTATAAAGCGCGCTACTCACCCGTGCGGGTCTCAAGGTGCTAGGGGAAAAGGGGGGGTTATCGCTGCTCGAACAGCCAGGTCTTTAGGAGTCTCCGGAAAGCGGAGGGGTCCTGGGTGGTCCTGAGGCTGGTGGGGAGGGAGTTCCAGGTCTTGGCCGCCAGGAAGGAGAAAGATCTCCCACCCGCCGTGGAGCGGCGGATGCGAGGGACAGCAGCGAGTGCGAGGCCAGAGGAGCGGAGGAGGCGGGTGGGGACGTAGAAGCTGAGGCGTCTGTTGAGGTATTCCGGTCCCTTGTCGTGGAGGGCTTTGTGTGCGTGGGTGAGAAGTCGGAAGGTGATCCTTTTGCTGACTGGGAGCCAGTGCAGGTGTCTCAGGTGTGCGGAGATGTGGCTGCTGCGGGGTATGTCGAGGATGAGGCGGGCCGAGGCGTTTTGAATGCGTTGCAGGCGATTTTGGAGTTTGGCTGTGGTCCCGGCGTAGAGGGTGTTGCCGTAGTCCAGGCGGCTTGTGACGAGGGCGTGGGTCACGGTTTTTCTGGTGTCGGCGGGGATCCAGCGGAAGATCTTGCGGAGCATGCGGAGGGTGAGGAAGCAGGCGGAGGACACGACGTTGACTTGCTTGGTCATGGTGAGAAGAGGGTCCAAGATGAAGCCGAGGTTGCGGGCGTGGTCTGTGGGGGTCGGTGCGGTGCCGAGGGCTGTGGGCCACCAGGAGTAGTCCCAGGCGGACGGGGTGTTGCTGAGGATGAGGACTTCCGTTTTTAACAAGAACTGGCAATGAAAAACAAGCCCCCCTCCAAGTTGTACATCACAAAGCACTTTTTCTGTTGATTACATAAGGTCTGGTAGCATTAGGGCAGAGCTAAACAGTTCACCAGTGCTATTTAATTGAGCGCTAAGGGGGTCCCCGAAGCAAATGAATAAAATGCATTTCTTATCCAATGCATGCATTATTGCAAAGTTAAAATAAACCCACATAAAGAAGCTCTGATGAATATTGCTTTCAGCAAGACACTGAAACCTATGTATTTCATGTAAGGTAGTGAATTACTACACAGAGGATTACTTTCATGGTTATGTCGCCCTCTATTCATCGGGATAGTAGCATCCCTGTTCCAATTTAGCAAACAGCTTAAGTCAAACCTTTATTGTGAGGTACATCCAGACAGACATCGACTCACAGTACCTAGTTATGCCTCGGATCAAGCGGGACGTGGTAACTCTTTATCTTCTACAAAGTTCTGTTGCCTTTCTGCTATGTTTGATCAATATAAATGGACAACAGTAGTTGTATATTCTGTATTTTATTTTAGCCATTTAGGGAGATTTTGACAATTTATCAAATTGTATCTGATTTCAGGAACAGAGATTTCTTAGCTGAACACATGATAATGTAAAGTAATGACATGTAAGTCACCACTTAGCCCAACAACACTGCCCACAGCCTGAACTGTTCTAAGCCACGCTGCATGAAAGTCAGTGACGCAGAACACTCAAACTGCACAACTTGTCACACCGCAAATCGTGAAAAACTACCCAGAATAAATTATTCTTTGATATATGGAGAATGTAAGTAAATGTGTTTAAAGAATGTATGTAAATAGTTTGGTAGAGCTTTCAGCCGAGATGCACATCATTCACCTTGTTGGTTGTCTCCACTGCATGAAAATGCTGCCCTGTTGCTCATAATGTAGCATGTGCGGACACTACAAAGGGTACACTTCTGGCCACGTCCGGTTCTAATCCCTGACTATCCTGAGAGTGGTTCCCATCTCAGCAGTTAGATGCGCACACCCGTAAGGACAGGACTGGAGAGTGCAGGGCCTTTCTTCAAAGAGGCCTCGCCTACACAGCTCAGATGATGGTACGGGTATGCTTAATGTAAAACACTGATGAAAAAAATACTTAAACTGAGGAGCTGGGGCCGGGAGTGTGCCGGAAGAATGAAACTACCTTCAATCAGATCCAATACACCTACATTTTATGAGGGAGCAAGGCACTCATTACAAATTCGGAACAAAAGGTTTGGAGCCATTAAAGGTTACGAAAATTGTCAGCACCGTCTTGGGAATGTTTTATGAATGTGCCCAACCTACCAGTCAATGCTAAGACCCCTAATCACAACCTGACTTGTGAAAACATATTCTTGTTTGAAACTAAAATTAGGTGTCAAAGCGAATATCCCGCAACCCTCAAGAGTTCATAGAAGGTCCTAGAGTTGTGTTTTTTTGGCAGCATTGAACTACACTGGAAGTTTTAAATGCAACCAATGAAAATTTGCATTTCAAGGCACTCCACCTTTGAAAGCGTTGCTGTTCAGCAGGCGAGGTGTCCGAATCCGTGCCATACAGCAGTGGCACACGCAGGCAAGAGGGGCTCACAATGATGAGGTATGCAGTTCTTTATAAAGCACCAACTAGGTGAATTTAGTGCCCCTCTGATATCGAAGAACAGCCCCATAAAGAACAATCACAATTCTTCATTTTATTGGACAACTCAAAGTACGGCCATAAACTGCCGAAGTGCATAGGTGAGGCTGGCCATATGCATCCCATGCACATTTCACTTGAGGAATGAGCTGTGCAGTTCAATTGTCCAGGGTTTATTGTAATTAAACCTTCACAGAATCACGGTAAAATAACTCCATTACCATTAAACAGATCAACGCTCGGGGGCAGGGAATGTTCCAGTCCTAGCACAGACAACGAAAGTCGTGCCACTCAAATTACAGGAAAGCCAAAAGCTAACATGAGAGGAGCCGCCAACTACAAAGACCCACGAATCGAGAAAATAACTCATAACTAGTATTCGTGCAAAAAAAAAAAAAAATACAAGCCATCTTCAAACTGCTTCAAGTCGTGCTAATCCCACAACGAAAGCAAGAGTAAATATTCGATTTCGACTCTTATGCAAAGCCTACAGAAATGCAGTGCTTCAATGACGGGCACCGAGTGCCTACACGTCTCCAACTGAAGAGGCGAGTGGCAGTACTTCTCATCGGGTGTGTGATAGTCTTGAGGGGAGTGCACTGGCACTCCGCTGGGACTGCGCTTCTCCACTTCAAGTCCAGAGAAACGGAGGTGATCACGTTTGTGTTTTTAGTCCGTTGTGTAATTGGTGCCGGTGGTTAGGAGCACCTTTCATCGAGGGTACAGCACTGCACACAGGCTCTGGGGGGTTGTGCTGTACGAATAGCATGCAGTGTGGTGCCACAGCCACCCCAAGGCTACAGGTAGAATCCGAACACGGGATCCTGTCTGTACATTCAAGGACACGCCGTGCAAGCATGCCACAGGCCTCATATTACATGTACCAGCAGTAACTGCAGGCGCTCCTCAAATAAGGGGGGATCCAGGGCAGTGCCCCTGCAGGCAGCACCCTTACCAGCACACAAGAGCTACCTTCAGGGCCAGAGATGCAGCCCGTCCCTGTACACTGCCAGGTCCGAGACTCAACCAGTGCTGCGGAAAGGCTTTTTGTTTCTCGTAGTTCAGTGCATCTCTGAGATGCTAAAACAGCGCTACCTGCCCATTGTAGTAGTTAATGGAATCAACATCCTCCCAACCACACACCCTACACGTTACAGCGTGACACCCATGTATGCAAGTAAGTGAGTGCTATACAAATGTGTCAGAAATGGGGTCTTTGGTTGACAGTCAGGTTACCCCCTGTTCAAGCAAGGACCCTCACTCTAGTCAGGGTAAAAGAGAATCACCCTCAGCTAACCCCTGCTTACCCCCTTCGTAGCTTGGCAGAGCAGTAGGCTTAACTTCAGAGTGCTAGGTGTAAAGTATTTGTACCAACACACAGAGTAACTTAATGAAAACACTACAAAATGACACAACACAGGTTTAGAAAAATAGGAAATATTTATCTAAACAAAACGAGACCAAAACGACAAAAATCCACAATATACAAGTCAAGTTATCAATTAAAAAGCAAAAAGTGTCTTTATGTAGTTTAGAACACACACTAACACTGATAGCGTGAAAATGTACCTCGGGTACGTCAAAAATAACCCCTCCCAGGTGAGTGTGTGCGTCAAAAGGGGCTTGCTATGCGTCGATTCCACTCATGAGTGAGACCTTGCATCGTTTCTCCTTTTGTCGGGTCGGGCGCGTCGTTTCTTCTCTCCGCAGGAGAGCGATGCGCTGATCTGGTCAGCACTCTCGGTTCCGGGCAGGCCTTGCGTTGTTTTTACACGGCCAGTGGGGCTTGCATCGGAAATCTAGCCGCACGATGATTCAAAAACCACGCAGCGTGGGTTTTGATCTCCAAGTCTCTGTCAGTGATGCTGCGCGTTGTTTCTCCAGCTCCGTGAGTTGATTCTTTGGTCACGTTTCCGAGAAGCTTCGAATTTCAGCCGCAGAGCCGGCGGTGCGTTGTTTCTTCAGCCGCAGATCGGAATCACGTTGATCTTTTTCCCCGCACGGCACTCAGTGCGTGGGTTTCTCACTCTTGGGCTGCCAGCTTGTCCTTTCAGGGTCCCAGGAACTGGATGGGCACCAAAGGGGAGAGTAGGAGTCTCTCCAGCGACTCCAGGTGCTGGCAGAGAGAAGTCTTTGCTGTCCCTGAGACTTCAAACAACAGGAGGCAAGCTCTAAATCAAGCCCTTGGAGAGTTCTTCTCAAGATGGAAGGCACACAAAGTCCAGTTTTTGCTCTCTTCCTCTGGCAGAAGCAGCAACTGCAGGATAGCTCCACAAAGCACAGTCACAGGCAGGGCAGCTCTTCTTCCCCAGCTCTTCAGCTCTTCCTGAACTCTAACCCTGAAAGGGATTTGTTTTGACTTATACTGGGTGCTCCCTTGTGTCCCGACAAAGCTAAACCTCTCTGATGAGCTCTAATGAGAGCGAAACACGTGTCAGAGGTTGCTTTTATTCATTCCAGGTTGGCTTGGGTGGTTTTTTACCAGTCCAAAGCTGTAATACTGTGCCTGGAGTGGTAAATGGCTTTGTCATTTTACAGCTCAGCAAGGTTGACATTGTGTTAAACCTATGCTTAAAGACTTTGCTGTACAAATGGCAAAATACTTTGTCACTATCTAGCTCGGCGTGGATAGCACTGTACTTATCCTATGCTTAAAAACTTTGCTAGATAAACAGACATTTGAGGTGAGAAAATCTAAAGTGTCGCTGGTGTTGCAGGGTGCTCCTTACTGCTCTTCTCCTAAACTTGGGAACTACTGAGAGTTCCCTCTTTCTTTTTGCATATATATATATAATATCTATAAGGTGTTGTGTTTATATATATATATATATATAATTTATTTTGTCTCTTTTATATAGATATATATTTATATTTATTACCTACTGGTGGTCGCCAGTAGTTAGTTATAGCCAGGACCTAGTTTCCATAGGAGAAGCTTTTTTTGGTTTGCCAATAACTTTGGCGCTGTTTGATGAATTCTCACAAATTTTTCAAAAGTAGTGTGACAGTGAATTCATCTGCTGTCTGAAGGGTTTCGGGATGATTCGTCAAGCGGTGGCCAAGAAAAAGGTTGGGGACCCAAAGCGTATTTTTCCCATGCCATTTCCCATAGGGATTTTAAACACGACTACAGCCCGAAATGTTGGACGGAATTAAACTGAATTTAGCAGAAAGATAGATCTTGGTCCGGAGAAATCTCTTTTTGTAATTTGTTGTAAATCCGTTCTGTAGTTTACAGTTATTAAGGAAATAAGATTTATGTATAGCTAGAGACGTGGATGCACCGCGGATCCACCACAATGCTCTCACTCACCAAAGACCTACCACAGCGGCACCACTAACATACCAACATGATTGAAAAACAGCTACCTCAAACTCAACACTGACAAAATGGCAGTCCTAATCTTCAGGAAGAACCCCTCCGTATGGGACCTCAGCTAGTGGCAGCAGAACTCGGACCAATGACCTCTTCATCAGACAACGCACAAAACCTCAGCATCATCTGCCAACCATCCATGAACCAACAAGTAAACTCAGTTGCCTCTTCCTGTTTCTACACCCTCCATAAACTCTGCTGAATCTTCAAATGGATCCCTACAGGCACCAGAAAGTTAGTCACGCTGGCCCTGGTGACCAGCCCCCTCAACTATGTCTACCCTCTCTATGACAGAGTGTCCTCCCAGTTACTTAAAAGACTCCAGACTCTACAGACCACAGCAGCCAGACTCATCCTCAACCTCCCCAAGCGCTCAGGCATCACCGCCACTGGCTCCCCACCCAGAAGAGATGCCAATTCAAAATCCTCACACTCGCATACAAGGTTCTCCACACCCTAGAGACATCCTACATCAACTATCAACTGAGCTTATATGTCCCAGCAAGACAACTACACTCCACCTAGCTAAACCTTGCACACCCCCCGCATCCATTGCAGCCACAGCGGAGGCCACTCCTCCTACACAGCAGTCAAGTCCTGGAACAACCTGCCCCTCCACCTCCGAACAGCTCCCTCTCTGGTGGATTTCAGAAGGAGACCCAAGACATAGCTTTTCGATGGAGACACAGCACCCTCATCGCCCGGATACCCTTAGTTCTTATAGTGCTGTGCTTTACAAATGCTATGATTGATTGATCCACGTGGCAACAGCAATGTTGTGATTGGCTGGCTGCAACTTGAGAGGAAAGTTCCAGCTGCCATTTTGTGTATCAGCACTCGGTCCCTTGGAGGGGGAGGATTAAAGATGAATTAGGATTTAAGGGCTCAGGATAGAGGTATCCTGACCCCATTGGACTGATGATGGGGTCTGTGAGGGACCTCTGATGGGCAAGAAATTTCTGAAAAATGTCTTGTTTTGGGGCATGTAAGGATCTGCGGATCTTCCACGATACACACCACGGCTCCCTTGTGAATCTGTAATGGATCTGCAGATCCAAACCCCAAATAAAAAAAATACACCCACTCACAGACCTACTCACTCCCACACCCATTCACAGACCCACAAAACCACTATCACACCCAGCCGCCCACCAAATCACGGATCCACACAGCCACTTATACACCGACTCACACACCCACTGACACACACACCCACTCACTGACCCACAACATCTACACCCAGTCATAAAACCACACAGCGACTCACACACCCACTCACACACAACCACTCACAAACCAATTCAGCCACTCACACACCTACTGACAGACCCACAAAACCACTCGCACACCCACTCACAGACCCACACAGCCACTCACCTATGCACTCACACACCCACTCATACACCCACAGAACCACACACAACCACACATACCCATACAGCCACTCACACACAACCTCACAAACCCACAGTGGCCAACCTCCCACTGCGCATGGCCCAAGGCCTTGCGCTTATGGGTTGGTTGCAAGCAGGGGTTGTCTGCTGGGGCTGACTGCAGGGCAGGCCTTGTGGCCAGCCTCCCTTACCTCTCACAGCCAAATGCTGTGCCCAGTGGTGGTTGGATTTACATATGGTCATTGTTAGACCTGATAGCCTTAGGGTGGTCATCCCCCAACTTTTGCATGCCTACCTCCATTTCACTGACACTGTTTTTGCTGGTTTTAGGGCTCTGTGCACTTTACCACTGCTGACCAGTGCTAAAGTGCATCTACTCTCTCCCTTAAACATGGTAACATTGGTTCCTACCCAATTGGCATATTTAATTTACCCTTAAATCCCTAGTTAAGTGCACTCCATGTCCCCCGGGTCTGTAAATTAAATGCTACTAGAGGACCTGCAGCACTGATTGTGCCACCCACATAAGTAGCCCCTTAACCATATCTCAGGCCTGCTATTGCAAGGCCTGTGTATGCAGTTTCACTGCCACTTATTAGCATTTAAAACTACTTGCCTAGCCTTAAACTCCCCTTTTTCTACATACGTCACCCCTAAGGTAGGCCCTAGATAACGCATACGGCAGGGTGCTATGTACGTAAAAGGCAGGACATGTACTTAAATGTTTTACATGTCCTGGTAGTGAAAAACTCACAAATTTGTTTTCCACTACTGTGAGGCCTGCTCCTCTCATTGACTAGCATTAGAACTGCCCTCATATACTTTTATGTGGTAGATTCTGATATCAAAGGAGTAGCCCTGTCATGTTTAGTATGGCCAGAATCCTGCTTACTGGTGAAGTTGGATTTAATACTACTATTTTAAAAATGCCACTTTTAGAAAGTGGGCATTTCTCTGCACTTAGCTGCTATCTGTGCCTTACAGCCTGTCTTCAATCCACATCTGGCTTGTGCTGATTGACAGCTCCCCTTATGTATTCTACCCAGACAACCATAAACACAGAACACTCAGTGACATCTGCATTCATCTGCATACTTAATCGGTCTCCCTGGTCAGGAAGGGTGGAGGGTCTCTCTCTTGCACTTCAAAGGCCAGTGGCCTGCCCTCACACAAAGTACTGGGCTGAAAGGGGAACTTGTGCACTACAAAACCACTTGTTGAAGTTTCCCCCACTTCAAAGGCACTTTTAGGTATATATGCTGGGTCTCTGACTCCACCAAATCAGATACTTCTGAAACTACACCTGGACTCTGTCTGGGAGACTGCCTGGCTGCCCAAAGGACTCATCCGGACTGCTTTTTTGAGAAGGACTGCTGCCCTGCTTGTTGCCCTGCTGCCTGCTGGGCTCTGACTCTGCTGGAAGGACTCTGGCGGTCATTACAACATTGGCGTTAAAAGCTGCTTACCGCCGTGCAGAAGACCGCCAAAACACCACCGCGGCGTGGAATTCCGCCACAGCTATTATGACCCACATCTCGGAATCCGCCAAAATTCAGACACCCACACAAGTCCGCCACACCAAAGGTCAGTGATAAACTGGCAAAAACAAAACCTCCACCGTCACGCCAACAGAAATACGCCTACACTATCACAACACACGAATCCACGCGGCGGTCTTTCAACCACGGTATTCCATTGGCGGTACACACCGCCGTGCTCAAAATACACACACATTTACAAAACACAGCCACATTGGACAATTCAAAATACACACACCTGAGACACATACACACACCACTCCCACACACCCATTACAATATAAAACACACACCCACATCACCCACAAACCCCTACGACCAAAAATACAGAAAGAAGGCCAGAGAGAGACCCCACCAGCAAGTACAACAGCATCCACAGGCACATAACACCATCACCCACACAACTTCCACGCACCTCACACAACACACCACTACATATCACCACACTTATCACCACACACTCCACCCCACACATCACCTACACCACCCCATGGCACCGCAAAGACACCCCAGGTTCTCGGAGGAGGAGCTCAGGGTCATGGTGGAGGAAATCGTCCGGGTAGAGCCACAGCTATTCGGATCACAGGTGCAGCACACCTCAATTGCAAGGAAGATGGAGCTATGGCGAAGAATAGTCGACAGGGTCAACGCAGTGGGGCAGCACCAAAGAAATCGGGAGGACACCAGGAAAAGGTGGAACGACCTACGGGGGAAGGTGCGTTCAGTGGTCTCAAGACACCACCTGCCGGTTTAGCGGACTGGCTGCGGACCCCCACCTCCTCCCCCACAACTAACAACTTGGGAGGAGCAGGTCTTGGTGATTCTGCATCCTGAGGGCCCCGCAGGAGTAGGTGGAGGAATGGACTCTGGTAAGTCAAATCTTAACTATTACAACCCCCACCCTACCTGCATGCTATCACATACCCCCACCCTCACCCCCCTCAACACCAACTCCTCACAAATGTCCCAATATCACAACCCACCCATCCCAACACCAAGCCCTGCATGCAATTACAAAGCATGGACACCCATCACTAAAGCATGCACACTGCACATAGCCATACACCCCCCTAAACTATCATCACACAAGCTCCCACACAGGAATGCCAGCACTGGGGTACATGGTCACCCACCCATTGCTACCATGCCACACACAGATGCAATAATCATGCCTTTCCACCCGTGCAGGACCCCTACCCAATGTCACCAGACAGGAGGGTCCATACATGTCCACTCCACCCCCAGAAGAGGCCCACAGTGATGACAGCACCTCTGTCCAACTGGATCTAGATGACCAGCCTGGACCATCGGGGACCTCTGGACAGTCGGTTTCCCTCACACAGGCACAGGCCACCACAGACCTTCCCCCCTCTGGAAACACCAGCACAGCACCCACCCAGCAGGCCCATATCTCCGTACCCAGGACACGTCAATCAGCTGTGTGTCCACCACTACAGGGAACCCAGGATAACCCTCCACCCCAATAACAACAGGGACCTGGGGGCAGTGGCAGTGGGCACACGGTCCAGGGGATGGAGGCCCAGGAACACAGGGGAACAGGGAGGGCTGCCATGCGACAGGGGGCGGACACGCCAAGGGAACCCACTCTCCACGAGGCCCTCTCCTCCATCATGGGAGCATACCACCACTCCCAGGAGACGATGGCAACGGTACTGGGCAAGTTCCAGGAGACCCAGCGCATGCAGGAGGAACAGTATTTGGGCTTCAGGGAGGAACTCAGAACCATCAGCTCCACCCTGGGCACCATCATAGGGGTGCTGAAGGAAGTACTCAACACCAGGAGGGACACTTTGGCACAATAAGGGGCCCCTGACACTAGAATGGACGATGAACTGCCCACCTCCTCTGCCAGTGCTAGTGGACAGGACGCCCCACCACAGGACCACCACACCAGCACCCCACCCCCTGCAGAGGGAGAACCACCCCGCAAACGGTCCCTGAGATCCAGGTACAAGACAGAGAACGATGCCAAGACCCCCACCAAGAAATGAGACCACCCTGATTGTCATCCTACTGTCCCACTTTGACACCCCTTCCATAATTAAACTGCCCCAGCTCCACTTCCTATGCCCATATGGGCAATGCACCTGTGAGACTAATAGACTGGACTCTAACATGGACACTCCTCCGCTATCACCCCTCACCAATTAACTTCCCCCTCCAATATTTTGCATTGAAATAAACACACCTAAAGCACAAAATGATCTGGAGTCTGTCTGTGATTTCGAAATAGTGTATTAGCAATTACAGTGAAAAAATGTGTTTCAAATAGTAATGTCAACATACCTATGTCACACAGCTCTAGTCCATGAGGAATGTAAGCAGATGACACACAGTGGGACCCACATCTGTGAAACCGTAAGGGAAAGTGACAACTCAGTGACCATACACTGGGTGAAAACGACAGACAGGATAGAGGTAGTAGTGTAAAAGTACATGTAGTAGGCAGGATTGTATTCTCACCTGTGTGTCACTGGAAATATTGCTGGATCACTGAGTCCCTGTTCTGCATGTCTTCTTCCTCTGCTTCATCCTCATCACTGTCCACAGGCTCCACAGCTGCCACAATACCGCCATCTGGACCATCCTCCTGCAGAAAAGGCACCTGTCGTCGCAAAGCCAAGTTGCGAAGCATACAGCAGGCCACGATGATCTGACACACCTTCTTTGGTGAGTAGAATAGGGATCCACCTGTCATGTGGAGGCACCTGAGCCCTCGCCTTCAAGAGGCCGAAGGTCCGCTTGATCA
Source organism: Pleurodeles waltl (assembly GCF_031143425.1). Lineage (NCBI taxonomy): Eukaryota > Metazoa > Chordata > Amphibia > Caudata > Salamandridae > Pleurodeles > Pleurodeles waltl. The sequence continues at coordinate 1,864,966,579 of NC_090440.1, forward strand.
CCCTCCTAGTTCGCCCATGGGCCTCATTCTAGCGTTCCTCTGCCCTGGTCCTGGGATTCCTCACTGGGGTCAGTAGCCATGACAGGTTGGGGTACCCAGAGTCACCTGCAAATGGCGAGGGACAACTGTTAGACACACACTAACCTGTAGGGAAAACCCCAGACAACCATTCCCACTGTCTTGCTTCCAGGGGCTCACCTAATAGCCACACACAGTGCCTCTGGAGTTGACCCATCACATAAGGGTACACAGTTCCTGGATTGTGGCATGGTCAAACCTGTAGGTGATTAACAAATGTCGCTCCTCCATTGTCGACAGGTCCACCAACGGTCGGTACACCGGAGGATGCCACCATCTCCTCACATGTCCCAGCGGACGGTGCCTATGAAGGACAACAGCGAGCACAGAGTCAACCAACTCAGAGGTACGTTCCCACAGTTTACCCAGAACACCAATCATACACAAAAGGTAGCCTGTATGTGTGTTGAGGCTAGGCCTAGGTATGTGTGACGCAGTTGAAAATGAGGACATGTGGGCCCCTGAAATGGCGGCTGCCTGACCTCTAAAGTGGGACAATGGGATGTGAGGTAACTGCGCTGGCCTTGCACATCATCGCGGTAGGCGGTCGGAGACCGCGGCGCAATGCTGTATTGGTTAACATTGGACCCTATGGGTACCAGGAGCCAATGACGATGTACGCCGGCGGTGATGGTACGCACCGCCGTGGACGTGACCGCCACGGACGTGACCGCCATTTTCTTTCACTTCAATCACTAGATACCTGATCTTCCACAGGAGAGGACCTACACTGCAAGTGCTGCTGTGACCTCAGGCTGGAAGAGACAATGGCTCGTGCGTCTGGGGAAAGTCCCCTGCCTTCACATCGGAGGAGTTGGAGAAGCTCGTTGATGGGGTCCTCCCCCAGTACACGCTACTCTACGGTCCTCCAGACCAACAGGTAAGTACACAGGGAGCATGTTGTATGGGCTGTGCCTGTGTGGAGAGGGCTGGATGTTAGAAGGAAGGGGGCTGAGTGCTGCGTGCATGTAAGACGGTGAGTGCATGTGCCACATGGCAAGGGTAGGGATGGGGGCCACTCACTTTGATGGTGCAGTTGGTAATGACTTCTCTTCTTCCCCTGTACATTTCATGTAGGTCAGCGCCCACCAGAAGAAAGATATTTGGCGTGCCATCGCCAAGGACGTCCGGACCCTGGGGGTCTACCACAGAAGGAGCACCCAGTGCCAGAAAAGATGGGAGGACATTTGCCGCTGGAGCAAGAAGACGGTGGAGGCTCAGCTGGGGATGGCCTCCCAACGTGGGAGGGGTGCCCGTAGAACCATGACCCCCTTGATGTTCAGGATCCTGGCGGTGGCCTACCCGGAGTTGGATGGGCGCTTGAGGGCCTCACAGCAGACACAAGGGGGTGAGTACACTCTCATTCAGCTGCCATTGTGCGCAGTGGAGTTGTCTGGGTGGGGGAGGAGGGCTGTGGGATTCCCTAGGCCAGGGCGAGTTCCGTAGGCTAGGCCCCTCCGTAAGGCATGGCCCTGTGGCCCCCCACCCCACCTCTGTAGAGTGCCAAGTACAGCTATTCATGCCCCTGTGTCATCTATGTGTGCAGATGCCATCCATAGCCTTATAGGCCATTTCCCAGGAATTGCACTGTAGAGCCCAAGTGCGCAGCGTAGTGCAGGGGGCTTCTGTGTCTGTCTTGTCTGCCAACGGTAGCTGTAATCCATGCACTCAACATGCCTTTATTCTGTCCCCCCCCCTTTTTGTGGTTTCCCTGTTCTTGGGTGCATTAGCATCATCAGGCGGAGGAGCAGTGGCACCGGAGCATGAGGGAGCTGCATCCCACATGGCCATGGAGGGCCACACTACGGACTCTGAATTCACCAGTGGGACGGAGGGCGAGGGGAGCTCCACGGTGGGGACAGGAGCTGACACCAGCGATACGGACTCGTCCTCTGATGGGAGTTCCCTTGTGGTGGCGGCAACATCTGTGCCCCCCGCATCTACAGGTACAGTCGCCACCCCCCTACCAGCACCGCCCTCCCAGCAGCCCCTCAGCCTTCGCCCCGTGCCCGCTCACCCAGGAGGGTGGGCATCACCTTCGCCCCAGGCTCCTCAGGCCCTGCCCCAGTCACTCCTGCTGCCCTCAGTGAGGAGGCCATTGACCTCCTCAGGTCACTCACTGTTGGGCAGTCTACCATTTTGAATGCCATCCAAGGTGTAGAAAGGCAGTTGCAACAACCTAATGCATTCCTGGAGGGCATTCATTCTGGTCAGGCGGCCCTTCACCGAGTCTTTCAAACTCTGGCCTCAGCACTGATGGCAGCCATTGTCCCCGTGTCTAGCCTCCCCCCTCTAACTTCCACCACCCAGACCCAATCCCCTGTACCTCTGCCTATCCCAAGCACACCATCAGACCAGCCTGCACACACCTCGCCACACAAGGGAAGCTCAGGCAAACATAAGCACCACACATCCCACAGGCACTCACGGAAGCATCACACACATCCACTACCTCCACTGTGTCCCCCTCCTCGCCGTCTCCCTCCTCCCTCCCAGTCTCGTCTACACACACACCTGCATGCACTACCTCTTCAGCCACTACGTCCCTCACCAGCACACCCACCAGCACACCCCGCTCACGTGCAGTCACCACCCCCACTACCATTCACACGTCCCCTGTGTCCTCTCCCAGTGTGTCTGTGACACCCCCTCCCAAGATACACAAACGCAGCCACACACCCACCCAACAGCCATCCACATCACGACAGCCTCCAGCGCATGCACCTGCACCCAAAGTCACCAAACGTACACCTCCTACTACCACCACCTCTTCCTCCACTCCCAAACCCCCTCCAGCTACCCGTCCCAGTGTGTCCCAAAAACTTTTCATGTCCAGCCTTGACCTTTTTCCCACACCTCCCCCACCCCGTCCATCTCATAGGTCCCGAACTAGCACCTCAGCCACAACATCTCCGGGACCAGTGGTGTCTGTAGTCACAGGTATGTGGAGTGCACCGGCCACCAGGACAGCCAGTGTGGCACGGAGCCACAGCACAGCCAGTCCCCCCCCCCTGTGAAGCATCAGAAGTTGGCCAGTGCCCGGCGGGAAAGGGGAAGACTCCAGCCACCAAAGCCGCTCCCAGGGGTCCCGGTGGGAGTGTGGACTCAGGTGTGACACCTCCCAAGGTGGGGAAGGGCCACAAGAAACCCGGCAAGTCTGGGAAGAGCAGCACGGCAGAGAAGACCACCATCATCCCCGCTGTCCAGGAGGGCCCCTCCAGCCCCATCCCAGCTGCCCAGGAGGTCACCGCCAGCCCCATCCCAGCTGCCCAGGAGGGCCCCGCCAGCCCCATCCCAGCTGCCCAGGAGGGCCCCGCCAGCCCCAGCCCAGCTGCCCAGGAGGCCACCGCCAGCTCCAGCCCAGCTGCCCAGGAGGCCGCTGAACAGGGCACCGCTGAACAGGGCAAGCACCACTGAACAGGGCAAGCACCGCTGAACAGGGCACCGCCAACTCAAGCACCGCTGAACAGGGCGCCGCCAACTCAAGCACTGCTGAACAGGGCACCGCCAACTCAAGCACTGCTGAACAGGGCAAGCACCGCTGAACAGAGCACCGTCAACTCAAGCACCGCTGAACAGGGCACCGCCTACTCAAGCACCCCTAAGCAGGGCAAGCACCGCTGAACAGGGCACCGCCAAATTAAGCACCGCTGAACAGGGCACCACCAAATCAAGCACCGCTGAACAGGGCACTGCCAACTCAAGCACCACTGAACAGGGCACTGCCAACACAAGCACCGCTGAACAGGGCACCACCAACTCATGCATCACTGAACAGGGCAAGCACCGCTGAACAGGGCACTGCCAACTCAAGCACCGCTGAACAGGGCAAGCACTGCTGAACAGGGCACTGCCAACTCAAGCTCCGCTGAATAGGGCAAGCACCACTGAACAGGGCAAGCACCGCTGAACAGGGCACCGCCAACTCAAGCACCGCTGAACAGGGCACCGCCAACTCAAGCACAGCTGAACAGGGCAAGCACCGCTGAACAGGGCACTGCCAAATCAAGCACCGCTAGCCCATGAGCGGCAGGGGCACTGACGCAACTGGGGCCGTCACGGGGTGAGTGATGCACTCTGGGCACCAGTCCACCTCCAGAACCGGTGGAGACATGCATCCACTACCTCTGTCCTTCACAGGATGAAGCACTCTGGGCACCAGTCCCCCTCCAGAACCAGTGGAGACATGCATCCACTACCTCTGTTCTTCACAGGATGAATCACTCTGGGCACCAGTCCCCCTCCAGAACCAGTGGAGACATGCATCCACTCCATCTGTCCTTCACAGGATGAAGCACTCTGGGCACCAGTCCCCCTCCAGAACCAGTGGAGACATGCATCCACTACCTCTGTCCTTCACAGGATGAAGCACTCTGGGCACCAGAACCCCTCCAGAACCAGTGGAGACATGCATCCACTCCGTCTGTCCTTCACAGGATGAAGCACTCTGGGGACCAGTCCCCCTCCAGAACCAGTGGAGACATCCATCCACTCCATCTGTACTTCTCAGGATGAAGCACTCTGGGCACCAGTCCACCTCCAGAACCAGTGGAGACATGCATTCTGCCCTTCACAGGGTGAAGCACTCAGGGCACCAGTCCCCCTCCAGAACCAGTGGAGACTGTTATCAACTTGAGAGACTGTGGCTTTGCACTCCCCAGGATGGAACAGTGGGTAAACCACCCACTGTAGAGACTTGAGAGACTGTGGCTTTGCACTCCCCAGGATATGGCAGTGGGCAAACCACCCACTGTAGAGACTTGAGAGACTGTGGCTTTGCACTCCCCAGGATGGAACAGTGGGCAAACCACCCACTGTAGAGACTTGAGAGACTGTGGCTTTGCCCTCCCCAGGATATGGCAGTGGTCAAACCACCCACTGTAGAGACTTGAGAGACTGTGGCTTTGCACTCCCCAGGATATGGCAGTGGGCAACCCACCCACTCTAGAGACTTGAGAGACTGTGGCTTTGCACTCCCCAGGATTCAACAGTGGGCATTGAGCACCCTCGTGGATCTGGCGTCGTGCACTCATCTGGCTGAGGTGCCCCCCCTTCCCTTCCCCCTGAGGTGCCTGTTGTATTTCCATCTGATGCCCCTGCAGTGTTCTCTCTGTTTTGATCTGGTATCGAGTGTGGGCCTCGCCCATGCATTTTGGGCCCAGTGGTCCACGGACTATAAATGGTGCAATACCTGGACTTGTATTATTGGTGTATATATTTGTTTATAGTGTATATATATTTTATAATACTGTATTTTAATAGATTACAATGGTTTCAATAATTTCCTTTGGTCTTTGCATTCTTCCGGAGGGTTTGGGGGGTGTAACTATGATGTATAGATATGTATTAGTGTGTGTGTTGTAGTGGGTGAGGGTGGGGGTGTTGCGTGTGTGTGTGTGTGTGTGTCCTTGTTTTTTCCCTCCCCTATGTCGTAGGTGCAGTACTCACCGTGGTCTTCGCCGCCGGCGTTCGTGCTCCTGGTACAGGAGCAGGAAGACTATCACAGGTAGGATTTGGAGTTCTGGGTCCATGATGTCCTTGTTCCTCGTGGAGTGTGTAGAGGTGAGCGTTTTCCCTTCGAAATTCCTGTTTCCGCCTTGTTTTTATCCGAAGTGAATCCGCCCCGGAAAAGGTGGCGGATTGGCCTATCATGATACTGTGGGCGGTACATTGTCTGTCTGTTGGCGGTGACCGCCGCGCTGTTTGTTTGTACCGCATTGGCAGTCAGAGTGTTAAAGTGGCTGTCTTTGTTGGCGGTTTCCGCCACGGTCGTTATTCCAAATTTTTTACCGCCGGCCTGTTGGCGGTCTTACCGCCGCTTTAACACCGACCGCCAGGGTTGTAATGACCACCTCTGTCTTCCCCTCAAGTGCTGTCTAAGGGCTTGGATTGAGCTTGCCTCCTGTTCTGAAGTCTCAGGGTCACAAAGACTTCACCCCAGAGAAGAAAATCTCTGTGCGTCGGAAACTCAACACAGTACCTCAGAAATTCAACGCAGCGCCTGCTTTGCAGTGGAAAAATTGAAACATCGTCCACTGGATCAATACAATGCCTGCTCCTTCTACCAGCGTGTGAATGATTTTTAAAGCCCTTGGTGTCAAAATATCCCTCATCGCATTGAGGAACCAAAACTATGCTCCTGGAAATCAACGCATCACCGTACAGCGTGGAAAGAAAAGATGCATTGTCTGTGCCATGCCAGAAAATCTGACGCAGTGCCTTATTTTTCCACACGTCTCCTCTGCGGCCCTGTACTTTATAATTTTTGACGCATCCCAGTTACTGTGCGTTACAGAGATACAAAAACGTATTCCTAAGGATTGAGACTCTTTTAAACCTTTAAAAAGTGATATCTGAACTTGTGCATATTGGATTTTTGTCTATTTTTCTAAACCTGTATGGTGTATTTTTGTGGTGTTTTCACTGTGTTTCTGTATGAGTTAATGCACAAATATTTTACAGATTTCCTTCTAAGTTAAGCCTGCCTGCTTTGTGCCAAGCTACCAGAGGGTGAGCACAGAATAATTTGGATTGTGTTGTTACTTACCTTGACTAGGATTGTGGTCCTACTTGGACAAGGGTGTATACCTCTGTCAACTAGAGACCCAATTTCTAACAATCATTAAATATTACTTTACGTTTAAAAAAAGACCCTAGAAATTCTCAGAAAAAAACAAAGTTTACAGGGACGTTATAGCAAGGAAATAGAACTAAAAAAAAAAACTGTGTCTAGCTAATGGGTGTAAGTGTTTACAAAACGCATGTGCTCCTCATGCAGCATATCTGTGTTATGATATTGAACACAGGGAACATCTTCAAATTGAAGGTGACAAATTGCAGGTGACAAATTGCAGGTGACAAGTGATGTCTTGTGTTTGACATGTTCCACAGACGTTTACTTCACCAGAGTAGTGTGTGGGGATTCCCTTTTGAGGGGGGAAGGCCGTGATACCTGCCTATATATGGTGCCTCCTTTGTCTTGGGATTCCCTTATGGAATCATAAATAGGTCTCAGGGCCTATGTGTCACAACTGTTAATTTCACTCAAGGGGTTCCTTCAGGTTCCTGTGTTAAATGGGATTCTGTACTCGTGTCTGCTCCTGAGCCTTCTCCCTGGTGTTTCCAGATGTCTAGTTTGTCAGATGAGAGCCCCGCTAGTGGCTGTCTCCGTATTCCCTTCATGTCATCTCTAAGCAGTGCTCTCTCCTTTGCCCTTTCCCATATTGTCACTTCTTGTATCCAGTGTGGCACTGTCGGTCCCAACACTAATTTCCATTGTTTCGCTATGCAGCATTTGATCACTACCATGGGCAGATCTACTAACCTATTGCCTGCCTCTTTAGGTCCAGGCATAGGTTATAATCCCACTAATATATGCCGTAGTTTCCGTGCACTCTTGCTGTGGGGGATGTATATATGAGCTTGACCCACTTCACCCTTGCCTCACCCTGCCCCCTTTGAAGCATAACACCGAACAAGAAGTCCCATTGTATAGAGTTGAATGTTTTTTCCATATCAACAGACATTAGTAAAGCATTCGGGTGGAGACCTACGTCTGGGTGATACATATTATGGTATAATATGCGTAGATTAAGGGAGGTATTTTGACGAGGTAAACCTGTTCTGACCATGGTGTATTAAGGATTGCATGTGTGGTGCCAGACTCATGGACAGCACTTTACTTAATTTCTTGAAGTCCAGGTCTAGCATGTAGCGGGGGCGGAATGCTGATGTTGGGTGCCCGGTGTTTGCAGATTTGAGGAGTGGTATCACCAGTATGTCTCTAGTGCACTCTGGCACCCTTCCCAGTTTAAGTGAGTCTGCGTATAGTATCTCTAGCTTGGGAGCCAATGTAGCGGAGAAGGCTGTATAATATTCCACCAGCAGTCCGTTGGGGCCAGGGGTTTTCCCTTGAGCCATCTCTTTGATAGCTACCCAGATCTCCTGAGCTGTCACTGGGCTGCCTAGTGCTTCCTGCATTGTGGGGCCCACTGCTCTCAAAGATATAAGGCTCAGGTAGTCAGTCACTGCTGCCTCAGGGAGATAACCAGGGTGGGTGTAGAGTTGTTCATAGTATGTTCGAAAAGTATTATTCATGTCTTTTGGTGACTACAACAGGAGCCCGTCATCAGCCAGTATTTGCATGATGAGTTTTTCCCTAGTTGGCAGTGTAACCAACCAAGCCAGTAATTTCCCTGCTGTACCCTCATCATCGTGAGCCTTAGCCATATAGTCCTTCTAATCAAGGCAGCGAAGGTGGTCCAGCGCCTTATGGTATTCTTCTCTGGTGTCTCTATGGGATTCTCCTGCTCCTTCTTCCAACCATAACCAGTTAGCTAGATTGCCTAGCTGTTCTTCCAACACTCTTAGTTCCTCTTTCCTGCCCCCCACTCTCTGACCCATACAGTGACCAAGGATTACTACCTTTAATGCATCCCATTCAATTCATGTGTTAGGAGCTGATCCCTGATTGTGCTCAGAGTAGTCTGAGATGGTCCTTTGTAAAGACTCCTTAAAGGAGGTGGTATCAAGTACCAGGGGGTTGAGTCACCATGGGGTTTCTCTGGCTGCTTCAGTATGGGCCAGAATTTCAGTGGGCTGTGGTTTGACAGTGTGCGTCCCAGGTATTCTGTATGTAGTGCAAAGTGTCCTAGCATGGATGAACACATGAACATATCTAATCTAGTGTGCAATTTGTAGACTGGTGAATAATAGGAATATTCACACACCTGATCATTTTGTGCCCTCCAAATCTCCAATAAATTCCAATGATTTAGCCGTTGCCTCACTCCCTCTGAGAGCTTAAGGGCCGTGCCCACCGATACTGGAAGGGTAGATCTGTCTAGGTTTATATTCATTACACAGTTGAAGTCACCCCCATGAGTAAACTACCTGTTCCCATGATAGTTAAGGGGTTAGATAGCTCCTTCAAAAATGTCACCTGGTCCTGATTTGGAGCGAATATATAGACCCTAAGGTTATCTCTCTGTCCAGGAGCCTACCTTTAACTAGGACATATTGTCCCTCCTTATCTATCAATGTGTGCATGTGCTCAAAGGGAAAACCAGCCCTTATCCATATTAGAACTCCACATAAGTAAGCAGAGTAGGAGGTTGCATAAATGTGGCCTCGTCAGCTACGGCGAAGCCGTTCTATTTCTTCATGCGTTAAATGTGTTTCTGTAGGAAAGTACCATCTTGTCTGGCATGTTACCCCCATTTTCACTGTATGTATGTTTGTTTTTGCCCTTGTGTCACTGGGATCCTGCTAGGCAGGACCCCAGTGCTCATAGTGTATGCCCTGTATGTGTTCTCTGTGTGGTGCCTAACTGTATCACTGAGGCTCTGCTAACCAGAACCTCAGTGTTTATGCTCTCTCTACTTTCTAAAATTGTCACTACAGGCTAGTGACTAATTTTACCAATTCTCATTGGCACACTGGTACACCCATATAATTCCCTTGTATATGGTACTTAGGTACCCAGGGTATTGGGGTTCCAGGAGATCCCTATGGGCTGCAGCATTTCTTTTACCACCCATAGGGAGCTCTGACAATTCTTACACAGGACTGCCACTGCAGCCTGAGTGAAATAACGTCCACGTTATTTCACAGCCAGTTTCACTGTGCATAAGTAACTTATAAGTCACCTATATGTCTAACCCTCACTTGGTGAAGGTTAGGTGCCAAGTAACTTAGTGTGTGGGCACCCTGGCACTAGCCAAGTTGCCCTCATATCGTTCATGGCAAATTCCCCGAACTTTGTGAGTGCGGGGACAGCATTACACGCCTGCACTGCACATAGGTCACTACCTATGTGTAGGTTCACCATAGTAACTCCGTACATGGCCATGTAACATGTCTAAGATCATGGATTTATCACCTCAATACCATTCTGGTATTGGGGGGACAATCCCATGATGCCCGGGTCTCTAGCACAGAACCCGGGAACTGCCAAACTGCCTTTCCGAGGTTCCCACTGCAGCTGCTGCCAACCCCTCAGACAGGATTCTGCCCTCCTGGGGTCTGGGCAGCCCGGCCCAGGAAGGCAGAACAAAGGATTTCCTTTGAGAGAGGGTGCTACACCCTCTCCCTTTGGAAATAGGTGTGAAGGGCTGGGGAGGAGTAGCCTCCCCCAGCCTCTGGAAATGCTTTGATGGGCACAGATAGTGCCCATCTCTGCATAAGCCACTCTACACCGGTTCAGGAATCCCCCAGCCCTACTCTGGCGCGAAACAAAGGAAAGGGGAGTGACCACTCCCCTGACCTGCACCTCCCAGGGGAGGTGCCCAGAGCTCCTCCAGTGTGTCCCAGACCTCTGCCATCTTGGAAACAGAAGGTAGTGCAAGCCCTTAATCCAGATTTACATTTTGCAGCACACTTAGGGCCAGATTTATTGAAAAGTGGCGCAGCATGGTGCTGTGCCAAAATTGGCAGCGCCGCGCTGTGTCACTTTAGAAACGCAGTGATGTGCCGTATTTAACTGAATACGGCGCACCCCTGCGATTCCCCCTGCGCTGGCGCTACATTGAGCTGCCACACCTTCCCGCACATAAACAGTCATTACTGTCATTTTGCTTTTTCTATGCGTGTGGCAGAATGCAGCACACATAGAAAAAGCAAAAAGCAAGGAGGAATCAAAATATTCCTCCTCGTTGCGCCTTGCTAATGCCACCTCTGGGGGTGATGTTCGATTTTGGTGCTGCCTCAGGTTTACATGATTTCATAAATCTGAGGCAGCATCAAAATGCAATGGGAGTTGCTGTGGCACGCCCACAGCCACACCCATTGCACGCTCCTTCCACGCACAGTGCTCCGTGGGAAGGGGCCGTATTTACAGGGTGGCGTTAAGCCAAAAAAGTGGCTTAACGCCACCCTGTAAATACGGCACTGTGCTTAGCACCACAGGAGCGTCACAAAAAGTTGCGCTACTGTGGCTCTAGGGTTGTATAAATACGGCCCTTAGAAAGGAAAAAATGCCACTGAGGATTGTTTTTGTGCAGGAAGGTGACCCTTCCTCCACAGAAACAATCCTGCTTGTGATGCAGGCACCCTTACGCCATAGTACAAGGGTGCCTGCTTTGGCGGTTGGCAGTCACAAGTGTGTCATACTGCTGCACAGACCACTTTGGCATTCTTTACTCGGAGACTACCACTAGTCAGTCTTCCCAGTTGGATATGGGTTGACCAGCCAGCTTCTTTTAAGCAACATCTTCCTGAGGTTTAGATTGCAGATTCTGATACACGTTTCCGTTATGAATAATACATTTTCCTCTTTAATAGAACAGCATCCCAGTAGAAGAGGTCCTTGGGATCTACAGCTGCAAGCCGCAAGTCACACATTTAAAGGACTCTTCTAAGGTAAGTGTACTTACATATTTTAACTCGAATTTGGTATTAATGAGCAAAAAGTTTTGTGTCTTTCAAAATAATATCTTTTAAGCTCCAGAAGAACAACTTGGAAGGCAAAATGTTGATGCCCAGATTTTAATGAAAGGACAACTAACCTCCATAACTATAGAATGAATAGTGACATTGGAAAAGTGTATTATGGCTGTGCAGGTGACTTGTGTAACATGTTAAATCTACTTAGAGTGTCATAGATACGTTGGAGGGCCTGCTACCAAGACGCAGGGGGACATATGCAAAAGTAACATCATAATTAGTGTAAAAATAATGAATGTACGTTTGACCATAAAATCTGGAAGCTATTATACTACATGTAATTCCATACGTAAGAGGCATGCTGTGATACGTTACCCCTTCCACTACTGAGGTAGGTATTTGTGTACACACATAACAATCTTTCGCATCCATCGTCTCAACATACTCACTCAGCAAGCGATAGAAAATGTTAGATGAAAGTTCCTTCTTATCATGCAAGTGTCTCTCGTCTTTCTCGAGTCTCTTCAGAGCTGTTAGCTCAGTAACAATAATAGGTTTAGAAGTAGAAGCATCATTCGTCTCACTCTCATTTTTACCATGCATTCCAAGAACTATTGCTACAATGATTAGTACGCATGCGGTTATTAGACCGATACACATGTATTTACAACACTTCATCTTACGCCCCTGTGTAGTGAAGCTAGTCATGATCTGTATAGAATCAGAAAGTTGAAGACACTTTATCAAAGTGGATTTGCAGGTATTTACAAAGCTGAACGAGTTCAATGTTCACACAATTTTCTTTAGCAGCTTTGGTCTCTTATCGGTTAGCAGCGTTGTCTCAAAATCAGTTTCAAAGTCAATCAAGTTAGCAATGTCTTAGCCGGTTGAAAAGTCAATCTGGTGATCAATGTCTTCAATCGACAGAGTCCATAAAGTTTTTATTTCCAAAATTAAGTTCTGCCTCTTCGTTCTCAAGACTGAGGGATACAAATTCGTCTGACCAATCGTTATTGGCTACGTATGCCCACTCCGGACCGGAATACCTCCTGCTCGGTATCCTTTTTCTTTTCAATTTTGCATCTCTCTTTGATTCTTTCTCACTGGTACTTTCCTCTTTGGCCAAGTCCTTTTCTTCACTTGGTGTTGGTACTACGACAGACACTTCCTTTCTTTTCTCTTTCACTCTTGGCCCTTCACTGTCGTTCAACGTTTCTCTAATTCTTAATTTTACTGGCGATATGCTTGGTCTTCTTTTTGCACTGTGTCCACTTGATGGACCTGCAATCTCTTCTGAAGGAGTTTGAGCACTTTCGTTCATTTCTGCCTTGTCCCCTCCTTCTGGGGAGTCAATCAGGTTTTCCTTTTCTTTTCCTGTATCGTCTGCTTCTGGGAAAGCCCTCCTCTGATCAGGCTCTCCTGCTTCTTCACCTGTTTCGAGCCCTTTGTCACGTTACTTTCTTCAGGCTCTTTGTCACTTTCAGCTGCTTCAGGCTCTTTGTTACCTTCAGCTGCTTCGTTGCTTTCTGAGGCTCCTCCTTGGTCTTCCCCAAGTGAATCAGTTGCTTCGTCCTCAGAGAATATTTCTCCCTCCTCTATTTCTGCCTGTTCGCTTCTAGTTCTTTTTCGCTCTGTCTCAGCACTTGGTACTTTGTTATCAGGTACTGGCAACTTCAGCGCTTCAACTTCCTCGTCTGTAGGACACAATACCCTCTTTGTGTGACTGGCGTGAATCCAATTGGGAACTCCCGCACACTTCACAGCGGTGGTAGTCGTCAAAATCACTTGAAAAGGTCCTTTCAAACGGGGTTCCAAACACGACTTCCTCACGTGCTTCTTTATCACGACCCAGTCACCTGCTTTCAGGGCGTGTCCTGGACCTTGGATCGGTGGCAAGGTGGTTGCCTCCACCTGGTGAGAGAAAGAGCGAACCACATCAGCTAGACCTTTGCAGTAGTCTAACACCATATCATCTGTAATATTCAAAAGCGCATTTGCAGGAACTGCTGGAAGTCTCATAGCTCTGCCCATGAGAATCTCGTGTGGGGACAGCCCAGTCTTTCTGTCAGGGGTGTTTCTCATTGACATTAGTACCAAAGGCAATGTGTCAGGCCATTTCAAGTTTGTTGATGCGCATATTTTCGCCATTCTTGATTTCAATGTGCCATTCATTTGCTCCACTAGACCTGATGCTTCAGGGCGGTAGCTACAATGCAGCTTTTGCTCAATGTTCAGTGCTGCACAAAGCAATTTTATTACTTTGTTATTGAAATGACTTCCCCTATCTGATTCTAAAGAGATCGGGAATCCAAAACGTGGTATTAGCTCTCTCAAGAGTAGTTTTACAACTGTGAGACTGTCATTCCTGCGTGTAGGGTATGCTTCGATCCAGTGACTAAAAATGCACACAACCACCAACACATACTTCAAGCCTCCATGCACAGGCATCTCGATGAAGTCCATTTGCATCCTGCTGAATGGACCCCATGCTCTTCCTATGTGGCTCAAATTTACTACGGTTCCCTTTCCTGCGTTCATCTGTTGGCAAATGACGCAACGGTGGCAAACTGCTTCAGCAACTTGACAGAATTTGGGGTTAAACCAATCAGTTTTAAACAATCTAATCATGGCATCCCTCCCAAGATGAGCTTGTCCATGGTAAAATCTGGCTATCTGTGTCAAAAGGCTGTTTGGAAGAACGAATTTCCCTTCACTTGAAACCCATAATTCATCTAGTCTCCTTACACATTGTGATTTGGTCCACGAGAGTTTCTCATCCTCACTGACATCATTCTGTAAGGATTTCAATTTGTCCATCGTATCTACACCCTTTAGAGCAAATATTTCGCTTGGTTCGAGTTCTGGTTCACTTATCAAATTCCATTCATCCCTAAGCAATATACAGTTCAATGCGCAAAACCTTGCGACTTGATCCGCATATCCATTTCCCAGAGAAACATAGTCTTGTCCCTTCGAGTGTGCACTGTATTTTACCACTGCTACTTCTCCTGGTAGTTGGATGGCATGTAACAATTCTCTTATTCTTTCACCATTTTTCACTGGTGATCCTGAAGAGGTCATGAAGCCTCTCTGTGACCACAATTGTCCGAAATCATGCACTATTCCAAACCTGTACTGGCTGTCAGTGTAAATGGTAACTTTCATTAATGCAGAGTGTTGGCAAGCTCTAGTAAGGGCTACCAATTCTGCTACCTGTGCAGAGTAAACTCCTTGAAGCCAAGATGCTTCCAAAACACCTGTTACCGTACATACAGCGTACCCTGCTTTCAATATACCCAGCGCATCTCTTAAACATGAACCATCAACAAAAATAATTTGATCATTTTCTTCCAATCGGGTATCTTTGATATCAGGTCTTGGTTTGGTGCAAAATTCAGTCACTTGAAGACAGTCGTGCTCGATGTCTTCAGCGTTCTCAATTTTGGCATTTTCACTGGGAAACAAGGTTGCTGGATTCAACGTAGTGCACCGTTTCAGCTGCACGTTAGGTGATCCCAGAATTATTGTTTCATACCTTGTGAGTCTAGCACCAGTCATGTGCTGTGTTCGGGAACGTGTCAAAAGTATCTCGACTGAGTGAGGGACCATGACTGTTAAAGGGTGTCCCATCACTATTCCTTCACTCTGAGTGAGGCTGATACCAACTGCGGCTACGGCACGCAAGCACCCTGGCAGTGCTGCTGCGACCGGATCCAAAGTAGCTGAAAAATATGCTACTGGTCTGTTTACGCCGCCATGGGCTTGGGTCAAGACAGACAAGGAACATGCATCACGTTCATGACAAAACAATGTGAAAGGCTTTGTGTAATCAGGCATACCTAAAGCTGGAGCCCTGCACATGCATTCTTTCAATTCAATAAAAGCATCCATCTCATCTCCTTTCAGCTCAATTTCATCCAATGCATCCTTCTGGGTCAGTTTCAGTAAAGGTTTTGCTAGAGCTGAGAAGTTGGGAATCCATTGGTGACAGTAGCTCACCATTCCCAAGAACTTCCTCACCTCCCTCCTCGTCTTTGGGGGACTCATTTGGAGTACACTCGTTATCCTTTCCTTCATAATCCTTCGTGACCCTTTCTCTATTTGGTGACCCAAATATTTCACTTTCTTCTGGCAGAATTGTAATTTCGAAGGAGACACCTTGTGTCCATTCCTTCCCAAATGGTTCAATAGGGCAATGGTGTCGGCTGTGCAGTCACTTTCTGTCTTGGATGCAATCAGTAAGTCGTCAATGTACTGTACTAGGGTTGACTCGAATGGCAATTCCAACGCTTCCAAATCTTTCTTTAGAATCTGATTGAAAATTGACGGTGACTCCGAAAACCCTTGAGGAATTCGACACCAACTGTAAACTCTGCCTAAGAATTTGAAACAAAAGAGAAATTGGCTGTCCTCATGAAGAGGCACCGAAAAGAATGCTTGTGACAAGTCGATGACTGAGAACCACTCAGCATCACAAGGGACTTGAAACATTATCACAGCTGGATTTGGTACTACAGGGCAACATTTTATTATTATGTCATTTATTTTCCTCAAGTCCTGCACAATTCGGACCTTTCCACTTGGCTTTATTAGTCCCATGATTGGCGAATTACATGGACTGCTTAACACTTCTTTCAGTACCCCCTGCTTTACAAACTCATCAATGAGTTGGGCGACTTTCATGAGGGTGTCTTGTGCCATATGGTACTGTGGGGTCTGGGGAAAGGTTACATTGGGTTTTACGGTCACTTTCACTGGTTCCACTCCTTTCACCAATCCCACCTCTTTCCCTGTCATATCCCACACTTCTTTTCCGACTGTTTCCTGTAACTCAGCAGGAATATCTGCTTCAGTGATCATCGGATAAAGGGTAATCAGGGGATACTCTTCATCGACAGTCTCCATCTCATCCCCTTCTACACTGTCCTCTTCTTCCCCATCACTGCTCGTCTGAATTCTAATTCCATTGTTCGAACACATAATCGAACATCCCAATTTGCACAATAGGTCTCTCCCTAACAGTGATATCGGGCTTGAGTCACATACCACAAAATTATGTGTCCCTTGATAGTTACCAATTCTGACTTGTACTGGATCTGTGATTGGGTTCGTCAGGTACCTGTTTGCTACTCCCACTACTTGAACTGTTCTCCCTGAAAGTGGCAAATTTGGTACTTCAATGCTCCTAACAGTGGAACGTGTAGCTCCTGTGTCAACCAAGAATGAAACACGATGACCCATAACTCTTCCCTCCACATACGGACCCTTTTGATCAACTTCCAAAGATGCTGCAAGCACACAATTTCCCTCCTCATCTGAACTTTCACTCTCCCATACATCGTTTATTCCATTCTCGCTGTGTAGTGGGAATTGGTGTACTGTGTCATTTTGACTCATTCCCTGACCCGTGACCTGTTGAGGAAGCATTGCTTGCTGCTGATTCATTGGTGCTAAGGGTATTTGCATTTGCTGATTAGGTACCATAGGAAACTGCTGTTGCATTGGCTGCAACTGTGCCATTTGCACACGGGGCATTTGCACCTGTTGCGGTTGCATGGGTTGTAAACCCTGCAGCTGGTTCATATTGTTTTGGAAATTTGGGTTTGGACCTCTCAGTTTCGGTCCTCTCATAGTCTGGAATGCATTGACATCATTGTTTTGCTGACCTACACCTTCCTGCACCATCATTGGGCACTCCTGTTTCCAATGCCCGACAATTCCGCACATGTGACATGACATCACCTTCTTCATTGCCTGTATACCATTTGGAATCATAACGGTATTCAAATCAGGACCATTATTCACAAAACCTCCTCGGCCTCTGCCTCTCATCTGCGGCTGAAACATAGCATTTCCCTGCTGCTGCGGCATCTGTTGTTGAAAACCTTGCAAACCTTGTAAACCTGTCTGAGCTGCTCTGAGCTGCATCACCATCACCTTTTCTTTCAATCTTTTCTGTTTGGTCTCAATCTCATCACTGCAGTATTTCGCATAATTCAACACTTCATCGATCGACTTCAACTGCCAACAAATCAAATGCGTTTTAATCATCTGGCTGATTTCGGGTCTCAACCCTTCCACAAACTTGAACACAAAATGGAGCATGTCCTTTGCCTCAATCGTTTCCGTGCCACTGTAATTTTTAAACGCTTTCAACAACCTCTCATAATACGCATGTATAGACTCTTTAACCTCTTGGGCTGTTCTGTCAATCCTCTGCCAATCCACATTTTTCGACGCAACCTTGGTTTTCAAGTGTTCGATCACCTTGTGGTACAAGCTCATTACCGTGGGTGATGGCGCACCTGTGTCCCTGTCTCTCTCTGGTTCACTCGTCGGCCAACCTACAGCCCTTTTACAATCTTCCCACAAATCCGCCGGAACCACAATTTCAAACAAAGTATTCAAGTCTTCCCAGAGACACTTCGAGAGTTTTACAAATCTATCTGTTTGTTGATACCACTCAATCGGCTTCTCTCTCAATTTGGGAAAGTCATCCGTAAAGGATTGAATATCGCACCTGTGCCACGGTACATGTACAAGTTTTCCCCCTGCTGTCTCCCTCATTGGTAACATAGTTATCAGATCGTCATTCTGTTGTTTTTTCTCATTCCGCTCTGGAGTATTTTCTTTCTTTTTGTCCTTTTTCTTAACCCACCTGCTTTCCCACTTGTCTAAACATCTCCAGACCTGTGCACTCTGCAGTATCTCTTTAAGGTGTGTTTTCATCCCTGCGGATCTCATGTGTTCAAAATCTTTTGTCTCAAAGTCTAACCTGTAACTTCTGCTCAGGTGTTTAGTCTTACTTATATCGATCTCGTTTCTGTCTGCAATTTCTTGTAATTTCTTATGTATGCTGCTTACTTCTCTTGTAATCCTAGGGCACATGTATCTTAGTTCTTCCTCTGTGTATGATTCTAATCTGTTCAAACCCATTGTTCCCTCAACCAGTTCATCTGCCTCCATACCCAACCTTATTTTATTCAGGTATTCTTCTCCCTTCCCGCTAGATGCACTCTATGGGGAGTTCAGGCTGTTGAACCATTGTGTTAACTGTTGCGCGTTCAGTCCCATCAGTGTAGCAGTTACATCAACTGCCACTGACGGTTTCTGTAATGTTTCAGTCTGTGAGGTTAACGGTACTAATAGTGGTGGATGTGACCTTACCACGGTTGACGGAGCACAAATTGGAATTGGACTAAATTCCGACAAGGACCCAGATCCATTTGGCAGTGCCGCTATCGGAGTTGTCTCTGGAGTGGTTTCTATGCATCTTCTCCCTGTCCCATTCTGTATCATTAACCCTTGGTCGCTTGTGCTTGAATTTGCCTGTATGTACAGTGGTACTGGTGGACCTACAGTGATAGGTAGAGATAGCGCGTCTGGATTCTGTCTGTTCCCCGAATTCTGTGGCATGTTAATCCCCACATTGTGGTTCATCATTGCTGGCATACCTAACTGGCTTTCTACTACTCGCACTTCTTGTGTCTGCTTTTGGGGCATTGAGAACTGTGTTGATTCAGCTTGAATCAATGTCGGTCTCCGATAGTTTTGTCCTCCCTGCGCCATTGAATCAGAAGTCATTCCCATGTTATGCTCATCACAACAGTGCCTTTGAACCTGTGGCTGATAGTTATCAGCAGGTTTCAATGTCGGCACGTCTGGGTATATTCTCTGAATCTGTGGTATTTGTGGTGAGAAAGGCATGTCGGAGCTGCTCGGCCTCTGAGATATTCTCAAATTTGGTGTTACATTACCCTGTATTGGTTCTGGAGGGACAGTACTAATGCTTGAGCCTTTTTCGCTTTCCACGTATGGTGGTGGGCGATCATTCAGCAATTGTATAATGAACTCTTCATCATCTGACTCGTCTCCCCTTTTCGAGTTTCAATTATTTTCTCTCTCTCTGGACTGACTCCTGTTTGTCTTATAGGTGGCTTTCCTTCCTTCTATCTCCGCTTCATCAGTAATCGCTGGAAACAATTTAATCCCCTGCAATACGTCTGATCTCCAAACCTTTTGTGTGCTGTCCCATCTAGCATCCGCTAGTGTCTTTTCTACTTTTCTTATTCTTGTCTCAAATTTCTTTTGTTGTTGGTTTCTAGCTATTAGCTCCCAAATTGCTAGTGCCTCAAACTGTGCTGGTCTTGGAGGTACTTTCATGTCGTATAGCGCAAATCTCAGATTTTCTAAAACTCTTAGATTAAACGACCCGTGGATAGGGAACGCTACACTTCTATGTTTCTCTGTTAATTTGCACCATTGTTTTAACCAAAGACATGGCGCTACACCCTTTTCTTCAATGACAATGTAAGCTGGTGTACCCTCAGGCGGTGTTTCTTCTCCTACATTTGCTTTAATATAAACATCTCCCCTCATGGCACTCTTAAATGCTTTGAAAAATTTCATCTTTCCGTCTTTTGTTTTTCTAAAATATGTAATCAATAAGTGACTTTAATTCCCGGAATACTCTTCGCTTGCCTTTCCCCTTCCAATTGCGCTTCACGGACTGCGTCCAATCCGTGCGCGACCCTTCTCACCAACCGACCTATCCCAGCGCGGCTCCTAGTGACGTCACACTCACACACTGCGGCTGACAAAGTCCCGCGGCTTGTCCTCTTTTCATTCGGCTTCACTCATAAACTAATTTCTGCAATATAACGCGAGCACTTAACCAAAAGAATAAAACAGATCTCTCGGTTTACTACAGGAAAGGTAATACAATCGCTTCAGAAACCTTAGGGATTTTTCACTAGCCTCAGCAGTTATTCCATCTTTCTCGGTTTCCCACTTTCGCAATCAAAATTTGACCCGCAAACTTTACTCTCAACTGATCAATGAACTATTCTAGTGCACTTTAGAATTCGTCAAATCTCAAAGTCGAAGTTTTCTTTCACTCTGCAACATTCATACCGACTTGTTGACCACGCCCGATCAACCTATTAAACCTGACCAGATCACAACATCAAACAAGTGTCACATACACTTTTCAACATACTCCGGAGTCTCTTGACCTCGCAGGGCCCGTCTCAACATCAACAACCACGTGGACAATCTTTTTCTGCTCAAAGCGCTACACACACACGTGAAGTTCGACGACTTCCCTACTCTCACACCTTTGGAGTAACACTCCTCTAATATCTTTTAACCCCCCTTAAAATCCTCACAAACTTCTCAATTAATCTGCGGCGATAAGCTGTGCAAGCGCGAAACCCTAACTTCACTCATACCGTCACTAGAAACGCTGAGACCATTCTCATACCTCCATGTTCCTCATTCGCAAGCTCCGAGATTCTGGGAAAGTCATTGGGGACTTAGGGCATCATCATCTTTCCAACTTGTTTTATCAAAGAAAATTCTAACTTGACTCTGTCTATTGTTCGGATGGGGTCCCAAAGGGCTAAACCATCAATCTCTGCTACCATCTACTGATAACGAGTCCAGCCCTTATAAATTACCTGTACCTGGACACGTTGGAGGTCGGTGAATCTTTTAACCGAGTCGGGCTCTCCTCATCCTAAAATAATCGAGTCACTCAGATCAATAATCAATAACTATTGTAATCGATAATCAATACTCAATTAATAGATCAATATAGCATATCAGAAGTCAATATCAGTTGGTATTTCGGCGCACCATGACCTTTCAGTCATGAATAACCACACCAGTTTATTAAAAGTTAGTGAATTTATTTCTCTATATTAACAAAGCTAACACAATGTATATAAGTCTCAAAACCAAATGATATATGTATATGAACATTACTAGCTGTCCATAACGGCGGAAGAAACGCAATCTACGCAAAATCTGGATGATGATACACTCAGTTATCGCAATGCAAATCACTAATATGACTAACTGTATTTGACTAATTCCATACATTGGTCAGCATAACAAGATTTCAATTTAGCATGATACATTGAATGAATACCTCGACTAACCTCTAATTAGCATCGGCATGTGGGGCTTCATGCAAAATGAATTTAGTCAACACAAATTTGGAAATCTTCTAACTAGGACCCTATCAAAATAGCAGTTGGTACCTAAAAGGAAAAACACAATGCATAATACATTTATCCTTTCATATTTACCAAATACAATCAGCATTCAAGAAAAGTCTTCGTCCTTCAGGTACCGGTTGATCAGCATGGGGCAAGTTTCAAAGGGGCAAAGTTAAGGGCAAGCTTCCTTGCAGCGGCAAGGGGAATGGGGCAAAGTTACTGCATGGGCAAGACGGGGCAAATCAAAGTTAAAGTCTCTAGGGTGAGAATTCTTAAAGTCTCTTTCTCTCAGATAGAGAAAAGGGCATCAGGGTGTCGTCCAAAATGGAGTCTGGCATCTGGCTTCAAACTGGCATCGAGGAAAATGGCTGACTTCTCTTTGTCCAGTGGGTTTAAGTAAGAAACATTCCAAATTCTGCAGGGTCTTCCATTGGAGGGTTCATAAGTTGGCTTCAAATTGTCCAATGAAAATTGTCTTTTACTAGCGCTCATTTATGCATACACTGTCCTTGGAGCCTTGGAACACAAGTTGTAACATGGGTTGCCAATTATTTTACTATCTGTACCTTCATTGTCCGCACCTGCAGACTGACCTTGTATCAAAGGGGATGAAACCGGCCTAGTACGAAACCTTGGAGATAAGTGTATCAGTCAGCTCTACTGGAAAAATACAACTTCAAGCAAGAATATATATTTCATTAGTTCAAGGAAAAAAAAAACACGCAGTTAGAATTTGAGACCAGGCAACTAGGCCAAAGCCTGTACTAAATTTAAGCTAAGCAAAACGGTTTTCAAACAAGAAACCATGGCATACATTTGCAATTATGACGGATTACTACATTTCAATACTTCATGATTAATAAAGCTCGTTTACAATGATGGCGAACTACCCCGAGGGCACAATTTCCCTCGTACATTATTTTCTTTACTAAAATCACACTTCATTATATGTTTTGATTACACGATATGTATGAATATATGTCGGACCTTCTTTTTCTGCGTCATCAATACCATACAGATGTTAGTCCCCAAATGATTTCTCATACAGGCCTTATACACCATACTAGTAGCTTTCCTTTGGTTGTCTGAAATACATTATCCTGCTGTAGATGTGGTCGTAGTTGCTGAACTCCTCCATCCCCGCTTACAACAATGTCTCACTGAAGATCCTTTGGTGTGCCCAACCCGTTCATCACCTAATCAATTCAGCCCTAACTATTAATGTATAGGGTGGAACCTCAACCACATATCCGATGGTTAAAGCTCTTAATGTACCTTTGCTTACATCTCAAATGTATACTAGAGTAGCCAGGCGATCATGACCGAGTCTTTTATTTAATGTCTGAGCATTTTTATAGACCTGTGTCATGTAATAAAATTGCATGCCAGTTTCTGATAAATCATTATACTCTCTGTGTAAACTATCATTTAACCCTTTATATGTCATCTGGTGGATAGTGGCTCAATTTAAAGCTAGTGCTCATGGGATGTCGTTTTATTCCTAAACATAGACCGTCAATGGATTTTAGTACTATCTGCCTAGTTTGACTCTTGGCATGTCACGCTGGTGTTCAAATGAGCACCCAGAAGGCTAGTCCAGAACATGATTACTCACCATGCATTTCAATAAGCATTGGCAAGCTCAATAACTCCAACAAATCCAGTAGATATGTTTTTTATTTTTGAAAGTGACTGGTTATTGATGTGTCACATGTCGTGACTGCAAACTAGTGAACAGTTGATTGGGAACATGAAGGAATAAATAGGTACAGAAGCAGTAGTGCGGCGAATGGAGAATAATCTCCTTTTACCAACGTGACTCGGCCCAGGTGTCTTATTTATTTATCCATCCATGCACTCACTGACCATTCATTCATCTAGTATTGGATGCATTTTCCTTTTCACCCATTCAATACTGTGCACAAGTACGCACACAGAACCGATGTTCATTAAAGAAACACTTTCTTAAATCCATACCTATTGGGATTACCAATACTTTGTACAGGACGCAAGGACATGTAGCCTTTTTTCTGTGGGCATGCAGCACTGCACATGTTATTTCAGTCTGGGAGGTGGGTTATTAAAATAGTGTGCCACTTTTAACGGAGTCTGTTGAACGTGTATACTTACTTTCTTTAAAAAACTATGTTTTAAAGTACAAGGATTGTTTTTTTACGCATGTTAACATGTCAAAATTGTTTAATAGCTGCACCAAACATGGACCAAATAGTTGTTTAAAATGAATTCTAGTGCAAAATCCTAAATTATGGTGAATTCTGATTTTAAATTAGAATTTTGAAAATGCCACTTTTAAAAAGTTGGCAATTTCCTTCCTCAGCCATTTGGTGCCTGCAGTGTATCTCTGGGTCTCATGACTGGGTGTGGGTAACAGTTGGACTTTGTGTTTTCCTCCTAGACAGCCATACACAACAGGGAGCTTAGGTGTGCATAGATGGGCCATTACTGGCAGGATAGGAAGAAGGAGCTAGGTCCAGCCCCACTTACACTTGAATAGGCTGTGTCCTGCCACCATGGAAAGTGCTGCATACCACCTGTAGTTAGTTTGAGGCCAGGGCTAGGAAGCCAGGGCACATTTGCACTACAAAGAACTGCCTCTAGAAGCTTCTCCCCAGTTCACAGGCAAAACTGGGTATAAATACTGGACCTCAGTCACCAACTCTTGTGTACACTTCTGGATCTGTGGATACTCTGTTAGGAAGAAGAACTGCTGTGCTGCTGAAAGGACTGCCACTTTGATGTACTGCTGCTGTTAAGAACTGCTACCCTGCTTTATTGACCTACTGTCTGCGGCCCTCTTGTGCTGCTGAGAAGGACTGGACCTGCATCTCTTGAAACCAGAACACAAGAGTGACTCCAAGGGCTAGTTGTTTGGCTTCTTGATCTGATGCCTCTGGGACACAACAGACTTATAATAACCTTGCACCTACAGTTGAACTCTGCCATCTGTGAGTCTGTCCTACCAAGTGGTCCCATCCCAGTCCTCGACCCTTGGAAGTGGGCTTAAGGTGCCTTGCCAGCCTCTGTGGATTCAGCGGAACCGACACATCTCCTTTGCTGCACGGCGCAACCCCAAGTAGAATTGGAGCATGGCTGCTGCTGCATAGATTGGACGTGTCACAAAGTCCATCATGACTGCCGCTGCCCACAACCTCTTCAGAATCTCTGTTGTGCAACACATCCTCGATGCAGGCCCTTGCATCCCTCGTTGAGGGTAGCCTCGACGATGATGCTGGACCCAGCATTGCAGTGCCTGGGAACCGACGCATCATCCCAACTGCACAATACATCCTAGATGTTGGACTTTGCATCATAAGCCCTCATCAATGGGATCCTCGACAATGACGCAGGACCCTGAATTGCAGTCTCACCTCACCTAGGAACCAACACATTGCTTCGGCTGTGTGACACATCTTCGACCTGGATCCTCAGAATTTGACGCAAATCAGGATTTAAGGTACTTTGTTCAGTGCGCCAAACTGGGTCCCTGTATCTGTCCCACTCTCCATCACGATCGACTGAGTCAGGTAAGACCATATATCCATAGATGGCACGCTGTACTTTTTGAGTCTATTTGCACTAAAATCTTTAAAATTGTATATCTCCGGTTCTACTGATTGGATGTTTAATGTTTTGGTCTTGTTTTATCTATTATAAATTACTCTATTTTTCTAATCTGGTGTGGGATCCTTTCTGTGTGTTTTTTCACTTTATTACTATATGAAACGTTGCACAAATACTTTACACATTGCCTCTAAGCTAAGCCTGACTGCTCTGTGCCAAGCTACCAGACGGTTGAGCACAGCTTCATTTAGGGTTGGGTTGCACCTCACCCTGACCAGGATTGTGGTTAGTTCTTGAACAGGGCTCACACCCTAGTACACCAACAACCCAATGTCTTACAACCTCTTTCTAGTATCCAGTAGATAAGCTTTATAACCTCTATGTACCTGAAGTATTATGAAAATCTGACTGCTATTATGTGGGCGTTAGTCAGGAAGCAACCAGCTGTTACACTATAAAATATATAATATACCACCACCCCTTGGGGAAAAGTGTTAAAAAAAGAAGCCCTGGGGACCACCACCCCCTTGAGCTATGTCCTTGTTGGAGGGGTGCCGCACAGCACACCTTGTGGAGCCTCTGAGGGCCCTGGGGACTGCCACCCCCCCAGGGCCAGCTCCTGGTATGTCCTGGGGTGCCCAACCCTGGGACATAGCTGTTTGATGTTGCTTGGTTGCAGCACTGCAACTGCGCCACTGCAAACGCTCTGCTGTTTGACTGCAGGACATTTAAAGTAGGTCCCGCTGTCAAATAGCAGAGCTTTCATCTCTAAGCACAGAGGCGTGTCAAAGCAGCTCCACCCTTGCTGAAGCAATGGCACTTCCAGGGATGCCTTAAGGCCTCCCCTGCAGTGCCAGGTAGCTCGTAAGGGTTTTTCGTTATTTTTTTCTTTTTTAAGAATTATAAATATAAATAAATAAATAGGCTCTGTGGGGGAGCTCTTGAGGTTTCCCCTGTGGTCCCTGAAAGCCCATAAAGGGCTAAAAAAAAAAAGCCCCCCCAAAAAACCATAGCTCAGTGTGAAGGTCGCAGACTCTCACACTGTGCTTTTTTAATTTTAATTAATTACATTTTTAATTTTAAATTGGAGACAAATAACTCATTCTAAGTACATGAGACATCAAAGCCTATAAAACTCTATCACTCTCCCTTTCACTTTCTTTCTTTCTCTCTCTCTCTGTCTGTCTTTGTCAATTTTCCCACTGAGACACCCACTCAGACACTTATGCACCCTCTCACAGACCCACTAAGACACTCACGCACCCACTCATAGACCCATTCAGACCCTTATGCACTCACTTACAGCCCCAGTCAGAGCCTCACGCACTCACTCAGACAGTTAAGCATTCACTCACACACCCACTCAGACATCACACATCCACTCACAGACCCACTGAAACCTTGATGCACCCACTCACAGACCTGCGCACATACTGACACGCCCACTAAAACACTGATGTATGCACTCTCACACCCATAGACTCTGACAGCAACTCTTAACCTCAGATGCAGCTTCTCACACCTTCTCTCACAGCCAGGGAGGCCGCAGCCAACTTCTGCCGTGTGTGCGCAGAGGGTAGCAATTTCAAATGACTATACTTTAAAAAAACAAAGAAATTCACTGAAAAAAACAAAGGTTACAAGGAGACGTTATATTTAGGTTCTGAATTTACTCATACAAACCCACACAAATTCAGCAGTTATTTTAAGAGTTCTTTAAATAACCATAAGGTAACTATAACTCGCGCCTTTGCGATGCACAGCGAATTACTCCACATATTATATCATTGATGAAATATTCTATGCCATCTTTCATATTCTCACTGCAACATTTACAATAAAAGTATTGATATCATGCCCCCCACCATGCACAGTTTTCTCATCAATAATTTCATTGCAACTGTTGCAGTGATTTTATCAATGGTGTCATTGAAGATGTCATGATTGATGTAGTATGTGGGATATTTAGCAGTGCATAGCGAGGGCACGAGTTATAGTTACCTTAGTGCATGAGTTATAGTTTCCAGAGCTAACTATAATTGCTGAATTTCAGTGATTTTGACCACTTAAAATTTAACATTGTCACTGAAATTCTCACCTACCTATATAGTTACTTTAACCTTTGGTTTCTTCAGTAAATTTGTATGCGTTTTTTTTAAAAACTTGAAGTAATGTTTTCTTACCATGCGTAAAGCTAGCCTCCAGCCGTGCGCCACAGGGAATTGGCTGCTTCCCTCCCCCTGTAGGCAGCCAACCCCACGTATGCATGGCCTTTGGCTGTGCGTGGCAAGAGGTTGGCCTGTGTCTAACTCTCCCCAACACACCCTCCACAGGTAGCCCTCCCCATGCTGCACATGACCTTCGGTTGGCTGCGAACACCCAACCCTACGTTGTTCACTGCCTTCGGCCATGCCCTGTGGATAACCCATCTGAAGGCAGGCAACCTCCTGAAGGCTGCCAATTCCACATGTGGCTGGAGTAGGATTGGCCTTAAGGCCACTGGACCCCATCCCCTGGGGCACAAAAACAAATATATTAACTGGTGGGGGTGTGCAGGCCCCCTCCTCGAGCCTTATGGGCCTCTGGGACCCCTTCTGCCATTGCCCAATTCCATTAAAAAGGGGAGGGGGTGCACAGCCCCCTCCCTGAACCTTAAGTGACCAAGGGGACCCCATCTAAATTATAGGTGGATGCCACAGTGCACATCTGGGGCTCCCACCAAGCAACACATTTGAAGGGGGCACGCTGCCCCCTCCCAGGGCCGGACTAGGCCCTGGGGACCTCATTCCCCTGGGACTAAATTCAATTAAAAGGGGAAGGTGGTGCTTAGATCATCTTCCTGAACCTTCTAAGGCCCTGGCGTCCCCATCACCTGGGTCCAGTGGTGGGGTGCCTAGGTACGCATCTGCAAACAAACACAAATGATGGACGGAATGTGGAATCAATCAAACATTCATCCCCAGTCACAGATCTGGGTTTAATCCATCAATTCTTTTGCTCACTATGCCACCCCGGTTTGGACCCAGCCATATGCAAATGAGTCTTGACCTTGTTCCCCATGGGAACAGTCCAGTCCGAACTGACAGGCCAGGTCCTCCCTGGACCGGAAAAAAGCATCCGCTGACCTTTTAAAAAAATATTTTTTAGGACTCACGTCTGTGCATATCAAATGCACTTAGAGCAATAAAAATAAAAAGCAAACAAACACAAATGGACAGAATGGGGAACAAATGAAGCGCTCACCCCAATCAGAAATCTGGGTTCAGTCCCTCAATTTGTTTGCTCTCAAAGCCACCACATTTTGGACTGAGCCATATGCAAATCAGTCTTGACCCTGTTCCCCTGGAGAATAGTCCAACCCAAATGGCAAGGCAAGGTCCTCTCAAGACCAGAAACAAGCATTCTCAGACATGTTTCAGTGTACCACCCTTCATCAGCCAAGCTAGGTTGAATCCAGTGGCATAGTGAGCCCAGGACCCACGTCTGGGCATACTCGGCGCTCTTAGGGCAACAAAAGCAAACAAACACAAATGATGGACGGAATGCGGAACCAATCAAACATCCAACCCCAGACACAGATCTGGGTTTAATCCATCAATTCTTTTGCTCACTATGCCACCCCAATTTGGACCCAGCCATATGCAAATCATTCTTGACCCTGTTCCCCATGGGGACAGTCCAGCCTGAACTGAAAGGCCAGGTCCTCCCTGGACCGGAAATAAGCATCCTAGGACCGGTTTCTGGGTATCACCCTTCATCAGCCAAGCTAGCTTGGGTACACACCTGTGGCACCTACAAACCACACATTGGGGCCTGCAAAGGAAGCCTCAGGGCCTCCCGGCTTCAGCCAGCTCCCTCATGCTGCGGGAGCCAAAATTATTCCAGTCCTGGAGGGAGCAGCTATTTTTTTGCATGTCCCTCCAGGCAGAAGTATTATCTGTTGTGTTTCCTTGCTGGCAGGAACCGGCAGAAGCATGTTTAAATCTTCAGCTGGGTGGGAGCAGACTTTCCATCCCTGCCTGCACTCCTGCAGGAAGGGAAGGCATGTTTACTTTTATCTGTTGGGAGATTTCAAAATGCTGCCATCAGGCAGGAGCAAGAATATGATTTCCTGCATGTATCAGTGGGGGCAGGGGAACTCCTGTGGCTTGGGGCTGGGATGCCCGGTACCCAGTGATTGAGCCGGCTGGGTACCTCCCTGAGACTTTGAAGGCTCAGGGAGGGGGGCCATGTGCCCACTTATCTTTTACTTTCTTTTATGGCCCCAAGGGATTCAGGTCACCAAGGCCTTTTTAAGGCTCATGGAGGTTGCCATTACAGTCTGTGCGTTATGTAACCTTTATTGTGTTATCCAATGGTTTCCTTAGATTGCACCATCACCGCTTTTAGGCCGATCCAGTAGACCCATTACTAGGTTTTAGATTTGTTCTTTGGATTTTGCCAATACAGTTTCCAAGTATAACACCACATACCTATCACTGGGTTATCTGTTAGTCTCCTTGGATCGCACTAATACCTCTTCTGCATTTTAGCTGTAGTTCAACTACTGTAGTATATAGTGACTCTTCTTGGATAGCGCCATTATTTTTTCTGGGTATACTCGTTACTGGGCAGTCCATTGATTTCCTTGAGTTCTGTCATTAATGGACCACAGACTCCTCACTGGTTATCAATTGTCTTCATTGGAGTTGCACCCTTTAGATCCAGTACAATGGTATATAATGTCTCTTTTTTGGGTAGCACGATCTCCGACTTTGGTTATGCCCCAAAGACCCGTACTGAATTATCTATTGGTTTCCTTGGTTCTGGGTGTAATTCGGGGTGTACCCCTTATAATATGTAGTGTTCGCTTAACAATGCCTCGAGAAGTTCTAATGCTCATTGGTGGACTCCATATAGTATTTGCTGGTTGCTTGGCAGGGCCTCCATGGTGTGGGCCTCTGCCGGTCCTGGATGGAATTCATATGGTATTTGCTGGTTGCTTGACAGTGAGCCTGAGCGTGAGCCTTAGTTACTCAGGTTAAACCATTGTCAAATATTAAACGTAGACCCTATTTACTCACATCAGTGGGGTCTTGAGGCTCTCTATACAGATTTCCTTAAGATGATATGAAACAACACGAGGGACTCTTCCCATTACAATGCAGCGTTGTAACAAGAAGGAAAAGCGAATTAAACAAACAAGTGTACTTAAGTCTAAGTGTAAAATCCTTTACAGAATTAGTTAGTGCTCCTCGTTTATTTTTGAAGTGGGGCGGTGGTGGGTACCATTGAAGTGATAAGTCCTCCTCTACCCCCATTCCTGATAGTTACTGCAGTTACCAAAAAAATACTGAACTAAAACTACACCTGCATGAGGTGAGTAATTGGAGCTTCATCAAGTTTTGGGGACAATTAAACCTTGGGTGTTAATTGTGCTGTTTGTGCTTAACGCCCATCCTCCCTCTTCCGGCAGCCTACAGACATGTAGGTGTGACATCTGTGGATCTACAATGTATGGGCCTATGCTCGGCGCCATTTACCCCCGTCACTTCTCTAGCAAGTGTTTTGGTTCATGATCTCAACTATTCAGTTTGCCTTACCCTCCTCCCAAACCTGTTGAACCTTCTACCTTTCCTAGAACCACGAACCCACCTACACACAGAGCAACGTTTTGCTCGTGGTTCCAAGGCGAAGGAGATGTTACTTGTAAGACGTAGGTCATTATTTACTCTAATGTAGTTGCAGTTCCTTAATATAGAGTGTTACCTCAGCAACTGGTGAAGTTGCTATGGAAATGCAATCACGTCAACACTGCAAAATAAATGTTTGATATAAGCAATTACCGTAACTGTGGCTGCAATAAATAAAGCAGTATACTATTGCCTTCAGTTTTATTAGTGTTTGCTGCCATCGCGTGTTTATATTGTGAAGTACTACACAAACACATATGGACTAAAAGTTCGAAGTGATCGCTTCGTTAGGCTTGTAAACCATCCAGAGTTGCTTTTTAGGGGCGAGCGCATAGGGCTCCCTCCCTCTTCTAATCTCACTTATGGGGGATTTGAACCACGCCCATGTTACGTCAGTCACTTTCATTGGTTTGTGAGCTTGCCTTTTAAAATCCGCTTGTTTTCGTTGGTAAAAGGCATGCATACATCATGCCTTTTCGGGTGCTTAGCCCTCTTTGAGCGCACCGGTAAACTACTGGAAACACACGAGGCTCCATGTTTCTGGACTACTTTTTCTCTTTATTTCGTAGTGCGAGCACGATCGGTCTTGTTTTTTTTCTTCATTTAATGTGGCAAAAAAAGTCCGGTTATGATTTTTACAATGCTAATATCTCTAACTCGACGTAATGCGAGACCCGTTGCATTGCAAATGCTTGTTTTGTTTGCTTGGAGGTTTAAGGAGACAACAGTGTTAGGGGAGATAGAGGATCTGACATGTATCAGCAAGCAATATAGAGTTTGCAGTGAAAAGTGGAACTAGCACCAGCAAAGCCAATAGGTTTACCGTTGTCAAACCCACGATGATTTTCATTGGAACAAATGTGCAATATACAATAATGGTTTAAAAGTAATAACAATTAAAAATACTACCATCTCACAGTAGCTTGCATATGTGTGCAAAATAAAAGTAAAAACTGACCCACTGCAAATAAACTAAAAAAGTGAAAGCAGAAATGGGCCCACCAGCAGTGGTGTTGTAGTGAACTTTTTTTTTAAGTGGATGGCACTTGGGCAATACAAAACACCGTCACAGAGTGATAAGAGCCAATGGTTGAATGGGTTGATCCATTGCTCCATGCTATATTCTATATATATGTGGATGAAGCAAAATAAGAATAACACGAGCAGACTTATGGACCTTATGGATGAAGAGGGCTCACAAAAGCCTTGAATGCTTGTATATATATATATATATATATATATATTTTTTTAAATACAAAGACAAAGGTTACAGGGAAACACACTTTTTTTAACCCACCCCCTTTTTGTTTCATTTTGAATGGGTCTTCCTGGGCTGGGAGGGTGGAGGGCCTGCCTTCA
This sequence comes from Pleurodeles waltl, assembly GCF_031143425.1. Lineage (NCBI taxonomy): Eukaryota > Metazoa > Chordata > Amphibia > Caudata > Salamandridae > Pleurodeles > Pleurodeles waltl. The sequence continues at coordinate 1,864,998,653 of NC_090440.1, forward strand.
CACAAAGGACTGCCACACCCCCTACTGGGACCTTGGCAGACAGGATTGAGCTGAAAGGGGACCTGGTGCACTTCTAAGCCACTCTTGAAAGTTTCCCCCACTTCAAAGGCACATTTGGGTATGTAAACAGGGCCTCTGCCCCTACCAACTCAGACACTTCTTGGAGAAGAAACTTGAAACCAGAAACTGCATCCTGCCAAGAATTGCCTGGCTGCCCAAAGGTCTCACCTGAGTGCTTTCTGTGAAGGACTGCTGCCTTTCTGTTGCCCTGCTGCCTTGCTGCCCGACTTTGCAATGAGAAGATCGATGCAGCCCCAGCGTAGCGACTTGCAATTCGACGCACGGCCCACTGGATCGATGCACATCCGTGCTGGAATGACGCAGCCCAACTTCCGGAGAGGAATCGACTCAGCGGCTGCAGTGCAGTAGAAAATTTGACGCAACACCCACTGGATCGACGCAGCTCCTGTGACTTTGTCCTGCCAGTGCAGGAAATCCACGCACCATTCCCAGGGCGTCTGAAAACCCCGCAACCCGAAGAGGATCCACAACCGAGCGCTGGAAATTGACGCACAGCCGTTCCTGCGTGAAAACTAAACAACGCATTGTCATGTGCGGCTGAGAAATCAACGCACACCCCTTTGTTTCCACGCATCTCCTCCTCTGTGGTTCTTTGCGGAGATGTTTCACGCGAACCAGGTACTTTGTGCTTGAAAGAGACTTTGTTTGCTTTTAAAGGACTTAAGACTCTTTATATCACTTTTCAGTGATATCTCACATATACTTATTGCATTTTAATCGCTTTGACCTGCATCTTATCAGATAAATATTATATATATTTCTAAACACTGTGTGGTGTATTTTTGTGGTGCTATATGGTGTTATTGCATGATTTATTGCAGAAATACTTTACACATTGCCTTCTAAGTTAAGCCTGACTGCTCAGTGCCAAGCTACCAGAGGGTGGGCCCAGGATAATTTGGATTGTGTGTGACTTACCCTGACTAGAGTGAGGGTCCTTGCTTGGACATGGGGTAACCTGACCGCCAACCAAAGACCCCATTTCTAACACAGATGTTAACATAGAAATCAAACCAGCAGACAAAGGAGGGAATATCATGGTGCCCAATAAACAAGATTACGTGAAGGAAGCGATCTGACAACTCTCAGATACATGTTACAAATAGATAAAGTCTAATCCAACAGAACACTTACGAGAATCACAACAGCAGTGACTTGCACAGTGGGAATATCTAATTGATCCTTGTTGGACCTGGCTTTTTGACAGGGTCATCCCCAAACTTTTTGCCTCCTTCCTCCTATTTTTTCGGACCTGTTGTTGTTGGCTTTTGACCTCTGGGCACTTTACCACTGCTAACCAGTGCTAAAGTGCATATGCTCTCTGTGTAAATTGTACTACTGATTGGTTTATCCATGATTGACTATTTAATTTACTTGTAAGTCCCTGGTAGAGTGCACTACATGTGCCTAGGGCAGGTAGATTAAATGCTACTAGTGGGCCTGCAGCACTGGTTGTGCCACCCACCTCAGTAGCCCCTTAACCTTGTCTCAGGCCTGCCATTGCAAGGCCTGTGTGTGCAGTTTCACTGCCACTTCGACTTGGCATTTAAAGGTACTTGCCAAGCCTAGAACTCCCCTTATTCAATACATAAGTCACTCCTAATGTGTGCCCTAGGTAACCCCTAGAGCAGGGTGCTGTGTGGGTAAAAGGCAGGACATGTACTTGTGTGGTTATATGTCCTGGTAGTGTAAAACTCCTAAATTCGTTTTTACACTACTGTGAGGCCTGCTCCCTTCATAGGCTAACATTGGGGCTGCTCTCAAACATTGTTGAAGTGGCAGCTGCTGATCTGAAAGGAGCAGGAAGGTCATATTTAGTATGGCCAGAATGGTAATATAAAATCCTGCTGACTGGTGAAGTCGGATTTAATATTACTATTCTAGAAATGCCACTTTTAGAAAGTGAGCATTTCTTTACACTAAAACCTTGTTGTGCCCTTCAATCCACGTCTGGCTAGGTTTAGTTGACAGCTCCTTGTGCTTTCACTCAGACACACCCCAAACACAGGGTACTCACCCTCACTTGCATACATCTGCATTTTGAATGGGTCTTCCTGGGCTGGGAGGGTGGAGGGCCTGCCCTCACACAAAGGACTGCCACACCCCCTACTGGGACCCTGGCAGACAGGGTTGAACTGAAAGGGGGCTTGGTGCATTTCTTAGACACTCTTTGAAGTCACCCCCACTTCAAAGGCACAACTTAGTATAAAACAGGGCCTCTGCCCTACCTCATCAGACACTTGCTGGAGAAGAAACCTGAACCAGAAACTACATCCTGCCAAGAAGAACTGCCTGGCTGCTCAAAGGACTCACCTGTCTGCTTTTCTACAAAGGACTGCTGCCTTGCTGTTGGCCTGCTGCCTTGCTGAACTGCCTGGCTGCTCAAAGGACTCACCTGTCTGCTTTTCTACAAAGGACTGCTGCCTTGCTGTTGGCCTGCTGCCTTGCTGAACTCTTGTCTGGCTGTAAAAGTGCTCTCCAAGGGCTTGGATAGAGCTTGCCTCCTGTTCCCTGAAGTCTCAGGACCAAAAAGACTTCTCGCTTTCACTTGGACGCTCCGTGCGCCGAAATTTTCGACGCACAGCTTGCTCTGCGGCAAGAAAAACGCCGCACACCGACGCTGATCGACGCGACGCCTTCGGGACGACCGAAACTTTGACGCACGGCCTCGCAAGGACAACGCCGCCCGACTTCTAAGAAGAAATCGACGCGACGCCTACCGTGAGCTCGAAACTTTGACGCACGGCCTCGCAAGGACAACGCCGCCCGACTTCCAAGGAGAAATCGACGCAACGCCTGCCGTGAGATCGAAACTTCGACGCGCAGCCCCGCAGAACGACGCGCAGCCGGAAAACAAGCAGGAGAATCCACGCACAGACCCGGGCCATCTGGTAATCCCCGCGATCCACAGAAAGAGACTGTCCGCGCACCGGAAAACAACGCACGATTTCCCCGCGTGGAAAAATAACGACGCAAGTCTGTGTGTGCTGGGGAGAAATCGACGCACACACCATTTTTCCACGTATCTCTTCTCCTCCCACCAGAAACCAGGTACTTTGTCCTTGAAAGACACTTTATTTGCTTTTTAAAGACTTAAGACACTTTATATCACTTTTCAGTGATATCTTTACAAATTCATGTTGCAACTTTGATCGTTTTGACCTGCAAATACCCAGATAAATATTATATATTTTTCTAAACGCTGTGTGGTGTATTTTTGTGGTGTTATATTATGGTATTGTATGATTTATTGCACAAATGCTTTACACATTGCCTTCTAAGTTAAGCCTGACTGCTCGTGCCAAGCTACCGGAGGGTGAGCACAGGCTGATTTTGGATTGTGTGTGACTTACCCTGACTAGAGTAAGGGTTCTTGCTTGGACAGAGGGCAACCTGACTGTCAACCAAAAACTCAATTTCTAACAATCCTGACGAAGCAAAATAAATGACAATAGTACACCCCATAATCCCCACTCCATATCTTTTACCCAAAATACATAAAAGCACAACCGACCCTCCAGGAAGACCTATTATCTCAGGGTCCCTGATGGAGCCAATGTCAAATTACATAGATCATTTCCTGGCCCCTTTAGTACGAGATCTAAATTCATACCTATGAGACACAGGAGATTTACTGTAACATTTGGAAGGAAACCCTTGGCAAAACACGTACAAATTAACAACCATGGATGTGGTGGCTTTGTACACGAATATTGAACATTATATATGTGTTAAGGCATGTGAACACTTTTTGCAACAGCAAAACATTCAATACCATCAAAATAATCGCATGTTACTGTAAATGATTCAAATGTGCTTTAAAAATAACCATTTACTTTTCAGTCAGCAATTGTATTTACAAGTGAAGGCACTGGCATCGGATTTTCTTTTTCTCAAAATTTTTGAAATTTAACCATGGTTTGATTTGAACAACAAATAGCGTGGTCTGTTAACGATGAAAATGTGCAAAAAGTAGTCATCTGGCTCAGATTCATAGACAGTCTTCTTTTGATTTGGGAAAGGACAGAATTGGAATTTAGGGAGTACTTTGAACGATTAAACAACAATTGTGCACATCCGAGTTTCACTTTTGACTGTCGTGTCTGGGCACACAATGCTTGGTTTAACACAAGAAAGATAACACTGCACGCTTTCTGTTGGTGACTCTGGAACAACGGTCGGGGTCCTTTGCCCCTAAGACTCTGTCCTCTACTGACCACTCCCATTGTCCGTGCCCCATTTATTGATTCTCGCACGTGACCCATGGGCCACGCCATAATACACAAAGAGAAGGGGTTGCGTCCTCAACACCCCTCTTGACTGCAATTTCATGGTACAGCACGCGTACCCGTTCCGTCACTGGTGTGACACTACATCCCTCCCAAAAACTGCAAAACAAAACAAACAGTTCTGAACCAACAGCAAAAATTACAATCATCACTTATTTATACTAAATGATCTTGCAGTCTTGTAGAAGGTGTGGGGTTGCTTCTCAAACGATATCGTGACTGGGGCGCTCATGACTGGGGTACTGTCGGGCCTAGAGGGTACCTGGTCATTGCCAACAGAGTCATCATTAGGCAGAGGTTTATTGGGTCCACTGTACTCTGAGGCCTCTTCAGACTTTGCCGTACAGGAATCATTTTCTATGTCATCATCAGGTACCACCACAGGAGGTTGAAACTTTTTTAAACCAAGAGACATTTCGAGCAATCTGTTCCGACCCCCTTTTCGCCACCACTAGGGATCCTTGGTGCCTAGTAACTGTCCAGGGTGTGTCCTCAAACGGCAGCCAAAACTTGCTGCCAGGGAACCTATCTCGGACAAGTACACAATCTCCGACTAGCAAATTTGACGGATGTGATCGCATGTGATGACTCGCCATCTTGTTAGACTGCTTCCTCTTAGAATATTCTTGGTCTTCATTCATAGGGGATAGGCTTCCAAGACTCATGATGTGGGATGACATCTGTCACCACACGGCCCATTGAAAGGTGACTAGGCGCTACTCCAGTTGTGGAGTGTGGGGTCAGATGATAATCACGGAGAAAAGAATACACTGCCCTCTCCGGTGTTTCACTCTTGGCTACTGCAATACAGACCACTTTTTTCAAACATCTCATAAATCTTTCAACCTCTCCATTGGCTTGAGGCCATTGGCGTGTGATCTTTCAGTGTTTTATACCCAATGAACCCAAGTATTCTGCAAATTCATTCCCATGAAATGGGGGACCATTATCAGTCCTAACATCTCTGACTAGTCCATGGGTGGGAAATACCTTCTCCATCTTTGGGATCACTTCCGCTGCTGTCAGGGTTCTGACTAGTTCCACCTCCGGGTAGCGAGAATAGTCGTCGATCATTACCATCATGTGATTGCCATTAGGTAAGCGCCCAAACTCAAGACTGACTGATACCCAGGGTTTGTGAGGTTGTTTCTCTGTCTCTATTGGGACAGGCGCATTAGGCTCCCCAGTTGCTTGACACCAATGGCAGGTACGTACCAACTCTTCGACTTTCTCATCTATCATCAGAAACCACACTTTGGTTCTCAATCTACTCTTGGTCTTCACCATCCCTTGGTGACCAGCATGAGCTAACTGAACCGCTCGGTTAGGGAGGCTGGATGGGATCACCCACCGTTGCCCATTATTCTGCTTGAATTTCCTGTAGGATGACTGCCCCCAGCCCCGTCGGGCTGGCATCCACGGCTATTGTGGTCTCTCGTTGGAGGTTGAAGTATCGCAGTGTGGTATCTGCAGACAACACCTCTTTTGTTGCTTTGAAGGCATTTTCCCGGGCCGGACCCCATGACTACGCCGTCGCAGCTTTGGTGAGGTCCCTCAGGGGTTGGGTTAGTGACGTGAGGTCTTTGATAAAACGGCCACAGTAATTCACCATGCCTAAGAAGCTTCGGACCTCTGTAACAGTCATCGGAGCAAGAGCGTTCTTCATGTCTGCCACTTTATCGGGGTCAGGAGCAACCCCTTTTGATGAAAATGTGTACCCAAAGAATTGTATTTTCTCTTTCAAAAACTCACATTTCTCCTTGTGAAGGGTGAGACCAGAGTCATGGATGCGTTGAAGAACTTTCTTGAGCTGGGTATGATGTTCTTGAATGGTCTTGGCATAGATCAAAATATCGTCACTGACATTGACGACACCTGTCAGGTCTCTCAGTAGCTCCCGTGTGGTGTTTTAAAAAACTTCTGCCACACTCAAGATCCCCAAAATTCAACCTCTTGTATCGGCGAAGTCCAATATGGGTGGAAAAGGTCGTAATGTACCTAGACTCCTCCGCCAGGACTAACTGGTGGCATCCAGACCTTAAATCAAGTTTTGAAAACCACTTTGCTTCACTCAACTCTCCAATGAAGTCATCAATAGTAGGAGTAATGTGTTGTTCTCTTTTTATGGCAGCATTAGGTAGTCTTATGTCGACACAAATCCTGACCTCCCCCGGTTGTTTAGGTTTCTTGGCCACTACAATCGCGGATACCCATGGTGTGGGGCCATCTACTTTTTCGATGATCCCCGCAGTTTCTAGTTTAGTTAGTTCTCTCTCAACAAGGGGTCTGAGGTGGAATGCTATCCGTTGTTGTCTTAGAGCCACTGGTTGGACTGATCGGTCAGTATGCAAAGTGATTTCTTTGTTCTTTAGACACCCTATGCCTTCAAAAATGTGGGCGAACGACTCTAAAATGTCACAGAGAGACTTAACGTAGACTCTGAATGTGAATGTCACAATACCTAAGGCTTCAGCCGTGTAACATCCTAGAAGGGTGCACTGGCCTTCCTCAGCTACGTATATGTACGCCTCAGTTTCTTGAGACCCATGTGATACAGTGGTGTGGAATCTCCTTTTCATGGTGAGTGGTTGTGCATGTCCATATGCGAACACTTTGATGTGTATCGGCGTCAGTAGCGGGAGCGGTTTCAGAGTTTGGTACGACACCTGTGACATGACGTTGATGGACGCTCCAGTGTCCACTATGACCACCACCGGACACCTTGCTACTTGCATCTTGCACTTGGGCAACCTTTCATGTCTCTGTGTAGCAGTGCTGACAGTGAAGAGTGAATTAACTACTTGTGTCTCGTCTTCATCATCATCCATGTCACTGCCACACGACTGTACTTCAATTGCAGTATTTACTGTGGTAGGAGTCACTAATCCTTTTGCTGATCAGCACACTTTAACGAAGTGATTGAGCTTTCCGCATCCTGCACACTTCTTACCTTTGGCCGGACAACTAGCCATGGGATGGGTCAGACCTCTGCATCTCCCACATGTTCTCCATGACGGTGTTGGGCTCTCAGGTCTTAGCTAGGAGGAGGTTAGCATAAAGGCAGCAGCCTGTTCAGTTTTGATCGGGGTCTAGAGGGCAGCCTCCATGTGGGAGGCTCTAACCTTTGACAATTCTTTTGTCCTCCCCATTGTCAGGATGTCTGCTAGGGAGCGCCCTGATTCCTGTAGGATGCGTTCTCTTAATTTGGAAGACACACATCACTGAATGATTTGGCCTTGAATTTCATTGTTTTCGTTGTAGAACGCACACATAGTAGCAAGTTCTTTTTACCTCATATAGAACATGTCAATTGACTCTTCTGTGTGTTGGCGAGCTTGCCTAAATACGAACCTCTCATAGTCAACGTTGACCATTGGCACAAAATGTGCTTGCAGCGCTGCGATGAGTGTTAAGTGCGTCTTTGGCTCTGCTTCAACTATCATTTTGGATATGCAATGTATATCCTTTCCACCTAAGTGCACCAGCACGGCCCTTTTTTGTTCATCTTCAGTCTTTGTGGCCTCGAAGTAAAACATTAAGCGCTCCACCTAATCATCCAACTGAGAGGCTTGTGCAAACAGGGCACCCTCCACTATGAATGGCTCAATGGGGGGTAATGACTTCATCGTGTGGCCGCTGTGTGCCTGGCGGCTGACAGTCTCTTACTGATGAGGCCAAAAGTCTTCTCAATGGCCTCTCTAACTGTTGGGAGGGGGCAGCAGCACAGGGGTATGGCTCTGGTGGCCTGGGAGGGGGAACCAGCTTAGCAGGGCTCACTCCAACCATGTATCAGTGTCTCTGTTTCAAAGCTGCACTATTCCTTTAAGATAGGACCCGGGGCGTGGCCTGCCAAAACTCAGCCTGGAAATAAAATAAAAGGGCCTGTGTGCCTTTAAGACAGTCCAGGGGGCATGGTCAGCCACTGTTCGGTGCACTGGAGGTGTGGCCAGCTGGCCTGCAATGGTGGGTTGCCTTCATCAAAGAACATGAGGCACAATGAGATTGGGAGCGTGGCTAGCCGCATCTTACCGGCAGGTGTCCGTTATTGAAGTTGGAGAGGCTCGAGACCAGAGCTGAGGCACTCCTTAAACATCTGATGCCTGGGAGCAGGCAGCAGTGGAGGCCGAGGCATGAGCACTGCGCGCTACAGGGTGTAATGAGCGGCCGCCTCGCTGAATGCAGGTCGGTGTGTTAACCCCTCATCGCCAGTGTTGTGTCTGTTCGCACGATGCTTGGTTTAACACAATAAAGATAACACTGCACACTTTCTGTTGGTGAAGCTAGAACAACGGTTGTGGTCCTTTGCCCCTACAACTCTGTCCTCTACTGACCACTTCCATTGTCCGCGCCCCGTTTATTGATTCTTACACATGACCCATGGGCCACACCATAATACACAAAGAAAAGGGGTTGCGTCTTCTCTCAACAGCAATTCCATGGTAGTGCACGCGTCCCCATTCCATCACAGGCGCAACACTACATTGACATCAGCAGTACTAGAGTGACATTTTTTGACAGAAATCTTTGTCAGAAATAACCAAGTTCAGACCACCCTTCATAGAAAAGCCACTAACTCAGAGTTACATGCGGACATTTTCACCCTCCCAGCATGAAATGCAATATTCTTTACAGTGAGTTTCTCAGGATCAAAAAATCTGTTCAGAGCCCACGGAATATAACAGACAACTTGCGGCCACTGCACAGAGATTTGGGATGAGAAAATACCCCCCTCGGTGCATTAAAACTACAAAAGAGAAAGTGAAAGACATCAGCAGAATAGCACTTATATACAAGAAGAAGGCCAAAGTGGACTAAGAAAATAAAATTAGATTCATTGCAACATACTCAACAGAAGCAGGATAAATTCATAAAATGTTGACTAAGCACTGGGCCGTGTTAAAAAAGGACCCAACTATTGCCACGCTAATTGGGGACCTTTAGGATGACACCAAGCTTAAGAGACGGATTGGTGAGGAGTCACTTCAGTAACCAAACCAAGACCTGGCTACAAAAAACAAGTTTTCGGAATGTATGAGTTGCAAAATTGGAGTAAGTAAACAAGATTATCTCACAGGCAATGGACAAGTCAAATTGATAAAACATCACAATATATGCAGAAGTCTTTTTACCATCATTGTAATCAAATGTCCTTGTGGGTTGAAATATGTTAGTAGCACAGTGTGTGAGACAAGAGAACACATTTTGGAACATATCCGGGCCACCATGATTCTGAACAGGAGCTATGCTGTGTCCAAATACATGGAATTGGCACATAACAGTGAGTGGTACCAACTCAAGTACTATGCCATTGCTCATGTAGCAGAAATGGAATGGGGGGACAGAGAAAAAACCCTCCGACAGAGAGTGTTGAGACACATTATGGAGATGCGGTCTCTTACTCCACTCGGTTTGAATTCAGATGAAGAACTACATGGGCACTTCTTATAAGACACACATAGCCAATTGGGAGCATATGGATAATCTGCCATTGGTTTCCATGTGTATATATATTTTTAACCAAAATGGGATGTTATATTTCGACATTGTTTAACCAACTCCATATAAGAAATATTCGCATTATTATCATATATAATTGGGAATACGGGAATCATTGACTGGGATTCCCAATGTGAACGTGTAAGCAAGGATACATTGTAGTTGGTGACAATGAGAAAAGCAAGGGAGAACAGGCAATTTCAATTGTATCAATACACACACACAAGGGTACAATTGTAATAGTTCCTGCAATGGTTGATAGGGATCATTTGCTCTAGGATCTTTAGGGGGTGGCACTGTGTATCAAAATTCAGAGTTAAAGGTATGGTAGGTGTACCAAAACAAGCAATATACTTAGAGAGCAATCTGGCATTCTCTTAGTTTTAGTCTATCCTTGTACTTATGTGGATGAGTGTGCTTTGTTTTATATAAGTATATAATTGTATTTGTTCATTTGAGATAGGTACAACACAAACAACTTTTTCAAATAGGTGTTTTCTTAGTATAGGCATAAGAGCAATACAAAATATGGGCACTAGAACGCAGCATTTTTTATGCCTTTCAGTGAAGATACCGGCATTTGTAAACTGGGCTGGCATATGGTCACTGGCTGATATCATGTCTCCATGATCTAATAGCGAATGGGGCAAACCACAAAGTATCTACTGTTGCACACACCCCAGGGAACCAGACCTCGACACAATACTCATCAAAATATCATATAGGAATGTGAGTCACTTCTAGAATAAAGGTTATAAATGATTATAGGTTGATATGTGACTGAGTCGATCTGTGATAGGCCGATCTGTGACTGAGGGTACCAGAATGAAATGGGGAAGCATGTCGAGCAATAAGCTAAGGAACTGTCGGTAATGTGAATAATGCAAGCCCGTATTCTTTGAAAATTAGTGTTGCTCAATTGATGGAATGAATTTGTGTACTTAGGGTTGTAAACAGTATTTTCACTAATGTTTTTTTTTCGGTGCACACCACACATAGAGATGTATATAAACACAAATGAGGAACTAAGTTAATTATGCCTGTGATCAAAATCCAGATGATTGAAACTCGATGGACGTTGTTGTTGCCGAACCAAGTGCATTTGAAATAAAGCAAGAAGGATTACAGATGACTTTGAGTGCGGTCTTTTCTTCCGAAGAATTGGGGGAGTTAGAGTCTGTATATATTTCAGCTAGTCCAACTGAGGACCAGCACCACAGTGAATTCAATAGGTGCGCTGCTTATGTGGCGCGGCCTTGTGCACCGCGCTGCTTGCTCCATCACCACTCACGCAAGCACCACGCAGACATTGTAGAGGGGTACTATGAGTGACTGCCGGGTCAGCAGCACTTCGCTTTATTTTAAGGCCTTGGTCAGCGACTCGGCCCGGCCCTCTTGCCCTATTGCTGCAACATTGTACGGGAGAGCCCGGGTGGCTCTCTACATCCCTCCCAGGTTTTGCCCCAGCAACGCATCCCCATACAGTGCAGACTGCCCAGCAGGGCAGATAACGGATAGCAAAATAAGGAAAAGTAGGAATAAGAAAAGAGAGTCATGAAAAAATAAGATTAGAAGCATACGGAACCCATGGAGTCCTAGACAGCAGCAGACTTCTTAGCACATGAAGGCCCTCATTATAACCTTGGCGGTAAATGCCGCCTACCGCCGTGCTGACGGCCGCCAACATACGGTGACCGCAGAGGTATACCGATATGGGTATTATGACCCACACAGAGAAATCCACCACTATACAGACACCCACACAAGTTCGCCAGACTAAAGGTCAGTGATAAACTGGCAGTACCAAAACCCACACCGTTACGCCAACAGGAATATGCCCACAGTATCAGGACCCACGAATCACCGCAGCAGTCTTTCAACCGCGGTAAACCATTGGCGTTACACACCGCCGCGCTCAAAATACACACACACTAACAAAACTACACCACATTGGACAATTCAAACTACACACACCGTGGTGGCGGTTTCTTCATTAGGGCGGCAGGGCTCTGCCCCAGCTTCAATTCCTGTATCATTCATAACAGTGTGACCCTCGCTCTGCGCAAGGGTCAGGCAAAACTACAGGCACTTTTGTAAGACAAATGTGCTGAAGCGCATGTGCTGGCCGTCGCAGGATTTATAGGGCTTACCTGATCCCAGCCCTGGCCTCCGGCAGCTCACAACACTGTAAGGCACTGCCTCTTATGACGCACTGAAGCCTCGGTGAAAGAAAACAGCCTGGGCGCTGTAGCATATGCCCTGGGTTTCGAAAGCTGGCTGTCAATCAGCAAGGCTGTGTAGCACTGCAGCCCTTTGTCACAGGGTGGGTGGGAACAAGCCTCCATGGCCCCACCTCATTCTGGGAGTAGCTGGGAAAGGATTGAGTTCTAGTCACTGCTGCTGTCTTCAAGCCATGGGAGAGCTCTCCCAGGGCAGGACCAATGATTAGCCACGGCGACAACATCACAAGCAGTACTCTACCCACAGTGTGCAAGGGACAGAGCTTCCACTGTTGTTATGACACGGGCACTGCGGGCTTACAACAATCAAAGTCCACACCTTGAAAGGAAAGTATGTTCATCTCACGCAAATCCCTTGAACAGGAGCCCGGGCTGTGCATACCTTGCTCTGCTATCCTGCCCTGAACAGCTATAGGTGCGAAAGAGACCAGAGCATAAGTAATCTACAAAGTGCTAAGTCTTTGTAGCCTTCTCAGCCCAGAGGCACCATTTAGTTGTTTTCTTATTTGCTTAATGTACTCAAAACTTCACCTTAATGTCGGCGAGCTACAAACAGGTGAAATGGGTCCATGCCTTCTGCAGCGCTGGAGCATCAATAATGACTGCACAGCCCATTCCCACTGGAGGAATCAACAGCCAATCACACGCAGCCAGCCCAGTGCCATTAACCAGAGGCGCTGTGTGCTGAGATTCCGCACTGCATCCGACTGATGTGTGGGCGCAGTGCGGAAAAAATCACGGCTATAAAAGGGAATGTGCATGTGATATTTATTGCCACTTATGAACATTTAGTAACAGTCAGCTAATTATAGAGGCAAACGTGCAGCTGATTTTATGCTAATATTTCTCTTGTTAATGCTAGATTATGTTTAATGACTAGACCCTCATAAAAGATCTGGTCACCTTTGTAATTCTAAACAGTGACCTGTAACATGCGATTTTCAAACAATCTCATTCTCCATATGGGTCGGAATTTAAAAACCCTCAAACATTGTACATTGATGCACGCTTAGAAACGTCAGTATCACATCTTATTTGGGTCTAAATCCTCAAAGAGTGACTGGATGATTTACAAGTATGAGTGATCAACTGAGTTCATCCTTAGGCAGGAGATTGACTACTTGAGTTATGAGTGAGGCAATAAGAGCGTGATCGTGCAAATTAATCGCCAACCGAGTGAATGAGTCAGTGAATGGGTGAGTATGGTAGTAGGTGAGTGAGTTATCAGTGAGTGGCTAAGTAGATGAGTGACTTGATGGATAAGTGATTGCGTGAGTGGACAAAAGGATGCCTGAGGGAGGGAGTGACTGGGAGCCTTTTATGAAAGAGAGAGAAAAAGAAAGAGTGTGTGTGAGAGAGTGTGTGGGTTATATCATAAACTTCTCTTTGGAGACCATACAAGCAGTCCTAGGCAAACAGTGCTGGTTGTAGAAGTACTGTACTTTAATATTTATATAGCGCGTACTACCCCTGTGTAGGGCACTGATACTGCCTAAGCTGCACGTTTATGGAGGTGGAGGTTGTCGGTCATTAGCTAAATGGAGCTTTCTGTACTGCCTATAAGCAGCAGCTGAGCAGTTCCTGCCAAGCTTTTTTCATTTTTTTCTAGGGAGGAGGACATAACCTGGACCCCACGTTTATCCATTAAGCTTGCTTGCTTTGTTCTCTTCATAAAAGTCAAGCCCAACTTTTACACCCCACCACTTTCAAATGTCACCAGCCACCACTGCCCTTGCGCCGAGCGAGGGTCACACTGTTACGAATGATGTAGGAATTGAAGCTGGGGCGGAGCCCTGCCGCCCTAATGAAGAAACCGCCACTGGCACTGACCCAAATTAACGCTTAATTTTTAATTTTAAACATGACCCACCGGGCCTAATTAGGTTTGATGATTGCTGTAAAGTGGAGGAGAGCTGCTGGGACGGCTGCTCTTCTGTGGGTGTGCAGCTGCACCGGTGTCTTGACAGGTTGTTTACTTGCATTTTGACACACTGTGGCTCACGCAGTCCTGGTGCTTATACACAAGGGAGAGACGTGTGGTAGTCTCTTTCCCAGAAGTCTAACCTAGGTGATACGTCCACATCCTAGCGCCTAAGAACAGCAGAAAGCCCTCGGAAGCAGACCTTGCCAGCTGCCGTGTACGAGCAGCTGAGAGCAAGGCGCCCCTCTCACGCCCTCAGGAGTCCTCAGTGGAACAGGCCTCAGTGAAAACATATTTTTGTACTGATTTTGTTTCATTTTTTTTGTGCTTTTCAATATGAGGCACAGATGAGCCATGAAAATCAAGAAACCAATGTGAAATAAAAGAATGTTACATGGGTTAATGCATCTGCTGCGGAGAGCTATGCATAACAGCCTAGTGAAGCCGACTCTGTCATTCATCCTTCCGACGTCCATAAAAGAGTGACATTAAGTTGTGTAATGACATGCTATGTTATTTCATATTATAGGTTTACATCATTGTCTTTTTCATGCAGGTGTCATACCTTCACAACATCTTTTTTGAATATGACAGACTGAGCAGGATAGGGCAGGTGTAGTTCACACTCCCCTTTCCCAGCAGCTCCTTGGACAGAAGCAGTTCACTTTTACTTGAAATGGAAAAAAAGAAGTGCAGGTGCAGATTGTTTCTGAGAAATGACGGTTCTCTCCCTTTGAAAGTATTACGTTTTTCTGGTGAAGTGCAGATACTCTCCCTCTCAAAATAAATAAATGCTGGTACTTGGTACCGGACAGTACTGGCCCATTTAAAGCACTGCTTTTACTTGCAGTTCAGTCACTTTGCAATGCAGGGTACTTACATTTCAAATATTTTAGAAGTCAAATAATTGATGAGTCAGCACTGCATGTTTCATGTGTTTGCCATTCATCAGAGAATAGTATTTCTTCTGCTTGGGGGCTGAGGGGGCTTAACCGTGCGTATATTTTAAAACTGCCTCACCAGTTCGGCACACCGATTGACTTCCCTCCCGCACATAAGGACCCCTTATTAACACTCCACAGGTGTGTTTTGCACTCTCACAAAAGACCTCCTAGTGCATAATGACACTTTGGTTAAACCACTGTGCACTTTAAAAAAAATGTTGTTCCTCCGTGAGTGATCACCTCAAACTATGCTAGCATTGTTGAGACAACAAACCCCTCGCTCTCGTATAGCCCCTCACAACACCTCTCTGACTCTTTGCAGCTGCATTCCCATAGGAGTACTTTCCAGTCATGCAACAGAGGCAGCAACACCAGGACACTAGGCACTGATCCAAATTAACGCTTCAGAGGGCATCACACACTGCCTACTTCACTGCGTACTGCCACATGTTTTGTACTTGACTCCCTTTTTATGGGCGAGTGCAAAGCGCTCAGTCCCATGCTGTAATCTCTCTTTGGGCTTCTAACCCTACCTATGTCACGTCAGTCACTTTCATTGGTTCGTGGGCTTGCCTTTTAAAATCCACTTGCTTTCATTTGTGAAAGGCATGCATACGTCATGCCTTTTCCGGTGTTTAGCCCACCTACACAGCACCGGTAAACTACTGAAACCATTTGAGGCTCCATGTTTTCAGCATGGTTTCCAGACTACTTTATCTTTTTATTTTCCACGCAGCGCAATCACGCTGGGGTTTACATAGCGCAATCGCATTTGTTTTTTCAGTTTTCAATTTCAGCACGATCGCGCTGCATTTTACATAGCGCGATCTCGCTGTGTTTTTTTTCTTGTAATTTTTGTGGCAAGAAAAGTCCAGTTAGGAGTTTAACTCGCTAATAGCTCTAACTCGAGCAAATGCTAGACCCATTGCATTGCAAATGCTTGTTTGTTTTGTCACCCTGTCCTTATGTGCATTAGCATCATCTGGCGGAGGAGCAGAGGCACCGGCGATGGAGGGAGCTGCATCCCACATGGGCCTGGAGGCCGAATCCACCGAGGGTGAGGGCCCCAGTTGGACGGAGGGCGAGGGTAGCACCACGACGGAGACAGGAGGGGATACTACAGACAGCGACTCCTCCTCAGATGGAAGCTCCCTGGTGGTGGGTGTCACCTCTGTGCCCACCGCAAACAACAGGTACAGGCGCCACCTCCCCTACCAGCACCACCCTCCCAGCAGCCCCTCAGCATGTTTTCCGTGCCCATTTACCCAGGAGGGTGGGCATCTCCTTCGCCCCAGGCACCTGAGGCCCTGCCTCAGTCAGCCCTGCTGCCCTCAGTGAGGAGGCTATTGACCTCCTGAGATCTCTCACTGTTGGGCAGTCAACCATTCTGAATGCCATTCAAGGTGTCAAGAGGCATTTGCAACAAACAAATGCATACCTGGAGGGCATTCACTCTGGTGTGCGGCCCAACAGAGAGCATTTCAGGCTCTGGCCTCCGCACTGATGACAGCCATTGTCCATGTCTCTAGCCTCCCCCTTCCAACTTCCTCTACCCAGTCCCAATCCCCTCAACCCCAGCCTATCCCAAGCACACCTTCAGACCCGCATTCACCCAAATCAACACACAAAAGTGGCTCAGTCAAACACAAGCACCACACTTCATCTCACAGGCACTCACACAAGCACCATCCCCATGCAGACACACCAACATCCACTGCCTCCACTGTGTCCCCCTCCTCCTCCTCATCCACCTCCCTCCCAGTAGCATCTCCACTCACACCTGCATGCACTACATCCTCATCCACTACCTCCATCACCAGCACGCCCATCACTACTCACGCCTCACTGGCAGTCACCACCCCCACATCCATGCACACGTCCCCCGTGTCCTCTCCCACTGTGTCTGTGACCCCTCCTCCCAAAGTACACAAACGCAAGCACACATCCACCCAACAGCCATCCACGTCACAACAGCATCCAGCTCATGCACCTGCACCCAAACACAGCAGACTGACACCTCCTACAACAACTCCCTCTTCCTCCACTCCCAAACCTTCATCCTCTTCCCGCCCCAATGTCCCTAAGAAGCTTTTCCTAGCCAACAGTGATCTGTTCCCTCCCCCTCCCCCCTGTCCTTCCCCTCGGGCCAGGGTGGCCAAAACCCATCCCAGTACCTCAGCCACCAAGTCCACGTCTGCTGTGGTTCCTGCAGCTGTCAGAGGCTCAAAGGGGGCACCCCTCAGGCCAGCCAGTGTGCCACCAACCCCTGCCAAGGCAAAGAACATTCCGCCACCTGGCAAGGTGAAGATGGGGACAGCATCCAGTAAGGGGAAGGAGCCCCAACCACCCAGCAAGACCACCTCAAAGACTCCAGCTGCCAGAACCAAGGTGACACCACCATCTGCCAAGGGCAGGAAGGGGCACAAAACACCAGCCAAAGCACTTCAGCTGTCCGAGCCTGCAAGTGAAGGCCTGGTGGCTACCAGCACCGCCGTAAGCACTGCCACCTGCACTGTCGCAAGCACCATTACTGTCAGCAGCAGCAGCCCCAGTGGGAAGCCGTACGAGACTGCAGGAGAAGGGCTGGAGCCTCCCCCCACCACTGGCAGCACCGACACCTCCACCCCAGCCAGCACCGCCACCTGCACCGCCGCAAACCCCGCCGCAAGCACAGCCACCTGCACCGCTGACAGTAGCACCACTGCCAGCAACAGCAGCCCCAGTGGGCAGCCATCTGAGGCTGCAGGAGAAGGGCTGGAGCCTTCCCCCCACCACTCGCAGCACCCCACCAGCACTACCACCACTGTGCAGACGTAGCTGCCGGCAGATGGACTGTAGCCCTGCCTCCATGGACTATCATGCATCCTGACCACTGCAAATCTCGTGGGTCTGACACCCAGGTGAGGAACTGTGACCTGGCACCCTCCAAGTGCTGCATCACTGGACACAAAGCCCCCTCCAGAACCAGTGGAGAAAGGCATCCACTCACCCTATCCTTGGCAGGATGAAGCACACTGGGCACAAAGCCCCCTCCAGTACCCGTGGAGAAAGGCATCCACTCACCCTATCCTTGGCAGGATGAAGCACACTGGGCACAACGCCCCCTCCAGAACCAGTGGAGAAAGGCATCCACTCATCCTATCCTTGGCAGGATGAAGCACACTGGGCAAAAAGCCCCCTCCAGAACCAGTGGAAGAAGCCATCCACTTGAGAGACTGTGGCCTTGCACTCCCCAGGACCAAGCAGTGGGCAAACCACCCACTTGAGAGACTGAGGCTGTGCACTCCCCAGGACCAAGCAGTGGGCAAACCACCCACTAGAGAGACTGTGGCCTTGCACTCCCCAGGACCAAGCAGTGAGCAAACCACCCACTTGAGAGACTTGAGAGGCTGTGGCTTTGCACTCCCCAGGACCAAGCAGTGGGCAAATCACCCACTGGAGAGACTTGAGCTACTGTGGCCTTGCACTCCCCAGGACATCGCTGTGGGCATGGAGACCCCTCCAGGAGCAGTGGCGTTGTACCAACTTCCGGCTGAGATACCCCGCCCTACCCCGTCCCACTGAGGTGACTGTGTGTTTTCCACCTGATGCCCCTGCAGTGTTCTCTCTGTTTTTGAGGCAGGAGTCAAGTGTAGGCTTGGCCTATGTGTTATGGCCCAGTGGGCCACGGACTATTTTTGTGTGGACATAATCCCTCATTTTGTATATATTGTATATATTGTACATACTGTTTATTTATTTATGAACGTATTTCTCTAGAATTCTAATATTACACTAATTTGACTCAATTCCTTTTGTCCTTGCGTTCTTCCAGAGGGTTACGGGTTTATATGTAATGTTGTTGCATGTGTTTGTGTGTATAGTATTGGGGGTGATGGTGGGGGTGGGGATGTGGCATGTTGTGTGGGTGTGTCGCTATCGCCCCCCCGTCTTCTAGGCACTGTACTCAATGTGGACGTCGTCGTCGCCGTTGGTGCTCCTGATATATGAGAAGATACACCAGCATGGACAGGATGTGCAGCTCGGGCTCCATGGCGTCCAGGTTCTTCCTTGAGTTTCAAGAGGTGAGTGGTTTCCCTTCCAAGTACTGTTTCCGCCGTGCTTTTGATGGCGTTGGTATCGCTCCGGAAAAGCTGGTGGATGGGCGTGTTGTAATGGGGTGGGCGGTACAGTATCTTTCGCCTGGCTGTTGGTGGTTACCGCCGCAGTGTTTGTTGCTACCGCCCTGGCGGCCGGAGTGTTAAAGTGGCTGTATGAGTATGAGTCCCTTCCAAGTACGGTTTCCGCTGTGGTCATGATCCCATTTCGTTTACCGCTGGCCTGTTGGTGGTATTACTGCCACTTTAACACCGACTGCCAGGGTTGTAATGAGGGCCAAAGTCCTTTATTCTCTTCCTGGGTGGCGGGTTGGGTCACAGGAGATAATTCTCACTCCGACCCACTGGTTCGGCCTGTGCCATGCCATTGGCTGACGGCACCTGAGCTCGGCTACGAGTTCGTTGACTCGCCTACTCCTCATAACCCACAAATTCTCCACATTCTTCTTCAACCTCCTCTTCATCAGCTTCATCCCTGGTGCCATCACTGGAAGCCTTCACTCGTTTGAACCAGGATCAATTTGGAGTGACTCTTTGCTGTCCCTTCTGGGTGGTCACCATTGTGGCCCGCTGCTCCACCACCTTCCACGTTCCAAGGTTCATAGGGGGTCCGGAACTTCCATCCGGGATGTCTGTCCTTGAACACCATGGTGCCACCCACTTGAAGGTCAGGGTACTTTGTTCTCCTCCCGGCACTGGCTTTCTGATTGGTCCTTTGCCGTTTCTCCTGAGCAGTCTCCTGATCTAGCTTGTTGGGCCTCCACTGGGAGTCAGCAGGAATACAATCCCTTGAGGGCTGCTTGAACATCAAAACCACGGGAGCACAACCCGTGGTGCTATGAGGTATTTGCCAATATATGCTCCTAGAAACTGGTGCATGCACCCCTCTGCCTCGTCACCTTGCTCCACTCCAATCCTCAGGGCTCGGTTCAGGGTCTGCATGAAAGGTTCGACGTCCCAGTTGTCCTGAGGCCAGTGCGGGGTGATGCGGTGGTGACGTATTGCTAGGCGGTCAAGGTAATCTATAAATTCCTGCCCCTGAAATGGCGGGCCATTATCCGTCCATAGCTCCTAAGGGAGGCCAAACAGGGCAAAGGTCTTTTCTGGCATCGGTTTCACATTCTCAAATGCTGTCAATCAGGACTAGCGTGAGCTGTCCATCAGGGAAACTGCCAAAATCCATGCGGACCTTGGACCACGGTCTGACGCTAGGGGCTTAATTGATCACTGGAGCTATGGGTTGATCGATGGCGGTGATTGCGCAGGAGTGACATCTCACTACCCTGGTATCAACCAAGGCGTCCATGCCAGAAAACCACACTTTGCTCCTGAGACAAGCTATTGCTTTTGTTTTGACGGCCCCTTGTGGCCATGATGAGCCAGCTCGATCACTCTGTCCCATACACATCAGGGAAGCACTAACTTCTGGCCTCGTAGTAGAAAACCATTGCTCCCCACGGATAGCTCATGTCACACCTTCCATACCACCCGCATAGCCACGCGTTCCTCCGGATCCAGTGACCTCGTGCCCTCCATGAAGCACTTCCACTCTCGCCAGGCCAGGGCTTCCTTAGCACGACTTATCACAGGATCTTTGTTTGAGGCTTCGGCTATCTCCAACAACATGAGGGCCACTGGACAGGCTGCCTGTACCACCATCCTCACAAAACTTTCTGTCCCCTTCTTCTTGTACTCTGCCCGATAGAGGTGCGGGGGGTTGTCGTGACAGGTAATCGGCAGAATTGTTCACCCCCTGGGAGGTAGATGACCTTGAACCTATACGGTTGGAATAGGATGGCCCAACGTTTAATCCGGGGAGGTGCCAGCCTTGTCGACCCGGCAAACATCAAGATGAGGGGTTTGTGGTCAGTGACGACCTGTAATTCTCGTCCATAAACAAAGAGGTGAAAATGCTGAGAGGCCCAGCGAATGGCCAAGGCCTCCTTTTTCGATCTGCGCATATTGGGCCTTAACTGCTGACAAGGCCCTGCTTGCAAACGCCACTGGCATCCATTCCTGATCACGCTGCTCCTGGAGCAGGACTGCGCCTAGCCCAATGGGGCTAGCATCCACCACCAGCTCAGTCCTTTTCATGGGGTGAAAGTAGACTATGGTGACTTTGTCTAATAGCACCTTGTAGGAAGTTGGCTCTGTATATACTATTTCAAAGTAAGAAATAGTGTGCACAGACTCCAAGGGTTCCCCTTAGAGGTAAGATAGTGGCAAAAGTAGATAATTCTAATGCTCTATTTTGTGGTAGTGTGGTCGAGCAATAGGCTTATCAGAGGGTAGTGTTAAGCATTTGTTGTACACACACAGGCAATAAATGAGGAACACACACTCAAAGACTAACTCCAGGCCAATAGGTTTTTATATTGAAAAATATATTTTCTTAGTTTATTTTAAGAACCCCAGGGTGGCATAAGACATGCTGCAGCCCTTAGAGACCTTCCCTGGCATCAGGGCCCTTGGTACCAGGGGTACCAGTTACAAGGGACTTATCTGAGTGCCAGGGTTGTGCCAATTGTGGAGACAAAGGTACAGTTTAGGGAAAGAACACTGGTGCTGGGGCCGGGTTAGCAGGGTCCCAGCACACCTTCAAATCATAACTTAGCATCAGCAAAGGCAAAAGGTTAGGGGTTCACCATGCCAAGGAGGCATTTCCTTACACAACCCCCCCAAACGAAAGAGGATGAGACTAACCTTTCCCAAGAAAGTATTAATTTCCTAAGTGGAAGAACCTGGAAAGGCTATCTGTATTGGCATGGGCAGTCCCAAGGTCTGTGTTCCACTATAAATTCCATTCCCTGTAGTGATATGGACCACCACAACAGTTTAGGGTTTTCTCCTTTCATTTGCATTAGCCATGTGAGAGGTCTGTGGTCAGTTTGAACTATGAAGTGAGTACCAAAAAGGTATGGTCTCATCTTCTTCAGGGACCAGACCACAGCAAAGGCCTCCCTCTCATTGGCACTCCAACGCTGCTCCCTGGGGAGTATCCTCCTGCTAATAAAAGCAACAGGTTGTCAAGACCATCATCATTTGTTTGGGACAGGACTGCTCCTATCCCATGTTCAGAGGCATCTGTCTGGACAATGAACTGTTTAGAGTAATCTGTAGCTTTCAAAACTGGTGCTGTGCACATTGCTTGCTTCAGGGTGTCAAAGGCTTTTTGATAGTCCACGGTCCAGTTAACCTTCTTGGGCATTTTCTTGGAGGTAAGTCCAGTGAGGGGTGTCACTATTGATCCATAATCCTTCACAAACCTCCTATAGTAACCAGTCAAGCCAAGGCATGCCCTGACTTGAGTCTGGGTTTTTGGAGCTACCCAGTCCAGAATAGTCTAGATCTTGGGTTGGAGTGGCTGAACTTGGTCTCCACCTACAAGGTTTCCCAAGTAAACCACAGTACCCTGCCCTATCTGACATTTAGATGCCTTGATAGGCTCGCTGCTTGCAGGGCCTGCAAAACCTTCTTCAGGTTGACCAGGTGATCCTGCCAGCTGGAGCTAAAGACAGCAATATCATCAAGATAAGCTGCACTAAAGGACTCCAAGCCAGCAAGGACTTGATTCACCAACCTTTGGAAGGTGGCAGGGACATTCTTTAAACCAAAGCGCATCACCGTAAACTGGTAGTGCCCATCAGGTGTAGAGAAGGCTGTTTTCTCTTTTGCTCCTGGTGCCATTCTTATTTGCCAGTACCCTGCTGTCAAGTCAAAGGTACTCAGGTATTTGGCAGCACCCAATTTATCAATCAGCTCACCTGCCCTTGGAATGTGGTGAGCATCTGTCTTGGTGACAGAATTAAGCCCTCTGTAGTCCAGACAGAACCTCATCTCTCTCTTGCCATCTTTTGTGTGAGGTTTGGGGACCAAGACCACTGGGCTAGCCCAGGGACTGTCAGAGTGCTCAATCACTCCCAACTCCAGCATCTTGTGGACTTCCACTTTGATGCTTTCCTTAACTTGGTCAGACTGTCTGAAGATTTTGTTTTTGACAGGCATGCTGTCTCCTGTGTCCACATCATGGGTACACAGGTTTGTCTGACCAGGGGTTAGGGACAAGAGCTCAGCAAACTGCTGGAAGACTTGCCTGCAGTCAGCTTGTTGTTGGCCAGAGAGGGTGATCACTCCATCTACTGTGCCATCTTTAGGGTCAGTGGAGAGGAGATTAGGGAGAGGTTCACTCTCTGCTTCCTGGTCCTCATCTGTAACCATTAACATGTTTACATCTGCCCTGTCATAGAAGAGTTTTAGGCGGTTAACATGGATCACCCTCTTGGGGGTCCTGCTAGTGCCTAGGTCCACCAGGTAGGTGACCTGACTCTTTTTCTCTAGCACTGGGTAAGGGCCACTCCATTTGTCCTGAAGTGCTCTGGGAGCCACAGGCTCCAGAACCCAGACTTTCTGCCCTGGCTGAAACTCAACCATAGCAGCCTTTTGGTCATACCACATCTTCTGGAGTTGTTGGCTGGCCTCAAGGTTTTTACTTGCCTTTTCCATGTACTCTGCTATCCTGGAACGTAGGCCTAGTACATAGTCCACTATATCTTGTTTAGGCTCATGAAGAGGTCTCTCCCAGCCTTCTTTCACAAGTGCTAGTGGTCCCCTAACAGAATGGCCAAACAGAAGTTCAAAGGGGAAAAACCCTACTCCCTTTTGAGGCACCTCTCTGTAGGGCGAAAAGCAGGCATGGCAGAAGGACATCCCATCTCCTTTTGAGTTTTTCAGAGAGCCCCATGATCATGCCCTTCAATGTCTTGTTCAATCTCTCAACAAGACAAGTGGTTTGTGGATGGTATGGTGTGGTGAATGTGTAAGTCACCCCACACTCATTCCCCATATGTTTCTGGTAAGCTGACATGAAGTTGGTACCTCTGTCAGAAACCATCTCCTTAGGAAATCCCACTCTGGTAAAAATACCAATGAGTGCTTTGGCTACTGCAGGGGCAATAGTGGACCTAAGGAGAATTGCTTCAGGGTATCTAGTAGCCTGATTCACTACTACTAGGATATACTGATTCCCTGAGGCTGTGGGAGGTTCAGGTAGACCCACTATATCCACTCCCACTCTTTCAAAGGGGACCCCCACCACTGGAAGTGGAATGAGGGGGGCCTTTGGATGGCCACCTGTCTTACCACTGGCTTGACAGGTGGTACAGGAGGCACAAAACTCCTTTACCTTCTGAGACATATTGGGCCAATAGAAATGGTTGACTAACCTCTCCCATGTCTTGGTTTGTCCCAAATGCCCAGCAAGGGGAATGTCATGGGCTAAGGTCAGAATGAACTCCATAAACTCCTGAGGCACTACCACTCTCCTAGTGGCACCAGGTTTGGGATCTCTTGCCTCAGTGTAAAGGAGTCCATCTTCCCAATAAACCCTGTGTGTTTCACTGACAATTCCTTTTTCTTGTTCAGCAGCTTGCTGCCTTGGGCCTTCAAGAGAGGGACAGGTTTCTTGCCCCTTGCACAGTTGTTCCCTTGAGGGTCCCCCTGGGCCCAAGAGCTCAACCTGGTAAGGTTCTAACTCCATAGGCTCAGTTCCCTCAGGGGATAGAACTTCTTCCTGAGAAGAGAGGTTCTGTTTCTTTTTCTGTGCTGAGGCTGGTTCCCCAGTCTTCTTTCCTTTTCTCTTGGAAGGTTGGGCCATTATTCCAGGCTCCAACATTTCTTTTTCACCCTGAGCTCTGCTCTGTGCCCTAGTCTTGACACACACCAGTTCAGGGATACCCAGCATGGCTGCATGGGTTTTGAGTTCTATCTCAGCCCATGCTGAGGACTCCAGATCATTTCCAAGCAGACATTCTACTGGTATAGCAGAAGAGACTACCACCTGTTTCAGGCCAGTAACCCCTCCGCATTCTAAAGTTACCATAGCCATGGGATGTACTTTAGTCTGATTGTCAGCATTAATGACTGGATAAGTTTGTCCAGTCAGGTATTGTCCTGGGGAAACCAGTTTGTCTGTCACCATAGAGACAGTGGCACCTGTATCCCTCAGGGCCTCTACTCTAGTCCCATTAATAAAGAGCTACTGCCTGTATTTTTGCATGTTAGGCGACCAGGCAGCTAGTGTGGCCAAGCCCACCCCACCCTCAGGGACTAATGTAGCTTCAGTGTGGACCCTGATTTGCTCTGGGCACACTGTTGAACCCACCTGGAGACTGGTGATTCCAGTGCTAACTGGCGTAGTAGTTGAAGTGGAACCTTTCTTGGGACAGGCCTTGTCTCCAGTTTGGTGTCCATGCTTTCTACAGCTGCGACACCAGGCCTTTTTGGGATCAATGTTTTTACCCTTGTACCTAAATGAGGTTTGTGAAGAGGCTTTGGACCTACCCTCCTGTGCAGGTTTTTGGGGCCCTGTAGAAGACTCTTTACTTTTTCCCTTGGATGTCTCAACACTCTTCCCCTGGGGAGGCTTTGTGATCCCTTTCTTTTGGTCACCCCCTGTGGAAGTCTTGGTCACCCTTGTCTTGACCCAGTGGTCTGCCTTCTTTCCCAATTCTTGGGGAGAAATTGGACCTAGGTCTACCAGATGCTGATGCAGGTTATCATTGAAACAATTACTTAGAAGGTATTCCTTCATAAACAAATTATACAGCCCTTCATAATCATTTACACCACTGCCATTAATCCCACCATCTAGTGTTTTGACTGAGAAGTAAACAAAATCAAGTCTGGCTCGAGGATTTTTGAGCCCCCCTGAACCTAATCCTATACTCTTCAGTTGAGAATCCAAAGCCCTCAATCAGGGTAACATTCATGAAGTCATAGGACTCTGCATCTTTACCAGAGAGTGTGAGGAGTCTATCCCTACACTTTCCAGTGAACATTTCCCAAAGGAGTGCACCCCAGGGAGATCTGTTTACTTTTCTGGTTGCACAAGCCCTCTCAAAAGTTGTGAACCATTTGGTGATGTCATCACCATCTTCATATTTGGGGATTTTTAGCATGTCAGTACTTTCTCTGACCCTATTTATGTTGCTGCCACCATTGATGGGAGCTAAACCCATCTCTTGTCTTTCCCTCTCTATGGCTAGGAGCTGTCTCTCCAAAGCCAATCTTTTGGCCATCCTGGCTAACAGGAGATCATCTTCATTGAGGCTGCCCTTAATGATTCCAGAGTTACTGGACTTCCCTGTGGAAGAACCAGTATCTCTGACTATCACTTGTGGAGTCAGGGTTTGAGGAACCCTGGCCTTCCTAACTAGGACAGGAGGGAGGGAATTATCCTCCAGGTCACTAGTTTC
Source organism: Pleurodeles waltl (assembly GCF_031143425.1). NCBI lineage: Eukaryota > Metazoa > Chordata > Amphibia > Caudata > Salamandridae > Pleurodeles > Pleurodeles waltl. The sequence continues at coordinate 1,865,024,974 of NC_090440.1, forward strand.
CCCCTCTGTAGGGATATCCTCAGAGGGGTAGTCTCTTGCAAACTCTGCCAAAAGATCCTGGAGCTTGACTTTGGTAGGGTTTGATCCAGTCTTTATATTGTTTAGCTTACAGAGAGTCCTTAACTCTGACATCCCTAGATGCATGTAAGGGGTGAGGTTGAGTTCCACCACCATCTCTTCTGTGCTAGACATTATTTTTCTAATAGTTGGGATACTTTTTAAGAATCTAAAATTATTTCTAGAACTTAATCCAAACTTTTACAAAACTTTTAAACTCTCAAAGAAATGCTAACTGGGACTTACACAAGGCCGTAGCAGGACTTTAACATTTTTTTAAAAATAGCTCAAATTGTAAAAATCAGTTTCTAATGACAATTTTTGGAATTTAGTCGTGTGATCATATATTGGCTGAGTAGTCCAGCAAATGCAAAGTCTTAGACCCCACCGCTGATCCACCAATGTAGGAAGTTGGCTCTGTATATACTATTTCAAAGTAAGAAATAGAGTGCACAGAGTCCAAGGGTTCCCCTTAGAGGTAAGATAGTGGCAAAAGTAGATAGTTCTAATGCTCTATTTTGTGGTAGTGTGGTCGAGCAATAGGCTTATCAGAGGGTAGTGTTAAGCATTTGTTGTACACGCACAGGCAATAAATGAGGAACACACACTCAAAGACTTACTCCAGGCCAATAGGTTTTTATATTGAAAAATATATTTTCTTAGTTTATTTTAAGAACCACAGGTTCAAGATTTACAATAAACACTTTAAATGCAAGGTACTTCACTTAGATACTTTAGGAACTTAGAATAAAAACAATATCATATACAATCATTTGTAAAAATGGCAATACGCTATTTTCAAAGTGGACACAGTGCAAAAATCAACAGTTCCTGGGGGAGGTAAGTAAAGGTTAGATTAGGAGGTAAGTATAACACTTACAAGTCTCAGCTCTGGGGGATAGGCAGACCACTGTTGGGGGTTCAAGACAACCCCAAAGTTACCACACCAGCAGCTCAGGGCCGGTCAGTGCAGAGGTCAAAGAGGTGCCCAAAACAAATAGGCGCCTATGGAGAACAGGGGTGCTCCGGTTACAGTTTGCCAGCAGGTAAGTACCTGCGTCCTCGGGGGCATACCAGGGGGGGTTTGTAGAGCACTGGGGGGGACACAAGAAGGCACACAAAACACACCTTCAGCGGCACAGGGGCAGCCGGGTGCAGTGTACAAAGCAGGCGTCAGGTTTCAGGTAGGAAACAATGGAGGGACCCGGGGGTCACTCTAGTGGTGCAGGCAGGCACAGGGGGGACTTCTCTGGACAGCCACCACCTGGGCAAGGCAGAGGGTCGCCTGGGGGTCACTCCTGTGTTGAAGTTTGGTTCCTTCAGGTCCTGGGGGCTGCGGGTGCAGTGTGGATTCCAGGCGTCGGGTCCCTTGTTACCGCCAGTTGCGGTCAGGGTGAGCCTCTGGCTTCTCTCTGCAGGCGTCGCTGTGGGGGCTCAGGGGGGTCGTCTCTGGTTACTCACGGGCTCGCAGTCACCGGGGAGTCCTCCCTGAGGTGTTTGTTCTCTGGATCTCGAGCCGGGGGCGTCGGGTGCAGAGTGTGAAGTCTCACGCTTCCGGCGGGAAACGTGCAGTCTTTGAAAGTGGCTTCTTTGTTGCAAAGAAGTAGCTGGTTTTGAAGAGGGCCGCTGTTCACGGGAGTTTCTTGGTCATTTAGTCCAGGGCAGTCCTCTGAAGCTTCAGAGGTCACTGGTCCCTGTCGGATGCGTCGCTGGAGCAGGTTTTCAAAGATGGAGACAGGCCAGTAGTGCTGGGGCCAAAGCAGTTGTCATCTTCCTCCTTCTCTGCCGGCTTGTAGGTCAGCAGTCCTTCTTGTTTCTTCAGGTTGCAGGAATCTGATTTCCTGGGATCTGGAGAGCCCCTAAATACTGAATTTAGGGGTGTGTTTAGGTCTGGGAGGGCAGTAGCCAATGGCTACTGTCCTTGAGGGTGGCTACGCCCTCTTTGTGCCTCCTCCCTGTGGGGAGGGGGGCACATCCCTAATCCTATTGGGGGAATCCTCCAAACTCAAGATGGAGGATTTCTAAAGGCAGGGGTCACCTCAGCTCAGGACACCCTAGGGGCTGTCCTGACTGGTGGGTGACTCCTTGTTTTTCTCATGATCTCCTCCAGCCTTGCCGCCAAAAGTGGGGGCAATGGCCTGAGAGGCGGGCATCTCCACTAGCTGGGATGCGCTGGGGCGCTGTAACAAAAGGGGTGAGCCTTTGAGGCTCACCGCCAGGTGTTACAGTTTCTGCAGGGGGAGGTGAGAAGTACCTCCACCCAGTACAGGCTTTGTTCCTGGCCACAGAGTGACAAAGGCACTCTCCCCATGTGGCCAGCAACATGTCTGGTGTGTGGCAGGCTGGCAGAATCTGGTCAGCCTACACTAGAAGTCGGGTAGGTATTCTGGGGGCATCTCTAAGATGCCCTCTGGGAGTATGTTACAATAAATTGCACACCGGCATCAGTGTGCATTTATTGTGCTGAGAAATTTGATACCAAACTTCCCAGTTTTCAGTGTAGCCATTATGGAACTGTGGAGTTCGTGTTTGACAAACTCCCAGACCATATACTCTTATGGCTACCCTGCACTTACAATGTTTAAGGTTTTGCTTAGAGACTGTAGGGGCATAGTGCTCATGCATGTTAGAAATGGGGTCGTTGGATGACAGTCAGGTTACCCCCTGTTCAAGCAAGGACCCTCACTCTAGTCAGGGTACAAGAGAATCACCCTCAGCTAACCCCTGCTTACCCCCTTGGTAGCTTGCCAGAGCAGTAGGCTTAACTTCAGAGCGCTAGGTGTAAAGTATTTGTACCAACACACAGAGTAACTTAATGAAAACACTACAAAATTACACAACACCAGTTTAGAAAAATAGGAAATATTTATCTAAACAAAACAAGACCAAAACGACAATAATCCACAATACACAAGTCAAGTTATCAATAAAAATGCAAAAAGAGTCTTTAAGTAGTTTTAAACACACACTAGCGCTGCTAGCGTGAAAATGTGCCTGGTGCGCGTCAAAAATAACTCCGCACATCGGTACGTGAGTCGGAAATCCAGCCGCACGATGATCCGAAATCCCCGCAGCGCAGGTTGTGATCTCCCAGCCTCTGTCAGCAAAGTTGCGAGTAGTTTCTCCTGCTCCGTGCGTCGATTTTTCAGTTGCGTTTCCTGCGAGGGCCGTTTTCTCAGCTGCGGAGCCGGCGGCGCAACGTTTTTTCAGCCGCAGATCGGAGTTGCGTCAATCTTTTCCCCGCACGGCGCTCTGTGCGTGGATTTCCTTGTCTTTAGGCTGCCAGCTTCTCCTTTCAGGGTCCCAGGAACTGGATGGGCACCACAGGGCAGAGTAGGAGTCTCTCCAGAGACTCCAGGTGCTGGCAAAGAGAAGTCTTTGCTGTCCCTGAGACTTCAAACAACAGGAGGCAAGCTCTAGATCAAGCCCTTGGAGATTTCTTCTCAAGATGGAAGGCACACAAAGTCCAGTCTTTGCCCTCTTACTCTGGCAGAAGCAGCAACTGCAGGATAGCTCCACAAAGCAGTCACAGGCAGGGCAGCTCTTCTTCCTCAGCTATTCAGCTCTTCTCCAGGCAGAGGTTCCTCTTGGTTCCAGAAGTGTTTCTAAAGTCTGTGGTTTTGGGTGCCCTTTTTATACCCAATTTCTCCTTTGAAATAGGCCTACTTCAAAGTAAAGTCTCTTTGGAATGTGAAATCCTGCCTTGCCCAGGCCAGGCACCAGACACTCACCAGGGGGTTGGAGACTGCATTGTGTGAGTGCAGGCACAGCCCTTTCAGGTGTGAGTGACCACTCCTCCCCTCCCTCCTAGCACAGATGGCTCATCGGGATATGCAGGCTACACCCCATCTCCCTTTGTGTCACTGTCTAGTGTGAGGTGCAACCAGCCCAACTGTCAAACTGACCCAGACAGGGAATCCACAAACAGGCAGAGTCACAGAAATGGTATAAGCAAGAAAATACTCACTTTCTAAAAGTGGCATTTTCAAACACACAATCTTAAAATGAACCTTACTAAAAGATGTATTTTTAAATTGTGAGCTCAGGGACCCCAAACTCCACATGTCCATCCGCTCCCAAAGGGAATCTACACTTTAATCAGATTTAAAGGTAGCCCCCATGTTAACCTATGAGAGGGACAGGCCTTGCAACAGTGAAAAACGAATTTAGCAATATTTCACTGTCAGGACATATAAAACACATTAATATATGTCCTACCTTAACCATACACTGCACCCTGCCCTTGGGGCTACCTCAGGCCTACCTTAGAGGTGTCTAACATGTAAGAAAAGGGAAGGTTTAGGCCTGGCAAGTGGATACACTTGCCAAGTCGAATTTACAGTTAAAACTGCACACACAGACACTGCAGTGGCAGGTCTGAGACATGATTACAGAGCTACTTATGTGGGTGGCACAACCAGTGCTGCAGGCCCACTAGTAGCATTTGATTTACAGGCCCTGACACCTCTAGTGCACCTTACTAGGGACTTACTAGTAAATCAAATATGCCAATCATGGATAAACCAATCAACATTACAATTTACACAGAAAGCATATGCACTTTAGCACTGGTTAGCAGTGGTAAAGGGCTCAGAGTTCAAAAGCCAACGGCAACAGGTCAGAAAAAATAGGAGGCAGGAGGCAAAAAGACTGGGGATGACCCTGCATAAGCAAAAAAGTCCAACAATGCATATATGCCCTCACCTGTGGTATAGTGCACCCTGCCTTAGGGCAGTAAGGCCTGCTAGAGGGGTGACTTACCTATGCCACAGGCAGCGTGAGGTTGGCATGGCACTCTGAGGGGAGTGCCATATCGACGTAGTCATTTTCTCCCCACCAGTACACACAAGCTGAGAGGCAGTGTACATTTGCTGAGTGTGGGGTCCCCAGGGTGGCATAAGACATGCTGCAGCCCTTAGAGACCTTCCCTGGCATCAGGGCCCTTGGTACCAGGGGTACCAGTTACAAGGGACTTACCTGAGTGCCAGGGTTGTGCCAATTGTGGAGACAAAGGTGCAGTTTAGGGAAAAAACACTGGTGCTGGGGCCTGGTTAGCAGGGTCCCAGCACACTTTCAAATCATAACTTAGCATCAGCAAAGGCAAAAAGTTAGCGGGTAACCATGCCAAGGACGCATTTCCTTACACACCTCCTTTATGGCTTGGAAGGCATCACTTGCCTCCAGGCTCCAGTCGCACTTTGTATTGGCCCTTGTGAGCTGCCTCAATGGTTTGGCCATCGTGGCTAGCTGGGGAATTAATCTACTGCAGTAGGTTGCCATCCCGAGGAAACTGTGGACTTCTGTTGCATTGCGAGGACCTGGTGCGCTGCGGATGGTGTCAACCTTATGTCTTTTCCTCTTTATGGCACGATTTGGCAGTCACATGTTGATACAGAGGTGGATGGCACCATGGTGCTTGGGTTTAGGAGCAATCACCAGGGGCGACACCCAGGGCATGGGCCCGTGTTTTTTGTGCACTATGGATGGCGTCAACCTTATGTCTTTCCCTCTTTATGGCACAATTTGGCAGTTGCATGTTGATACAGAGGCAGATGGCACCAGGCTGCTTGGGTTTACGAGCAATCACTAGGGACGACACCCAGGGCGAGGGCCCCGTACTTTTTTCTATCACCCCGTGACTCTCCAGGCTGTAACTCCTTCTCCACCGCCGGCTGGAGGTGGAATGGAGCTCTTCTGTGTCGCAGCGTGGTGGCCATCACCTCTGGGTCGATGTGCAGTTTAAATTGTTTTCCGTTGAGTTTGCCCAGCCCAGCAAACAGCTGTGGGAAGTCGCTAAGTAAGGTCTTAGCATGGACCATGTGAATCTGTTGTGCGAAGAAGACAAGTTCATCTGCAGTGTGGCATCCCAGGAGGGTTCCTTGGTTTCCTTCCCCAACGTGAAACTTGGCTTTCGTTGAGTGGCCTCGGCTGGCAATGGTTACTTCGATGGCTCCCCTCACGGGTAGGGGATCACGCCCGTCATAGGTGGAGATTTTTGTGTTGCAGGGCGCCAACTCTGGTTCCGGTGACAGCTGGTCGTATACCACAAAGTCCATTACGTTAACCGATGTGCCTGTGTCAATCAGCACCGTGGCTGGGGTGCCATTAATGTCTACGGTGCACATTGGAGACGGGCGTCGCTTCTGCTGTTGCCCTTCGGCAAATGAAATGACAAAGATGTCCTCCTCATCTTCCGTATCATAGTATATATTTTCGGCTCCCCTTGCGCCACCATCTCGGCATGTGCTCTCGGCTTGCATCAGGTGTCTTACGGCTGCAGTTTTGCCCTGTGCTGTCTTCTGCTTGGGCCTCCCTCCTCGACATACCTTCGCGAAGTGGCTTGCCTTCCGACACTTATTGCAGATCTTCCCCTGGGCTAAAGTAGAGGGACGAGTGGTCATTTACACCTGCAAGGGCTGTTCCTGCCCTCACACAGTGCAATCTCCAACCCCTCTGGAGCATGTCGAGGGCCAGGCCTGGGCAAGGCAGGATCTTGTGAACAACAGAGACTTTCCTTTGAAGTATGCCTACTTCAAAGGCAGAAGGGAGGATAAGTAGTGGATCCAAAACCCCAGACTTTTATAATCTTTCTGGATCAAGAGGAGCCTCTGTGAAGGAGAATAGCTGAAGAGCTGGGGAGGAGTACTGCCCTCTTGCTGTATTGCTTTGCTGGGTTGGCCTGCAGTTACTTCTTTTGCCTTAAAAGAGAGCAAAGGGTGAATTTTGTTGTGTATCCTGCTTCAGAGAGTTCTCCAAGGGCTTTGGAGTAGAGCTTGCCTCCTGTTGGAAGTCTCAGGGACACCAAAGACTTCAGTTTCATCTACCTACAGCACTGGGAACTGCATGTTTTGTGATCTTCAAGAAGAGGAACCACCACAATGCCGCCAATGATGCTGCTGGCCTGCACTCTGACCTGCCGACGCCGCACGGTGCCACAATGCCCGCTCAGTACCGCAACCCTGGTCTCACCAAAGACACCATCTGACACTGCCACTGAGCTGCTGCTTGCACCGTGACCTGTGAGACCCAAACTCTGTCATTGCCTTGCTCACACCACAGCCTGGGCACCCCTGACGCCACCGCTCCTGCTGATGCCGGTGCCGCTGCCTTCATTGTAGCCTGTGGACACTGCTTTTGAGGAACACAAAGTCCGTCCCGTCCTGCACCGCAGCCCCGGCCCACCGCCGCCAGGACCATCGACTCCAGTGTCGTCAACAGACGTCCCTGTCTACACTGTGACCCTTGGACGCCGCACGGAGCCAGTCCCATGTCACACCGCCGACTTGGGCCTACCAATGACAACGCTTCAGCAACGATGATGACGCTGCCTGCACTGTGACCTGGTGACACCGCATATTGCGCTTCCCCTCTTCACACAGCAGCCCTGGTCTCACCGACACTGCTGGATGCCATCACCGAGCCGCTGCCTGCACGTGACCTGTGGGCACCGCATGCCGCATCGTCCCGCTTCTCACCGCAGCGCCAACGCCATCCACCGCAGCACTCCTGACTTCATCAGCCCGGAGTTTGATACGCAACGCATGTGACTTCAAGGGACGGACAAACCTGCACCAACCTCTGGAACCTACACAGCGAAGCCTCTCTCTAGACCTCGTCACAAGGATCACGGCACCCTGCATTTCCAAGGTACTATTGGCGGGTCTTCCCGACACCGTAGCTGGCCCGCGATGTGGCAGCTGGCCTGAACTGTTGGTTTTGTTGATCACGAAACAGTGATAGCCCCAGGTCGAGCTATCAACTTCAAGGAAATATATTTTTAAGTAATTCTTGCACAATTCATATCTTTAATACTGTATGTTAAATTTATCTTGTTTTGGTCTTATTTTATATAGATAAATATTGGCTATTTTTCTAAAACTGGTGTGGTGTCCTTTTGTAATGTTTCCTCTGTGTTACTGTGTGTTATGTGCAAATGCTTACACAATGCTTCAGAGATACGCCTGACTGCTTCTGCCAAACTACCAAGGGGTTGAGCAGAGGTTATCTGAGCGGGTATCTCCAGGGTGCAAACCGACTGCCAACTAGAGACCCCATTTCTAACATTGGTTGTCAGCGGTGAGGATAGGACTTGCATTTGCACTTGACCCACAGTGATTGGTGTACACTACTACCATATCACAGACCACTACGTGCCACACACAGATTTTTTTTTCACATTTTCCCTTTCGTCTATGTTTGGTCTTGAGGTCAAGTGAACTCCAACAACATCATGTCTCAGTGAAGAGCATCATCAGTTGCATCCCAGCATTTGTTTTTTGAGGAGGATAGGTTGGAAACCTACACCATGAAGGAACTAAAGGCAGTTTGCAAAAACGTCAACGTTCAAGTCAGGGGTCTCACCAAGATAGAAGAGCTATAAAAGGGGCTGAAGGTCTGGGAGGCAGCCAGAACTGCTGGTGGGCAGTCTGAGGATCTAACTGGGGAGTCTGTGGACCCAAATCCTAGGGAAGATGAGCTGAGGGTGCAGGAGCTGCTAGGGGGGAGGTACTCTCCAGGTCAGGCAGCAGTGGTGGTTCTAAGAGCTGATTCCAGAGGAGCTGGAGGACAGGAGAGAAGCCAGGAGGCACCAGGTAGAGTTGGAGAGGCTAAAAATGGAGGAAAAGAAAATGCTCTTGGATCATGAGGAAAGGAGCTGTATCAAAAGAGTAGATCCAGCAGCAGTGGTGGCAGCAATGCTTCAGTACAGTCAGATAGAATAGTTCCCATTCCCAAGAATGTGGGAAGAGAGTATAAGAAGGGAGATAACATCCAGAAGTGGTTTCAGGAATATGAGGCATCTATCCACATGAATGGGGTCCCTGAGAATCACTGGGGAGCAGGATTGGGAACCACTTCACTAAGGTTGGCCCTTCTCGCTAGGTATGGTCTCACTCCTGCCAAGTACAGGGATCAGTTTAGAGGGAGTAAGAAATCTGATTCCCAGACCTGGTTAGAATGGGTAGATTATTTTTGCACAGCACTGGATGGTTGGGTGAAGGGCAGTCATTTTACAAATTTTGAGTGGCTGTACAACTTAATTGCGTGGGAGCACTTGTCAAGTCTGTGTTTTGCAGAGCTACGCCAGCACTTGACTGATAGTAAGCTGACCCCAGGAAGCTTGCTATGGAGGTGGGCCGCTGGGTGAGTACCAGGGTCCACAAGAAGGGTTATGGGGGGACTCTGCCAAAGGTGGGCAGGGTTCCCAGCAGCAGAGTGGGGGGGGACAAGGGTAAACAAAAGGAGTTCTCTAAAGGGCCCCAATCTAGTAAACCGGGTAAGAATTCCCACCCCCCAGGAGATAAGAAACCATGGGCCTCTTCAGGAAAGCCTGCAGAGGCGGGACCCCGTAAGTGCTTTGCTTGTGACAAGTGGGCCACATGAAGGGGGGTCCCAAATGTCCCAAGTGGACACACCCACCCATCGGTGTGCAGACCAATAGGTTGGCCAGTGTAGTGCTTGGGGAAAAGTTGGTCCCAGGTGGGTGTGGGGAACCCACCAAGATGACCCTTGTCGATACTAGGGGATGGTGAGATGGTCCAGCGAAACCTAATGCATGATAACACTAAGAAATACAGGCAATGGGTGACCATTAGTGGGCAGAGGGTAAAGGCTCTCAGAGATACAGGAGCCAGTGTGACCACGGTCTGGTGTCACCTGGTGTCTGAAGAGCAGATAGTCCCCGGTAGACGTTTGTGGACAACTCAGAGCGCCAGTGTGGGGTGGCACAGGTTCCCTTTGAGTGGGAGGGGGTGTCAGGTTCCAGGTTCCAGGTTCCTGAGGGTAGCTGTGAGTCCCACCATGCCTGTTGACTGTCTGCTGGGCAACGACCTAGAGACTTCCACCTGGAAGGAGGTGGAGCTCAGGTCACACTTGGGGATGTTGGGGTTGCCAGAGTGGGCGTGTGTGACTAATCGGTCCATTGCAGCCAGTCAGGGTAATCAGACAGATCTGGAGCCTAAAACAGTGGCCCAGGTGACTGCCAAGAGAAAGGGCAAGGGGTGTGGGAAACCCGCCCCCTCCCATGGTCAGGAAAGAGGCTGACCTCGAAGGGGATGCCCCGGCACCTACATGGGAACAAGTGGCCGAACTGGGATACCTACCTGAGCTGACCCATTGGCAGCAAGAAGGGGGGTCCACCAGGGAGGAGTTCTGTGCAGAGCAGAAGGTGTGCCCTACTCTTGTAGGTCTTAGGCAGCAGGCCGAGGACCAGGCAGCTGGCACTGAGGCCAAGACTCACCTGATCTATTGGGAGAATAGTCTCCTGTATAGTGAGCCTAAGGCTGCTGAGCCTGGACAGCCTGTGTGCTGCTGTTACCCCAGCTCTTCAGAGCCTTCATATGGTGTTTGTCTCATGATGTGCCTCTGGCAGGACATTTGGGGCAAGGCAAGACCTTTGACATGCTTGTCACCCACTTTTATTGGCCCCAAATGAGGAAAAATACAGAAGCGTTTAGTAGGACCTGCCAGACTTGCCAAGCAAGTGGCAAAAGTGGAAGGAAATGTAAAGCTCCCCTCCAACCCTTTTCTGTCATGAGCACCCCTTTTGAGCAGCTGGGCAGTAACATAGTAGGGCCTCTGGACCCCAAGATAGCCCTAGGCAACAGATTCATCCTGTTCTTGGTGGACCATGCCACCCGGTACCCGGAAGCTATCCCTCTGAGGACGGTGACAGCGTCCGTTTTGACCCCGGCACGGATGGGGATCTTTACCCGAGTGGGTTTTGTGACAGGAGTCGCAACTTTATGTCCATGTACATAAAGGCCATGTGGAAGCAATGTGGAGTGAACCACAAGTTCACCACTCCTTACCACCCCCAAAGTAACAGGTTGCTTGAGAGATTCAACTGAACCCTGAAAGGCATGATTGGGGGTCTGTCAGACTCCGTGAGGCGTAAGTGGGATATCCTCTTACCATGCCTTCTCTTTGCCTACCGGTAAATACCACAGAAGGCGGTTAGCTTTAGCCCCTTTGAGCTGTTGTATGGGCACCCGGTCAGAGGACCTCTATGTCTGGTGAAAGAGGACTGGGAGCAAGCTCCTAGGAAGTTACCCCAGGATGTATTCAGTTACATGCTGGCCTTCAGAAACCAAACTGCATGCTTCAGGGAGCTTGCACAAGAGAACCTAGAGCCAAGCCAGGAGGACATGAAATGCTGGTATGACCAAAATACCACTCTGGTTGAGTTTTAGCCTTGCCAGAAAGTGTGGGTCATGGCCCCCGTAGAACCTTGTGCTCTGCAGGACAGGTGGTGAGGGCCATTTGAGGTGAAGGAGCAGAAGAGTGATGTCACCTACTTGGTGGACTTGCAGAGTCCAAGGAACCCCTTTGGGGTTCTATATGTGAACCGCCTCAAACCCTAATTTGAGAGGTCTGGGTTAACCATGCTTCTGGCTACAGATGATGGGGCGGAAGAAGAGAGTGAACCTCTCCCTGACCTCCTGTTGGCCAGGGAGCAGGATGGGTCAGTAGAAGGCGTGGTCCTCTCCTGTTCTCTGACTCTAGAGCAGCAGAGTGAGTGTCGCCAGTTATTGGGACACTTGCAACTCTGTTTGCACTTACTGCAGGTCTCACCCAACTAAACATGCATGATCTGGACACTGGGACATCCTGCCTGTGAAAAACAAGGTTTACAGGTTGGCTGTCAGAGTGAAGGCCAGCATCAAGGAGGAGGCCTTCAAGATGTTGGCATTAGGGGTGATTAAGTGATCCAGCAGCCCTCCGTCCAGCCCAGTGGTTTTTGTACCCAAGGTTGCTGCATCTGGTGCAACATCAGAACTTTGGTTCTGTGTGGACTACTCGGGACTCAATGCCGTCACCAAGACTGACGCCCACCCCGCACCCAGAGCTGATGAGTTCATTCATTGGTTGGGGACAGCCAAGTACCTCATCACATTTGATTTAATGTCTGGGTACTGTCAGATTGCCTTAACTGATGGGGCCAAGGAGAGGTCGCGTTCTGAACACCAAAGGGTGCACTTCCAGTTCCAGGTTACGCCCTTTAGGTTGAAGAACACCCCTACCACCTTCCAGAGGTTGGTCAATCAGGTCCTGGCTGGGCTTGAAAACTTCAGTGCCCCCTACCTTGAAGACATTGCTGTGTTCAGCTCCAGTTGGGAGGACCACTTGCACCACCTCTGGGAAGTTTTGAAGGTTCTGTAAGCTGCAGGGCTCTCTATTAAGGCCAGTAAGTGCCAGATAGGGCAGGGGTCAGTGGTGTACTTGGGACACCAGGTAGGAAGCAGCCAGGTGGCACCCTTACTACCCAAGATTGATGCCATTTGGGCTTGGGCACACCCCAAGACCCAGACAGAGGTGAGAGCCTTCCTAGGCCTCACCGGGTACTACAGGAGATTTGTCCAGGGGTATGGCACCATTGTTGCCCCCTTGACAGATCTGACTTCTAATAAGCAGCCTAGACAGGTGATCTGGACTGAGGCGTGCCAAACTGCATTTGACACCCTGAAGGAGGCCATTGTGCACGGCACCCTTGCTGCTGGCCCCTGACTTCTCCAAGGAGTTTGTGGTACAGACAGGTGCCTCAGAGCATGGTGTGGGACCAGTACGTTCACAGCTGAACAAAGAAGGCCTAGACCAGCTTGTAGTCTTCCTTAGCAGGAAACTACTCCTCAGGGAGCAGAGGTGGAGTGCAATTGAAAGCAAAGCTTTGCTGTGGTCTGGGCACTGAGGGAACTAAGGGCTAGATGTAGGAAAATCCGATTTTAAGACTCTCAAATTGCGAGTCTGAGCGACTCGCAATTTGAGAGTCGCAAAATCGGATGGTGTCCCTGACACCATCTGCGAATCGGAAGGGGGTCGCAAAGACTCACCTCATTAATATTAATGAGGTGGGTCGCAATTTGCGACCCCCTTCCGATTCGCAGCACTCACAGGGATGGTGGCCTGCTGGAGACAGCAGACCACCATGTCTGTGACTGCTTTTTAATAAAGCATTTTTTTTTTGTATTGCAGCCCGTTTTCCGTAAAGGAAAACGAGTTGCAATACACACGAAAAAATGAAACTTTTTTGTTTCATTTTTTCAGAGCCATTCACAAAGGGGAAGGGGTCCCATAAGGACCCCTTCCCTTTTGCGAATTGGTTAGCACCCATTTGAAATGGGTGCTAATTGCGAATTCGCGTTCGCAGTCACAAAGCAATTCACCATCGCGATGCGACTCGCAAATAGGAAGGGGAACACCCCTTACTATTTGCGAGTCTCATTCCCATTTTGAAAGTCGGTAACCAGGTTACCGACTCGCAAAATGGAAATGAGTATCGCGATATGCGTTTTGCATGGTGCAAACAGCGAAATTCACTGTTTGCACCATGCAAAACGCTTGCTACATCTGGCCCTAAGACCCCACTTGTTTAGGTCTTACTTCCGGGTTCAGACCTACCACAGGCCCCTCAGATGGTTAATGCAGATGAGGGGTGAGAACCCAAAACTGTTGAGTTCGTCCATTTCCCTACAGGGGATAGACTTCATGGCACAGAACATGCCAACACTGATGGCCTGTCCAGGTTCTTCTGACTTAATGAGGAGAACTCCCCAGGTGATGGGTAGTTCCCCCTACTGTCTTCTTGAGGGGACATGTGTTAGACCTGGCAGCTTTTTGGTGTGTCTCCTCTGTCTTTTTGCCTTCTGACCTCCTGTTTTTATGGTATACTGGACACTGTTTTTGCTGGTTTATTTTTCTCTGCGCACTTTACCACTGCTAATCAATGCTAAAGTGCAAATGCTCCTTATATAAATTGTACTGTTGATTGGTTTATCCATGATTGGCATATTTGATTTACTGGTAAGTCCCTAGTAAAATGCACTAGGGGTGCCCAGAGCCTGTAAATCAAATGCTACTAGTGGGCCTGCAGCACTGATTGTGCCACCCACATAAGTAGCCCTGTTAACATGTCTCAGACCTGCTGCTGCAGTGTCTGTGTGTGCAGTCCTGCACTGCCAATTTGACCAGGCAAGTGTACACACTTGCCAGGCCCAGACCTTCCCTTTTACTATATGTAAGGCACCCCTAAGGTAGGCCCTAAGTAGCCCCAAGGGCAGGGTGCAGTGTATGTTAAAGGTGGGACATGTCCTGATGTGTCTCACATGTCCTAACAGTGAAATACTGCCAAATTTGGTTTTCACTGTGGCGAGGCCTATCTCTCTCATAGATGAACATGGGGGCTGCCTCTAATTTTCCTTAAAGTGCCGGTTCCCTTTGAGACCAGATAGAGATGTGGTGTTTGAGGTCTCTGAACTCACAATTTAAAAATACATCTTTAGGTAAAGTTGTTTTTTAAATTGTTTGTTTGAAAAAGCCACTTTTAGAAAGTGGGCATTTTCTTGCTTAAACCATTCTGTGCCTCTGCCTGCTTGTGTATTACCCGTCTGGGTCAGATTGACAGTTGGGCTATTGTGATTTCCCTCTAGACAGTCCACAAAGGGAGCTGGGGTGTATCCTGCATATCCTGATGGGCCATCTGGGCTAGACTGGAAGGAGGAGTGGTCACTTACACCTGTGAGGGCTGTGCCTGCCCTCACACAATGCAGTCTCCAACTCCCTGGAGAGTGTCTGGGGCCAGGCCTGGGCAAGGCAGGATCTTGTGAACAACAGAGACTTTTCTTTGAAGTATGCCGACTTCTAAGGCAGTAAGGGTATAAGTAGTGGACCCAAAACCCCAGACCTTTATAATCTTTCTGGATCAAGAGGAACCTCTGCCAAGGAGAAGAGCTGAAGAGCTGGAGGAGGGGTACTGCCCCTTTGCTGTGTTGCTTTAGTGGGTTGGCCTGCAGTTGCTGCTTCTGCCTTAAAAGAGAGCATAGGGTGAACTTTGTTGTTTATCCTACTTGAGAGAGTTCTCCAAGAGCTTGCCTCCTGTTGAAAGTGTCAGGGACAGCAAAGACTTCCGTTTCATCTGCCTACAGCACTGGGAACTGTTTGTTTTGTGCTGTTCAAGAAGAGACAGCACAACGCTGACGCTGCCAACAAAGCCACTGGCCTGCTCCGTGACCGGCCAGTGCCGCAGAGAGCCGCCGTGGCTGCGTTGCACTGCAACCCTGGTCTCATCGAGCCGCTGCTTGCACCATGACCTGTGGGCCCCGCACTCAGGCATTGCCTTGCTCACACCGCAGCCTGAGCATCCTTGACGCTGCCGATTCAAAGGATGCTTCTGCCACTGCCTGTAATGTGGCCTTTGGACATTGCTTGTGAGGAACACAAAGTCCCGTCCCGCCCTGCACCGCAGCCCCGGCCCACCGACGCCAGCACCATCAACTCCACTGTTGTCAACAGACATCCCTGTATGCGCCGTGACCTGTGGATGCAACACAGAGCCCTTCCCACGAGCACCGCTGACTTGGGCCTACCGACAACATCGATTCAGAAATGGCGCCGCTGCCTGCACCATGACCTGGTGACACCGCACGTCGCACCTGCCCGCTTCACACTGCAGCCCTGGTCTCACTGACGTCGCTGGATGCCGTCACCGAGCCGCTGCCTGCACATGACCTGTGCGCACCGCACGTCGCATCTTCCCGCTTCGTACCGCAGCACTGACTGCATCCACGCCAACGCTCCTGACTTCATCAGCTCGGAGTTCTATCCGTAACATGTGTGACTTCAAGGGCCCGACGACCCCCGCACTGACCTCCGGAACCGACACCGCAATGCCACCCTCTGGACCTCATTGTGAGGATCATGACACTGTAGCTGGCCTACGATGCCTCAGCTGGCCTGTACTGTTGGTTGATCACAACACCGTGATAGCCCCAGGTGGAGCTATTGACTTTAGGGAACTGTATTTTCAAGCATTTTTGCAAAATTCATATCTTTATTACTGGTGTGGTGTCCTTTTGTAGTGTTTTTACTGTGTTACTGTGTGTTATGTGCAAATGCTTTACACATTGGTTCTGAGATAAGCCTGACTGCTCGTGCCAAGCTACCAAGGGGGTGAACAGGGGTTATCTGAGCGGGTATCTCCCTTATCCTGACTAGAGTGAGGGTCCCCACTTGGACAGGGTGCTAACCGACTGCCAACTAGAGAACTAATTTATAACACTTACTTGGCTAGCACTCCAACTGTATGTTCTCACAGTCTTTACTGTCACTTTCAGTGAATGTGCCACTGGCAACACGTGGTTAGGTCTCACCTCGTGTTGTGCTGGCGGTGGCACCTGCAACTCTGTTCACGTAGGCCCTGCGTGTTGCTCTTCGTCTATCCGGAGGCAGGCAGGCCCAGGTCAGCCTCGGGGCGGGGCCTTCGGCCTTCGACAGTCGGCTGGGACCAGCAAAGCAATCTTGGAGTGCTCCTGTGCTCTCACTAAAGGCGGCAGGTGATGAGTGGGCTCCCGCGCCCTCCGGGGAACAGCCCTCCGTTGCAGCACCACTCCGCAGTAAAGGGCAACGGCCCTCAGGCCCTAGCATGGTGATGCACCTCTGGGTCGCCGCAGCACGCTCCCCTCAGGTGACGGAACGCAGAGGTGGGTTCACTTGCCATGTGGCATCGCCATCGTAAGGTGGTTGTCGCTGGATGGACGAACCAGGTGTGTGGTGGGCCGATGTCCGACTGGGTTAGTTCACCTTTGACGCCACTGTAGCGCATCCTTTCGCAACGTTCTACTTGCGCCTTCACCACTCAAACAATCACCACGAAGACACCATAGTGGGGTACTATGAGCGCCTGCCCGGTCAGCAGCACTCCGCTTTATTTTTAAAGCCTCGTCATCTACCCGGCCCTCTTGCCCTCTTGCTGCAACATTGTATAGGAGAGCCCGGGTGGCTCTCTAGAGCTTACACATCCAATGAAGGGCAAGTTTGGGTGGACATATGTATATATATATATATATATATATATATATATACCCAAATCTGTATTTAGAAATTAACCAGCACTCCAGGATTAATGGTGTTCGTAGACATTATTCCAGTTGATGACGTTTTGACATTCAGCCTTTATCAAATGTCCTGCGCCCTGCCATCTCTAGATACATATACTGTCAGTGCATCAATATAGAAAAATACTTGGCATCAAGAAAAACATCATTCACAATCTAAATATAATGTAATAATCTGGAGATTGCCATCACACTTTTTGGTAAAAATAAATGATGTGATGCAAGTGTCAAATAGTCACACTTTGCAGTTAATAGTTAAAATTGATACTTGACTACAGTTCCCCTCATAGATACTGGGAATTTACTTTTCAGCCTACGGAGTGTGACTCGTACTGATTAAATTAATTCTGCTGTTGTAATATGTTCCAGAAAGGCACAACAAAAAGCATGCTTGTGAAAAAATTGATCAAGTGCATTAAAAAATTAGTCACAAGGTGCACAGTATATCTCAGGAAGTTACAGCAAATTATGTAATTGTACTTTTTAAGCCGTTACTTCACGGTGTAAATCAGTTTTTAAACCAGTTTATTCCTCATATTCTGCTTCAAAAATCACCCCAATGGGTAACATCACGATTTACAAAACTAGTGCTCAATTTGAGCCGTGGTTTCCGGTGCTAGGCCCCGGCACTTAATCCTCAACACTGGCACCAATGACAGTCCACCACATGGTGTTACTGTCTAATTTTGAGGCGAGTACAACAGTGTTTATTAATTTGATATGCAGTAAAATGACAAGGCTATTCAACGCCATTCTTACATCTCTGGGTGGCCAAGAATAGTCTGAATTAGCACACCAGTAGGAGTGTGATTGTACATAGTTGTGTTAGTAGTGTTATTGGCATCGCTGGCAAAGGCACTAAGTGTACAGGCTTCAGTTTCTTCCTAAGAAAGGTCCTGGCACTTACTTTTTTATAGATTAAGCACTGCACATAACTATACCAAGTGATATCCAGGTTATTCCGCAGTATACTTATTTATCACTGTCTCACCAAAATTGTAAATGTTAACTGATTAGAATACTAAATATCCTAGCCCCAGTGAGCAAAACTCTTCTCTTAAGGCATCTAGTAGACTATGGCCCTCATTATGACCCTGGTGGTCGGAGATAAAGTTGCGGTAATACCGCCAACAGGCTGGCGCTAATTACCGCCAAATTATGACCATGGCGGTGTTATCTCTGATAGACAGCCAATGTACCACACCGACCGCTAGGACGGAAACAACAGTCACCATGGTGATAGCCGCCTACAGCCAGGCGGAAGACAAAGTTACGCCCACCATCTTATGACACTACAATCGGCCACCTTTTCCGGGATGGAACCAACGCCATCAAAAGCCTGGCAGAAACAGAAGTGAAAGGACTCAACATTGGAGACACAGGGAAGAACCACGCCGCCACGGAACCCAAACTGCAAGTTTTCCCAATGATATTCTACATTATACTCCACCTGGAACACCAACGCCGGCTAAGACGATAACGGTGAATACAGACGCCTAGCATACAATGGAGTGGGGGAGGAAAAAGAGAGTGACACACACACGCACAACACACACCATTCACACAGCAGAGGAAAACCAATGTCACAGGACCCACGTCATAATAATGCAAGGACAACAGTAATTTACAAAAATGATTGTAATCAGTCCAGCAATAAAATGATCATTCTGATTTGGCTATGATACAGATCTGTAAACGTATATAACAAAGGGACTGTGCCCAGTTCATAGTGCAAAAGGCCCACATGGCCACAAGGCACAGTCCAAGACCCCACTCGAATCCTGAACCAATCCGGATAGAACACTGCAGGGGCATCAGTTGTCAAATAGGCAGGCACCTCAGGGGGAGTGGGGGCACCTCAGCCAGATGCGGGAACAAGCCCACTGGTTCTGGAGGGGGCATCATGCCCAAAGCTCTTTGTCTTGGGGAGTGCAAGGCCACAGTCTCTCAAGTGGGTGTGTTCCCCACTGGTTCTGGAGGGGGCAACATGCCCATTGCTCTTTGTCCTGGGGAGTGCAAGGCCATAGTCTCTCAAGTGGGTGTCTTCCCCACTGGTTCTGGAGGGGGCAACATGCCCATTGCTCTTTGTCCTGGGGAGTGCAAGGCCACAGGCTCTCAAGTGGGTGTCTTGCCCACTGGTTTTGGTCTGGTGGGGGCAACATGCCCATTGCTCTTTGTCCTGGGGAGTGCAAGGCCACAGTCTCTCAAATGGGTGTCTTCCCCACTGGTTCTGGAGGGGGCAACATGCCCATTGCTCTTTGTCCTGGGGAGTGCAAGGCCACAGTCTCTCAAGTGATGTCTTCCCCACTGCTTCTGGTGGGGGCAGGGCACACAGAGTCCATGGAGGCTGGACTATATGGCGTCCACCGGCAGTGACGGCTGCACTGTGGTGGTAGTTGTGGGAGGCTCCTGCCCAGCCCCTGCACCTTCCGATGGCTGCACTGTGGTGGTGGTTGTGGGAGGCTCCTGCTCAGCCCCTGCACCCTCCGATGGCTGCACTGTGGTGGTGGTTGTGGGAGGCTCCTACTCAGCCCCGGCACCCTCTGATGGCTGCACAACCATGGCTGGCTGTGGGGGCCCTGTGACAGCTGCGGGTGGTGGTGTTTGGCTCGCAGGTTCCCCTGGCGTAGAGTGCCTCCTCTCCTCCTGCTCATGGGTTAGGGATCCCTTACCCTTCCTGGCACTGGTGGACGGGCTCATCCCCCCTCTGCCTGCTTTTGCAGGCTCCGTCCCCTTCTTAGCAGTTGGTGCAGGCTCCTTCCCCTTCTTAGCAGCTGGTGCAGGCTCCTTCCCCTTCAGTATTGTTGGCCTGAAATCCTTTCCACCACGGGTAGGTGGTGCAAGCACTGGGCCCGTGGACTGTTTGGCTGAGGTGTTTGGCTGGGTCCTTGCTACCCTGCCCATTCGTGCAGGACAGGGGGAGGGGTAGGGAAGAGGTCAATCATGGAAAGGAGAAGCTTTTTAGGGACATTGGGGCGGGAAGAGGGAGGAGTAATGGGAGTGGAGGTTGAGGAAGTGGTTGTTGGAGGTGTTTGCTGGATTTGGGTGCAGGTGCATGGGCTGTATGCTGTTGTGAGATGGATGGCTGTTGAGTGTCTGAGTGCTTGCGTTTGTGTACTTTAGGAAGGGGGACAGACACAGTGGGAGAAGAAACAGGACACGTGCATGGATGTTGTGGAGGTGTCTTTGAGTGAGGTGTGTGTTCTGCTTGGTGTGGTGATGATGCTGGTGGTGGATATTGATGTAGTGCATGCAGGTGTGAGTGTAGACACAACTGGGTGGGAGGTGGAGGAGGAAGAGGGGGAGACAGTGGAGATAGTGGATGTTGTTGTGTCTGCAAGTGGATGGTGTTTGTGTGAGTGCCTGTGGGATAAAGTGTGCTTGTGTTTGCCTGTGACACTATTGGGTGTTGCCTTGTGTGCATGCTTGTCAGCCTGTGTGCTTGGGATGGGTTGGGGTTGAGGAGAATGGGACTGGGAAGTGGAGGTTGGAGGGGGACGGTTGAAACAGGGACAATAGCTGCCATCAGAGAGGAGGCCAGAACCTGGATCGATCTCTGTTGGGCTGCCAATCCACCGTGAATGATCTCCAGTAATGCATTAGATTGCTGCACCTGGGCTGCCAGCCCCTGGATGGGATTCACAATGGTTGTTTGCCCTACAGAGATGGATCTCAGGAGGTCAATAGCCTCCTAACTCTGGGCAGCTGGGCTCACTGTGGTGCCTGGGGCGAAGGAGATGCCCACATCCTGGGTGAGCGGGCACGGGCAACTCACTGAGGGGCTACTGGGAGGGCGGTGTTGATACGGGGGTGGTGGCTGTACCTGCAGCTGGGGTGGTCACAGAGGTGTCCACCACCACAAGGGTCTCCCAGCAGAGGAGGTATCAGAGTCTGTATTGTCCACTCCAGTCTCTGCCGTGGTGGTCCCCTCTCCCTCCGTCCCACTGGCGCCCTCAATGTCGGTGGACTTTGCCTCCAGTGTCCTGTGGGATGCAGCTCCCTCTGTTGCCGGTGTCGCTGCTCCTCCGCCAGATGATGCTAATGCACATAAGGACAGGATGACAAAACAAGAAAGGGGGGGAGAGAGACAACGGATACACAGGGTAATTGACTGCACCAATACCACAGAGTGGCGTACACAGCACCCTCACACACAGGGAACAGGCCTACTCACTATGCATTGCACTACCAGTGAAATGGATAGTCACTAAGGAATAAGGAGGGGCACACACCGGCAACTGCAGCACACCTGGGACCAACGCAGACCAGCCCAGGAGTGAATTCCAATAAGCTAGGTAAGCAGTATTTCCCATTCAGACCCTTAGCCACCAGAGGACTTACGCTGCTATGTCTGGCCTGGTCTACGGGAACCTAAGGACACACAACCACCACCCGGATTGTGGGTAATGTGGGTGTGTGTTTTATAGTGGTGTGGGTGTGTGGGTGTGGTGTGTGTATGGGTGTCAGGTGTGTGTTGTTTGAATTGTCCAATGTAGTGTTGTTTTGTATGTGGGTGTCCATTGTGAGCGTGGAGGTATGTACCGCCAATGGTTTACCACCGTTGAATGTCTACCATGGTGATTCGTGGGTCATAATGTGATGGGCATTGTTCTGTTGGCGTAACGGTGTGGGTTTTGGGACCGCCACTATAGCACTGCCCTTTGGTCTGGCGGATTTGTGTATGTGACTGTATTCTGTTGGATTGGTGTGTGTGTGTGTCATAATATGGCATTTACCGCCAGTGTCATAATGAGGGCCTATGTGTGTAGTTGTTGATATCAAGCTTTATGTAATAACATCGGTTATAGGCCCCTGAACCTTAGTGTTATACCTGGATTTGTGCCAGGTATTACATTTACTGTTGGTAAGTAATAATGGTATATACATAGACATAAGCATAATGACATTACCCACCTGTGGTAAAGATCAACACTTTAAGTTTATATAAATTCAGTCAAGATTTTATTTAAGTTAAATGTTATAGACTTCTCAGTCTCCGAGTTTTTACAGAAATGCTGAGAGTATCTCATCCAAGGTGTGTCCCATCAGGTGTTTGGTATTTAGATCCATGATGTATCTGCTTTCCAATCATTTCAATGCCCTCCTTCTGTCTCCAACTCTCTCTTTTTATTCGGCCCTGTCAATTCTAAAAACATGTAACACCAGCATTCTGATTTTGTACACTACTGAAGTGCCTAGCAAATGAGTAAGCAGTGTCAAGATTACTTATTGTCCTAATATGCTCCAGGACTCTCTTGCGTACTGGGAAGATCATGCTTCCTACATAAGATAGATTCTAGGGACATATCAGCGGATACACACAGTAGTCTGTGGCACAAGTCAGATGTCTCTGAATTTTCCTTTCTTTGCTTGTTGGCAAACTGTAAGAACTGCAATTACTGATGGATGAACTTGCAGGCCCTGCAGTTGCCACATTTATTTAAGCAGTATGATTCATAATCCGGAGGCTGAAACATAAATCACTGGTGTGTAGGATGGGATTTGTAGTCAAGAATAGTTTTTTATTATGAGGCTAAGGCATGTTAGGCCAGACTTTTAAAGAGTGCACCTAAAGTGTGCGGTGGCGAATGGGATAAGGTTAAGGGTGCATTTCAATAAATTATTCAAATTGGAGAAGAATTTCAAAGTTGGAGGACCGTCCCTAGAATTGCGACCATCTGGGAGCCAAACTTACTACCACCACTTCCGCTGTGCGTGTGCGAGAGAGAGCAAAAGATGGATAGATAAAAATAGTGAGAGATCCATTCTTATTTACAGTCTTTGCAATTTGTCATTCTATACATCTCGCCCTCTAACCCTCTCTTCATATATCTTTTGTATTTCTCACTATCTCCTTTTCCTGCTGTCCGTCTTTCTGCTCTTTTCTTTCCCGCCCTCGCCTTTATTTTTCTACTTCTTTCATCTCCTCCATCTATCTACCCGTCAGCTTCTTCTTTTGTTCCGTTTCGCCATTTGTTTGCACTCCCTTAGCTTCCTTCCTGTAAGTATACCTGTACTACTCCTATGTGTATTTGAAAAGTCTTTGCTATGGGAGCACAGATCGAAAACATTGGAATAGAGCCACCTGTACATCTTGTTCAGAGTATTTTAGTTTGTTGCACGCAATCATCACACGTTTTGTGTGTCACAAATTCTGATTTTTCTATGCCAGACAGGTCAGGCTGTTGACACTGATGTACGTGTGATAAATCTGTAAATAGTGTGTTACTTCATACTGTTTTCGCTTGTGAACATGTGTTTTTCTGTGCTCCGCTATACCACCCTTCTAGGAACATTGTCAGCACTACTGGACAATAAGCCTTATTATTATTTCAAACCATAGTTGTGCACTGTTGACTTTATACAGTCTCAGACTGAGTTGGACGTTTTTAAATGTGCAGCCAATATGTATATATTTAAATGATTGTCATTTGTTTTATGAAAATTGTATCTATGGATAAAATCTAAAATGTAAAAAGTTACACTTAGCAGTAGACATGTTTTGAGATTTCGCATTTACAATCCAAATCATTATTTTTGCTATGGAGATGGATAGGTATGGAGGGAAGGAAGACATTGTGAAGGGCGGTTCTGACCAGGCATCACGGGATAGGACAGGCTCCTGCAGTGCTGGGGAAGAGTTGCCTGGTTAATAGGACTGGAAGTACAGTGTAGTTTGCAGGACAAGTAGGGAGGATTTCAGCGGGTAGGTCAGACTCCTACAATTCCTGGGTCAACCATGTCTGCCAAAGTCTTCTACTCATAGATCACTCTGCAAGCAGCTGAAGGGCCCAAATATTCCCCCACATTTTCTCTCCTGAAAAAACTAAGTGCATGCAGTGGTGTCAGTGAGGCATTGGGGCCAGGGTGCTGTTAAAAATGCTCCTCTGTTGAAAGAAACATTTGAAGGGTACAAAGCAGAATACATTGATAACGCATTCTAGCGTGGGAAAAGAGGAGTGGCTCTGTCTAAGTCACACATTCAAAATGCCACTGTCCCTTTGTCCGAAGGCCTTGGGCAGAGATCTGTGTGGTAAGTGGACTCTCTCCACTTGTGTACACACTCCACTTTTCTTATGTCCTCTACGTGATCAAAACAAAATGTGCATTGAGAAGGGGGTAGAAACACAAAACAGATTGCACCCAACCCCCTCTCTTTTTTTTCGTTTCTCTCTCTCTCTCTCTCTCTTTCTCACACACATGCAAAACACACACTCACACGGACCTGTTTCTTTAATAATTTTTGTAAAAATATTCTATATTGGTTATTGAAAGCAATAAGAAATAAAGTGAAAAAGAAACAGTTATAAACATATGCCATTCAAAGCCCAGTGACAGGAAGGTATAGTTCCAGGCCCACACTACAATACGTAAGTATACATCGCACACCAAATAATGTCCAGTCCCAATAGCCAGGATATAATAAGAGCAAGTGCTTGAGAGTGCTGAGTTCAATCAGAGGTAGATATTGAGGAGGAATTACCAATCTCATCTTCTGAAGCCTGATCCGAGCCAGAGGAATCCAAAAAAGCAGACAGTAGCCTGCCTCAAGTGTCAAGGTCGTCACCCAGTTTGTTACTACAGTGAACATCGCTCCAAAAAACATGTAACTGGGTCATCGAACAAGGACTCGCCACCCCTGCTGTTAACCTTTCAACCACCCGGTCCCTAAAAGCATGTACTGGCAGACAGTGCCATGAAAGATACAGGAAGCACACCTTTGGAAGACTGCATCAAGGGCATTGTTGGGGTCTGGAGAGATCTATGCTGTGTAACCTGTGTGGTGTAATATACGTTCGATGAAGATAGTGGAAGTCTAAGTTTCAACCTAGTGTTACTTGATACAGAACATTTGCGATCCACACATACGTAACCATTGGGAGTCCTCAAACTCCATCTCCAGTTCTCTGCTCCAGGCTGCCCCCGCCTGGGGGAGAAAGGTTGTGGGCCTGCCCCCTATCCACTGACATAGTCTTATAAAAGTGTGTGACCAGGTGTTGCTCTCCACCCATCTCCAACTAGGCCTGGAGAGTGTGAGACACAGAGGGAGCTGCTTGGAAGGAGGTTCAGGTGTCACTATTGATCGCCGAGATGCTGTCATGTTGAAGAAAGTGCCCCGGACCCAGACTAAAAGCATCCTGAGCTGCCTCAAATTAAATAAATGCCTCATTGGGAAAGAGATCCCCTAAGGTATCACAACTGCCATCTCACCATGGGGTCATGCCCACCGAACTTGTGAGTGCCCGGATTGCGGGCAGATCCCAGAAATTGATTTTCCTGGCAAAAGGGGCCCTTCTTAACACCACTATATCTGTGCGTTCACACAACTGTGCAGTATGTTGCACCAAGAATGGTATCGTACCAATCCCTCTACCCCCCACTATCAGGAGTTGAGGCAGAAAGAAAGCATATGAGTCATCCTGTAGCAATATCTTCTCGCAAGCATCCCCCTCCGTGATCACGCGTACTGCATTCTGAATCTGCAAAGCAATATAATATTGTTGCAAGTTAGGAACGTCCAACACTCCCTTTTGCAGGGGGTGGAACAAAAGGTGTCTGGCAACCTGGGAGAAGCCCCTGCCCAAACCATAGAGGATATCAAAGTGTTCAGCAGCCAAAAGCAGTTGAAGGGATACAATAGAATGAATGTTGGATACAGTAAAGATAGTGTGGGAGCAGTACCATTTTAGAAGGTGCTAAGCACCCAGAAGGGACAGTGGGAGAGTTCCAAAACTGAATGGCGAACCAAAGGCCTAGAGGATTCTAGAAATGTTATATTGCAACCGTTTCTGAGGTGTGTGTGCCACCCTCATACTCAAATACCGAAAGCTGTCAGGTTCCCTGTGTGAAGGGAGGACTAGCAAGGTTGTGTGGGCCAGAGACCACATAGCCCCCATATGGAAGACCAAGGACTGCCGATGGTTACTCTGAAGACCCGACACCCCACTCCCACGAACATGTCTAAAGGGTCCAATAATCGAGGGAGCAAATTTTGCGGCATAGACAGATAGGAGAGCACGTCATCCGCATACAGGGATACAAGGTGATAAGTGGCCCCCCTCTCCGGGGAGCCATCTCCTGCTGAACCCAAATGGCCATCGACCCCATGGCCAGGTCAAAGAGAAGCAGGGACAGGGGACACCCCTGCTTGTACCCCTGCTGATGAACCAAGTCTCTGAATATAATTTACCCACATGCATCCTAGCGACAGGCTGGGTATACAGCAACTGCACCCAGGAGCGGATTCGGGGAACACTCCGCATAGCCCTCAGGACTTGCATCAGGTATGGCCATTCCACAGGCCTTCACGATACCTGTGGAAACAGTGACAGGTTTGTCCTCCCTGCTTTCCACCTTGCGTAAGATATGGGTCAACCGCCTCAACTTCATGGTGGTATTGTGACCTGAAAAGAATCCACATTGATCCTCGTGGACTAGGTGGTGCATGATGGGGCCCAGCTGGAGAGCGAGGGCTTTACAAAGGATCTTGGTGTCCATGTTAATCATGGACAAAGGTCTGTAGGAAGGGGGACCCGAACTGTCAAACTCCAGTTTGAGCATCATGAAAATATAACACTCTTGCGTAGTTTTAGGTAAGACCCCAATGCTATGCGTCTCAAGGTACACTTCCAGTAGGTATTGGGTGAGGGAAGGAGAATAAGCCTGGTAAAACTCTGTTGGAAGGCCGTCACCACCTGGTAACTTGCCACAGGGAGCTGCTAGAGTGCTTGATGAATCTCTTTCAGGGCGAGGTCAGCATACAGGTCTGTGACCACCTCACCACCAAACCAGGGAGGGACATGAGATTCAGAAAAGCGTTACTGCGATCCAGGGTCAGCAGGTGAGGGCTACAGTAAACTCCCTCCAGCTGAGCCTTTAAGGTCTAAACAGTGCTCCTCTAAGTGCACACATCCCTACCCTCCAAGTCCCAGAGGTGGAGCACTGTGTAACGAGGAGTCTCCCTTCTAAGGAGCCAGGCCAAAAGGTGGCCTGAAGTGTTGCCCTCTCTGTGAAGGAGCTGGCAGTACTATCTAAGAGCGTATTTTTCCAACCAGTCCCTCACCTCCTCAGCATGTCACAGGGCAGACAGCTCCCCTCAGGGTCACGAGGTGTCGGCTTGTGCCAGTTTAGTTCCCCTGCAAGAGCTCCTACTGGAGTGTCCTCCACACACCTCAAGAGAGCCTCACACAACGCCCCCGAACCACCTCCTTCAACACCTCCACTAGGTCGCTCGATGTAGTGTGGAGGAACAATTCAATTATGAGTAGTCCGATCTCCCACCCATCTACTTCTTTCCTCCTTTAACACCAAGTCAGATATTAGACCTGAGCAGTTTTCATTCAGGGTAATCTTTCAGATAAATGAAGTGTGTCCAGAGTTGTCTACATACTAGAAAAAACATTTTCACATATTGTTTATGACAAAGATTAATATTTTAGGGCCAGATGTATCGTAGTACAATTTTGTATTTCCGAAATAGCAAATTTTGAAAACTCGCTATTTGAGAAATGCAAAATGGTATGTATGAAAATAGCGAATGCCTAAAAGCAATTTCTTAAAATTCGCAAACGCTATTAGGGAATCGCTATTAGGGAATGGGACTCCATTCATCCCTATGGGCCTGAAGGCCCATAGGTGCAAATGGCCTTGCATTTCCTAATTTGGAATTCCAGTTAGGAATTCACAACTTAGGTAATGCAATCCAAGGGTGCTGGGGGCATAATGCCCCCTTTGTTGCACCCCCCCAAAAAAGTGTACATGTAAAGCACACACATGCCCCAGGGTGCTACATGGCACTTTTAAAAATGATTTTTTTATGCATTTTTAAGAATTACATATGGTTACCACCAACTTGGAGTTGGTGCTAATTGCATTTTCTAAATGCCCAGTTCACATTTAGGAAATGCATGATACATGTGCATAGGTAATCGCAAATAGGTATTCCCTATTTGCGATTTCCTATTTAGGGAATCGCAATTTGTTCTTTGCAAAATTGAGTCGCAATTTTAGGGAATTGCTATTTTAGAGATTCCTTAAAGTTGCACTGTGAATGCCTTTCATAAATCTTGAAAGGCTATTTTGCATTCGCAAATGGAATTTTGCGATTCGCACTGTTTGCAAAAGCAAAATAGTAGGATACATCTGGGCCTTAGACTTTAGGTCAGTAATGCATATATTCTAGGTCATCATTTTTTAGTTTGTCACCAAAAAAGTCTTTGCAGTGATTTTTCCTGTACCAGCAGAAATCCTATGGTTTACCAACACTGAAAACTAAAACTTGTACATTTCAACACTTTGAGCTTTGTCTACAAAACCTTATATTGCATATTGTATTTTCAGGGCCTCAGGAAACAACCGTTTAACCTTTCTTTGCATCCATTCGCTATGTTGACTGCTCCGCAGGCTGCAAAACACATATGGAAGTATGGTGAGTATTTGTTTTGATTTACCTACCTAGTCTACGCTAGCTAAGGCAAATTGTTGACTTTTTGTGGCTGCAGACAAAATCCTACTGGAACACAAGAGAACAGGATCATTACAACATCAAATATACAAAATAAAGTTAATAATTACAAAAGTGAAAGTGTGCTTCCTAAATGTAAGAAAATTTATCATAATCATAATTTGAAAACAGGATAAAAAATAAATACCAAATTTGGGCCTGATTTAGATCTTTGGCGGCAGCGCACATAAGGACACCGTTGTCCAGTGTGAGTGTACCCTCACTTTGGTGCCAGCATTCATTTTGCATTGAATGATAACACCACAATGACAGTTGTGTATGTGTGTGATATGCAATATGTTGTGCCAGTGTCCCCCCAGCCATTTATGACACAATTGTCTCCCCCTGACAAGGAAAAAGACAATGCACTAGGAACAAAAAAAGAATGTCCAGGTGATCTTGACTTCACAGTTAAAATCACATTTATTATACAATATCAAATTCAAAATAAGTGTTAATTGGAAACCCCCTGTGGTGCAAACAAAACTTGTATTGAAACAAAAACAGTCAGAAAAGTTCATGAAGCAATAAACAATTCCAAGAAACAGCTTAACAAACGCTGCTACACCCTTTGTCCAGTTGCATTCAAAATCAGATGTCAGAGTGCCTATATTTGACAGCATTTTGATCCTGTGTACATAAAATGATCATCATAGGGACAACCCATTGTTTGCCTCTGATGAAGTTACTTAATTCAACCAAAACTTATGAAATAAGAAAAGAAGAAAAAAGAGGGGTAAAGGAAAAAAGAGAGAAAATAAGGGGGTAAAGGGGCAGGGGAAGGGAGAATAAATTATAATAATTAAAGAAACAAAATAGGGAGGAAATAAGAAGTGATACGTGCTTCCAGTTCATGAAACATGCAGGGAGGCCTCCATGCTGGGGTCTCTGTGCTAAGGCTAAAGTATAGTGCGTAGACACATAAAAAAGTATGGGCTATATATGTCATAGGCAACCAATGTAATTCACCTACATGTCAAATTACTTGGAGCAAATCCTCCATAGGTGGTCAAAACAATAAAAAGGGGAATAAATTACCCTTATATGGGTGCCATGAGAGAACTGTAAGAGAAAACAAAGATAGGTCAATAAGGTGGCAATTGACAAGCACTGTGACTCTGGATTTTGATTATAAAAGGGTTTAGCAGTGTTTGTTAAGCTGTGACTTGGAATTGTTGATTGCGTCACACAATTTTCTGCCTGTGTTTGTATTGATAGAAGTTTGTTTGCCCCACAGGGGATTTCCCATGAACATTTATCCTGAATTTGATATTGTATAATAAATGTGATATTAACTGCAAAATCAAGATCACCTGGGTATTATTCTTTTGTTCCCAGTGTATTTTATTTTTCGTTGTCAGTTAGGGACTTCTGTTCCCTTAAAAAAATATATATGTAGATATAATTACCCTTGGCCCCTACTTATCTCTGGGTTCCCTTGTGTTTTGTAATAATTATGTATAAGTGTCTTCCCGACATATGCATGTCACAGTGATTTAAACAAATTATTGTGACATGTATATGCTTGCAGTTGTCCCCATCTCCTGTGCAGTGCCCACCAAATGTGCCCTGGAAATGCAGGTTTCCTACCTCCAGGTCTGGCGACTGAGGGGTCATATCTTCTCTGTGGGTCAGTGGCAGCAGTGACAGCAGGTGTTTTTCAGTCGAAGACGGGGGTGGAATGGGTAAAAAAGGTGAGTTTTCACTCCTCTACCCCCACCTCAATCTGCCAACTCAGAAGTGGAGGTTAGAGTGCTACTTTGTTCTTAGCGGTAAGGCACATCCATATCTGCACAGTGGAAAGGGTGGCTGGGGCACCACAGGGATACACTTTCCCTCTTCCGCTATAGACATGGGTGTGTTTCTTGGCAGAGATGGCAGTTTGAATGCAGCCTTTTGGCTATGGGACCCCCAACATCTAAATACAGAGGGCGGACCGTCATGGCGGTGGACAGGTTTTAATTTGAAAAGTCGACGGTGGGACAGTTACACCAACATCTAAATCAGGCCCTTGAACTTAAAATGAAGATCCTTGCTCCCACAGAAAGCAGGTATGACCGCCTTTTATCCGTGGAAGCGATTGCTGTCATCTGGGGAATGGTCCTCAGTGAGCCACAAAGGATCATACGATAGTTCCTTTGCAGGGAGGGTGGAATGACAGTGGATAGGGGCTCCCCCAGTTCTGGCAGTAGTGGTGGTGAGCGTGGAACCTTTTTGGCTAACAACCTGTGGCCGCAGTCCTGTGGTGTCTTACTTTTACTGTGTGGGGAGCCTGATTGTATGGTGGGAACATTGCTTGGTAGACCAAAAAGGTGCAGAGCGGGGAAGAGCAAAATCTGAATGGAAGCATGTGGTGGGGTGAAATATCCCTTCTCTGACCAAGCTCAATAATGGAGGACTCTCATCTTTACCAGTAGACTCTCATAATCTGTTTTCACTTTTGATGCTGTATTAAGCCAGAAGAAGCTTCCAGTTTTCTTTTGCAATATCCACAGTGCTCTCAGAAATCTGTAATGAGAGCGTTTGGATAAACATCATCTGATCATACATATAGTATCAAACATGCAGCCTATATAGCACAAAACTGAACATGTTTGCAGTTGTACTGAAATAATGTATGTCTGTTTTTCTCGTGACAAGATCTCAGATTGCAAAAGGCTGTGCAGAACAAAAATATGATTGGGTCTTCAACAACAAGTTCAAGTGGCAACGATCGAGAAGGAACCAAAACCTCTTCAGATGGGGAAATAGCAGAACAGGTATATCTAAGTGATAGCGAGCTGCAGTTTGTAACAGCCTTTAACAATAACAGCCTTTCTTTACCAAATACAACCTTAAGAGAAATTAGAATGCTTTCTCAGATGTCATCCTCTTCTTTCCATTAATATGGGGTAGGATGCACCACCTGTGGAGGAGAAGGGGATTCCCAAATGGTAATGTGTTATGTAGTTAGTTATTTAATTCTTCTAACTCAGTGGACCTTTTCTGTCTTCAACGTTCCCTGTGTGTTTGACTCTGGCAAAGGTTCCTCTTTGGTTCAGTTACTGGATGGTTCCTCTCCTGTATGTCTGTACCCTGATTGTGGTCTGATTAAATAAGATTAATTTTACCTGCTGCATGGGTATTTTGTACTGGTGTTGAGGAATGGAGTGTGGAGCATTTGTGACATGCCATCAGCATGAGTGGGGAATGAATCCATGACAAGTCTGATTGAATCAATTGTGGGGGCACTGAGTCTAAAAAATAAGGATCAGTTAAATGCTTTCATGGGACTAGTAGAATTCTGTTTAAGGTTCATACCAAGATTTGTGAATAAAACAGGGGGCATGAGGAATGTGTTCAAGAAAAATAAACAGTTTGTTTGAGGAGGAATGCCATGCAAGGTGACAAGAGCCCCTGCTTTAAAGCTGTTTCAGTTACTCATTTCCAAACAATAATAATGACTGATGCCAGAATGTAGGTCTTGTGGGAGTTTTGGTACAAGATCATGCTGGATGATTGGAAACAATTGCCCATGAGTTGTAATCTTTGAAGGGTGTAGAACATATGCAATCCCATAGAATGAGAGGCTGGCCTGTTATTGGGACATGGCACACTATTGCCATATACGTAGAATGCTCAGTTTTCTGCTTACACTGGTCATATACACTATTAGACATTCTAACCACAAGAGCTGGTGGGAAGGCGACCCCAAGGAATGCAAAATGTCTGCTTATAATGCAAGATTATAATTTTGATTTGCATAACTGAGGGGAAGATGAGAAGGATGTCATAGTTGCCTGTATTTCATTAGCGCTTTTTGAATGTGTTGAATTGTATTTACATATGAATGGTGGAGTGTGCTTAAATAGGATGAAAGTCTCAAGACAGTTATGATCTACACTGAGCAGGGATAGCTGAGTAAAGTGAGTTTGGATGAAAGGGACAGTAAGTACCAGGGTCTGATACATGAATTACACATTCATGATGGAATAATGTATAGAGGAGAACTTTTGGTGGAACTGTAGAGCTGAGAAAGAAAATATTAGATCTGACTCATGATGAATGCTGTAGAATTTTTGGAACAAAACGTAGATTGTGCACATATTTTTTATGGACAGGGATTGACAGCAGTGTAGAAGAAAAGGTACATATATGTGTAACATGCACCTGGAGTGATAAGTCACACAAAACAGTTTCATATCCCCCAGTGAGGAGATATCAAGACCTACTAGAGTTTGGTGAAAAACACACTATCCATATTTGTGGTCCTTTCCAATTAAAAAGAACCTGTGCAAGGTATGCCCTGGTATTACTAGATCCTTATTGACATTGGCCTGAAGTTAAAAGTTGTTAGCTAGGCAACAACGAGTGAGGTCATAGAATATTTGAGTGACGTTTTTGACAGAGAGGGAGTACCCAAAGAATTAGTTACAGATAACTGAATTCAGCTTGTATCTAATGAGATGAAGCCTTTTTTGGAAACATGAGATATAGATATTCCACCCTCATACAAACATCTTTTTACGTTCTACCAAGCAATGGCAAGGTTGAGAGGTGGAATAAAGTGCAGACAGAAGAAATTCAATTGGCAATAGGCAGTGAAAAAAGTTGGAAGTAGACAATTGGTGATGCCCTGAAGAGATGGACATATGTTTCCGTGTGAGAAAATGAGGGGAAGAAAGTCCTGCACTTTATTATGGCAACCATGGATGTTGCAGAACAGTGGCAACACAGATGAACTTGGAAGACAAATTAGGAAAACTGTTGGAAGGATCAGGCAAAATGGTGGAGGAAGATTGAAGGAATTCAAAGTGGGTGATGTGGCGAGAGTGAGATTAGGGAAGTTTAAGAGAAAAGGTTTGTCCAGGTTATCTTACAGTATGGTGGTGAAGAGAGTAGTTAGATTTGTTGTGGAGTTGAGTGATAGAAACGTATGGAATAGGAGCAAAGTAGGTGCCTGAGTGTCCAATTGATCGAAAGTTGTAGAGTTGTGCAAATGCAAGGTTGGTGTGGGGACAGGTGTTATGATGAGAAACAGAGCTAGGAAGAAACCAGCCTACTTGAAAAACAATGTGGAATAGAACTCTAACACACTAACTTGCATTGGATTATCATAATCATCAATAGTCATGCATTTCTGATCAAGAGCCACTATTGATATCTGCTGTAGTTCTGGTGGCTGTCTTGAATATATTTGTTTCACTTTTTTTTGCTTGTCTTGTTATTATGTTTATGAGTGTGTTTAAAGTGTTTTATCAGGAAGAGATGTTTAATATATTTAGCTGTTTCATGCATCCAACTCAGTGGGATCTTTCCATCTCCATATAACCCTATACATGATATAAAATGTACCCCACCACTCGTTGTATTGTGTACCTACATTCCAAACCATATAGATCATCCAAATCTTTAATGTTCCAGTAACATCACTGTGGAGAAATGTTGCCTCCGGAGTCTAACAATATGGCTGGGACTGTGGTAAGAAAGACAATCTGACAGCAATAGGTTGCAACTATTGCCAAAATTGGTATTCTATGGAACTGGTTTAGCAAACGTTTGGAGCCAGAACTATACATCTATAGCAAACATCACCTATCCTAATGAAATTAGAATGTTAAAAAAAAACTAATAAAAACTCACCCCCAGCATCATTTTTTTTCTTTTGTCTCTACTGACAACTATTCAGAGAAATCATCCAAACCATATAAAAAAAACTTTCACCACCATTCCTCTGCTATAAGCTCATGTACGTTTTATTAAAGAAAGTTCAAAGAGAACACTTTAATGAGTTATGAGACTTTTGATTTAGTATATTTTAATTGAAAGAATCAGGTGAACTGTGGTCCTGATTCACAAAGGAAAACTTACACTTTTATGTAAGTGTATTCTTTTTTTTTGCTATTCACAAACTCCAATTTAATAGTAAGTAAATGACTGTGGAGAACCTGCAGTTGAGCAGAGAACTGCCCCAAAATAACAAAAAAAATAGTAAATGTACACAAAAGTGTAAATTTACCTTTGTGAATCGGGCCATGTGGGTCATGTTTAGACAATTAATTTAGGGAAGTGGAACAGTTAATTCATTAATAAGTCCCTAGTAACGTGGTACTACATGTACCAAAGGCCTGTAAATTAAATGCCACTAATGGGTCTGCAGCACTTAGGGCCAGATGTAGGAAAATCCAATTTTGCGACTTGCAAATTGCGAGTCTGACCGACTCGCATTTTGCAAGTCGCAAAATTGGATGCAGAATGGTGTCTCAGACACCTTCTGCGACTCGCTATGGGGTCGCAAAGACCCACCTCATCAATATTCATGAGTTGGGTCGCATTTTGCGACACCATAGCGAGTACCTGCACTCACAGGGATGGTGGCCTGCTGTAGTCAGCAGACCTCCATGTCTGTGACTGCTTTATAAATAAAGCAGTATTTTTTTCTTCATTTTGCATCCCGTTTTCCTTAAAGGAAAACTAGTTGCAAAATGAAAAGTAAACCGAAACCATTTGGTTTCGTTTTTTTCAGAGTAGGCAGTGGTCCCTTGGACCACTGCCTGCTCTGAAAAAATATTTTTTTTCGACATTCACAAAGGGGAAGGGGTCCCATGGGGACCCCTTCCCTTTTGCAAATGAGTTACCATCAGTGTGACACTGGTGGTAACTGCGAGTTGGTTTGCGACCGCATTCGCAGTCACAAAGCAACCCTGAATTGCGATGCGGTCGCAAATAGGAAGGGAACACCCCTTCCTATTTGGGAGTCACATTCCCAAATTGCGAGTCGGGAATGAGCATCGCGTTCGGCTGTTTGCATGCCGCAAACTGCGATTTTTGCAGTTTGCGACATGCAAACGGCTTACTACATCTGGCCCTTATTGTGCTACCCACTTAAGTAGCCCTTTAAAACATGTCTCAGGCCTGCCATTTTAGCCTGTATACTGTTTAAAACTGCCAATTCGAACTGGTAAAATAAACCTTTTGTCAGGCCTAAACCTCCCTTTTTTAATATATATAAGTAACACTTAAGGTATGACCTAACCCCCAGAGAGCAGAGTGCATTGTATTTAAAAGGCAGCACATGTGTTTTTATGTTTTTCCATGTCATGGCTGTGAAAGACACCTGCATTTGCTTCTTACTAATGTGAGTCCTGCCTCTTCAATAGGATAACATTGGGTTATGTTATTATTACATTTAATAAGAGCTATTTTTTGATTGGGAACAGGAAGAAAAGTCATAATTGGTCTCAAAGAAATTGTAATTTTAAATCCTCTTTATTTGTAAGGTCTGATTGTAGGCCACAATTCTGAAAATGCCACTTTTAGAAAGTGGCATTTTCTCGTCTTAATTAATTGGTGCCTGCAACCTATGTCCGGTGTCTCATGACTGTGAATAGTTGGCATTTGCTGTTGTGCATTCCTCCCAGGCTGTGAGACAAGGGAGGGTCTTGTTGTTGGCAGAATGGCCCATCTTACCAGGATGGGTGGGGCAGAGCATTTTCCTGCCACACTTACATTTTAAAGGGCTACCTCCATCACACTCATAAAGAAACTTAACATCAGCCTACTGGAGCTTGAAGCCTGGGCAGGGAAGGAGGGAAAATTTCAGAGACAGATGTGGAGTAGTCTAGAAGTTCCCCCTGTTGTGTAGGCTCTCATTATTCTAATGAGACTACTGGATTTGGAGCAGCAAGATCACCCACAGTGTGGGAGACTAAGTCTGACCCACTGCGGGTGACACCTGTCGCTCTAAATCCGGGTTTTGCTCCGGCTAGCTAGCAGTGCCTCCTCTCCACCAAGAGATAGAGATGATTGGGCAGCCGAGCGCATGACATATTATACGTCTCAGGGAAGATGTGGTCACTCAGGTCGCATCCAGTTCTCTCATTCACAATTTGGTCT
The DNA here is from genome assembly GCF_031143425.1 of Pleurodeles waltl. Taxonomy (NCBI): domain Eukaryota; kingdom Metazoa; phylum Chordata; class Amphibia; order Caudata; family Salamandridae; genus Pleurodeles; species Pleurodeles waltl. Next base: position 1,865,061,295 of record NC_090440.1, read on the forward strand.
CATATATAAATGACAATAAGAAGCATTATGAGTTTTAAAGACTGGTTTGATAAAATTACTGCATTTTAGATAGCAAAGCGTGAGCTGCAATAACCAGGACGACACAACATGACAATATTAAAATAGTGACGAGGAGAGTGAAACATAAGAATAACGCTATCATATTGTCACTAGAATTTATGGACTATTTCCTATCTAAGTCATAATCTGAGCACAGCATTTAAGCTCTAATTCTGCCTTTCCGGTTCCCCCGGGAGGACATCAACCCTCATACCTGAGCAAAGGCCTGTAGTCTGCGTTAGCATCTGCAGCAAAGCATTCAGCAATCAGAATACAGTTGTGGTTCCCTGGCTGGAATCTCCCTCTTAATGTATAATGGGACTAGAAGTGTTTTTATAATCACACAGCTGATGTTCTAAGAAATTGTCCCTACATAAGGATGTGTATTTTCTACGAATGTTGGAGACTAAACTTCTACCATGTTCACCGGCAATGTACCAAACTGTAGCCTTGACTGAAGCACAAAGTGATCAAGAATGTCTTGTTTGAGAACACAGTGCTGGGCTAAGCAAAAACAGATAGATGAAAATAAAACAAGACCGTAAAACTGGTTATTGTAAAATTAACAATGCGAAGCACAATAAAATATATCTAGATCAAAGTGCACAGCAGCCTAGTGTGTTAAACTAACGTGCATGGAGCCATAACTAAAATGGCTACACAACACTCCCACTTCAAAAAATGGCACCAAGTGTAAATATTGGATCAACGGAGGCCCTTTTGCGTTCACTCCTGGACCTGCAAAGGGCTCCCAGAAGGACTTGTACTTCAGAGGATTGGCCTGCTGCTTGAGACCTGCTTGTACCCTCAGAGGACTGCTCTGCTGCTTGAGGCCCGCCTTGCTGCTTGATCCCAGGACTATCAGAGTGACACCAAGGGCTTGTTGTCTGGCCTCCTGTGTGAGTTACAGGGAAACAAAAAGCTTAAGAGACCTTGAACCTCTACCTAGCCACGTCCTGGAGTGACTCCTGTCCCCCCAAGTGGTGCCCACCCAGTCCTTGACCCATGTAAGTGGTGCTAACGGTTCTCCTTCAGACAGAGTCAGACAGAATCTGAAACTTGGGAATTTATCTACCAAAAAGTGGCCTGAGAACTGACAAGAGACTGTAACCTCCCTGTTCACCGATCCTCCTGAGGTGCATTTCCAGCCGGCCTGACATTGCAGTAACGCCCACTACATTCTTCTCCGCAGCACCAAATCCTGGTCAGTGACTTCTCCCAGAAAGCGTAACTAGCCTTGTGGGGCCCTCGTTGGCTACCTCTTGCAGCTTTGTCCTGCTGGAGACTTTAAGGGGCATAGTTATACTCTGTTTGTGCCGGAATTGCGTTGTTTTTTTTTTTACGCAAAGCTAACTCCATATTTATACTTTGCCGTTAGACCCGTATAGCGCCAAAGATCTTGGAGTTTGCGTCATTTTTTTGCGTGGACACCTACCTTGCGTTAATGATATGCAAGGTAGGCGTTCCCGTCTAAAAAATGACTCCAAGGCATGTGCGCCTTATTTAAACTCCCGTGCACAAATGACGCACGGGATTGGGCGGGTCCAAAAAAATGACGTCCAGCCGCTTTTGCGTCATTTTTTAACGCCTGGTCAGGGCAGGCGTTAAGGGACCTGTGGGCTCGGAAGGAGCCAAGAGGTGCCCTCCCATGCCCCCAGGGACACCCCCTGCCACCCTTGCCCACCCCAGGAGGACACCCAAGGATGGAGGGACCCAGCCCAGGGAACTTAAGGTAAGTTCAGGTAAGTATTTTTATTTTAATTTTTTTGTGGCATAGGGGGGGCCTGATTTGTGCCCCCCTACATGCCACTATGCCCAATGACCATGCCCAGGGGACATAAGTCCCCTGGGCATGGCCATTGGGCAAGGGGGCATGACTCCTGTCTGTGCTAAGACAGGAGTCATTTCAATGGGGGTTGGGAGTAAAAACAAATGGTGCAAATCGGGTTGAGGCCAATATTTTGCCTCAGACCTGACTTGTCCCATTTTTTGACGCCCAAGCTCCATTTTCCCCTACGCCGGCGCTGCCTGGTGTGGGTCATTTTTTTTTACGCACACCAGTCAGCTGCGCCGGCTAACGTCATTCCATAAATAAGGCGCCCGCATGGCGCTTTGGAATGGCGTTAGCCGGCGTTAAAAGTTTTGACGCACAACTGCGTTGGCGCAGTTGTGCGTCAAAAAATATAAATATGGCCCTAAGTTTGAATATAGAAGTCTTCACTGTGACTTTGTGCAGTTCCTCCCAGGCCACTATGCCTCCTCAGACCATTGTTTCATAGAGATGGCCAACACCTAGCGGATAGTAATCTCACTGATCCCAGGGAGCTTGCTTAGGAGACAGACCACTGACTCAGCACTAGGGTCCAGAAGAAAGTGTCTGGGGGTATCCACAAAAGGGTGGACAGTGTCTCCAACAGAAGAAAGAAGGGGGAACAAAAATAAAAGTAAGGTGTTCTCCAACGACTCCCAAAATAGTCCTCAGGTAAGGGTACCCAATCACAACCTGACTCTAAGAAAAATGGGCTTACTGACAAGAAGGCTAAGTGCTATGAGTGTTATAGGTATTGCCACATGAAGTGAGATGCAAAATGTCCCAAGAGGGCGCAGCTCCCCACTGGTGGGCAGACACCAGGGTTGGCCAGTGTAGCGCTAGGGAGGATATAATCCCAGTTAGCACTGGGGGTAGAGCAGAGGTTACCTTAGTGTCCCTGGCTGACAGAGAGACGGTGCTCAATGCCTTCTAATACTTCCAATTACAGGCAGTGGGTCACGATCAATGGGCAGAAGGTGTAGGCTTTGAGGGACACAGGAGCCAGTATGCGTACTGTCAGATGTCATCTGGTGTCCTCAGAGGAGATAATCCCCAATACATTCTACCAGGTTGTGGTAGCAGACAACAGTGAGAGTCACTTCCCTGTGGATCTGATTCTTTTTGAGTGGGGAGGGGTGGCGAGCTCAGGTTCCCTGAAGGTAGCTGTGGGTCCTCAAATGTCTGTAGATTGTCTGATAGGGAGTGATTTAGGGCCATATGTACGAACACATTTTCCCATTGACACAGAATGGGAAAACCCCTTTGCTACATCTGGCCCTTAGAGCACCCCATCTGGAAAGCGGTAGAGCTCCAGTCTCACCAGGAGATGTTAGGATTACTTGAGTGGGTGTGCCCGACCAGAAGGTTCATGGCAGCCTAACAGCATAGTCAAGAAGGCCTGGAGCCTGGGAAAATGGCCCAGTCAACTGCCAAGAAGGGATCTGAGAAACCAGCCACTGAAACTCCCACAGTCCGGGAGGAGGCAGAGTCTGAGGGTGACACCCTAGAACCTACAGGGGAGGATATTGCTGCTCTGGGAGACCCACCACAGCTGGCTAGTTGGCAAGCAGAAGATGGGCCAACAGGAAAGGATTTCTGCAATGCTCAAATACAGTGCTCCACTCTTGATGGCTTCAGATGGCAAGCTGAGGCCCAGGCAACTGGTGACACCTCTGGAGATCACCAGATGTATTGGGAGAATGACCTCATATATAGTGAGCCTTAGGCTACTGAGCCTGAGGCAACCCACGTGTTTGGTGGTCTCCCCACTCTACAGAACCTTCCTACTGAGTCTGGCTCATGAAGTATCCCTGGCAGGACATCTAGGACAGGACAGGACATTTGCCAGGCAGCTTGTCACCCACTTTTATTGGCCCAGAATGAAGGCTGCCTTAGATGCAATCTGTAGGTGATGTGCTAGTGAGAAATCAGAGAAAACGCTCAAGGCACTCCTGGTTCCCTTAATTGTCATTGTTACCCACTTTAAAAGGGTGGGAATCAACATTGTTTGACCCCTGGATCCCAAATGACCTTAGGCAACAGGTTTATCCTGGTCTTTGTGGTCCATGCCTGTAGGTACCAAGAGACCAAACATCTGAGGTCTGTAACTGCATCTGAAGTGGCCAGAGCCTAGATTGGTATTTTTACCTAGGTTGGTCCCAAAGTAGTGTCTGACAGGGGCACTTCTTACAGGAAGTCAAGGTAAGATGAGTGTGGGATAACTTAGAAGTTCTGCAAACCCTAACACCCTCAAACCAATAGGTTGGTTAAAAGCTTCATCAACACCCTTAAGGGGCATGATTATAGGCCTTCCAGAGACCATGAGATGAAAGTGGGCCACTCTGGTCAACATTCAGCCTGGCCAATAAATGTGGGTTATAGAGCCAGTAGAGCCCAGAAACCTGCAAGACCACTGACCTGGGCATTATGAGGTAAGGAAAGAAAGGGAGCAGTCACCTACCTGTTGGACTGCAAGACCCCCAGGAACCTCCTAAGGGTACTTCATGTTAACCACCTCAAACACTACTACGAGATGTCTGAAGGAACCATGCTCTTCGTGACAAATGATGGGGTGAAAGAGGAGTGTGAACTGCTTTCTGATCACCTATCTTCCAAGGAGCAGTTTGGGTCAGTTGAAGGTGTCAACCTTTCTCTTAACGTGACCCCAGAGCAGCATAGGGACTGTTGCCAGTCGATGGAGCAGTTTGTCTTTTGTGTGCTTAATGTATTGGGGATATGTCATACTAGAGATTTGTGCACCCTAGGACGCATTGTCGGATAAACATTCTTTTGTGAGTTTAGCCTACAGTAGGTGAATAGATAGTACAGGTTAGTGGGGTATGACTACAGTGCCTGTAGATCAGCAATCGACTTACACTGTATTTACCATATCTCCTTCTGAGGATTTTCCTAGTGCTACCCTCCCCCACCCCAAAACATCTGCTCATTGATGTTCTTTGCAGTAACCTATACTGGGTTGCTGCTGTTATTTTCCCTTCCAATCCCTTCATTCGCAAGGTGTCTCCCTAGATTGTCAGTACCGTCTTAGTCACTGGGGGATGTGCTATTGCCCTTATTCAGAGAATGGAATGGGTATCTATAAACCAGCACCCATACAAGACTGCAGTATGCAGGGTCAGAGCTCGGGTCAAACAGCCAGTAATTTTTAACAATGAGGAGGGTAGCCCATTAATTCAACAGCATGTCTGCTATACCGAACGTGCCACTGAAGGTCGATTTGTAAAACATAACCAGGAATTCCCCAAGATTTTTCATTATTTCAAATGAATGATCTAAATAGGGAGTTAAAGCCATCAGAAAAAGTGTAGGGATGGTTACTAGGGCAGTTCTGAGTTATTTAATGTCCCTAGCCCATTTCTGCTCCTCTGTTTTAGCTATCCAAATCCCCAGTTAGTGTTCTCCACAATTAGAAAGACTGAACTCTATTCTGTGTCAGTGACACTGTAGGTTTGCTTTAAAGAAAGGATTTTGGGCTTGGGGTATTTCACCTTAAGTTCCACATATTCCCTGAAGTTCCTCAGGATCCTTCCTAAGTTAGGACCTTTAATGGGTGGGTGACTAATATACACTAAGAGATCACTGGAGTACAGTGGTACGTATTTGTCTCTTCATGGAGTCCATAAAAAACCTCAAATTTTGGGCATGCCTCTAACAGGAGCTCCATTGCCAGTGCAAACAGCAGTCTTGAAAGAGAACAATCATGTCAGGAGCTGTAGCTAATGCTAACCTTTAGTTTACCTTTGGTGTAGTATATATTAGTTTTATCCATGAAACAAATTTGTGGCTGATGTTTATCCAGGCGCGGCTCCTCAGCTAAGGGTGGAGGAGCGTCGCCCCCCGCCAGCAGCAGTTGCAAACCTTTTACTACAAAACAATAATAAACCAAGTTTATTATTGTTTAGTAGTAAAAGGGGTGGGGCCACGGGCTGTGACGAGCACTGAGGGGGAGTGCCCGCAGCGCTGGGCTGAGTCCCAGCCAATCCTAATGCCCTGAGCAGCGTTAGGATTGGCTTCAGGGCAGGCTGGAAGCCTGTGCCTGCTGCCTGCAGCAGAGGAGCAGTGTAGTGGTGGCAGAAGCGGCGATGATGCAGGTAAGTGTTCTACAAAGCACTGTGAGCCGCTCCTGTGTTTATCTGATTTAATACTGCAAATAGATATTCCAATTTAATGTTATCAATACCTTCTCAAAATCAATTTTCAGAGGTTTAAGATACTCGTTAAGTTTGTGTGCCAGGCATCAAAAACTGTGGAGATTCCACATTGATTAGCAATTTCAGTCTGTATGCCTCACTTTGGTTCAGTGTATTCCCAGATTTGGGACAGCATTAATAACAGCCTTTCCTTCTCTGGATCGGGGAAAGTTCCCACTTCTCTCGAGGTGTTGAATATTGCCAGCTGGTATGGGCCAGTCAACTTGCATAGCATTAAAAAAATTCTACTGGAAGACCATTTTGGCCTGGGGATTCAGTTGTGATATGGAGTCTTAGAGTTCTCAGCTTGTGATAGGGCTCCTTTGTTTCTCTTATCTTCTTCAGAAAGATTGGCTACCAGAAAAGTGACTACCACTACAAGGTTTATGGGCACAGCACGTCTCTCTGTATGATGGAACACTCTCATCCTATTGGTGCACAATGGAAGCATTTAGTTCAGCAAACGAGCCAGTTGTCTGAACTGACAAATATCCTCATGCTGCAATGTAGCATGCTTGGGGGGGCTGGTAAAGTCAAAGTCATAGGCAAGAGGACCACATTTCCTATCATTCATCTGTACAGGAAGTACAGTCACAGCTTTCCCTTTAAAACCATATTTAAAAGAAGCTAGGGAAGAGAACTTCATTTCCCATCATGCACCTATACAGGAAGTGACATCATTGGATTCACCCTACTTCAGTCAACTCTTCAAGGCATCCTATTGCCCAGGTGTCTCCAGCAAAGGGCACACACAGGCAAGGATATCTCATGTGTGGGCCAGGAAGTGGTCTAGAATGCCTGTTCCAATGAAACTTACAAAATAAGATAACATCTTGTTTCTCACAGAGCACCCCATACTGCCAATACCCACAATCACACCTAGACATCAAAGATCCAAACATGAACATAGTGTACATGCAACATATACACACTGCCTCCTACATATCCTACTAACTACCACATTCCCTCCAACAATCATTACTACTCATGCCCTTTAATGCTCACCTGCAGTACTCTATAAACCTGACATTGTAGACTTCATCATCTATCACAAGCGTGATGCCTCTTTTGATCACAGAAAAATCTCCACATCCTTGCACATCCTAGACATCCTTCTTTGTACAGGCTATTGTGTCACCCATAAGTCCTCCAGCCCCATACCCTTGGCAAGCAGGAAAACACTCAACTCCATGCTCCAGATGACATGCTAGTTCTCTCTGCAGCTCAAGCCACCAATTTCCATCTCATCTACGGGCTTCCCCGGTAGATCAAAGGCTTAATTGATGAATTCCAGGACTGTCTTGCCACAACATCCATCCGACATGCCCACACCACCCTCTTGGGTTATTTCATCCTCCCAGACATCACAAACGTAAGTAAAAAAAAAAAAAACTACCCTCATCAATACATGTATGAGGTACTGCATGTCACACATCCAAAACACTACAAGAGCAACATCTTCGACCTTTACCCTTGGACTGGACTGACCTCTTTGCCTTTCCTATCCTCCTGCTCAGATTCCTACCAACCAACCAAGTTCAACACAACAGATTATACTAAACCTTCATATCCTTCAAACACCTCTCCACAGAGAACCTAGTGTTTGTACTCATCTCTCACCCCATCTACTAAATGCCCTACACCAACACCCTTCTAAACAACTCTAACACAGTTTTGGAAAACTATGTTTTGGAAAAGCATGTAAGTGCAAGCCAAAGCATTTACCACCCTGGTGTTCTAAGCATATTAGTGATATTAAATGATCCAACCACAGACAGGAAAGAAAACAGAAGAAAAATAGATCTTCCAATGACCTCATTATACTTAATTCTCTATATGCAAAATGTAAACATCTCATCACATCAGCAAAGCAAAATATTATACAAACACCATTGATGAAGCAACCAACAGAAGCAGAATGCTTTTCAAGATAACCAAACGCTGCATCAAGCAACCTGCCAGGCTCTCCTATTCCTTACTCAACAGAAAAGTGCAATGCCATTAACCTCTTCTTCAGTGAAAAGATCCAATAGCACATCAATACCACCAAACCTGCTTCATTTCTTATGCCCACCCCTTCCTGTAGAATCCCACAGACTTAAGAACCCTATCTCTTGCAGATCTTGTCAACATTCTAAACTCCCTCAAAACCACTTCTAATGAACATGCTGTCTTACCTTTGTACTTCATCAAATCTCTCCTTGGGTACACTCTCTCAACCCTACTTACCATTTTCAATGCCTCCCTCACTCAAAGTAACTTCACCAAAGCTCTCAAGACAAGCTAGATCTTTCCACTCTTTAAAATCTACTCTAGACACTCATGACCTTGCTGACTACCAGGATAATACTCACCTACCAATCATCTGCAAGGCCACTGGAAAAGCAGTCTATGTTCAACTCCAAGATCACATTAAATGCTAAACATCACCTACATGGCCAACATTCTAGCTTCAGATCAAGCTGTAACATTGAGAATGTTACTTTATATATATTGAAGACTATGCCCTTAAAATGACCCCTTCCTCCTGATGTTGATTGACCTCTCAGCTGCCTTCAACAAAGTCGACTATTGCTCTCTCACACTAATGCTGGAGTTTCAAATAGGAGTCCCCAGCAATGCCCTTCACTGGTTCTCCTCCTACCCTTCCAACTACCACTAGTTTGTCCAAATGGTTATCTCCAAGTTCCAAAAGATACCTAGCACCTGCAAAGTCCCCTAGGTTTACTGTCCCCTGCCACATTCAATCTCTACATGAAGCAATGTGGTGCTCTACTCGCAGAGAACAGCATCAAGACTCACAGATATGCTGATGATACACAAAGCTGCTTGAAATTCTCCTCTGCCTCAGACCTCCAGTGCCTCTAACACTGTCAGCCCTCCATCTAGACCTGGATGTCCAGTGCCTACCAGAATCACAATTCTACCGAGAAGCAATTCCTGTTATTTGACAACAATAAACAAAAAAGACAAACCTGCCTCAATGATGTAAAAGCTGATGGCTTTAAACCCCCATTGTCACAGAATGCATGTTCACTTGGATTCACCCTGGACATCAACCTCACTCTCTAGGAACACATTGGCAAAAAAAAAAAAGATGGCCTGGTATCCACTTTTCCTTCTAAAGAAAGTGAAACTGCTTGTTCAGAAAAAGCTTATTTCAGAACTTCTGCTCAAGCCCTCTTGCATCTGGTGGTGGTAACGCCCTGGTCCATGGCCTCCAAAACTGGCCATTGGCACCCCTTAAGGGCATGCTACATGTGGCAGAACATCTCACTCCGGTCCTGAAGAAATAAAGTCACACCACCCCTATACTGATGAAATTCCTTTGGCTCTCCTTGTGGCACTCACCATCTTCAAAACCAGCTGCATCATTTGGAAAGCTATTATGACCAGCATCATTGCTTAACTTGCAGACAAGCTCATCTTTCTGGTAGCTCTCGGTACACCTGCAGGCAGTGCACCATTAAGCTGCAGACTAAGGGTCTGATTATGAAAGGATCAAGGCCTTGTTCACGCATGGGTTGGAATTACAAGTTTGAAGGTATTTAACGCATCCAATAATTATCAGATGTGTTAAGTAACTCAACCCCCATTACATTTTGACAGGTTACCCCAGCCAAAATTTTACAAATGAAAAAGCATACGTTGTAACTGTTTTATGTGGATTTTGGTGTGTTAGACACCAGAATCTGCATATTATTGTCCATAAACTCGTAATAGGTAGTATTTCATACCTGACAAATAAAGTCCTGTTATTTATCAGGTACGCTAAATAGCACCTACACAGGTAATCAGGACCTAGGTAGTGCAGAAAAGAAAAAAAACAAGGCAGCAGGACTTTTCTATCTATGCATCGAAATCTAGACAACATCCTTGTATCCATCAGGACAGCCCCAACACTGTTCCAATATAAGAAAGAGTTGAAGACGCATCTCTTTATAAAACAGTACAACACAATGCATTAACCATCCACAAACCACCTACAGTGCCCATCGTTCATTGCCTTTATGCTTGTCTTTGACCCTGTACAGAGCTCCGCTGCCTTTTAGCTAGGCTTGCACAATAGAAATACCACATACACAGATATAAACATACATAAATAGATACTTACATGCTGTACGTATTTACACTTTGAAAATGGCATCCAAGTGTTCATTCCTGTTAGTAGCTTAAATTCTTGCCTCTGCAAGTTGAAAGGCAGGACCATCTGTCAGTCAGGTCAGAAAGCGCCACTGGGTTTTGGCATTCACTTGTGTCCATAATTGATTCTTTCTGAGCATCACTCATCTCATTCCATATTCAGGATTTGTAGATAGAAAGGCATGTACGGTTCAAACTTTGTTCACGCCCAACTCATACTATCAGGGTGGTCTGCATTTGGGGGTCGATGGGTGGTCTGTTTAACCACAGCATATGATAGTGTGGAAAATTTTACGCGTTTCGATCCGCAGTAAAAATCAAAAGCCATGTTCAGTAAAATAAAAAGGCTATCAGATTTGCAATAGAAAAAGTGGATACTTCAAATTATTAGGAATAACCAATTTAAACCGTTTGGGTTATTTTTAAAAATAGCTTATCTGGAAAAATCGGAGGGTAAGATTATACCCTCTCGTGGATTATGCAACATGCTTCTTGAGCATTTACATGTATACCATTCTACTTTGAGGGAAAATTTGTGACACTGTGTAGGGACATTTGTGTCTTACTACAGCAGTCACGCCTTTTGCGCCTTCAAGTTATATCCCTGAAAGATGTACCTGAAATTGTTTTACATTTGGAATATCCTCATCCACTCCCTGCTGTGTTTGCTGAACACGGGCTCAAAATCATGTTTTGACATCACAGGTTAACGTCTCTTTATCATTAACCCCCTCATTGTATCTTAGCAGTATTATTGAGAGCATTGTCATCACTCAGCTCCTAGCCTGTCTAGAGCAAAATTATTTTTAGTCTGACAGTAGGTTTGCATTGTTGGTTGTGGTGCAGATGGTGGCCTGCATTTCTCATGCCTCTGAAGTAGTCACCAACGTTTGATAATATGAATCACAGCATTTTGACCCCACAACTTTCTTAAAAGACCAGGAAATCTAATACCATACACAAACGGGTGAGATCATTTATTTCCAATAGAATCCCAGTGGTCAAGGTAACATCTTATAAACAGAGCATTATGATCCTTCTGTATGAAGTGCCACGGGGATTACCCCTCTCTGATCCTTTTAAGCTACATTATACACAACTGAACAGGCTGATCAAGGAGCATTTGCATGTTAAGAAGAATACACTTGGCTAGTGATGGTGCACTGACGGAAGAGCAAGCATCCAGTTCCTTGAGACTGTTAATAATGTGCAAAAGTGAGAGAATAACTAAAGGCTGCCTAGACAGGTTATAGCAGAAGAAGCAATGGAACCTGCAACCTCATACAGCTCCTGTCCATAACAATAGTAGGGCATTCCATTGGGGATTTTTAAGTGGACAATTTTCAAATAGACCCTTTCCAGGGAACATATATGTTAGCCTTGGTACAGTTGGTAGAGTGACCAACTAACCACAGCGCTAAGAAAGAGAAAAACGTGGACTGTATGTATTAGTATGTGTTACAGTATATGAGAAACTGGGTGGTAAATATGCATCAGCTGAAATAGAGACTCGTGCACTTTAAATATCAATGCAATATGATTAATAATCTCTAATTGAAAAAACGCTGAAAACTAATTTGGGTCCTGGAATTGTGAGCAGTAGTACCAACTAGAGCACACGGTTTATAACGATGAATTGAATCAGTTTAAATGTGAATAGCTATGGAACACAATAAAGCATTTTCTAAACAATGAATTGATGTTTGTCATTGTGGGAGGTTACTGGAGGTGAGATATCCACTCTTACTTGCTCTCCTTTCAGACTATCTAACTACGATTGTGTTATTGTGTAGTTTGTGAGTTTCTAATGTACTGAACTTGAATTCTTCAGTAATTTGAAACCCATGCCATGCCCTTTGCCATTCTCTTTAGTGTTTCCTATTTATTCTATATATGTCTTAAACCTGTTTAATTTAGGATACTCACATATAGTGTGATATGTTTTATTAAGTTAATTTATTTTTGTTTACAATAAATTCCTTCACCAAAGGCATACATGTTAGGGAACATAATATATTCTAATAGATGAATTGTCTCTTAATTTTACTTCCCTCATTCCAATGTATTTGATATACGTAATAAAAATGATTAAACACAAATCTTAGATAAGCCAATATTTGTCAAGCATTTAAACTTCTCAAGGGCTGGGCATTTGGTGATCCAGTGCTGTGAGAGGAGCAATGTACTACGGTTTATCAAAATGATAAATTACCCATGCCCAGTTGATGGCTAAATGGAGCACTCATACAAATATGCAGACATATCAGTATCAGACTAATCAACCAGCCATGGGGCCCAGTTACGAGGCTGCGGGTCTTGAGACCCCCAACCTCGTGGTGGCAGTTAGGACCGCTGCTGTTGTGGCGGTTCGACCGCCACATTAAGAACCTGAGATTGATGATCCTGATGGGCTGGTGGAGGTCGGTATCAGCCTTGGTGGCGCTGCATGCAGCGCTGCCCTACTGATTACGACCTGGTGCTCCACCAGTACTTTCATGTCACTTTCAATCGCATGAAAAGCCTGATAGAGAACAGATGCAGGGGACCATAGGGAGATCCCTGCACTGCCCATGCACTTGGGATGAGCAGTGCAGGGGTCACCCTCGCAATGCCCACTGTCTGCTGTGCATTGCTGTCGGCTCAATAATATGCTGACGACAATGCTGCAGCAACTCTCATGCTGGGCTGGTGGGTAGAAACCTCGGTTTTCGCCTGCCAGCCAAGAGGGAAAGTCATAATGGGTCCGGCGAAGGAGGGGGAGCCAGTGTGGTGGCAACCTCCCAGTCTGAAGTGCGGCAGACGGGCCATCCCCTCCGCCATACTCCTAATCAGGCCCATAATGTAATTTGAATATTTGTTACACCTATTGGAAGACTAGGAGGGGTAGGATAAGGAAATATAATTGCTTTGGGTCCATTGCAGAAATTATATACAGAGTGGCATACACAGTTGCCGTTTTTAAAAGATATAAATTTGTGACATTAGGTGTAGATGCTTAGTTGTATGTCTTGCTGTATGAAATATATACACTATTCGGTGATAAAAATACATCTATTAAATCTGTTAAGCCAGTTTTAGGTGAACCAGTGACTCAGAAATAAGTACTGATTCAGCAATCATTTAATTACAAAAGCAGCCCAAGATACATCTTAGAACCTCCAGATCCACCAACCACCTCTCAAATCCACACGAGAGACCGATGGAAGGACAGTAGACATTATATTTACATCAACAGAACATCTCCCCAAATATCACCAATCATCATTTTCAAACAATGCAAAGTTATAAAAACCTGAAACAGTATACCACAACAAGAAAGAAATGCATAACATATGATTGATCAAATTCACTAACTGCTTGTTTCTTTTTTCATCATACAGTTTTTAAACCATTTAGGTACAATCACTGGTAGCTCAGTACAAATTCCACGTTCTTGTTAATTTGGTACCATGAAATACTTGACATTCACTATGTACCTTTTGTTTCTAGCTCAATGTTTAATCTCACAACTCCTTCTACCATCTGACCATTTTATGGATTTACAACTTCTCCTATATACCTCAACTTAAGTGTTAAAGTTACTTTAACACAAACAATAAATTGCCTCTGAATTTCTCTCCAGTATCCGACTGGAAGACAAGTTCTCTGAAACATCTTTTCCTGTCAGTAAGCTGTTAACTATAGTCCTGTGTTCCTCTTCACCGGTGCCTCATATGTGATATTTTTTCACAGTCCCTTTCAGCACTCATATGCATCCAAGTCTGCCTATCAGGCAAAAGCTCCCTGAAAAGTTTCTTTCTACATAGCATTTCAAATAACTGTGTGCTATTAGTAGAATTTGTTGTGGAACTGCATTATAGATTGGTTGCAAGTACAGCATAATTCCATGGCAAATCATCACCTATAGCCAGTTGGAGAAACTCATTCTTCATCATCTTTATCCTTTCCAGCTTGCCATTACCTGGAGGTGTCACTATGCTCAGCACCACAATCTGTTTCCACTCCTTTTAAGGGGTCTGGCACCTCCTTAGAGAACCACTGCATCCAGTCTATGGTTGTAATTCATTGGTTAGAGCTTCATGCATGAAAAATATCCCATAAATTGTACAAATAGTCTGCTTTTGGCTGTACTAATAAATTATCTGGGAAGCAATTGATCATTGGTATATTGTACAGATAATTCATAAGAGCAACAACATACAAAAGAATCCCTTTAAAAAAAAATACGATTCTGAGGTAAAGCCCATTTGGTATTTCCGTTGGCAACACAGGTGGTTCTCTCAGTTCATAAATCTTCTCAGCCACAGCAAACGCTGCGCATTTTGATTCTTGTCTCCAAATCTCCATAAGCAGCCGACTACCAAATAATATCAATATCCTTGCATTTTATGTCCAAATGACCTTCAGGTGCTATACTAATTCATATTGTTCTTAAACCTATTCTTCCCACACCCCTTCATCCTCTTTTACCTTTTCTTATGCCACGTTACTTATAGCTTACCTTCTGTCGCTCCTTGGTTCACTCCGTCTTTTAAAATATATCTATACTGATTTTCCATAAATAACAAATATTAATCATAATATCATATTAAAGATGACCAGTAACCGATGCTAACCACCTAACGGCGTGAGTCATCAGCAGTAGCCATTTCTAACATAAGCTCAAATACACTGCATTAGTATACTGCAGCAGTTCATTGGAAAACGTGCTGGTACCAATATATCCTCCAAGGAAAAATGAAACTGCTGCAGCTGCCAATTTAGCTCATTCAGCAGGAATTGGTTCTCCTGTCTGTTGCAAATATTAAAGTACAAAAAAATATACATTCTAATTAAACACTGTGTTCCATAAGTATAAATAAAAAATATTCTATGCATATACAAATAAAACCCACTCACACAAATGCACACATTCACACTCTATTTGTATGATTAACTGTACAGGGCCTACAATACAGGCAATCACCAGCTTTCTAACAGAGGACTGTTGTGCCCTGGATTCCCCATTGCACAGGCACAGTTCGTTTTTGTTTTTGCCTGTCTCTCTGAGCGCTTTGAGGTGCTGCATAACTCAGGACCGTTTGGGGTGACATGGAAATTGGAGGTAGGGCACCAAATGAATATCTGTATGTGTGGCAGCCCCTGCGTGACATCTTTATTTGGCATCTTTATGCAAAATTGCATATTTTGAGCGTTATTCGCAAAGGTAAATTTGTATATATATATATAATTCTACTACTGCACCTTGGTCTAAATGTACACTTTTTTGCTATTTACCAGTGTAGATCTACACTTAAATTTGGGTTTTCAGGTCTCCTGCCTCTGATGGCGCCTCCTAGAAACGTACTTAATGGTGAAAAGTAATATTTCGCATGTCAGTGGGGATCTCTGCTACCATGGCGGAGATGTCTGTATGGGAAAATATGGGTAAAAATATTAGTATATTATTGTTTAAAATAATTAACGAAAAATACTCAATATAAATGTAAAATATTTTAAAGTGTTTATTATAAACCTAGAACTGTTAAAATGAAATGTACAACACATTAACTCTTTACATGTGGATAAAATAATCATTTAAAATATTTGTATTTAATTTATACATTTTATAAATAATATTTCTTAAATAATAAGGTAAAACCAAACATCCCAGCTACATTACCATTTTTATTTTTATGTAATGTGTATTCAATTTTGTTGAAAGTTATGTGTGGAATCAATTTAAATTATTAAACTTTTTAATCAAAAGTTTTAAACTTTATTTTGCTTTTTAAATGAAGTTTATTATTACATTTTATGATAATAAAATAATTACTTAACTCACATATGCTTATTATTTTAACATTAAACAAAAAATCTATATTTTTAAAAAATCACAGTAATTTTATTTATTGAACCTAATTTCATATGGGCTGGTATTTAATGCTCCAGCCTACATTAGTTTGTATGGGAGTGTGCTGCAGTACCTGTGAGTAGCCATGTCTGGTGATTGAAAGTATGGACAGGAGTACACTTACTAATGTTTTGCCTCTTTTAGGTCTGTAGTAACATCAGGAAGTGCAGTTTGTGAATAGCAAAGGGCTTATGATTTTGTGTGTGATTATTTGTAGTAGCCTGTCTCTCCAGACATTCTTATAAACTCTTCCCATTGTGTAGTAAGTATTATCCATTTTCAGCCACTCCCCTTGTCTGCTTACAAGTATGGAGATCTCTGCATGCAAAAGATAAGAGAGGCAAAAGCACAAGTTTTTGTTCATAGGTTAGTGTACATAATTTTGTGTATTTGAGTAATATTACTGTAGGACTGCCTCACAAGTAAATAGGCCCCATAATTTCTTCACTTATAACTTGAATTGCTTTACTACTTCTGTGAATGTTTTGTGTTTTTGCTGTAGCAGTTGTCTTCTTTAATGTGGGATCAGCCGTCATCAATGTTTATTTCTTTCTCTCTCTTTGATTAGTATCCCTAATTATCTGATCTTGCAAAACCTATACTGTGATCGGTCCATATTTGCCAGTTGTACCAAACACTTATAATGCCGTTACATAGTCATCTATTGTTGTGTCTTGCTAATGGCAGATTGATTAAAATGCATGCATCTCAAGTACACTTTTGAAGTTATTTCAAAGGTGGCTTTAGTGTCTTTGAACTGTAAGCATTATGACCCCATGGCCGGGCAGCTTATGAAGGAAACTACGTAATTGATCTGGGAGGTGTCAAGGTGTGGTCTTTACCAGTTATTGGGATATTGAGAGTTCAGTTGAATTGTGTATGCTGATGAGTAAAGACATTAACTACAATCTATGTGTGTGGGGTGTTCTTGTGCATGCTACTGGGCTGGGGAGAGCAAGACAACTGGCGATGAAGGTGGGATACGTGCCCTAAAAACAGAAGTGCTCTCCCTGTGAGCTTGCAAAAAATAGCAACTGCTCGTGCTTGCCTCATGTGCCCAAGCTGAAACAAAGAAGGCTTCAGTTGACATATGTGGAGTGCAAGCACCACTCCAGCACGTAAGATGCCTTATGGAGAAGTTCAAGGCACAACAAGGGTGCACCGTTGGAAAAGCCTGCCAAGACTTGCCAGCCAGGCTAAGGAAAAAAGTAGGAGCTGCACCACAACACAGAGCCATCAGCCATTCATAGAAGACGCTAAAGGCAGTGACAACCAGGTACAGCACAGGCAGCAACACCAGACATAATGCTAGAAAAGCCACTACCAGGTACGAGAAATAAATATATGTTCACCAGTACGACCATCGGTCACAACTGAAGCATCAGACAAACCAGTATCCGTACAAAGTAGCAAGTAGCATCCACAACACGAATGCACGTCCAACCGTTGCTGTGCTACTGGGTTCAATCTAGCCTGGCTGATGAGGGGTGAAACCCTGAAACCAGTCCCAGGACGCTTGTTTCCAGTCCAGTGAGGACCTGGCTTGGCAGTTTGAGCTGGACTGTTCCCATGGGGAACAGGGTCAACAATGATTTGCATATGGGTGAGTCCAAACTGGGTTGATGTGGTGGGCAAAAAAACAACGGATTAAACCCAGATCTTTGTGACTGGGGGTGAATGTTTGCATTGTTCATCATTCTGTCCATCATCTGTTCTTTTTGCTTTTGTCGCCCTAAGTGGGATGGGTATACCCAGACGTGGGTCCTGTGCTCACTACTCCATTGGATTCAAACTAGCCTGGCTGATGAGGGGTAAAACCCTGAAACCAGTCCCAGGATACTTGTTTCAAGTTCAGGGAGGACCTAGCTTAGCAGTTTGGGCTTGACTGTTGCCATGGGGAGCAGGGTAAAGACTGATTTGCATATGGCTGGGTCGAAACGGGGGTGGTGTGGGAGGCAAAAAATTATGGATTAAACCCAGATCTTTGTGACTCGGGGTAAATGTTTACATCGTTCAGCATTCTGTCCGGTTTTTGCTTTAACCGTTATCAAAGTCATGACTTTCACCTAAAAGAGAAAGCTGCGGAAAGAGCACGAAGAAATGACTCAAACAAAACAAAAAGTCAAAAGCAAAGACCAGGGCATGCAAGAAACATAAAATGTACTCACCATCAAAAGTGATGTAGGTTCCACCCAGCCACTGGGCCGGTCCTGCGACCCAAACTCAGACACAGAGGTGGTAGCTCCAGAAGGCACATATTCAGGTTTCACACCATGAACAGCATATACCCTTAACGTCACAAGAAAGAAAGATGAAGTACACAACAGCTGCTTTCCTGAATCCTCCACTACCATTTGATACCACCAAAAAACAGAATATTGGTACCAGATGGGTCACGTGGATCGAGACTTTTGATGATTTCATAGATGCTCTGGAAGAAGTAAGTGATGAGAAAATCATTAACTATTTAAAGAATCTCGCTGGCAATGGAGTGAAAGAAGTGATGAAGAAACTCTAACAGACTGACACAATGTCATAACATCAAACCGTTAGGAGACAAGTGAAATCTTATGACAAATGTTGACTATTAGAGGTATATTTTCAATCAAGTGAGACAACAAGTTGCGAAACAATGGATGAGTTTGTTGAAAGACTTGATGTGCTCATCAAACATTGCAAATTTAGTAAATTTTATGATGAAAAAGCCATGCGCCTCAGAGTCATTCAAGGTTGTTTGTCAGGCTCATTCAGGAAACTCATTTTGCAATAGGCACTCAGGCCCTCATTACAACCCTGGCAGTCGATGTTAAAGCGGCAGTAATACCGCCAACAGGCCTGAGGAAAAAAAAATGGAATTACGACCATGGCGGAAACCGCCAACATAGACAGCCACTTTAACACTTCGACCGCCATGGTGGTAGAAACAAACACTGCAGCGGTAACCGCCAACAGACAGACGGAACCCAATGTACCGCCCACTGTTTTACAACAGGCCTATCTGCCACCTTTTCCGGGGCGGTACCAACGCCATCAATAGGATGGCGGAAACACTTGGAACGGAAACCACTCACCTCTCAACACCCAACGAGGAACCAGGATGCCATGGAGCCTGAGTTACAGGTCCTGCCCATGTTGGTCTACCTCATCTTCTACCAGGAGCAGCTAAGACGCCGGCGACGACCACGGTGAGTACTGCACCTAGCACACAGGGGAGTGGGGGAGGAAAGAGAGAGTGACACACACACACAACACGCAACACCCTACCCGACCCTCACACACAACAACATACACACATATACATGCAGCAACATTACATGTACACCCTGTCACCCCCTGGAAGAATGCAAGGACAAAATTAAATGATTGTAAAGAGTGTAATAATTGAAAAATCAGATAGGCCAAGATAACTTTAAATCATCAGTATATACACATATGTACAGCAACTACACAAGTCCGGATAGTGTACCAATCATTGTCCGTGGACCACTGGTCCCAAAATGCATGGGCAAAGCCCACACATGATACCTGACTCGAAACGGAGAGAACACTGCTGGGGCATCAGATCGAAAATAAACAGGCACCTCAGGGGGAGTGGGGGGGCACCTCAGCCGGATGAACAGACGACGCCACTGCTCCACGAGGGGACCCCATGCCCACTGCTTTATCCTGAGGAGTGCAAAGCCACAGTCTCTCAAGTCTCTCAAGTGGGTGGGTTGCCCACTGCTTTATCCTGGGAAGTGCAAAGCCACAGTCTCTCAAGTGGGAGCAGTGCACACTGCTTTATCCTGGGGAGTGCAAAGCCACAGTCTCTCAAGTCTCTCAAGTGGGTGGGTTGCCCACTGATTTATCCTGGGGAGTGCAAAGCCACAGTCTCTCAAGTGGGTGGGTTGCCCACTGCTTTTTCCTGGGGAGTGCAAAGCCACAGTCTCTCAAATCTCTCAAGTGGGTGCACTGCCCACTGCTTTATCCTGGGGAGTGCAAAGCCACAGTCTCTCAAGTTGTTGACATGTTCCACAGAGTGCTTCATCCTGCCAAAGACTGGGGTAGTGGATGCTTTTCTCCACTGGTTCTGGAAGGGGCTTTGTGCCCAGAGTGCTTCATCCTGCCAAGGACTGGGGCAGTGGATGCTTTTCACCACTGGTTCTGGAGGGGGCTTTGTGCCCAGAGTGCTTCATCCTGCCAAGGACTGTGTGAGTGGATGAGGTTCTCCACTGGTTCTGGAGGGGGCTTTGTGCCCAGAGTGCTTCATCCTGCCAAGGACTGGGGTAGCGGATGCTTTTCTCCACTGGTTCTGGAGGGGGCTTTGTGCCCAGAGTGCTTCATCCTGCCAACGACTGGGGTAGTGGATGCTTTTCTCCACTGGTTCTGGAGAGGGCTCAGTGTCCTGAGTGCTTCATCCTGCCAAGGACTGTGTGAGTGGATGCTGTTCTCCACTGGTTCTGGCGGGAGCTTTGTGCCCAGAGTGCTTAACAAGCAGTGTGGCAGGTCTCATCCCCTCACCTGGGTGTGTGTGCCACGAGATTGACTGGGAACAGGTAGCATGATACTCCGTGGAGGCAGAGACACACTCCACCCTGCTGCGACTTTGCCTGCCACCTGCTGGTACAAACAGTACTGGGTGTCGTGCCTCAAGTAGTCCGTGCATGGTCCAGGACGTCTCCTCCAGCCTCGGACGTCTGTCCACTGGGAATGTTAGCCATGTCGGCTGTGGTGGCACTGTCTGAGCACATTGCGGGGCTGATGGCGGTGGTTGCGGCGGAGATGCTGCCGTGGTGAATGTGCCAGCACCTGTGGAGTGAGACAGCAGGACGTCTCCTGCAGCCTCGGACGGCTGCCCACTGGGGATGATGCTGGGGACTATTGCTGAGGCAGCAGACGTGTAGGTGGCGGTGTCCACCTCCGTACAGGTTGCTGTTCTGGTTGCCGGAGGGGGTGACTCTAGTCCCTCAGCCGAAGCCTCCGTGCCCTGTCCTGACTTCCGTTGCCCTTGTGTCCCTCCCCCACCTTTGATGTCGCTGCTGGTCCCTTGGCACTGTCCCCTTTTGGCTTGGAGGAGGCCTTGCTGGGTGGATGGTGCGGCTTCTCCCTACAGCATGTGGGCACCTTCTTCACCTTGGCAGGTGGCAGAATGGGCTGATCCTTGGCCTCGCTAGGTGGCACACTGGCAGCCCTGATGGGTGCCACCCACGATGTGACCGGACTTGCTGAGACCACAGTGCTGGAGGATTTGGTGGCTGAGGTGCTGGGCTGGGAGCTGGACATCCTGGCCCTAGGGGAAGGACGGGGGGGAGGTGTAGGGAAGAGGTCAATGTTAGCCAGGAAAAGTTTTTTAGACACACTGGGACGGGAAGATGGAGGGGGTTTGGGAGTGGTTGTAGGAGGTGTACGTCTGCTGAATTTGGGTGCATGGGCCGGAGGCTGTTGTGCGGTGGATGGCTGTTGGGTGGGTGTGTGCCTGTGTTTGTGTAGTTTGGGAGGAGGGCTCACAGATACACTGGGAGAGGACACAGGGGACGTGTGCACGGTAGTGGTGGTGGTGAGTGCACATTAGCGGTGTGTGGTGATGGGCGTGCTGGTGATGGAGGTAGTGGCTGAGGATGTAGTGCATGCAGGTGTGAGTGGAGACGAGACTGGGAGGGAGGAGGAGGAGGACGTGGAGGAGAGGGACACAGTGGAGGTAGTGGATGTTGCTGTGTCTGCATGGGGATGGTGATTGTGTGAGTGCCTGTGGGATGTGTGGTGTTTATGTTTGCCTGAGCTACTTTTGTGTGTTGATTTGGGTGAATGAGGGTCTGATGGTGTGCTTGTGATAGGCTGAGGTAGAGGGGATTGGGTCTGGGTAGTGGAAGTTGGAGGGGGGAGGCTGGACACAGGGACAATGGCTGCCATCAGTGCTGAGGCCAGAGCCTGAAATGCTCTCTGTTGGGCCGCCACGCCAGAATGAATGCCCTCCAGGTATGCATTTGTTTGCTGCAAATGCCTCTCGACACCCAGGATGGCATTCAAAATGGTTGATTGCCCAACAGTGAGGGATCTCAGGAGGTCAATAGCCTCCTCACTGAGGGCAGCAGGGCTGACTGGGGCAGGGCCTGAGGTGCCTGGGGCGAAGGAGATGCCCACCCTCCTGGGTGAGCGGGCACGGGAAACACGAGGAGGGGCTGCTGGGAGGGCAGTGCTGGTAGGGGGCATGGGGGTTGTACCTGTTGTTGCGGTGGGCATAGAGGTGCCCGCCACCGCAAGGGAGTTCCCATTAGAGGAGGAGTCGCTGTCGCTGGTGTCTGCTCCTGTCCCAGTCATGGAGCTCCCCTCGCCCTCTGTCCCACTGGTGCCTTCAGACTCCGTAAATTCACCCTGCAGGGCCATGTGGAATACAGCTCCCTCCTGCTCCGGTGCCAATGCTCCTCCGCCAGATGATGCTAATGCACACAGGGACAGGATGACAGAAAAAAAAGGGGGGGGAAAGACAGAAGAGACACATGGTAAATGCCTGCAACACCACTACCATTGGCGGACACAACACACAGGGAGCATTCCTATGCACTAGCGCATCACTAACAGTGCAGTGGAAAAGCACATGCCCATGGGGGACTCTGTCTAGACCCATTTAATGCACAGCTGGAACCCATGGGAGCCTGACTAGGTGTAAAGGGCACCTACCACCTTTAGGGTTGGAGTGGCACTGAGCCTGCCTAACAATGGATGTACGTTGGCGCGTCTGCCCTGCCCTAGGGGAACCCACAGGCCACCGCCCCCACCCAGACACCTCGTCAAGCGCGCTGAGTCAGCTGAATAAGACTGCACTCACCCCTTGTGGCTGCTGTGATGCCCTCAAGCGCCCATCCATCTCAGGATATGCCACCACCAGGATCCGGTACATCAGGGGGGTCATGGTGCGACGGGCACCCCTTCCATGTTGGGAGGCCATCCCCTGCTGGGCCTCCGCTGTCTTCTTGCTCCAGCGGCGCAGGTCCTCCCATCTTTTCCGGCAGTGGGTGCGCCGTCTATGGTAGACCCCTAGGGTCCACACTTCCTTGTTGATGGCACGCCAAATACCCTTCTTCTGGTGGGCACCGACCTAGAGGAATAGTGAAGTAAAAATGGATGTTACTCCCCAGTCCAGTTCTACACACTCATTGGCCACAATCCTCCCACCCTGGGCCAGAAAAACATACACTCACCATCCTCACATGCTGGCCTGTGCACCCCCGTCTCTTCCATCCACAACACTCCATACATTCATGTACCATCCACCATGCACACAGTTTACTCACTTGTTTGTCTGATGGACCGTAGAGTTGCATGTACTGGGGGAGGACCCCATCCACCAGTTTCTCCAACTCCTCCACAGTGAAGGCAGGGGCCCTTTCCCCAGACACTGTGTCGCTTCCAGACTCAGGTCACAGCAGCACTTGCAGTGTAGGTCCTCTCCTATTGAAGGTCAGGTATCAAGTGAGTGAACAGATAGAAAATGGCAGTTATGTCCGCGGCGGTGCGTACCTTCACCGCCGGTGTACATCGACATTGGCTCCTGGAACCCATAGGGCCCAATGATAACCAATGCTGAATTGCGCAGCGGTCTTCGACCGCCTACCGCGACGAAGAACAACGCCAGCGCAGCTACCTCATTTCCCCTTGTCCCTCCTTACAGGTCAGGCAGCCGCCATTTCAGGTGGCCACACAACAGGCCAACTAACTGCGTCACAGCACTTTTGGCCATGAATACAGACGGACAAAGGCACACAAAGAATAGTTCACAATTGTGCTAACCAGCCTTGTGAAACCTATGTGGTGTATGACCCTCTGCTCACCCTTCTCCTCCATAGGGCACGTTCGCAGGGGCAGGTGATGAGATGGCGGCATCCTCCGGTGTACAGACCCCTGGTGGACCTGTCGACAATAGAAAACAGACACATCATTATCACATACAGACTTGATCGTGCCACAATCCAGGAACTGTGTGCCCAGTTGGAGCCAGACCTGCTTTCATCTATCCGCCATCCCACAGGAATCCCCCCTCTAGTGCAGGTCCTGACAATACTCCATTTCCTGGCCAGTGGGTCCTTTCAAACAACAGTGGCCATGGCATCAGGGATGTCACAGCCAATGTTCTCTAACGTGTTGTTCAGAGTGTTGTCTGCCCTGCTGAAACACATGCGCAGCTACATCCTGTTCCCTCAGGTGGAGGATTTGCACATAATGAAAGGTGACTTCTATGCCCTGGGACATATCCCCAACATCATTGGTGCCATTGATGGTACACATGTGGCATTTGTCCCACCCCACAGGAATGAACAGGTGTACAGAAACTGCAAACGCTACCATTCTATGAATGTGCAGACCAGTACATCTCCCACGTGAATGCCAAGCATCCTGGCTCTGTGCATGATGCTTACATTTTGAGGAATAGCAGCATCCCTTATGTGATGGGGCAACTCCAGAGGCACCGTGTGTGGCTAATAGGTGAGCCCAAGGTCCCCACACAGTTTAAATAGGTGTCTGGGTATGGGAGAGTCCCTAATGTTTGGAGGATGTCTAACAGTTGTCCCTCGATATTTGCAGGTGACTCAGGTTACCCCAACCTGTCATGGCTACTGACCCCAGTGAGGAATCCCAGGACAAGGGCAGAGTAACGCTACAATGAGGCACATGGGCGAACTAGGAGGATAATAGAGCGCACCTTCGGCCTCCTGAAGGCCAGGTTCCGGTGCCTCCATCTGACAGGTGGCTCCCTATACTACTCACCGAAGAAGGAGTGCCAGATAATCTTGGCATGCTGCATGTTGCACAACCTGGCTTTGCGACACCAGGTGCCTCTTCTGCAGGAGGATGGGCCTGATGCTGGTCTTGTGGCAGCTGTGGAGCCTGTGGACAGTGAAGAAGAAGAGGCAGAATAAGAAGATGTAGACAACTGAAACGACATCATCATGCAATACTTCCAGTGAGACACAGGTATGGCACTGCTTCCCACATCTCATACTACTGTAGGACATAGCATAATTCTGCATTTTTACCTCTGTGTATGGACCCTGACATGTCACTTTGGCTTTCAATTTCACAGATCTGAGTCCCACTTTGTGCCCTCTGCTATGTTTACTGCTGCCCAACAACTGCTATATTTCCAAAAGGTTGCAATTACACATTTGTAAAAGTACAGACTGACTCCAGATTGATTTGTGAATCAAGGGTGTTTATTTCAGTGCTAATAAGTGGAGGGGTGTGTGCAATGGGCTGGGGTGATGGTGGAGGAATGTCCACGGTAGAGTCCAGTCTCTTTGGTCTCACAGGTGCATTGTCCAAGGGGGCGTAGGAAGGGGAGCAATGGCAGTTGAAGGTGGACAGGGTGACAAAGTGGGACAGAAGGGTGACAATCAGGAGAGTCTTATTTCCTGATGGGGGTCTTGGCAATGTTCTCTGTCTTGTTCCTGGATCTCAGGGGCCATTTGTGGGCTGGTTCTCCTTCTGCAGGGAGTGGGGTGCTGGTGGGCTGTTGGTCCTGTGGCGGGCGTCCTGTCCACTAGCGCCGGCGGAGGTGGAGGGATGTTCATCGTCCAGGCTAGTGTCATGGGCCCGTTTGTTTCCCACTGTGTCCCTCATGGTGTTGGCCATGCAATGGTGACCAGGGTGGTGTTGATGGACTTCAAGTCCTCCCTGATGCCCAGGTAGTGTTCCTTCTGCAGCCCCTGGGTCTCCTGAAACGTGGCCAGTACCGTGCCCATGGTCTCCTGGGAGAGATGGTATGCTCCCATGATTTTAGAGAGTGCCTCGTGGAGAGTGGGTTCCCTGGGCCTGTCCTCCCCCTGTCACACAGCAGTCCTCCCAGCTTCCCTGTTATCCTGTGCCTCTGTCCCTGAACCGTGTGCCCACTGCCACTGACCCCGTCCCTGATTGTCTTGGGTTGGTGGGTTTGCCTGGGGTCCCTGTAGTGGTGGACACACTGCTGATTGACGTGTCCTGGGGACAGAGGGATGGGCCCACTGGGTGGGTGCTGTGGTGGTGTCTCCTGAGGGGGGAGGCTCTGTGGTGGCTTGTGACTGTGGCAGGGGAACCGACTGTCTAGAGGTCCCTGATGGGCCGGGCTGGTCATCTTGATCCAGGCGTGCAGAGCTGCTGTCGTCACTGTGGGCCTTTTCTGTGGGGGGACTGGATATGTCTGGCACCTCCTGTCCGGTGACGTTGGGTATGGGTCCTGTTGGGGTGTAAATGCAGAGTTTTAGTATCTGTGTGTGCCATCTTGTGCATTGGGTGAGTTACCCTCTACTCCTGTGCTTGCCTTGTTGTGTTTGCCATTGTGTGATTAGTGTTTTGGGGTCTGTGTGGGTATCTGTACTGGACATGCTTTGGCAATGGGTGTCCATGCTTTGGTGTTGCATGCAGGGCTTGGTATTGGGATGGCTAGGTTGTGATAGTGGGGCATATGGGAGGTGTTGGAGTGATGGGGGTGAGGATGAGGGTGGGGGTATTTGATGGCATGCAGGTGGGGTGGGGGAAATGGTAATAAAGATATGATTTACCAGAGTCCAGTCCTTCTGCTACTCCTGCGAGGCCCTCAGGATGCAGAATTGCCAAGACTTGCTCATCCTATGTTGTTAGTTGTGGGGGAGGAGGTGGGGGTCCACTGCCAGTCTTCTGTACAACAATCTGGTGTCTGGATACCACTGAACATACCTTCCCCCGTAGGCTGTTCCACCTCTTCCTGATGTCATCCCGTGTTCTTGGATGCTGTATCACTGCGTTGACCCTGTCGACGATTCTCCGCCATAGCTCCATCTTCCTAGCAATGGAGGTGTGCTGCACCTGTGATACAAAAAGCTGTGGCTCTACCCGGATGATTTCCTCCACCATGACCCTGAGCTCCTCCTCAGAAAACCTGGGGTGTCTCTGAGGTGCCATGATGTGGTGTGGGTGATGTGTAAGGGGATGTTTGTTGTGCTGTGTGAAATGTTGTGTTGGTGTGTGTTGTTTAAGGCGCGTGGATGCTGTATGCGTGATGGTGTGGCGTGCTAGTGGATGCTGGTGTAGTGTTAGCTATTCTCTCTCTGTGCTTCTTCACAAATATGTCGTTGTAAGGGTTTGTGGGTAATGTGGGTGTATGTTTTATAGTGGTGTGAGTGTGTGGGTGTGGTGTGTGTATCAGGTGTGTGTATTTCGATTTGTCCAATGTGGTTGTGTTTTGTAAATGTGTGTGTATTTTGAGCACGGCGGTGTGTACCGCCAATGGATTACTGCGGTTGAAAGAACGCCTCATTGATTCGTGGGTCGTGATAGTGAGGACGTATTCTTATTGGCATGACGGTGTGGGTTTTGGTATCACCAGTTTATCACTGACCTTTGGTGTGGCAGACTTGTGTGGGTGTCTGTATAGTTGCGGATTCTGAGATGTGGGTCGTAATACCTGTAGTGGTTTTCTGCCGCGGTATGTTGGCGCCTTTCAGCATGGCGGTAAGCGGGATTTACCGCCGGGGTTGTAATGAGGGCCTCAGTCTAGGAAAGGCATTATTGACTGCTAGAGCTGAGGAACAAGCTGATCAGGAAACCGCCAACATGGAAGCAGGACCAGCAAGAGGTGAATCAGCATTAGTCATGAAGAGTGGACTCCAGCACCAAGCAGATGCCCGTAAGTCATCATTCTTGAAAAAAGAAAGACTGTGTTTCTAATGTGGATTTTCATTTCAACTCGACAATCAATGCTCAGTCATTGGACAAACGTGTAAAGTGTGTTGAAAGGAGAAGCACTTTTTAACCCTTTATAAAGAGTAGGAAAAACCAAGTGCGTCATGGAAGGATGATAAGATGAAAGCCAGAAGGTTCCAGAAGCAGTCTTGCCACGCCCACACAGACAAAAAACGACCCCACCTGCGACAGGTCAAAACTAAACGAAGTTGAATGTCATCAGGTTCATCCTGCAAGAGTTCCTTGATGTCACCATTGAGCAACAGCGAAGAGGGTGAATATGCAATAATCATACATGGGCCTTTCTGCTTGTACAGAGCATAAAAGAAGGACAGAAACAAGTGAGATGAGAAAGCCAAAGAAGTCATATAGCCATTGTCTCAAAATCAAACTGAGAATGAACGGTTGCCCTGTAACTTTTGTAATCAATAGAGGTATCATGCCAGTCAAACAATTTCACAGTTTATCGCCTGTACGACGACTCAAAGTGTCAAGTACTAATTTGTACACATGGCTGCTTCCAAACTATTGTAGAGTCAAAGATTATTCATAGCAACACTGTGACATAAGAGGACGTCTGTGCAGGCCCCAATTCACGTTCTTCAAGGTACTACATCTAGTGCATGCCTATTTACCTTTGCAACTGCTGTTGACATGGGGCGATATCCATCAATTACAACCTAAATACACAACTTAAAATTGTGAGACAGGTCCTGTCACTGTTTCATGGTCTCCAAAGGCTCAAAACAATGAAGATGCAACTCCTCATTAACCCCTTCGCTGCCAGGCCTTTTCCCCCTCAGGTGCCAAGCCTTTTTTTGGCTAGTTTGCGCTTAGGCCCTCATAACTTTTTGTCCACATAAGCTACCCACGCCAAATTTGCGGCCTTTTTTATCAACAGCCTAGGGATTCTACAGGTACCCAGACTTTGTGGGTTCCCCTGAAGGAGACCAAGAAATTAGACAAAATACAGTGAAAATTTCGTTTTTTTTTTAAAAATGGGAAAAAAAGGTTGCAGAAGAAGGCTTGTGGTTTTTCCCCTGAAAATGGCATCAACAAAGGGTTTGCGGTGCTAAAATCAGCATCTTCCCAGCTTTCAGGAACAAGCAGACTTGAATCAGAAAACCACATTTTTCAACACAATTTTGGCATTTTACTGGGACATAACCCATTTTTACTATTTTTTGCGCTTTCAGCCTTCTTCCAGTTCGTGACAGAAATGGTTGTGAAACCAATGCTGGATCCCAGAAAGCTAAACATTTCTGAAAAGTAGACAGAATTCAGCAAGGGATCATTTGTGTAGATCCTACAAGGGTTTCCTACAGAAAACAACAGCTGAAATAAAAAAATATTGAAATTGAGGTGAAAAAAACAGCCATTTTTCTCCACGTTTTACTCCGTAACTTTTTCCTGCGATGTCAAATTTTTGAAAGCAACATACCGTTACGTCAGCTGGACTCTTCTGGTTGCGGGGATATATAGGGCTTGTAGGTTAATCAAGAATCCTAGGTACCCAGAGCCAATAAATGAGCTGCACCTTGCAATGGGTTTTCATTCTATACCGGGTATACAGCAATTCATTTGCTGAAATATAAAAAGTGAAAAATAGGTATCAAGAAAACCTTTGTATTTCCAAAAAGGCCACAAGATAAGGTGTTGAGAAGCAGTGGTTATTTGCACATCTCTGAATTCTGGGGTCCCCATACTAGCATGTGAATTACAGGGCATTTCTCAAATAGACATCTTTTTTACACACTGTCTTACATTTGGAAGGAAAAATGTAGAGAAAGACAAGGGACAATAACACTTGTTTTGCTGTTCTGTGTTCCCTCAAGTCCCCAATAAAAATGGTACCTCACTTGTGTGGGTAGGCCTAGCGCCCGCAACAGGATATGCCCCAAAACATGACGTGGACACATCACATTTTCAGAAAGAAAACAGAGCAGTTTTTTACAAAGTGCCTAGCTGTGGATTTTGGCTCTAGCTCAGCCGGCACCTGGGGAAACCTAGCAAACCTGTGCATTTTTTTAAACTAGACACCTAGGGGAATCCAAGATAGGGTGACTTGTGGGGCTCGGACCAGGTTCTGTTACCCAGAATCCTTTGCAAACCTCAAAATGTGGCCAAAAAAACACTTTTTCCTGTCATTTCGGTTACAGAAAGTTCTAGAATCTGAGAGGAGCCACAAATTTCCTTCCACCCAGTGTTCCCCCAAGTCTCCCGATAAAAATGGTACCTCACTTGTGTGGGTAGGCTTAGCGCCCACAACAGGATATGCCCCAAAACACGACGTGGACACATCACATTTTCAGAAAGAAAACAGAGCTGTTTTTTACAAAGTGCCTAGCTGTGGATTTTGGCCTCTAACTCAGCCGGCACCTGGGGAAAAATAGCAAACCTGCACATTTTTGTAAACTAGACACCTAGGGGAATCCAAGATGGGGTGGCTTGTGGGGCTCTGACCAGGTTCTGTTACCCAGAATCCTTTGCAAACCTCAAAATGTGGCAAAAAAAACACTTTTTCCTGTCATTTCGGTGACAGAAAGTTCTGGGATCTGAGAGGAGCCAAAATTTCCTTCCACCCAGCGTTCCCCCAAGTCTCCCAATAAAAATGGTACCTCACTTGTGTGGGTAGGCCTAGCGCTCGCAACAGGATATGCCCCAAAACACGACGCAGACACATCACATTTTCAGAAAGAAAACAGAGATGTTTTTTACAAAGTGCCTAGCTGTGGATTTTGCCCTCTAGCTCAGCCGGCACCTGGGGAAACCTAGCAAACCTGCGCATTTTTGAAAACTAGACAACTAGAGGAATCCAAGATGGGGTGACTTGTGGGGCTCGGACCAGGTTTTGTTACCCAGAATCCTTTGCAAACCTCAACATTTGGCCCAAAAAACACTTTTTCCTGTCATTTCGGTGACAGAAAGTTCTGGGATCTGAGAGGAGCCACAAATTTCCTTCCACCCAGCGTTCCCCCAAGTCTCCCAATAAAAATGGTGCCTCACTTGTGTGGGTAGGCTTAGCGCCCGCGAAAGGATATGCCCCAAAACAGGACGTGGACACATCACATTTTCAGAAAGAAAACAGAGCTGTTTTTTACAAAGTGCCTGGCTGTGGATTTTGGCCTCTAGCTCAGCCGGCACCTGGGGAAACCTAGCAAACCTGCGCATTTTTTAAAACTAGACACCGAGGGGAATCCAAGATTGGGTGACTTGTGGGGCTCTGACCAGGTTCTGTTGCCCAGAATCCTTTGCAAACCTCATAATTTGGCCAAAAAAACACTTTTTCCTGTCATTTCGGTGACAGAAAGTTCTGGAATCTGAGAGGAGCCACAAATTTCCTTCCACCCAGCATTCACCCAAGTCTCCTGATAAAAATGGTACCTCACTTGTGTGGGTAGGCCTAGCGCCCGCGACAGGATATGCCCCAAAACACGACGTGCACACATCACATTTTCAGAAAGAAAACAGAGCTGTTTTTTACAAAGGGCCTAGCTGTGGATTTTGGCCTCTAGCTCAGCCGGCACCTGGAGAAACCTAGCAAACCTGCACATTTTTGTAAACTAGACACCTAGGGGAATCCAAGATGGGGTGGCTTGTGGGGCTCTGACCAGGTTCTGTTACCCAGAATCCTTTGCAAACCTCAAAATTTGGCCAAAAAAACAATTTTTACTGTCATTTTGGTGACAGAAAGTTCTGTGATCTGAGAGGAGCCACAAATTTCCTTCCACCCAGCGTTCCCCCAAGTCTCCCAATAAAAATGGTACCTCACTTGTGTGGGTAGGCCTAGCGCTCGCAACAGGATATGCCCCAAAACACGACGCGGACACATCACATTTTCAGAAAGAAAACAGAGATGTTGTTTACAAAGTGCCTAGCTGTGGATTTTGGCCTCTAGCTCAGCCGGTACCTGGGGAACCTTGCAAACCTGCACATTTTTGTAAACTAGACACCTAGGGGAATCCAAGATGGGGTGGTTTGTGGGGCTCTGACTAGGTTCTGTTACCCAGAATCCTTTGCAAACCTCAAAATTTGGCCAAAAAAACACGTTTTCCTGTCATTTCGGTGAGAGAAAGTTCAGGAATCTGAGAGGAGCCACCAATTTCCTTCCACCCAGCTTTCCCCCAAGTCTCCCAATAAAAATGGTACCTCACTTGTGTGGGTAGGCATAGCGCCCGCGACAGGATATGCCCCAAAACACGACGTGGACACATCACATTTTCAGAAAGAAAACAGAGCTGTTTCTTACAAAGTGCCTAGCTGTGGATTTTGGCCTCTAGGTCAGTGGGCACCTGGGGAAAAATAGCAAACCTGCACATTTTTGTAAACTAGACACCTAGGGGAATCCAAGATGGGGTGGCTTGTGGGGCTCTGACCAGGTTCTGTTACCCAGAATCCTTTGCAAACCTCAAAATTTGGCCAAAAAAACAATTTTTTCCTGTCATTTTGGTGACAGAAAGTTCTAGGATCTGAGAGGAGCCACAAATTTCCTTCCACCCAGCGTTCCCCCAAGTCTCCCAATAAAAATGGTACCTCACTTGTGTGGGTAGACCTAGCACTCGCAACAGGATATGCCCCAAAACACGACGTGGACACATCACATTTTCAGAAAGAAAACAGAGCTGTTTCTTACAAAGTGCCTAGCTGTGGATTTTGGCCTCTAGCTCAGCCGGCACCTGGGGAAACCTAGCAAACCTGCACATTTTTGAAAACTAGACACCTAGGGGAATCCAAGATGGGGTGACTTGTGGGGCTCGGACCAGGTTTTGTTACCCAGAATCCTTTGCAAACCTCAACATTTGGCCCAAAAAACACTTTTTCCTGTCATTTCGGTGACAGAAAGTTCTGGGATCTGAGAGGAGCCACAAATTTCCTTCCACCCAGCGTTCCCCCAAGTCTCCCAATAAAAATGGTGCCTCACTTGTGTGGGTAGGCTTAGCGCCCGCGACAGGATATGCCCCATAACAGGACGTGGACACATCACATTTTCAGAAAGAAAACAGAGCTGTTTTTTACAAAGTGCCTGGCTGTGGATTTTGGCCTCTAGCTCAGCCGGCACCTGGGGAAACCTAGCAAACCTGCGCAGTTTTTAAAACTAGACACCGAGGGGAATCCAAGATTGGGTGACTTGTGGGGCTCTGACCAGGTTCTGTTACCCAGAATCCTTTGCAAACCTCATAATTTGGCCAAAAAAAACACTTTTTCCTGTCATTTCGGTGACAGAAAGTTCTGGAATCTGAGAGGAGCCACAAATTTCCTTCCACCCAGCATTCCCCCAAGTCTCCTGATAAAAATGGTACCTCACTTGTGTGGGTAGGCCAAGCGCCCGCGACAGGATATGCCCCAAAACACGACGTGGACACATCACATGTTCAGAAAGAAAACAGAGCTGTTTTTTACAAAGGGCCTAGCTGTGGATTTTGGCCTCTAGCTCAGCCGGCACCTGGAGAAACCTAGCAAACCTGCGCATTTTTTAAAACTAGACACCTAGGGGAATCCAAGATGGGGTGACTTGTGGGGCTCTGACCAGGTTCTGTTACCCAGAATCCTTTGCAAACCTCAAAATTTGGCCAAAAAAACAATTTTTCCTGTCATTTCGGTGACAGAAAGTTCTGGGATCTGAGAGGAGCCACAAATTTCCTTCCACCCAGTGTTCCCCCAAGTCTCCCGATAAAAATGGTACCTCACTTGTGTGGGTAGGCTTAGCGCCCGCGACAGGATATGCCCCAAAACACGACGTGGACACATCACATTTTCAGAAAGAAAACAGAGCTGTTTTTTACAAAGTGCCTAGCTGTGGATTTTGGCCTCTAGGTCAGTGGGCACCTGGGGAAAAATAGCAAACCTGCACATTTTTGTAAACTAGACACCTAGGGGAATCCAAGATGGGGTGGCTAGTGGGGCTCTGACCAGGTTCTGTTACCCAGAATCCTTTGCAAACCTCACAATTTGGCCAAAAAAACAATTTGTCCTGTCATTTCGGTGACAGAAAGTTCTGGGATCTGAGAGGAGCCACAAATTTCCTTCCACCCAGCGTTCCCCCAAGTCTCCCAATAAAAATGGTACCTCACTTGTGTGGGTAGGCCTAGCGCTCGCAACAGGATATGCCCCAAAACACGACGCGGACACATCACATTTTCAGAAAGAAAACAGAGATGTTTTTTACAAAGTGCCTAGCTCTGGATTTTGGCCTCTAGCTCAGCCGGTACCTAGGGAAACCTTGCAAACCTGCACATTTTTGTAAACTAGACACCTAGGGGAATCCAAGATGGGGTGGCTTGTGGGGCTCTGACCAGGTTCTGTTGCCCAGAATCCTTTGCAAACCTCAAAATTTGGCCAAAAAAACACTTTTTCCTGTCATTTCGGTGACAGAAAGTTCTGGGATCTGAGAGGAGCCACAAATTTCCTTCCACCCAGCGTTCCCCCAAGTCTCCCAATAAAAATGGTACCTCACTTGTGTGGGTAGGCCTAGCGCTCGCAACAGGATATGCCCCAAAACACGACGTGGACACATCACATTTTCAGAAAGAAAACAGAGCTGTTTCTTACAAAGTGCCTAGCTGTGGATTTTGGCCTCTAGCTCAGCCGGCACCTGGGCAAACCTGCACATTTTTGAAAACTAGACACCTAGGGGAATCCAAGATGGGGTGACTTGTGGGGCTCGGACCAGGTTTTGTTACCCAGAATCCTTTGCAAACCTCAACATTTGGCCCAAAAAACACTTTTTCCTGTCATTTCGGTGACAGAAAGTTCTGGGATCTGAGAGGAGCCACAAATTTCCTTCCACCCAGCGTTCCCCCAAGTCTCCCAATAAAAATGGTGCCTCACTTGTGTGGGTAGGCTTAGCGCCCGCGACAGGATATGCCCCAAAACAGGACGTGGACACATCACATTTTCAGAAAGAAAACAGAGCTGTTTTTTACAAAGTGCCTGGCTGTGGATTTTGGCCTCTAGCTCAGCCGGCACCTGGGGAAACCTAGCAAACCTGCGCATTTTTTAAAACTAGATAGCTAGGGGAGTCCAAGATGGGGTGACTTGTGGGGCTCTGACCAGGTTCTGTTACCCAGAATCCTTTGCAAACCTCAAAATTTGGCCAAAAAAACAATTTTTCCTGTCATTTCGGTGACAGAAAGTTCTGGGATCTGAGAGGAGCCACAAATTTCCTTCCACCCAGTGTTCTCCCAAGTCTCCCGATAAAAATGGTACCTCACTTGTGTGGGTAGGCTTAGCGCCCGCGACAGGATATGCCCCAAAACACGACGTGGACACATCACATTTTCAGAAAGAAAACAGAGCTGTTTTTTACAAAGTGCCTAGCTGTGGATTTTGGCCTCTAGGTCAGTGGGCACCTGGGGAAAAATAGCAAACCTGCACATTTTTGTAAACTAGACACCTAGGGGAATCCAAGATGGGGTGGCTAGTGGGGCTCTGACCAGGTTCTGTTACCCAGAATCCTTTGCAAACCTCACAATTTGGCCAAAAAAACAATTTTTCCTGTCATTTCGGTGACAGAAAGTTCTGGGATCTGAGAGGAGCCACAAATTTCCTTCCACCCAGCGTTCCCCCAAGTCTCCCAATAAAAATGGTACCTCACTTGTGTGGGTAGGCCTAGCGCTCGCAACAGGATATGCCCCAAAACACGACGCGGACACATCACATTTTCAGAAAGAAAACAGAGATGTTTTTTACAAAGTGCCTAGCTCTGGATTTTGGCCTCTAGCTCAGCCGGTACCTGGGGAAACCTTGCGAACCTGCACATTTTTGTAAACTAGACACCTAGGGGAATCCAAGATGGGGTGGCTTGTGGGGCTCTGACCAGGTTCTGTTGCCCAGAATCCTTTGCAAACCTCAAAATTTGGCCAAAAAAACACTTTTTCCTGTCATTTCGGTGACAGAAAGTTCTGGGATCTGAGAGGAGCCACAAATTTCCTTCCACCCAGCGTTCCCCCAAGTCTCCCAATAAAAATGGTACCTCACTTGTGTGGGTAGGCCTAGCGCTCGCAACAGGATATGCCCCAAAACACGACGTGGACACATCACATTTTCAGAAAGAAAACAGAGCTGTTTCTTACAAAGTGCCTAGCTGTGGATTTTGGCCTCTAGCTCAGCCGGCACCTGGGCAAACCTGCACATTTTTGAAAACTAGACACCTAGGGGAATCCAAGATGGGGTGACTTGTGGGGCTCGGACCAGGTTTTGTTACCCAGAATCCTTTGCAAACCTCAACATTTGGCCCAAAAAACACTTTTTCCTGTCATTTCGGTGACAGAAAGTTCTGGGATCTGAGAGGAGCCACAAATTTCCTTCCACCCAGCGTTCCCCCAAGTCTCCCAATAAAAATGGTGCCTCACTTGTGTGGGTAGGCTTAGCGCCCGCGACAGGATATGCCCCAAAACAGGACGTGGACACATCACATTTTCAGAAAGAAAACAGAGCTGTTTTTTACAAAGTGCCTGGCTGTGGATTTTGGCCTCTAGCTCAGCCGGCACCTGGGGAAACCTAGCATACCTGCGCATTTTTTAAAACTAGACAGCTAGGGGAGTCCAAGATGGGGTGACTTGTGGGGCTCTGACCAGGTTCTGTTACCCAGAATCCTTTGAAAACCTCAATATTTGCCCAAAAAAACAATTTTTCCTGTCATTTCGGTGACAGAAAGTTCTGGGATCTGAGAGGAGCCACAAATTTCCTTCCACCCAGCGTTCCCCCAAGTCTCCCGATAAAAATGGTACCTCACTTGTGTGGGTAGGCTTAGCGCCCGCGACAGGATATGCCCCAAAACAGGACGTGGACACATCACATTTTCAGAAAGAAAACAGAGCTGTTTTTTACAAAGTGCCTAGCTGTGGATTTTGGCCTCTAGGTCAGTGGGCACCTGGGGAAACCTTGCAAACCTGCACATTTTTGTAAACTAGACACCTAGGGGAATCCAAGATGGGGTGGCTTGTGGGGCTCTGACCAGGTTCTGTTGCCCAGAATCCTTTGCAAACCTCAAAATTTGGCCAAAAAAACACTTTTTCCTGTTATTTCGGTGACAGAAAGTTCTGGGATCTGAGAGGAGCCACAAATTTCCTTCCACCCAGCGTTCCCCCAAGTCTCCCAATAAAAATGGTACCTCACTTGTGTGGGTAGGCCTAGCGCTCGCAACAGGATATGCCCCAAAACACGACGTGGACACATCACATTTTCAGAAAGAAAACAGAGCTGTTTCTTACAAAGTGCCTAGCTGTGGATTTTGGCCTCTAGCTCAGCCGGCACCTGGGCAAACCTGCACATTTTTGAAAACTAGACACCTAGGGGAATCCAAGATGGGGTGACTTGTGGGGCTCGGACCAGGTTTTGTTACCCAGAATCCTTTGCAAACCTCAACATTTGGCCCAAAAAACACTTTTTCCTGTCATTTCGGTGACAGAAAGTTCTGGGATCTGAGAGGAGCCACAAATTTCCTTCCACCCAGCGTTCCCCCAAGTCTCCCAATAAAAATGGTGCCTCACTTGTGTGGGTAGGCTTAGCGCCCGCGACAGGATATGCCCCAAAACAGGACGTGGACACATCACATTTTCAGAAAGAAAACAGAGCTGTTTTTTACAAAGTGCCTGGCTGTGGATTTTGGCCTCTAGCTCAGCCGGCACCTGGGGAAACCTAGCAAACCTGCGCATTTTTTAAAACTAGACAGCTAGGGGAGTCCAAGATGGGGTGACTTGTGGGGCTCTGACCAGGTTCTGTTACCCAGAATCCTTTGCAAACCTCAAAATTTGGCCAAAAAAACAATTTTTCCTGTCATTTCGGTGACAGAAAGTTCTGGGATCTGAGAGGAGCCACAAATTTCCTTCCACCCAGCGTTCCCCCAAGTCTCCCGATAAAAATGGTACCTCACTTGTGTGGGTAGGCTTAGCGCCCACGACAGGATATGCCCCAAAACACGACGTGGACACATCACATTTTCAGAAAGAAAACAGAGCTGTTTTTTACAAAGGGCCTAGCTGTGGATTTTGGCCTCTAGGTCAGTGGGCACCTGGGGAAAAATAGCAAACCTGCACATTTTTGTAAACTAGACACCTAGGGGAATCCAAGATGGGGTGGCTTGTGGGGCTCTGACCAGGTTCTGTTACCCAGAATCCTTTGCAAACCTCAAAATTTGGCCAAAAAAACAATTTTTCCTGTCATTTCGGTGACAGGATGTTCTGGGATCTGAGAGGAGCCACAAATTTCCTCCCACCCAGCGTTCCCCCAAGTCTCCCAATAAAAATGGTACCTCACTTGTGTGGGTAGGCCTAGCGCTCGCAACAGGATATGCCCCAAAACAGGACGTGGACACATCACATTTTCAGAAAGAAAACAGAGCTGTTTTTTACAAAGTGCCTGGCTGTGGATTTTGGCCTCTAGCTCAGCCGGCACCTGGGGAAACCTAGCAAACCTGCGCATTTTTTAAAACTAGACACCGAGGGGAATCCAAGATTGGGTGACTTGGGGGGCTCTGACCAGGTTCTGTTACCCAGAATCCTTTGCAAACCTCATAATTTGGCCAAAAAAAACACTTTTTCCTGTCATTTCGGTGACAGAAAGTTCTGGAATCTGAGAGGAGCCACAAATTTCCTTCCACCCAGCAGTCCCCCAAGTCTCCTGATAAAAATGGTACCTCACTTGTGTGGCTAGGCCAAGCGCCCGCGACAGGATATGCCCCAAAACACGACGTGGACACATCACATTTTCAGAAAGAAAACAGAGCTGTTTTTTACAAAGGGCCTAGCTGTGGATTTTTGCCTCTAGCTCAGCCGGCACCTGGAGAAACCTAGCAAACCTGAGCATTTTCTAAAACTAGACACCTAGGGGAATCCAAGATGGGGTGACTTGTGGGGCTCTGACCAGGTTCTGTTACCCAGAATCCTTTGCAAACCTCAAAATTTGGCCAAAAAAACAATTTTTCCTGTCATTTCGGTGACAGAAAGTTCTGGGATTTGAGAGGAGCCACAAATTTCCTTCCACCCAGCGTTCCCCCAAGTCTCCCGATAAAAATGGTACCTCACTTGTGTGGGTAGGCTTAGCGCCCGCGACAGGATATGCCCAAAAACACGACGTGGACACATCACATTTTCAGAAAGAAAACAGAGCTGTTTTTTACAAAGTGCCTAGCTGTGGATTTTGGCCTCTAGGTCAGTGGGCACCTGGGGAAAAATAGCAAACCTGCAAATTTTTGTAAACTAGACACCTAGGGGAATCCAAGATGGGGTGGCTAGTGGGGCTCTGACCAGGTTCTGTTACCCAGAATCCTTTGCAAACCTCAAAATTTGGCCAAAAAAACAATTTTTCCTGTCATTTCGGTGACAGAAAGTTCTGGGATCTGAGAGGAGCCACAAATTTCCTTCCACCCAGCGTTCCCCCAAGTCTCCCAATAAAAATGGTACCTCACTTGTGTGGGTAGGCCTAGCGCTCGCAACAGGATATGCCCCAAAACACGACGCGGACACATCACATTTTCAGAAAGAAAACAGAGATGTTTTTTACAAAGTGCCTAGCTGTGGATTTTGGCCTCTAGCTCAGCCGGTACCTGGGGAAACCTTGCAAACCTGCACATTTTTGTAAACTAGACACCTAGGGGAATCCAAGATGGGGTGGCTTGTGGGGCTCTGACCAGGTTCTGTTGCCCAGAATCCTTTGCAAACCTCATAATTTGGCCAAAAAAAACAATTTTTCCTGTCATTTCGGTGACAGAAAGTTCTGGATTCTGAGAGGAGCCACAAATTTCCTTCCACCCAGCGTTCCCCCAAGTCTCCCAATAAAAATGGTACCTCACTTGTGTGGGTAGGCCTAGCGCTCGCAACAGGATATGCCCCAAAACACGACGTGGACACATCACATTTTCAGAAAGAAAACAGAGCTGTTTCTTACAAAGTGCCTAGCTGTGGATTTTGGCCTCTAGCTCAGCCGGCACCTGGGCAAACCTGCACATTTTTGAAAACTAGACACCTAGGGGAATCCAAGATGGGGTGACTTGTGGGGCTCGGACCAGGTTTTGTTACCCAGAATCCTTTGCAAACCTCAACATTTGGCCCAAAAAACACTTTTTCCTGTCATTTCGGTGACAGAAAGTTCTGGGATCTGAGAGGAGCCACAAATTTCCTTCCACCCAGCGTTCCCCCAAGTCTCCCAATAAAAATGGTGCCTCACTTGTGTGGGTAGGCTTAGCGCCCGCGACAGGATATGCCCCAAAACAGGACGTGGACACATCACATTTTCAGAAAGAAAACAGAGCTGTTTTTTACAAAGTGCCTGGCTGTGGATTTTGGCCTCTAGCTCAGCCGGCACCTGGGGAAACCTAGCAAACCTGCGCATTTTTTAAAACTAGACAGCTAGGGGAATCCAGGATGGGGTGACTTGTGGGGCTCTGACCAGGTTCTGTTACCCAGAATCCTTTGCAAACCTCAGAATTTGGCCAAAAAAACAATTTTTCCTGTCATTTCGGTGACAGAAAGTTCTGGGATCTGAGAGGAGCCACAAATTTCCTTCCACCCAGCGTTCCCCCAAGTCTCCCGATAAAAATGGTACCTCACTTGTGTGGGTAGGCTTAGCGCCCGCGACAGGATATGCCCCAAAACACGACGTGGACACATCACATTTTCAGAAAGAAAACAGAGCTGTTTTTTACAAAGTGCCTAGCTGTGGATTTTGGCCTCTAGGTCAGTGGGCACCTGGGGAAAAATAGCAAACCTGCACATTTTTGTAAACTAGACACCTAGGGCAATCCAAGATGGGGTGGCTTGTGGGGCTCTGACCAGGTTCTGTTACCCAGAATCCTTTGCAAACCTCAAAATTTGGCCAAAAAAACACTTTTTCCTGTCATTTCGGTGACAGAAAGTTCTGGGATCTGAGAGGAGCCACAAATTTCCTTCCACCCAGCGTTCCCCCAAGTCTCCCAATAAAAATGGTACCTCACTTGTGTGGGTAGGCCTAGCGCCCGAAACAGGATATGCCCCAAAACACGACGT
This sequence comes from Pleurodeles waltl, assembly GCF_031143425.1. Lineage (NCBI taxonomy): Eukaryota > Metazoa > Chordata > Amphibia > Caudata > Salamandridae > Pleurodeles > Pleurodeles waltl. The sequence continues at coordinate 1,865,102,065 of NC_090440.1, forward strand.
GGACACATAACATTTTCAGAAAGAAAACAGAGCTAAATTTTACAAAGTGCCTAGATGTGGATTTTGGCCTCTAGCTCAGCCGGCACCTGGGGAAACCTAGCAAACCTGTGCATTTCTGAAAACTAGACACCGAGGGGAATCCAAGATTGGGTGACTTGTGGGGCTCTGACCAGGTTCTGTTACCCAGAATCCTTTGCAAACCTCAAAATTTGGCCCAAAAACACTTTTTCCTGTCATTTCGGTGACAGAAAGTTCTGGAATCTGAGAGGAGCCACAAATTTCCTTCCACCCAGCGTTCCCCAAAGTCTCCCAATAAAAATGGTACCTCACTTGTGTGGGTAGGCCTAGCGCCCGCGACAGGATATGCCCCAAAACACGACGTGGACACATCACATTTTCAGAAAGAAAACAGAGCTGTTTTTTACAAAGTGCCTAGCTGTGGATTTTGGCCTCTAGCTCAGCCGGCATCTGGGGAAACCTAGCAAACCTGCACATTTTTTTAAACTAGACACCTAGGGGAATCCAAGATGGGGTGACTTGTGGGGCTCTGACCAGGTTCTGTTACCCAGAATCATTTGCAAACCTCAAAATTTCGCCCAAAAAACACTTTTTCCTGTCATTTCCGTGACAGAAAGTTCTGGGATCTGAGAGGAGCCAAAAATTTCCTTCCACCCAGCGTTCCCCCAAGTCTCGCAATAAAAATGGTACCTCACTTGTGTGGGTAGGCTTAGCGCCCGTGACAGGATATGCCCCAAAACAGGACGTGGACACATCACATTTTCAGAAAGAAAACAGAGCTGTTTTTTACAAAGTGCCTAGCTGTGGATTTTGGCCTCTAGCTCAGCTGGCACCAGGGGAAACCTAGCAAACCTGCGCATTTTTTTAAACTAGACACCTAGGGGAATCCAATATGGGGTGACTTGTGGGGCTCTCACCAGGTTCTGTTACCCAGAATCGTTTGCAAACCTCAGAATTTGGCAAAAAACACTTTTTCCTGTCATTTTGAGGACAGAAAGTTCTGGAGTCTGAGATGAGCCACAAATTTCCTTCCACCCAGCGTTCCCCCAAGTCTCCCGATAAAAATGGTACCTCACTTGTGTGGGTAGGCCTAGCGCCCGAAACAGGATATGCCCCAAAACACGACGTGGACACATAACATTTTCAGAAAGAAAACAGAGCTGTTTTTTACAAAGTGCCTAGCTGTGGATTTTGGCCTCTAGCTCAGCCGGCACCTGGGGAAACCTAGCAAACCTGCGCATTTTTTAAAACTAGACAACTAGAGGAATCCAAGATGGGGTGACTTGTGGGGCTCTGACCAGGTTTTGTTACCCAGAATCCTTTGCAAACCTCAGAATTTGGCCCAAAAAACACTTTTTCCTGTCATTTTGGTGACAGAAAGTTCTGGGATCTGAGAGGAGCCACAAATTTCCTTCCACCCAGCATTCCCCCAAGTCTCCCGATAAAAATGGTACCTCACTTGTGTGGGTAGGCCTAGCGCCCGCGACAGGATATGCCCCAAAACACGACGTGGACGGATCACATTTTCAGAAAGAAAACAGAGCTTTTTTTTACAAAGTGCCTAGCTGTGGATTTTGGCCTCTAGCTCAGCCGGCACCTGGGGAAACCTAGCAAACCTGTGCATTTCTGCAAACTAGACACCGAGGGGAATCCAAGATTGGGTGACTTGTGGGGCTCTGACCAGGTTCTGTTACCCAGAATCCTTTCCCAACCTCAAAATTTGGCCAAAAAAACACTTTTTCCTGTCATTTCGGTGACAGAAAGTTCTGGGATCTGAGAGGAGCCACAAATTTCCTTCCACCCAGCGTTCCCCCAAGTCTCCTGATAAAAATGGTACCTCACTTGTGTGGGTAGGCTTAGCGCCCGCGACAGGATATGCCCCAAAACAGGACGTGGACACATCACATTTTCAGAAAGAAAACAGAGCTGTTTTTTACAATGTGCCTAGCTGTGGATTTTGGCCTCTAGCTCAGCCGGCACCTGGGGAAACCTAGCAAACCTGTGCATTTTTGAAAACTAGACACCTAGGGGAATCCAAGATGGGGTGACTTGTGGGGGTCGGACCAGGTTCTGTTACCCAGAATCCTTTGCAAACCTCAGAATTTGGCCAAAAAAACAATTTTTCCTGTCATTTCGGTGACAGAAAGTTCTGGGATCTGAGAGGAGCCACAAATTTCCTTCCACCCAGCGTTCCCCCAAGTCTCCCGATAAAAATGGTACCTCACTTGTGTGGGTAGGCTTAGCGCCCGCGACAGGATATGCCCCAAAACACGACGTGGACACATCACATTTTCAGAAAGAAAACAGAGCTGTTTTTTACAAAGTGCCTAGCTGTGGATTTTGGCCTCTAGGTCAGTGGGCACCTGGGGAAAAATAGCAAACCTGCACATTTTTGTAAACTAGACACCTAGGGCAATCCAAGATGGGGTGGCTTGTGGGGCTCTGACCAGGTTCTGTTACCCAGAATCCTTTGCAAACCCTTAAAATTTGGCCAAAAAAACACTTTTTCCTGTCATTTCGGTGACAGAAAGTTCTGGGATCTGAGAGGAGCCACAAATTTCCTTCCACCCAGCGTTCCCCCAAGTCTCCCAATAAAAATGGTACCTCACTTGTGTGGGTAGGCATAGCGCCCGCGACAGGATATGCCCCAAAACACGACGTGGACACATCACATTTTCATAAAGAAAACAGAGCTGTTTCTTACAAAGTGCCTAGCTGTGGATTTTGGCCTCTAGGTCAGTGGGCACCTGGGGAAAAATAGCAAACCTGCACATTTTTGTAAACTAGACACCTAGGGGAATCCAAGATGGGGTGGCTTGTGGGGCTCTGACCAGGTTCTGTTACCCAGAATCCTTTGCAAACCTCAAAATTTAGCCAAAAAAACACTTTTTCCTGTCATTTCGGTGACAGAAAGTTCTGGGATCTGAGAGGAGCCACAAATTTCCTTCCACCCAGCGTTCCCCCAAGTCTCCCAATAAAAATGGTACCTCACTTGTGTGGGTAGGCCTAGCGCCCGAAACAGGATATGCCCCAAAACACGACGTGGACACATAACATTTTCAGAAAGAAAACAGAGCAAAATTTTACAAAGTGCCCAGCTGTTGATTTTGGCCTCTATCTCAGCCGGCACCTAGAGAAACCTAGCAAACCTGCACATTTTTGAAAACTAGACACCTAGGGGAATCCAAGATGGGGTGACTTGTGGGGCTCGGACCAGGTTTTGTTACCCAGAATCCTTTCAAACCTCAACATTTAGCCCAAAAAACACTTTTTCCTGTCATTTCGGTGACAGAAAGTTCTGGGATCTGAGAGGAGCCACAAATTTCCTTCCACCCAGCGTTCCCCCAAGTCTCCCAATAAAAATGGTACCTCACTTGTGTGGGTAGGCCTAGCGCCCGCGACAGGGTATGCCCCAAAACACGACGTGGACACATCACATTTTCAGAAAGAAAACAGAGCTGTTTTTTACAAAGTGCCTAGATGTGGATTTTGGCCTCTAGCTCAGCCGGTACCTGGGGAAACCTAGCAAACCTGCACATTTTTGAAAACTAGACACCTAGGGGAATCCAAGATGGGGTGACTTGTGGGGCTCTGACCAGGTTCTGTTACCCAGAATCCTTTGCGAACCTCAAAATGTGGCCAAAAAAACACTTTTTCCTGTCATTTCGGTGACAGAAAGTTCTGGGATCTGAGAGGAGCCACAAATTTCCTTCCACCCAGCATTCCCCCAGGTCTCCCGATAAAAATGGTACCTCACTTGTGTGGGTAGGCCTAGAGCCCGCGACAGGATATGCCCCAAAACACGACGTGGACACATCACATTTTCAGAAAGAAAACAGCTGTTTTTTACAAAGTGCCTAGCTGTGGATTTTGGCCTCTAGCTCAGCCGGCATCTGGGGAAACCTAGCAAACCTGCACATTTTTTTAAACTAGACACCTAGGGGAATCCAAGATGGGGTGACTTGTGGGGCTCGGACCAGATTCTGTTACCCGAACTCCTTTGCAAACCTCAACATTTACCCCAAAAAACACTTTTTCCTGTCATTTCGGTGACAGAAAGTTCTGGGATCTGAGAGGAGCCACAAATTTCCTTCCACCCAGCATTCCCCCAAGTCTCCCGATAGAAACGGTACCTCACTTGTGTGGGTAGGCCTAGCGCCCGCGACAGGATATGCCCCAAAACACGACATGGACACATTACATTTTCAGAAAGAAAACAGAGCTGTTTTTTACAAAGTGCCCAGCTGTGGATTTTGGCCTCTAGCTCAGCCGGTACCTGGGGAAACCTAGCAAACCTGCACATTTTTGAAAACTAGACACCTAGGGGAATCCAAGATGGGGTGACTTGTGGGGCTCTGACCAGGTTCTGTTACCCAGAATCCTTTGCAAACCTCAAAATGTGGCCAAAAAACACTTTTTCCTGTCATTTCGGTGACAGAAAGTTCTGGAATCTGAGAGGACCCACAAATTTCCTTCCACCCAGCGTTCCCCCAAGTCTCCCGATAAAAATGGTACCTCCCTTGTGTGGGTAGGCCTAGCGCCCGAAACAGGATATACCCCAAAACACAACTTGGACACATAACATTTTCAGAAAGAAAACAGAGCTGTTTTTTACAAAGTGCCCAGCTGTGGATTTTGGCCTCTAGCTCAGCCGGCACCTGGGGAAACCTAGCAAACCTGCGCATTTTTGAAAACTAGACAACTAGAGGAATCCAAGATGGGGTGACTTGTGGGGCTCTGACCAGGTTTTGTTACCCAGAATCCTTTGTAAACCTCAAAATGGGGCCAAAAAAACACTTTTTCCTGTCATTTCGGTGACAGAAACTTCTGGGATCTGAGAGGAGCCACAAATTTCCTTCCACTCAGCGTTCCCCCAAGTCTCCCGATAAAAATGGTACCTCACTTGTGTGGGTAGGCTTAGCGCCCGCGACAGGATATGCCCCAAAACACGACGTGGACACATCACATTTTCAGAAAGAAAACAGAGCTGTTTTTTACAAAGTGCCTAGCTGTGGATTTTGGCCTCTAGGTCAGTGGGCACCTGGGGAAAAATAGCAAACCTGCACATTTTTGTACACTAGACACCTAGGGCAATCCAAGATGGGGTGGCTTGTGGGGCTCTGACCAGGTTCTGTTACCCAGAATCCTTTGCAAACCTCAAAATTTGGCCAAAAAAACACTTTTTCCTGTCATTTCGGTGACAGAAAGTTCTGGGATCTGAGAGGAGCCACAAATTTCCTTCCACCCAGCGTTCCCCCAAGTCTCCCAATAAAAATGGTACCTCACTTGTGTGGGTAGGCCTAGCGCCCGAAACAGGATATGCCCCAAAACACGACGTGGACACATAACATTTTCAGAAAGAAAACAGAGCTAAATTTTACAAAGTGCCCAGCTGTTGATTTTGGCCTCTATCTCAGCCGGCACCTAGAGAAACCTAGCAAACCTGCACATTTTTGAAAACTAGACACCTAGGGGAATCCAAGATGGGGTGACTTGTGGGGCTCGGACCAGGTTTTGTTACCCAGAATCCTTTGCAAACCTCAACATTTGGCCCAAAAAACACTTTTTCCTGTCATTTCGGTGACAGAAAGTTCTGGGATCTGAGAGGAGCCACAAATTTCCTTCCACCCAGCGTTCCCCCAAGTCTCCCAATAAAAATGGTGCCTCACTTGTGTGGGTAGGCTTAGCGCCCGCGACAGGATATGCCCCAAAACAGGACGTGGACACATCACATTTTCAGAAAGAAAACAGAGCTGTTTTTTACAAAGTGCCTGGCTGTGGATTTTGGCCTCTAGCTCAGCCGACACCTGGGGAAACCTAGCAAACCTGCGCATTTTTTAAAACTAGACAGCTAGGGGAATCCAGGATGGGGTGACTTGTGGGGCTCTGACCAGGTTCTGTTACCCAGAATCCTTTGCAAACCTCAGAATTTGGCCAAAAAAACAATTTTTCCTGTCATTTCGGTGACAGAAAGTTCTGGGATCTGAGAGGAGCCACAAATTTCCTTCCACCCAGCGTTCCCCCAAGTCTCCCGATAAAAATGGTACCTCACTTGTGTGGGTAGGCTTAGCGCCCGCGACAGGATATGCCCCAAAACACGACGTGGACACATCACATTTTCAGAAAGAAAACAGAGCTGTTTTTTACAAAGTGCCTAGCTGTGGATTTTGGCCTCTAGGTCAGTGGGCACCTGGGGAAAAATAGCAAACCTGCACATTTTTGTAAACTAGACACCTAGGGCAATCGAAGATGGGGTGGCTTGTGGGGCTCTGACCAGGTTCTGTTACCCAGAATCCTTTGCAAACCTCAAAATTTGGCCAAAAAAACACTTTTTCCTGTCATTTCGGTGACAGAAAGTTCTGGGATCTGAGAGGAGCCACAAATTTCCTTCCACCCAGCGTTCCCCCAAGTCTCCCAATAAAAATGGTACCTCACTTGTGTGGGTAGGCCTAGCGCCCGCGACAGGGTATGCCCCAAAACACGACGTGGACACATCACATTTTCAGAAAGAAAACAGAGCTGTTTTTTACAAAGTGCCTAGATGTGGATTTTGGCCTCTAGCTCAGCCGGTACCTGGGGAAACCTAGCAAACCTGCACATTTTTGAAAACTAGACACCTAGGGGAATCCAAGATGGGGTGACTTGTGGGGCTCTGACCAGGTTCTGTTACCCAGAATCCTTTGCGAACCTCAAAATGTGGCCAAAAAAACACTTTTTCCTGTCATTTCGGTGACAGAAAGTTCTGGGATCTGAGAGGAGCCACAAATTTCCTTCCACCCAGCATTCCCCCAGGTCTCCCGATAAAAATGGTACCTCACTTGTGTGGGTAGGCCTAGAGCCCGCGACAGGATATGCCCCAAAACACGACGTGGACACATCACATTTTCAGAAAGAAAACAGCTGTTTTTTACAAAGTGCCTAGCTGTGGATTTTGGCCTCTAGCTCAGCCGGCATCTGGGGAAACCTAGCAAACCTGCACATTTTTTTAAACTAGACACCTAGGGGAATCCAAGATGGGGTGACTTGTGGGGCTCGGACCAGATTCTGTTACCCGGACTCCTTTGCAAACCTCAACATTTACCCCAAAAAACACTTTTTCCTGTCATTTCGGTGACAGAAAGTTCTGGGATCTGAGAGGAGCCACAAATTTCCTTCCACCCAGCATTCCCCCAAGTCTCCCGATAGAAACGGTACCTCACTTGTGTGGGTAGGCCTAGCGCCCGCGACAGGATATGCCCCAAAACACGACATGGACACATCACATTTTCAGAAAGAAAACAGAGCTGTTTTTTACAAAGTGCCCAGCTGTGGATTTTGGCCTCTAGCTCAGCCGGTACCTGGGGAAACCTAGCAAACCTGCACATTTTTGAAAACTAGACACCTAGGGGAATCCAAGATGGGGTGACTTGTGGGGCTCTGACCAGGTTCTGTTACCCAGAATCCTTTGCAAACCTCAAAATGTGGCCAAAAAACACTTTTTCCTGTCATTTCGGTGACAGAAAGTTCTGGAATCTGAGAGGACCCACAAATTTCCTTCCACCCAGCGTTCCCCCAAGTCTCCCGATAAAAATGGTACCTCCCTTGTGTGGGTAGGCCTAGCGCCCGAAACAGGATATACCCCAAAACACAACTTGGACACATAACATTTTCAGAAAGAAAACAGAGCTGTTTTTTACAAAGTGCCCAGCTGTGGATTTTGGCCTCTAGCTCAGCCGGCACCTGGGGAAACCTAGCAAACCTGCGCATTTTTGAAAACTAGACAACTAGAGGAATCCAAGATGGGGTGACTTGTGGGGCTCTGACCAGGTTTTGTTACCCAGAATCCTTTGTAAACCTCAAAATTTGGCCAAAAAAACACTTTTTCCTGTCATTTCGGTGACAGAAAGTTCTGGGATCTGAGAGGAGCCACAAATTTCCTTCCACCCAGCGTTCCCCCAAGTCTCCCAATAAAAATGGTACCTCACTTGTGTGGGTAGGCCTAGCGCCCGAAACAGGATATGCCCCAAAACACGACGTGGACACATAACATTTTCAGAAAGAAAACAGAGCTAAATTTTACAAAGTGCCCAGCTGTTGATTTTGGCCTCTATCTCAGCCGGCACCTAGAGAAACCTAGCAAACCTGCACATTTTTGAAAACTAGACACCTAGGGGAATCCAAGATGGGGTGACTTGTGGGGCTCGGACCAGGTTTTGTTACCCAGAATCCTTTGCAAACCTCAACATTTGGCCCAAAAAACACTTTTTCCTGTCATTTCGGTGACAGAAAGTTCTGGGATCTGAGAGGAGCCACAAATTTCCTTCCACCCAGCGTTCCCCCAAGTCTCCCAATAAAAATGGTGCCTCACTTGTGTGGGTAGGCTTAGCGCCCGCGACAGGATATGCCCCAAAACAGGACGTGGACACATCACATTTTCAGAAAGAAAACAGAGCTGTTTTTTACAAAGTGCCTGGCTGTGGATTTTGGCCTCTAGCTCAGCCGGCACCTGGGGAAACCTAGCAAACCTGCGCATTTTTTAAAACTAGACAGCTAGGGGAATCCAGGATGGGGTGACTTGTGGGGCTCTGACCAGGTTCTGTTACCCAGAATCCTTTGCAAACCTCAGAATTTGGCCAAAAAAACAATTTTTCCTGTCATTTCGGTGACAGAAAGTTCTGGGATCTGAGAGGAGCCACAAATTTCCTTCCACCCAGCGTTCCCCCAAGTCTCCCGATAAAAATGGTACCTCACTTGTGTGGGTAGGCTTAGCGCCCGCGACAGGATATGCCCCAAAACACGACGTGGACACATCACATTTTCAGAAAGAAAACAGAGCTGTTTTTTACAAAGTGCCTAGCTGTGGATTTTGGCCTCTAGGTCAGTGGGCACCTGGGGAAAAATAGCAAACCTGCACATTTTTGTAAACTAGACACCTAGGGCAATCCAAGATGGGGTGGCTTGTGGGGCTCTGACCAGGTTCTGTTACCCAGAATCCTTTGCAAACCTCAAAATTTGGCCAAAAAAACACTTTTTCCTGTCATTTCGGTGACAGAAAGTTCTGGGATCTGAGAGGAGCCACAAATTTCCTTCCACCCAGCGTTCCCCCAAGTCTCCCAATAAAAATGGTACCTCACTTGTGTGGGTAGGCCTAGCGCCCGAAACAGGATATGCCCCAAAACACGACGTGGACACATAACATTTTCAGAAAGAAAACAGAGCTAAATTTTACAAAGTGCCTAGATGTGGATTTTGGCCTCTAGCTCAGCCGGCACCTGGGGAAACCTAGCAAACCTGTGCATTTCTGAAAACTAGACACCGAGGGGAATCCAAGATTGGGTGACTTGTGGGGCTCTGACCAGGTTCTGTTACCCAGAATCCTTTGCAAACCTCAAAATTTGGCCCAAAAACACTTTTTCCTGTCATTTCGGTGACAGAAAGTTCTGGAATCTGAGAGGAGCCACAAATTTCCTTCCACCCAGCGTTCCCCAAAGTCTCCCAATAAAAATGGTACCTCACTTGTGTGGGTAGGCCTAGCGCCCGCGACAGGATATGCCCCAAAACACGACGTGGACACATCACATTTTCAGAAAGAAAACAGAGCTGTTTTTTACAAAGTGCCTAGCTGTGGATTTTGGCCTCTAGCTCAGCCGGCATCTGGGGAAACCTAGCAAACCTGCACATTTTTTTAAACTAGACACCTAGGGGAATCCAAGATGGGGTGACTTGTGGGGCTCTGACCAGGTTCTGTTACCCAGAATCATTTGCAAACCTCAAAATTTCGCCCAAAAAACACTTTTTCCTGTCATTTCCGTGACAGAAAGTTCTGGGATCTGAGAGGAGCCAAAAATTTCCTTCCACCCAGCGTTCCCCCAAGTCTCGCAATAAAAATGGTACCTCACTTGTGTGGGTAGGCTTAGCGCCCGTGACAGGATATGCCCCAAAACAGGACGTGGACACATCACATTTTCAGAAAGAAAACAGAGCTGTTTTTTACAAAGTGCCTAGCTGTGGATTTTGGCCTCTAGCTCAGCTGGCACCAGGGGAAACCTAGCAAACCTGCGCATTTTTTTAAACTAGACACCTAGGGGAATCCAATATGGGGTGACTTGTGGGGCTCTCACCAGGTTCTGTTACCCAGAATCGTTTGCAAACCTCAGAATTTGGCAAAAAACACTTTTTCCTGTCATTTTGAGGACAGAAAGTTCTGGAGTCTGAGATGAGCCACAAATTTCCTTCCACCCAGCGTTCCCCCAAGTCTCCCGATAAAAATGGTACCTCACTTGTGTGGGTAGGCCTAGCGCCCGAAACAGGATATGCCCCAAAACACGACGTGGACACATAACATTTTCAGAAAGAAAACAGAGCTGTTTTTTACAAAGTGCCTAGCTGTGGATTTTGGCCTCTAGCTCAGCCGGCACCTGGGGAAACCTAGCAAACCTGCGCATTTTTTAAAACTAGACAACTAGAGGAATCCAAGATGGGGTGACTTGTGGGGCTCTGACCAGGTTTTGTTACCCAGAATCCTTTGCAAACCTCAGAATTTGGCCCAAAAAACACTTTTTCCTGTCATTTTGGTGACAGAAAGTTCTGGGATCTGAGAGGAGCCACAAATTTCCTTCCACCCAGCATTCCCCCAAGTCTCCCGATAAAAATGGTACCTCACTTGTGTGGGTAGGCCTAGCGCCCGCGACAGGATATGCCCCAAAACACGACGTGGACGGATCACATTTTCAGAAAGAAAACAGAGCTTTTTTTTACAAAGTGCCTAGCTGTGGATTTTGGCCTCTAGCTCAGCCGGCACCTGGGGAAACCTAGCAAACCTGTGCATTTCTGCAAACTAGACACCGAGGGGAATCCAAGATTGGGTGACTTGTGGGGCTCTGACCAGGTTCTGTTACCCAGAATCCTTTCCCAACCTCAAAATTTGGCCAAAAAAACACTTTTTCCTGTCATTTCGGTGACAGAAAGTTCTGGAATCTGAGAGGAGCCACAAATTTCCTTCCACCCAGCGTTCCCCCAAGTCTCCTGATAAAAATGGTACCTCACTTGTGTGGGTAGGCTTAGCGCCCGCGACAGGATATGCCCCAAAACAGGACGTGGACACATCACATTTTCAGAAAGAAAACAGAGCTGTTTTTTACAAAGTGCCTAGCTGTGGATTTTGGCCTCTAGCTCAGCCGGCACCTGGGGAAACCTAGCAAACCTGTGCATTTTTGAAAACTAGACACCTAGGGGAATCCAAGATGGGGTGACTTGTGGGGGTCGGACCAGGTTCTGTTACCCAGAATCCTTTGCAAACCTCAGAATTTGGCCAAAAAAACAATTTTTCCTGTCATTTCGGTGACAGAAAGTTCTGGGATCTGAGAGGAGCCACAAATTTCCTTCCACCCAGCGTTCCCCCAAGTCTCCCGATAAAAATGGTACCTCACTTGTGTGGGTAGGCTTAGCGCCCGCGACAGGATATGCCCCAAAACACGACGTGGACACATCACATTTTCAGAAAGAAAACAGAGCTGTTTTTTACAAAGTGCCTAGCTGTGGATTTTGGCCTCTAGGTCAGTGGGCACCTGGGGAAAAATAGCAAACCTGCACATTTTTGTAAACTAGACACCTAGGGCAATCCAAGATGGGGTGGCTTGTGGGGCTCTGACCAGGTTCTGTTACCCAGAATCCTTTGCAAACCCTTAAAATTTGGCCAAAAAAACACTTTTTCCTGTCATTTCGGTGACAGAAAGTTCTGGGATCTGAGAGGAGCCACAAATTTCCTTCCACCCAGCGTTCCCCCAAGTCTCCCAATAAAAATGGTACCTCACTTGTGTGGGTAGGCATAGCGCCCGCGACAGGATATGCCCCAAAACACGACGTGGACACATCACATTTTCATAAAGAAAACAGAGCTGTTTCTTACAAAGTGCCTAGCTGTGGATTTTGGCCTCTAGGTCAGTGGGCACCTGGGGAAAAATAGCAAACCTGCACATTTTTGTAAACTAGACACCTAGGGGAATCCAAGATGGGGTGGCTTGTGGGGCTCTGACCAGGTTCTGTTACCCAGAATCCTTTGCAAACCTCAAAATTTAGCCAAAAAAACACTTTTTCCTGTCATTTCGGTGACAGAAAGTTCTGGGATCTGAGAGGAGCCACAAATTTCCTTCCACCCAGCGTTCCCCCAAGTCTCCCAATAAAAATGGTACCTCACTTGTGTGGGTAGGCCTAGCGCCCGAAACAGGATATGCCCCAAAACACGACGTGGACACTTAACATTTTCAGAAAGAAAACAGAGCTAAATTTTACAAAGTGCCCAGCTGTTGATTTTGGCCTCTATCTCAGCCGGCACCTAGAGAAACCTAGCAAACCTGCACATTTTTGAAAACTAGACACCTAGGGGAATCCAAGATGGGGTGACTTGTGGGGCTCGGACCAGGTTTTGTTACCCAGAATCCTTTCAAACCTCAACATTTAGCCCAAAAAACACTTTTTCCTGTCATTTTGGTGACAGAAAGTTCTGGGATCTGAGAGGAGCCACAAATTTCCTTCCACCCAGCGTTCCCCCAAGTCTCCCAATAAAAATGGTACCTCACTTGTGTGGGTAGGCCTAGCGCCCGCGACAGGGTATGCCCCAAAACACGACGTGGACACATCACATTTTCAGAAAGAAAACAGAGCTAAATTTTACAAAGTGCCTAGATGTGGATTTTGGCCTCTAGCTCAGCCGGCACCTGGGGAAACCTAGCAAACCTGTGCATTTCTGAAAACTAGACACCGAGGGGAATCCAAGATTGGGTGACTTGTGGGGCTCTGACCAGGTTCTGTTACCCAGAATCCTTTGCAAACCTCAAAATTTGGCCCAAAAACACTTTTTCCTGTCATTTCGGTGACAGAAAGTTCTGGAATCTGAGAGGAGCCACAAATTTCCTTCCACCCAGCGTTCCCCAAAGTCTCCCAATAAAAATGGTACCTCACTTGTGTGGGTAGGCCTAGCGCCCGCGACAGGATATGCCCCAAAACACGACGTGGACACATCACATTTTCAGAAAGAAAACAGAGCTGTTTTTTACAAAGTGCCTAGCTGTGGATTTTGGCCTCTAGCTCAGCCGGCATCTGGGGAAACCTAGCAAACCTGCACATTTTTTTAAACTAGACACCTAGGGGAATCCAAGATGGGGTGACTTGTGGGGCTCTGACCAGGTTCTGTTACCCAGAATCATTTGCAAACCTAAAAATTTCGCCCAAAAAACACTTTTTCCTGTCATTTCCGTGACAGAAAGTTCTGGGATCTGAGAGGAGGCAAAAATTTCCTTCCACCCAGCGTTCCCCCAAGTCTCGCAATAAAAATGGTACCTCACTTGTGTGGGTAGGCTTAGCGCCCGTGACAGGATATGCCCCAAAACAGGACGTGGACACATCACATTTTCAGAAAGAAAACAGAGCTGTTTTTTACAAAGTGCCTAGCTGTGGATTTTGGCCTCTAGCTCAGCTGGCACCAGGGGAAACCTAGCAAACCTGCGCATTTTTTTAAACTAGACACCTAGGGGAATCCAATATGGGGTGACTTGTGGGGCTCTCACCAGGTTCTGTTACCCAGAATCGTTTGCAAACCTCAGAATTTGGCAAAAAACACTTTTTCCTGTCATTTTGAGGACAGAAAGTTCTGGAGTCTGAGATGAGCCACAAATTTCCTTCCACCCAGCGTTCCCCCAAGTCTCCCGATAAAAATGGTACCTCACTTGTGTGGGTAGGCCTAGCGCCCGAAACAGGATATGCCCCAAAACACGACGTGGACACATAACATTTTCAGAAAGAAAACAGAGCTGTTTTTTACAAAGTGCCTAGCTGTGGATTTTGGCCTCTAGCTCAGCCGGCACCTGGGGAAACCTAGCAAACCTGCGCATTTTTTAAAACTAGACAACTAGAGGAATCCAAGATGGGGTGACTTGTGGGGCTCTGACCAGGTTTTGTTACCCAGAATCCTTTGCAAACCTCAGAATTTGGCCCAAAAAACACTTTTTCCTGTCATTTTGGTGACAGAAAGTTCTGGGATCTGAGAGGAGCCACAAATTTCCTTCCACCCAGCATTCCCCCAAGTCTCCCGATAAAAATGGTACCTCACTTGTGTGGGTAGGCCTAGCGCCCGCGACAGGATATGCCCCAAAACACGACGTGGACGGATCACATTTTCAGAAAGAAAACAGAGCTTTTTTTTACAAAGTGCCTAGCTGTGGATTTTGGCCTCTAGCTCAGCCGGCACCTGGGGAAACCTAGCAAACCTGTGCATTTCTGCAAACTAGACACCGAGGGGAATCCAAGATTGGGTGACTTGTGGGGCTCTGACCAGGTTCTGTTACCCAGAATCCTTTCCCAACCTCAAAATTTGGCCAAAAAAACACTTTTTCCTGTCATTTCGGTGACAGAAAGTTCTGGAATCTGAGAGGAGCCACAAATTTCCTTCCACCCAGCGTTCCCCCAAGTCTCCTGATAAAAATGGTACCTCACTTGTGTGGGTAGGCTTAGCGCCCGCGACAGGATATGCCCCAAAACAGGACGTGGACACATCACATTTTCAGAAAGAAAACAGAGCTGTTTTTTACAAAGTGCCTAGCTGTGGATTTTGGCCTCTAGCTCAGCCGGCACCTGGGGAAACCTAGCAAACCTGTGCATTTTTGAAAACTAGACACCTAGGGGAATCCAAGATGGGGTGACTTGTGGGGGTCGGACCAGGTTCTGTTACCCAGAATCCTTTGCAAACCTCAGAATTTGGCCAAAAAAACAATTTTTCCTGTCATTTCGGTGACAGAAAGTTCTGGGATCTGAGAGGAGCCACAAATTTCCTTCCACCCAGCGTTCCCCCAAGTCTCCCGATAAAAATGGTACCTCACTTGTGTGGGTAGGCTTAGCGCCCGCGACAGGATATGCCCCAAAACACGACGTGGACACATCACATTTTCAGAAAGAAAACAGAGCTGTTTTTTACAAAGTGCCTAGCTGTGGATTTTGGCCTCTAGGTCAGTGGGCACCTGGGGAAAAATAGCAAACCTGCACATTTTTGTAAACTAGACACCTAGGGCAATCCAAGATGGGGTGGCTTGTGGGGCTCTGACCAGGTTCTGTTACCCAGAATCCTTTGCAAACCCTTAAAATGTGGCCAAAAAAACACTTTTTCCTGTCATTTCGGTGACAGAAAGTTCTGGGATCTGAGAGGAGCCACAAATTTCCTTCCACCCAGCGTTCCCCCAAGTCTCCCAATAAAAATGGTACCTCACTTGTGTGGGTAGGCATAGCGCCCGCGACAGGATATGCCCCAAAACACGACGTGGACACATCACATTTTCATAAAGAAAACAGAGCTGTTTCTTACAAAGTGCCTAGCTGTGGATTTTGGCCTCTAGGTCAGTGGGCACCTGGGGAAAAATAGCAAACCTGCACATTTTTGTAAACTAGACACCTAGGGGAATCCAAGATGGGGTGGCTTGTGGGGCTCTGACCAGGTTCTGTTACCCAGAATCCTTTGCAAACCTCAAAATTTAGCCAAAAAAACACTTTTTCCTGTCATTTCGGTGACAGAAAGTTCTGGGATCTGAGAGGAGCCACAAATTTCCTTCCACCCAGCGTTCCCCCAAGTCTCCCAATAAAAATGGTACCTCACTTGTGTGGGTAGGCCTAGCGCCCGAAACAGGATATGCCCCAAAACACGACGTGGACACATAACATTTTCAGAAAGAAAACAGAGCTAAATTTTACAAAGTGCCCAGCTGTTGATTTTGGCCTCTATCTCAGCCGGCACCTAGAGAAACCTAGCAAACCTGCACATTTTTGAAAACTAGACACCTAGGGGAATCCAAGATGGGGTGACTTGTGGGGCTCGGACCAGGTTTTGTTACCCAGAATCCTTTCAAACCTCAACATTTAGCCCAAAAAACACTTTTTCCTGTCATTTCGGTGACAGAAAGTTCTGGGATCTGAGAGGAGCCACAAATTTCCTTCCACCCAGCGTTCCCCCAAGTCTCCCAATAAAAATGGTACCTCACTTGTGTGGGTAGGCCTAGCGCCCGCGACAGGGTATGCCCCAAAACACGACGTGGACACATCACATTTTCAGAAAGAAAACAGAGCTGTTTTTTACAAAGTGCCTAGATGTGGATTTTGGCCTCTAGCTCAGCCGGTACCTGGGGAAACCTAGCAAACCTGCACATTTTTGAAAACTAGACACCTAGGGGAATCCAAGATGGGGTGACTTGTGGGGCTCTGACCAGGTTCTGTTACCCAGAATCCTTTGCGAACCTCAAAATGTGGCCAAAAAAACACTTTTTACTGTCATTTCGGTGACAGAAAGTTCTGGGATCTGAGAGGAGCCACAAATTTCCTTCCACCCAGCATTCCCCCAGGTCTCCCGATAAAAATGGTACCTCACTTGTGTGGGTAGGCCTAGAGCCCGCGACAGGATATGCCCCAAAACACGACGTGGACACATCACATTTTCAGAAAGAAAACAGCTGTTTTTTACAAAGTGCCTAGCTGTGGATTTTGGCCTCTAGCTCAGCCGGCATCTGGGGAAACCTAGCAAACCTGCACATTTTTTTAAACTAGACACCTAGGGGAATCCAAGATGGGGTGACTTGTGGGGCTCGGACCAGATTCTGTTACCCAGAATCCTTTGCAAACCTCAAAATGTGGCCAAAAAAACACTTTTTCCTGTCATTTCGGTGACAGAAAGTTCTGGAATCTGAGAGGACCCACAAATTTCCTTCCACCCAGCGTTCCCCCAAGTCTCCCGATAAAAATGGTACCTCCCTTGTGTGGGTAGGCCTAGCGCCCGAAACAGGATATACCCCAAAACACAACTTGGACACATAACATTTTCAGAAAGAAAACAGAGCTGTTTTTTACAAAGTGCCCAGCTGTGGATTTTGGCCTCTAGCTCAGCCGGCACCTGGGGAAACCTAGCAAACCTGCGCATTTTTGAAAACTAGACAACTAGAGGAATCCAAGATGGGGTGACTTGTGGGGCTCTGACCAGGTTTTGTTACCCAGAATCCTTTGTAAACCTCAAAATGGGGCCAAAAAAACACTTTTTCCTGTCATTTCGGTGACAGAAACTTCTGGGATCTGAGAGGAGCCACAAATTTCCTTCCACTCAGCGTTCCCCCAAGTCTCCCGATAAAAATGGTACCTCACTTGTGTGGGTAGGCTTAGCGCCCGCGACAGGATATGCCCCAAAACACGACGTGGACACATCACATTTTCAGAAAGAAAACAGAGCTGTTTTTTACAAAGTGCCTAGCTGTGGATTTTGGCCTCTAGGTCAGTGGGCACCTGGGGAAAAATAGCAAACCTGCACATTTTTGTACACTAGACACCTAGGGCAATCCAAGATGGGGTGGCTTGTGGGGCTCTGACCAGGTTCTGTTACCCAGAATCCTTTGCAAACCTCAAAATTTGGCCAAAAAAACACTTTTTCCTGTCATTTCGGTGACAGAAAGTTCTGGGATCTGAGAGGAGCCACAAATTTCCTTCCACCCAGCGTTCCCCCAAGTCTCCCAATAAAAATGGTACCTCACTTGTGTGGGTAGGCCTAGCGCCCGAAACAGGATATGCCCCAAAACACGACGTGGACACATAACATTTTCAGAAAGAAAACAGAGCTAAATTTTACAAAGTGCCCAGCTGTTGATTTTGGCCTCTATCTCAGCCGGCACCTAGAGAAACCTAGCAAACCTGCACATTTTTGAAAACTAGACACCTAGGGGAATCCAAGATGGGGTGACTTGTGGGGCTCGGACCAGGTTTTGTTACCCAGAATCCTTTGCAAACCTCAACATTTGGCCCAAAAAACACTTTTTCCTGTCATTTCGGTGACAGAAAGTTCTGGGATCTGAGAGGAGCCACAAATTTCCTTCCACCCAGCGTTCCCCCAAGTCTCCCAATAAAAATGGTGCCTCACTTGTGTGGGTAGGCTTAGCGCCCGCGACAGGATATGCCCCAAAACAGGACGTGGACACATCACATTTTCAGAAAGAAAACAGAGCTGTTTTTTACAAAGTGCCTGGCTGTGGATTTTGGCCTCTAGCTCAGCCGGCACCTGGGGAAACCTAGCAAACCTGCGCATTTTTTAAAACTAGACAGCTAGGGGAATCCAGGATGGGGTGACTTGTGGGGCTCTGACCAGGTTCTGTTACCCAGAATCCTTTGCAAACCTCAGAATTTGGCCAAAAAAACAATTTTTCCTGTCATTTCGGTGACAGAAAGTTCTGGGATCTGAGAGGAGCCACAAATTTCCTTCCACCCAGCGTTCCCCCAAGTCTCCCGATAAAAATGGTACCTCACTTGTGTGGGTAGGCTTAGCGCCCGCGACAGGATATGCCCCAAAACACGACATGGACACATCACATTTTCAGAAAGAAAACAGAGCTGTTTTTTACAAAGTGCCTAGCTGTGGATTTTGGCCTCTAGGTCAGTGGGCACCTGGGGAAAAATAGCAAACCTGCACATTTTTGTAAACTAGACACCTAGGGCAATCCAAGATGGGGTGGCTTGTGGGGCTCTGACCAGGTTCTGTTACCCAGAATCCTTTGCAAACCTCAAAATTTGGCCAAAAAAACACTTTTTCCTGTCATTTCGGTGACAGAAAGTTCTGGGATCTGAGAGGAGCCACAAATTTCCTTCCACCCAGCGTTCCCCCAAGTCTCCCAATAAAAATGGTACCTCACTTGTGTGGGTAGGCCTAGCGCCCGAAACAGGATATGCCCCAAAACACAACGTGGACACATAACATTTTCAGAAAGAAAACAGAGCTAAATTTTACAAAGTGCCTAGATGTGGATTTTGGCCTCTAGCTCAGCCGGCACCTGGGGAAACCTAGCAAACCTGTGCATTTCTGAAAACTAGACACCGAGGGGAATCCAAGATTGGGTGACTTGTGGGGCTCTGACCAGGTTCTGTTACCCAGAATCCTTTGCAAACCTCAAAATTTGGCCCAAAAACACTTTTTCCTGTCATTTCGGTGACAGAAAGTTCTGGAATCTGAGAGGAGCCACAAATTTCCTTCCACCCAGCGTTCCCCAAAGTCTCCCAATAAAAATGGTACCTCACTTGTGTGGGTAGGCCTAGCGCCCGCGACAGGATATGCCCCAAAACACGACGTGGACACATCACATTTTCAGAAAGAAAACAGAGCTTATTTTTTACAAAGTGCCTAGCTGTGGATTTTGGCCTCTAGCTCAGCCGGCATCTGGGGAAACCTAGCAAACCTGCACATTTTTTTAAACTAGACACCTAGGGGAATCCAAGATGGGGTGACTTGTGGGGCTCTGACCAGGTTCTGTTACCCAGAATCATTTGCAAACCTCAAAATTTCGCCCAAAAAACACTTTTTCCTGTCATTTCCGTGACAGAAAGTTCTGGGATCTGAGAGGAGCCAAAAATTTCCTTCCACCCAGCGTTCCCCCAAGTCTCGCAATAAAAATGGTACCTCACTTGTGTGGGTAGGCTTAGCGCCCGTGACAGGATATGCCCCAAAACAGGACGTGGACACATCACATTTTCAGAAAGAAAACAGAGCTGTTTTTTACAAAGTGCCTAGCTGTGGATTTTGGCCTCTAGCTCAGCTGGCACCAGGGGAAACCTAGCAAACCTGCGCATTTTTTTAAACTAGACACCTAGGGGAATCCAATATGGGGTGACTTGTGGGGCTCTCACCAGGTTCTGTTACCCAGAATCGTTTGCAAACCTCAGAATTTGGCAAAAAACACTTTTTCCTGTCATTTTGAGGACAGAAAGTTCTGGAGTCTGAGATGAGCCACAAATTTCCTTCCACCCAGCGTTCCCCCAAGTCTCCCGATAAAAATGGTACCTCACTTGTGTGGGTAGGCCTAGCGCCCGAAACAGGATATGCCCCAAAACACGACGTGGACACATAACATTTTCAGAAAGAAAACAGAGCTGTTTTTTACAAAGTGCCTAGCTGTGGATTTTGGCCTCTAGCTCAGCCGGCACCTGGGGAAACCTAGCAAACCTGCGCATTTTTTAAAACTAGACAACTAGAGGAATCCAAGATGGGGTGACTTGTGGGGCTCTGACCAGGTTTTGTTACCCAGAATCCTTTGCAAACCTCAGAATTTGGCCCAAAAAACACTTTTTCCTGTCATTTTGGTGACAGAAAGTTCTGGGATCTGAGAGGAGCCACAAATTTCCTTCCACACAGCATTCCCCCAAGTCTCCCGATAAAAATGGTACCTCACTTGTGTGGGTAGGCCTAGCGCCCGCGACAGGATATGCCCCAAAACACGACGTGGACGGATCACATTTTCAGAAAGAAAACAGAGCTTTTTTTTACAAAGTGCCTAGCTGTGGATTTTGGCCTCTAGCTCAGCCGGCACCTGGGGAAACCTAGCAAACCTGTGCATTTCTGCAAACTAGACACCGAGGGGAATCCAAGATTGGGTGACTTGTGGGGCTCTGACCAGGTTCTGTTACCCAGAATCCTTTCCCAACCTCAAAATTTGGCCAAAAAAACACTTTTTCCTGTCATTTCGGTGACAGAAAGTTCTGGAATCTGAGAGGAGCCACAAATTTCCTTCCACCCAGCGTTCCCCCAAGTCTCCTGATAAAAATGGTACCTCACTTGTGTGGGTAGGCTTAGCGCCCGCGACAGGATATGCCCCAAAACAGGACGTGGACACATCACATTTTCAGAAAGAAAACAGAGCTGTTTTTTACAAAGTGCCTAGCTGTGGATTTTGGCCTCTAGCTCAGCCGGCACCTGGGGAAACCTAGCAAACCTGTGCATTTTTGAAAACTAGACACCTAGGGGAATCCAAGATGGGGTGACTTGTGGGGGTCGGACCAGGTTCTGTTACCCAGAATCCTTTGCAAACCTCAGAATTTGGCCAAAAAAACAATTTTTCCTGTCATTTCGGTGACAGAAAGTTCTGGGATCTGAGAGGAGCCACAAATTTCCTTCCACCCAGCGTTCCCCCAAGTCTCCCGATAAAAATGGTACCTCACTTGTGTGGGTAGGCTTAGCGCCCGCGACAGGATATGCCCCAAAACACGACGTGGACACATCACATTTTCAGAAAGAAAACAGAGCTGTTTTTTACAAAGTGCCTAGCTGTGGATTTTGGCCTCTAGGTCAGTGGGCACCTGGGGAAAAATAGCAAACCTGCACATTTTTGTAAACTAGACACCTAGGGCAATCCAAGATGGGGTGGCTTGTGGGGCTCTGACCAGGTTCTGTTACCCAGAATCCTTTGCAAACCCTTAAAATTTGGCCAAAAAAACACTTTTTCCTGTCATTTCGGTGACAGAAAGTTCTGGGATCTGAGAGGAGCCACAAATTTCCTTCCACCCAGCGTTCCCCCAAGTCTCCCAATAAAAATGGTACCTCACTTGTGTGGGTAGGCATAGCGCCCGCGACAGGATATGCCCCAAAACACGACGTGGACACATCACATTTTCATAAAGAAAACAGAGCTGTTTCTTACAAAGTGCCTAGCTGTGGATTTTGGCCTCTAGGTCAGTGGGCACCTGGGGAAAAATAGCAAACCTGCACATTTTTGTAAACTAGACACCTAGGGGAATCCAAGATGGGGTGGCTTGTGGGGCTCTGACCAGGTTCTGTTACCCAGAATCCTTTGCAAACCTCAAAATTTAGCCAAAAAAACACTTTTTCCTGTCATTTCGGAGACAGAAAGTTCTGGGATCTGAGAGGAGCCACAAATTTCCTTCCACCCAGCGTTCCCCCAAGTCTCCCAATAAAAATGGTACCTCACTTGTGTGGGTAGGCCTAGCGCCCGAAACAGGATATGCCCCAAAACACGACGTGGACACATAACATTTTCAGAAAGAAAACAGAGCTAAATTTTACAAAGTGCCCAGCTGTTGATTTTGGCCTCTATCTCAGCCGGCACCTAGAGAAACCTAGCAAACCTGCACATTTTTGAAAACTAGACACCTAGGGGAATCCAAGATGGGGTGACTTGTGGGGCTCGGACCAGGTTTTGTTACCCAGAATCCTTTCAAACCTCAACATTTAGCCCAAAAAACACTTTTTCCTGTCATTTCGGTGACAGAAAGTTCTGGGATCTGAGAGGAGCCACAAATTTCCTTCCACCCAGCGTTCCCCCAAGTCTCCCAATAAAAATGGTACCTCACTTGTGTGGGTAGGCCTAGCGCCCGCGACAGGGTATGCCCCAAAACACGACGTGGACACATCACATTTTCAGAAAGAAAACAGAGCTGTTTTTTACAAAGTGCCTAGATGTGGATTTTGGCCTCTAGCTCAGCCGGTACCTGGGGAAACCTAGCAAACCTGCACATTTTTGAAAACTAGACACCTAGGGGAATCCAAGATGGGGTGAGTTGTGGGGCTCTGACCAGGTTCTGTTACCCAGAATCCTTTGCGAACCTCAAAATGTGGCCAAAAAAACACTTTTTCCTGTCATTTCGGTGACAGAAAGTTCTGGGATCTGAGAGGAGCCACAAATTTCCTTCCACCCAGCATTCCCCCAGGTCTCCCGATAAAAATGGTACCTCACTTGTGTGGGTAGGCCTAGAGCCCGCGACAGGATATGCCCCAAAACACGACGTGGACACATCACATTTTCAGAAAGAAAACAGCTGTTTTTTACAAAGTGCCTAGCTGTGGATTTTGGCCTCTAGCTCAGCCGGCATCTGGGGAAACCTAGCAAACCTGCACATTTTTTTAAACTAGACACCTAGGGGAATCCAAGATGGGGTGACTTGTGGGGCTCGGACCAGATTCTGTTACCCGGACTCCTTTGCAAACCTCAACATTTACCCCAAAAAACACTTTTTCCTGTCATTTCGGTGACAGAAAGTTCTGGGATCTGAGAGGAGCCACAAATTTCCTTCCACCCAGCATTCCCCCAAGTCTCCCGATAGAAACGGTACCTCACTTGTGTGGGTAGGCCTAGCGCCCGCGACAGGATATGCCCCAAAACACGACATGGACACATCACATTTTCAGAAAGAAAACAGAGCTGTTTTTTACAAAGTGCCCAGCTGTGGATTTTGGCCTCTAGCTCAGCCGGTACCTGGGGAAACCTAGCAAACCTGCACATTTTCGAAAACTAGACACCTAGGGGAATCCAAGATGGGGTGACTTGTGGGGCTCTGACCAGGTTCTGTTACCCAGAATCCTTTGCAAACCTCAAAATGTGGCCAAAAAACACTTTTTCCTGTCATTTCGGTGACAGAAAGTTCGGGAATCTGAGAGGACCCACAAATTTCCTTCCACCCAGCGTTCCCCCAAGTCTCCCGATAAAAATGGTACCTCCCTTGTGTGGGTAGGCCTAGCGCCCGAAACAGGATATACCCCAAAACACAACTTGGACACATAACATTTTCAGAAAGAAAACAGAGCTGTTTTTTACAAAGTGCCCAGCTGTGGATTTTGGCCTCTAGCTCAGCCGGCACCTGGGGAAACCTGCGCATTTTTGAAAACTAGACAACTAGAGGAATCCAAGATGGGGTGACTTGTGGGGCTCTGACCAGGTTCTGTTACCCAGAATCCTTTGCAAACCTCAAAATTTGGCCCAAAAAACACTTTTTCCTGTCATTTCGGTGACAGAAAGTTCTGGGATCGGAGAGGAGCCACAAATTTCCTTCCACCCAGCGTTCCCCAAAGTCTCCCAATAAAAATGGTACCTCACTTGTGTGGGTAGGCCTAGCGCCCGCGACAGGATATGCCCCAAAACACGACGTGGACACATCACATTTTCAGAAAGAAAACAGAGCTGTTTTTTACAAAGTGCCTAGATGTGGATTTTGGCCTCTAGCTCAGCCGGTACCTGGGGAAACCTAGCAAACCTGCACATTTTTGAAAACTAGACACCTAGGGGAATCCAAGATGGGGTGACTTGTGGGGCTCTGACCAGGTTCTGTTACCCAGAATCCTTTGCAAACCTCAAAATGTGGCCAAAAAAAACACTTTTTCCTGTCATTTCGGTGACAGAAAGTTCTGGGATCTGAGAGGAGCCACAAATTTCCTTCCACCCAGCATTCCCCCAAGTCTCCCGATAAAAATGGTACCTCACTTGTGTGGGTAGGCCTAGAGCCCGCAACAGGATATGCCCCAAAACACGACGTGGACGGATCACATTTTCAGAAAGAAAACAGAGCTTTTTTTTTACAAAGTGCCTAACTGTGGATTTTGGCCTCTAGCTCAGCCGGCACCTGGGGAAACCTAGCAAACCTGCACATTTTTTTAAACTAGACACCTAGGGGAATCCAAGATGGGGTGACTTGTGGGGCTCTGACCAGGTTCTGTTACCCAGAATCATTTGCAAACCTCAAAATTTCGCCCAAAAAACACTTTTTCCTGTCATTTCCGTGACAGAAAGTTCTGGGATCTGAGAGGAGCCAAAAATTTCCTTCCACCCAGCGTTCCCCCAAGTCTTGCAATAAAAATGGTACCTCACTTGTGTGGGTAGGCTTAGCGCCCGTGACAGGATATGCCCCAAAACAGGACGTGGACACATCACATTTTCAGAAAGAAAACAGAGCTGTTTTTTACAAAGTGCCTAGCTGTGGATTTTGGCCTCTAGCTCAGCTGGCACCAGGGGAAACCTAGCAAACCTGCGCATTTTTTAAAACTAGACACCTAGGGGAATCCAAGATGGGGTGACTTGTGGGGCTCTCACCAGGTTCTGTTACCCAGAATCGTTTGCAAACCTCAGAATTTGGCAAAAAACACTTTTTCCTGTCATTTTGAGGACAGAAAGTTCTGGAGTCTGAGATGAGCCACAAATTTCCTTCCACCCAGCGTTCCCCCAAGTCTCCTGATAAAAATGGTACCTCACTTGTGTGGGTAGGCCTAGCGCCCGAAACAGGATATGCCCCAAAACACGACGTGGACACATAACATTTTCAGAAAGAAAACAGAGCTGTTTTTTACAAAGTGCCTAGCTGTGGATTTTGGCCTCTAGCTCAGCCGGCACCTGGGGAAACCTAGCAAACCTGCGCATTTTTGAAAACTAGACAACTAGAGTAATCCAAGATGGGGTGACTTGTGGGGCTCTGACCAGGTTTTGTTGACCAGAATCCTTTGTAAACCTCAAAATGGGGCCAAAAAAACACTTTTTCCTGTCATTTCGGTGACAGAAACTTCTGGGATCTGAGAGGAGCCACAAATTTCCTTCCACTCAGCGTTCCCCCAAGTCTCCCGATAAAAATGGTACCTCACTTGTGTGGGTAGGCTTAGCGCCCGCGACAGGATATGCCCCAAAACACGACGTGGACACATCACATTTTCAGAAAGAAAACAGAGCTGTTTTTTACAAAGTGCCTAGCTGTGGATTTTGGCCTCTAGGTCAGTGGGCACCTGGGGAAAAATAGCAAACCTGCACATTTTTGTACACTAGACACCTAGGGCAATCCAAGATGGGGTGGCTTGTGGGGCTCTGACCAGGTTCTGTTACCCAGAATCCTTTGCAAACCTCAAAATTTGGCCAAAAAAACACTTTTTCCTGTCATTTCGGTGACAGAAAGTTCTGGGATCTGAGAGGAGCCACAAATTTCCTTCCACCCAGCGTTCCCCCAAGTCTCCCAATAAAAATGGTACCTCACTTGTGTGGGTAGGCCTAGCGCCCGAAACAGGATATGCCCCAAAACACGACGTGGACACATAACATTTTCAGAAAGAAAACAGAGCTAAATTTTACAAAGTGCCCAGCTGTTGATTTTGGCCTCTATCTCAGCCGGCACCTAGAGAAACCTAGCAAACCTGCACATTTTTGAAAACTAGACACCTAGGGGAATCCAAGATGGGGTGACTTGTGGGGCTCGGACCAGGTTTTGTTACCCAGAATCCTTTGCAAACCTCAACATTTGGCCCAAAAAACACTTTTTCCTGTCATTTCGGTGACAGAAAGTTCTGGGATCTGAGAGGAGCCACAAATTTCCTTCCACCCAGCGTTCCCCCAAGTCTCCCAATAAAAATGGTACCTCACTTGTGTGGGTAGGCCTAGCGCCCGCGACAGGATATGCCCCAAAACACGACGTGGACACATCACATTTTCAGAAAGAAAACAGAGCTGTTTTTTACAAAGTGCCTAGATGTGGATTTTGGCCTCTAGCTCAGCCGGTACCTGGGGAAACCTAGCAAACCTGCACATTTTTGAAAACTAGACACCTAGGGGAATCCAAGATGGGGTGACTTGTGGGGCTCTGACCATGTTCCGTTACCCAGAATCCTTTGCGAACCTCAAAATGTGGCCAAAAAAACACTTTTTCCTGTCATTTCGGTGACAGAAAGTTCTGGGATCTGAGAGGAGCCACAAATTTCCTTCCACCCAGCATTCCCCCAAGTCTCCCGATAAAAATGGTACCTCACTTGTGTGGGTAGGCCTAGAGCCCGCGACAGGATATGCCCCAAAACACGACGTGGACACATCACATTTTCAGAAAGAAAACAGCTGTTTTTTACAAAGTGCCTAGCTGTGGATTTTGGCCTCTAGCTCAGCCGGCATCTGGGGAAACCTAGCAAACCTGCACATTTTTTTAAACTAGACACCTAGGGGAATCCAAGATGGGGTGACTTGTGGGGCTCTGACCAGGTTCTGTTACCCAGAATCCTTTGCAAACCTCAAAATGTGACCAAAAAACACTTTTTCCTGTCATTTCGGTGACAGAAAGTTCTGGAATCTGAGAGGACCCACAAATTTCCTTCCACCCAGCGTTCCCCAAGTCTCCCGATAAAAATGGTACCTCCCTTGTGTGGGTAGGCCTAGCGCCCGCGACAGGATATGCCCCAAAACACGACATGGACACATCACATTTTCAGAAAGAAAACAGAGCTGTTTTTTACAAAGTGCCTAGCTGTGGATTTTGGCCTCTAGCTCAGCCGGTACCTGGGGAAACCTAGCAAACCTGCACATTTTTGAAAACTAGACACCTAGGGGAATCCAAGATGGGGTGACTTGTGGGGCTCTGACCAGGTTCTGTTACCCAGAATCCTTTGCAAACCTCAAAATGTGGCCAAAAAACACTTTTTTCTGTCATTTCGGTGACAGAAAGTTCTGGAATCTGAGAGGACCCACAAATTTCCTTCCACCCAGCGTTCCCCCAAGTCTCCCGATAAAAATGGTACCTCCCTTGTGTCGGTAGGCCTAGCGCCCGAAACAGGATATACCCCAAAACTCAACTTGGACACATAACATTTTCAGAAAGAAAACAGAGCTGTTTTTTACAAAGTGCCCAGCTGTGGATTTTGGCCTCTAGCTCAGCCGGCACCTGGGGAAACCTGCGCATTTTTGAAAACTAGACAACTAGAGGAATCCAAGATGGGGTGACTTGTGGGGCTCTGACCAGGTTCTGTTACCCAGAATCCTTTGCAAACCTCAAAATTTGGCCCAAAAAACACTTTTTCCTGTCATTTCGGTGACAGAAAGTTCTGGGATCTGAGAGGAGCCACAAATTTCCTTCCACCCAGCGTTCCCCAAAGTCTCCCAATAAAAATGGTACCTCACTTGTGTGGGTAGGCCTAGCGCCCGCGACAGGATATGCCCCAAAACACGACGTGGACACATCACATTTTCAGAAAGAAAACAGAGCTGTTTTTTACAAAGTGCCTAGATGTGGATTTTGGCCTCTAGCTCAGCCGGTACCTGGGGAAACCTAGCAAACCTGCACATTTTTGAAAACTAGACACCTAGGGGAATCCAAGATGGGGTGACTTGTGGGGCTCTGACCAGGTTCTGTTACCCAGAATCCTTTGCAAACCTCAAAATGTGGCCAAAAAAACACTTTTTCCTGTCATTTCGGTGACAGAAAGTTCTGGGATCTGAGAGGACCCACAAATTTCCTTCCACCCAGCATTCCCCCAAGTCTCCCGATAAAAATGGTACCTCACTTGTGTGGGTAGGCCTAGAGCCCGCAACAGGATATGCCCCAAAACACGACGTGGACGGATCACATTTTCAGAAAGAAAACAGAGCTTTTTTTTTACAAAGTGCCTAGCTGTGGATTTTGGCCTCTAGCTCAGCCGGCACCTGGGGAAACCTAGCAAACCTGTGCATTTCTGAAAACTAGACACCGAGGGGAATCCAAGATTGGGTGACTTGTGGGGCTCTGACCAGGTTCTGTTACCCAGAATCCTTTGCAAACCTCAAAATTTGGCCCAAAAACACTTTTTCCTGTCATTTCGGTGACAGAAAGTTCTGGAATCTGAGAGGAGCCACAAATTTCCTTCCACCCAGCGTTCCCCAAAGTCTCCCAATAAAAATGGTACCTCACTTGTGTGGGTAGGCCTAGCGCCCGCGACAGGATATGCCCCAAAACACGACGTGGACACATCACATTTTCAGAAAGAAAACAGAGCTGTTTTTTACAAAGTGCCTAGCTGTGGATTTTGGCCTCTAGCTCAGCCGGCATCTGGGGAAACCTAGCAAACCTGCACATTTTTTTAAACTAGACACCTAGGGGAATCCAAGATGGGGTGACTTGTGGGGCTCTGACCAGGTTCTGTTACCCAGAATCATTTGCAAACCTCAAAATTTCGCCCAAAAAACACTTTTTCTTGTCATTTCCGTGACAGAAAGTTCTGGGATCTGAGAGGAGCCAAAAATGTCCTTCCACCCAGCGTTCCCCCAAGTCTCGCAATAAAAATGGTACCTCACTTGTGTGGGTAGGCTTAGCGCCCGTGACAGGATATGCCCCAAAACAGGACGTGGACACATCACATTTTCAGAAAGAAAACAGAGCTGTTTTTTACAAAGTGCCTACCTGTGGATTTTGGCCTCTAGCTCAGCTGGCACCAGGGGAAACCTAGCAAACCTGTGCATTTTTTAAAACTAGACACCTAGGGGAATCCAAGATGGGGTGACTTGTGGGGCTCTCACCAGGTTCTGTTACCCAGAATCGTTTGCAAACCTCAGAATTTGGCAAAAAACACTTTTTCCTGTCATTTTGAGGACAGAAAGTTCTGGAGTCTGAGATGAGCCACAAATTTCCTTCCACCCAGCGTTCCCCCAAGTCTCCCGATAAAAATGGTACCTCACTTGTGTGGGTAGGCCTAGCGCCCGAAACAGGATATGCCCCAAAACACGACGTGGACACATAACATTTTCAGAAAGAAAACAGAGCTGTTTTTTACAAAGTGCCTAGCTGTGGATTTTGGCCTCTAGGTCAGCCGGCACCTGGGGAAACCTAGCAAACCGGCGCATTTTTTAAAACTAGACAACTAGAGGAATCCAAGATGGGGTGACTTGTGGGGCTCTGACCAGGTTTTGTTACCCAGAATCCTTTGCAAACCTCAGAATTTGGCCCAAAAAACACTTTTTCCTGTCATTTTGGTGACAGAAAGTTCTGGGATCTGAGAGGAGCCACAAATTTCCTTCCACCCAGCATTCCCCCAAGTCTCCCGATAAAAATGGTACCTCACTTGTGTGGGTAGGCCTAGCGCCCGCGACAGGATATGCCCCAAAACACGACGTGGACGGATCACATTTTCAGAAAGAAAACAGAGCTTTTTTTTACAAAGTGCCTAGCTGTGGATTTTGGCCTCTAGCTCAGCCGGCACCTGGGGAAACCTAGCAAACCTGTGCATTTCTGCAAACTAGACACCGAGGGGAATCCAAGATTGGGTGACTTGTGGGGCTCTGACCAGGTTCTGTTACCCAGAATCCTTTCCCAACCTCAAAATTTGGCCAAAAAAACACTTTTTCCTGTCATTTCGGTGACAGAAAGTTCTGGAATCTGAGAGGAGCCACAAATTTCCTTCCACCCAGCGTTCCCCCAAGTCTCCTGATAAAAATGGTACCACACTTGTGTGGGTAGGCTTAGCGCCCGCGACAGGATATGCCCCAAAACAGGACGTGGACACATCACATTTTCAGAAAGAAAACAGAGCTGTTTTTTACAAAGTGCCTAGCTGTGGATTTTGGCCTCTAGCTCAGCCGGCACCTGGGGAAACCTAGCAAACCTGTGCATTTTTGAAAACTAGACACCTAGGGGAATCCAAGATGGGGTGACTTGTGGGGGTCGGACCAGGTTCTGTTACCCAGAATCCTTTGCAAACCTCAGAATTTGGCCAAAAAAAACAATTTTTCCTGTCATTTCGGTGACAGAAAGTTCTGGGATCTGAGAGGAGCCACAAATTTCCTTCCACCCAGCGTTCCCCCAAGTCTCCCGATAAAAATTGTACCTCACTTGTGTGGGTAGGCTTAGCGCCCGCGACAGGATATGCCCCAAAACACGACGTGGACACATCACATTTTCAGAAAGAAAACAGAGCTGTTTTTTACAAAGTGCCTAGCTGTGGATTTTGGCCTCTAGCTCAGCCGGCACCTGGGGAAACCTAGCAAACCTGCACATTTTTGTAAACTAGACACCTAGGGCAATCCAAGATGGGGTGGCTTGTGGGGCTCTGACCAGGTTCTGTTACCCAGAATCCTTTGCAAACCTCAAAATTTGGCCAAAAAAACACTTTTTCCTGTCATTTCGGTGACAGAAAGTTCTGGGATCTGAGAGGAGCCACAAATTTCCTTCCACCCAGCGTTCCCCCAAGTCTCCCAATAAAAATGGTACCTCACTTGTGTGGGTAGGCCTAGCGCCCGAAACAGGATATGCCCCAAAACACGACGTGGACACATAACATTTTCAGAAAGAAAACAGAGCTAAATTTTACAAAGTGCCCAGCTGTTGATTTTGGCCTCTATCTCAGCCGGCACCTAGAGAAACCTAGCAAACCTGCACATTTTTGAAAACTAGACACCTAGGGGAATCCAAGATGGGGTGACTTGTGGGGCTCGGACCAGGTTTTGTTACCCAGAATCCTTTGCAAACCTCAACATTTGGCCCAAAAAACACTTTTTCCTGTCATTTCGGTGACAGAAAGTTCTGGGATCTGAGAGGAGCCACAAATTTCCTTCCACCCAGCATTCCCCCAAGTCTCCCGATAAAAATAGTACCTCACTTGTGTGGGTAGGCCTAGCGCCCGAAACAGGATATACCCCAAAACACAACGTGGACACATCACATTTTCAGAAAGAAAACAGCTGTTTTTTACAAAGTGCCTAGCTGTGAATTTTGGCCTCTAGCTCAGCCGGCATTTGGGGAAACCTAGCAAACCTGCACATTTTTTTAAACTAGACACCTAGGGGAATCCAAGATGGGGTGACTTGTGGGGCTCGGACCAGATTCTGTTACCCGGACTCCTTTGAAAACCTCAACATTTACCCCAAAAAACACTTTTTCCTGTCATTTCGGTGACAGAAAGTTCTGGGATCTGAGAGGAGCCACAAATTTCCTTCCACCCAGCATTCCCCCAAGTCTCCCGATAGAAACGGTACCTCACTTGTGTGGGTAGGCCTAGCGCCCGCGACAGGATATGCACCAAAACACGACATGGACACATCACATTTTCAGAAAGAAAACAGAGCTGTTTTTTACAAAGTGCCTAGCTGTGGATTTTGGCCTCTAGCTCAGCCGGTACCTGGGGAAACCTAGCAAACCTGCACATTTTTGAAAACTAGACACCTAGGGGAATCCAAGATGGGGTGACTTGTGGGGCTCTGACCTGGTTCTGTTACCCAGAATCCTTTGCAAACCTCAAAATGTGGCCAAAAAACACTTTTTCCTGTCATTTCGGTGACAGAAAGTTCTGGAATCTGAGAGGACCCACAAATTTCCTTCCACCCAGCGTTCCCCCAAGTCTCCCGATAAAAATGGTACCTCCCTTGTGTGGGTAGGCCTAGCGCCCGAAACAGGATATACCCCAAAACACAACTTGGACACATAACATTTTCAGAAAGAAAACAGAGCTGTTTTTTACAAAGTGCCCAGCTGTGGATTTTGGCCTCTAGCTCAGCCGGCACCTGGGGAAACCTGCGCATTTTTGAAAACTAGACAACTAGAGGAATCCAAGATGGGGTGACTTGTGGGGCTCTGACCAGGTTCTGTTACCCAGAATCTTTTGCAAACCTCAAAATTTGGCCCAAAAAACACTTTTTCCTGTCATTTCGGTGACAGAAAGTTCTGGGATCTTAGAGGAGCCACAAATTTCCTTCCACCCAGCGTTCCCCAAAGTCTCCCAATAAAAATGGTACCTCACTTGTGTGGGTAGGCCTAGCGCCCGCGACAGGATATGCCCCAAAACACGACGTGGACACATCACATTTTCAGAAAGAAAACAGAGCTGTTTTTTACAAAGTGCCTAGATGTGGATTTTGGCCTCTAGCTCAGCCGGTACCTGGGGAAACCTAGCAAACCTGCACATTTTTGAAAACTAGACACCTAGGGGAATCCAAGATGGGGTGACTTGTGGGGCTCTGACCAGGTTCTGTTACCCAGAATCCTTTGCAAACCTCAAAATTTGGCCCAAAAACACTTTTTCCTGTCATTTCGGTGACAGAAAGTTCTGGAATCTGAGAGGACCCCCAAATTTCCTTCCACCCTGCGTTCCCCCAAGTCTCCCGATAAAAATGGTACCTCACTTGTGTGGGTAGGCCTAGCGCCCGAAACAGGATATGCCCCAAAACACGACGTGGACACAACATTTTCAGAAAGAAAACAGAGCTGTTTTTTACAAAGTGCCCAGCTGTGGATTTTGGCCTCTAGCTCAGTCGGCACCTGGGGAAACCTAGCAAACCTGCGCATTTTTGAAAACTAGACAACTAGAGGAATCCAAGATGGGGTGACTTGTGGGGCTCTGACCAGGTTTTGTTACCCAGAATGCTTTGTAAACCTCAAAATGTGGCCAAAAAAACACTTTTTCCTGTCATTTCGGTGACAGAAAGTTCTGGAATCTGAGAGGACCCACAAATTTCCTTCCACCCAGCATTCCCCCAAGTCTCCCGATAAAAATGGTACCTCACTTATGTGGGTAGGCCAAGCGCCCACGACAGGATATGCCCCAAAACACGACGTGGACGGATCACATTTTCAGAAAGAAAACAGAGCTTTTTTTACAAAGTGCCTAGCTGTGGATTTTGGCCTCTAGCTCAGCCAGCACCTGGGGAAACCTAGCAAACCTGTGCATTTCTGAAAACTAGACACCGAGGGGAATCCAAGATTGGGTGACTTGTGGGGCTCTGACCAGGTTCTCTTACCCAGAATCCTTTCCAAACCTCAAAATTTGGCCAAAAAAACACTTTTTCCTGTCATTTCGGTGACAGAAAGTTCTGGAATCTGAGAGGAGCCACAAATTTCCTTCCACCCAGCGTTCCCCCAAGTCTCCTGATAAAAATGGTACCTCACTTGTGTGGGTAGGCCTAGCGCCCGAAACAGGATATGCCCCAAAACACGACGTGGACACATAACATTTTCAGAAAGAAAACAGAGCTGTTTTTTACAAAGTGCCTAGCTGTGGATTTTGGCCTCTAGCTCAGCCGGCACCTGGGGAAACCTAGCAAACCTGCGCATTTTTGAAAACTAGACAACTAGAGGAATCCAAGATGGGGTGACTTGTGGGGCTCTGACCAGGTTTTGTTACCCAGAATGCTTTGTAAACCTCAAAATGTGGCCAAAAAAACACTTTTTCCTGTCATTTCGGTGACAGAAAGTTCTGGAATCTGAGAGGACCCACAAATTTCCTTCCACCCAGCATTCCCCCAAGTCTCCCGATAAAAATGGTACCTCACTTATGTGGGTAGGCCAAGCGCCCACGACAGGATATGCCCCAAAACACGACGTGGACGGATCACATTTTCAGAAAGAAAACAGAGCTTTTTTTACAAAGTGCCTAGCTGTGGATTTTGGCCTCTAGCTCAGCCAGCACCTGGGGAAACCTAGCAAACCTGTGCATTTCTGAAAACTAGACACCGAGGGGAATCCAAGATTGGGTGACTTGTGGGGCTCTGACCAGGTTCTCTTACCCAGAATCCTTTCCAAACCTCAAAATTTGGCCAAAAAAACACTTTTTCCTGTCATTTCGGTGACAGAAAGTTCTGGAATCTGAGAGGAGCCACAAATTTCCTTCCACCCAGCGTTCCCCCAAGTCTCCTGATAAAAATGGTACCTCACTTGTGTGGGTAGGCCTAGCGCCCGAAACAGGATATGCCCCAAAACACGACGTGGACACATAACATTTTCAGAAAGAAAACAGAGCTGTTTTTTACAAAGTGCCTAGCTGTGGATTTTGGCCTCTAGCTCAGCCGGCACCTGGGGAAACCTAGCAAACCTGCGCATTTTTGAAAACTAGACAACTAGAGGAATCCAAGATGGGGTGACTTGTGGGGCTCTGACCAGGTTTTGTTACCCAGAATCCTTTGCAAACCTCAGAATTTGACCCAAAAAACACTTTTTCCTGTCATTTTGGTGACAGAAAGTTCTGGGATCTGAGAGGAGCCACAAATTTCCTTCCACCCAGCATTCCCCCAAGTCTCCCGATAAAAATGGTACCTCACTTGTGTGGGTAGGCCTAGCGCCCGTGACAGGATATGCCCCAAAACACGACGTGGACGGATCACATTTTCAGAAAGAAAACAGAGCTTTTTTTTACAAAGTGCCTAGCTGTGGATTTTGGCCTCTAGCTCAGCCGGCACCTGGGGAAACCTAGCAAACCTGTGCATTTCTGAAAACTAGACACCGAGGGGAATCCAAGATTGGGTGACTTGTGGGGCTCTGACCAGGTTCTGTTACCCAGAATCCTTTCCCAACCTCAAAATTTGGCCAAAAAAACACTTTTTCCTGTCATTTCGGTGACAGAAAGTTCTGGAATCTGAGAGGAGCCACAAATTTCCTTCCACCCAGCGTTCCCCCAAGTCTCCTGATAAAAATGGTACCTCACTTGTGTGGGTAGGCCTAGCGCCCGCGACAGGATATGCCCCAAAACACGACGTGGACACATCACATTTTCAGAAAGAAAACAGAGCTGTTTTTTACAAAGTGCCTAGCTGTGGATTTTGGCCTCTAGCTCAGCCGGCACCTGGGGAAACCTAGCAAACCTGTGCATTTTTGAAAACTAGACACCTAGGGGAATCCAAGATGGGGTGACTTGTGGGGGTCGGACCAGGTTCTGTTACCCAGAATCCTTTGCAACCCTCAACATTTGGCCCAAAAAACACTTTTTCCTGTCATTTCGGTGACAGAAAGTTCTGGGATCTGAGAGGAGCCACACATTTCCTTCCACCCAGAGTTCCCCCAAGTCTCCCAATAAAAATGGTACCTCACTTGTGTGGGTAGGCCTAGTGCCCGCGACAGGATATGCCCCAAAACACGACGTGGACACATCACATTTTCAGAAAGAAAACAGAGCTGTTTTTTACAAAGTGCCTAGCTGTGGATTTTGGCCTCTAGCTCAGCCGGCACCTGGGGAAACCTAGCAAACCTGCACATTTTTGAAAACTAGACACCTAGGGGAATCCAAGATGGGGTGACTTGTGGGGGTCGGACCAGGTTCTGTTACCCAGAATCCTTTGCAAACCTCAAAATTTCGCCCAAAAAACACTTTTTCCTGTCATTTCGGTAACAGAAAGTTCTGGAATCTGAGAGGAGCCACAAATTTCCTTCCACCCAGCGTTCCCCCAAGTCTCCTGAAAAAAATGGTACCTCACTTGTGTGGGTAGGCCTAGCGCCCGCGACAGGATATGCCCCAAAACACGACGTGGACACATCACATTTTCAGAAAGAAAACAGAGCTGTTTTTTACAAAGTGCCCAGCTGTGGATTTTGGCCTCTAGCTCAGTCGGCACCTGGGGAAACCTAGCAAACCTGCGCATTTTTGAAAACTAGACAACTAGAGGAATCCAAGATGGGGTGACTTGTGGGGCTCTGACCAGGTTTTGTTACCCAGAATCCTTTGTAAACCTCAAAATGTGGCCAAAAAAACACTTTTTCCTGTCATTTCGGTGACAGAAAGTTCTGGAATCTGAGAGGACCCACAAATTTCCTTCCACCCAGCATTCCCCCAAGTCTCCCGATAAAAATGGTACCTCACTTGTGTGGGTAGGCCAAGCGCCCGCGACAGGATATGCCCCAAAACACGACGTGGACGGATCACATTTTCAGAAAGAAAACAGAGCTTTTTTTTACAAAGTGCCTAGCTGTGGATTTTGGCCTCTAGCTCAGCCGGCACCTGGGGAAACCTAGCAAACCTGTGCATTTCTGAAAACTAGACACCGAGGGGAATCCAAGATTGGGTGACTTGTGGGGCTCTGACCAGGTTCTGTTACCCAGAATCCTTTCCCAACCTCAAAATTTGGCCAAAAAAACACTTTTTCCTGTCATTTCGGTGACAGAAAGTTCTGGAATCTGAGAGGAGCCACAAATTTCCTTCCACCCAGCGTTCCCCCAAGTCTCCTGATAAAAATGGTACCTCACTTGTGTGGGTAGGCCTAGCGCCCGCGACAGGATATGCCCCAAAACACGACGTGGACACATCACATTTTCAGAAAGAAAACAGAGCTGTTTTTTACAAAGTGCCTAGCTGTGGATTTTGGCCTCTAGCTCAGCCGGCACCTGGGGAAACCTAGCAAACCTGTGCATTTTTGAAAACTAGACACCTAGGGGAATCCTAGATGGGGTGACTTGTGGGGGTCGGACCAGGTTCTGTTACCCAGAATCCTTTGCAACCCTCAACATTTGGCCCAAAAAACACTTTTTCCTGTCATTTCGGTGACAGAAAGTTCTGGGATCTGAGAGGAGCCACACATTTCCTTCCACCCAGAGTTCCCCCAAGTCTCCCAATAAAAATGGTACCTCACTTGTGTGGGTAGGCCTAGTGCCCGCGACAGGATATGCCCCAAAACACGACGTGGACACATCACATTTTCAGAAAGAAAACAGAGCTGTTTTTTACAAAGTGCCTAGCTGTGGATTTTGGCCTCTAGCTCAGCCGGCACCTGGGGAAACCTAGCAAACCTGCACATTTTTGAAAACTAGACACCTAGGGGAATCCAAGATGGGGTGACTTGTGGGGGTCGGACCAGGTTCTGTTACCCAGAATCCTTTGCAAACCTCAAAATTTCGCCCAAAAAACACTTTTTCCTGTCATTTCGGTGACAGAAAGTTCTGGAATCTGAGAGGAGCCACAAATTTCCTTCCACCCAGCGTTCCCCCAAGTCTCCTGAAAAAAATGGTACCTCACTTGTGTGGGTAGGCCTAGCGCCCGCGACAGGATATGCCCCAAAACACGACGTGGACACATCACATTTTCAGAAAGAAAACAGAGCTGTTTTTTACAAAGTGCCCAGCTGTGGATTTTGGCCTCTAGCTCAGTCGGCACCTGGGGAAACCTTGCAAACCTGCGCATTTTTGAAAACTAGACAACTAGAGGAATCCAAGATGGGGTGACTTGTGGGGCTCTGACCAGGTTTTGTTACCCAGAATCCTTTGTAAACCTCAAAATGTGGCCAAAAAAACACTTTTTCCTGTCATTTCGGTGACAGAAAGTTCTGGAATCTGAGAGGACCCACAAATTTCCTTCCACCCAGCATTCCCCCAAGTCTCCCGATAAAAATGGTACCTCACTTGTGTGGGTAGGCCAAGCGCCCGCGACAGGATATGCCCCAAAACACGACGTGGACGGATCACATTTTCAGAAAGAAAACAGAGCTTTTTTTTACAAAGTGCCTAGCTGTGGATTTTGGCCTCTAGCTCAGCCGGCACCTGGGGAAACCTAGCAAACCTGTGCATTTCTGAAAACTAGACACCGAGGGGAATCCAAGATTGGGTGACTTGTGGGGCTCTGACCAGGTTCTGTTACCCAGAATCCTTTCCCAACCTCAAAATTTGGCCAAAAAAACACTTTTTCCTGTCATTTCGGTGACAGAAAGTTCTGGAATCTGAGAGGAGCCACAAATTTCCTTCCACCCAGCGTTCCCCCAAGTCTCCTGATAAAAATGGTACCTCACTTGTGTGGGTAGGCCTAGCGCCCGCGACAGGATATGCCCCAAAACACGACGTGGACACATCACATTTTCAGAAAGAAAACAGAGCTGTTTTTTACAAAGTGCCTAGCTGTGGATTTTGGCCTCTAGCTCAGCCGGCACCTGGGGAAACCTAGCAAACCTGTGCATTTTTGAAAACTAGACACCTAGGGGAATCCAAGATGGGGTGACTTGTGGGGGTCGGACCAGGTTCTGTTACCCAGAATCCTTTGCAACCCTCAACATTTGGCCCAAAAAACACTTTTTCCTGTCATTTCGGTGACAGAAAGTTCTGGGATCTGAGAGGAGCCACACATTTCCTTCCACCCAGAGTTCCCCCAAGTCTCCCAATAAAAATGGTACCTCACTTGTGTGGGTAGGCCTAGTGCCCGCGACAGGATATGCCCCAAAACACGACGTGGACACATCACATTTTCAGAAAGAAAACAGAGCTGTTTTTTACAAAGTGCCTAGCTGTGGATTTTGGCCTCTAGCTCAGCCGGCACCTGGGGAAACCTAGCAAACCTGCACATTTTTGAAAACTAGACACCTAGGGGAATCCAAGATGGGGTGACTTGTGGGGGTCGGACCAGGTTCTGTTACCCAGAATCCTTTGCAAACCTCAAAATTTCGCCCAAAAAACACTTTTTCCTGTCATTTCGGTGACAGAAAGTTCTGGAATCTGAGAGGAGCCACAAATTTCCTTCCACCCAGCGTTCCCCCAAGTCTCCTGAAAAAAATGGTACCTCACTTGTGTGGGTAGGCCTAGCGCCCGCGACAGGATATGCCCCAAAACACGACGTGGACACATCACATTTTCAGAAAGAAAACAGAGCTGTTTTTTACAAAGTGCCCAGCTGTGGATTTTGGCCTCTAGCTCAGTCGGCACCTGGGGAAACCTAGCAAACCTGCGCATTTTTGAAAACTAGACAACTAGAGGAATCCAAGATGGGGTGACTTGTGGGGCTCTGACCAGGTTTTGTTACCCAGAATCCTTTGTAAACCTCAAAATGTGGCCAAAAAAAACACTTTTTCCTGTCATTTCGGTGACAGAAAGTTCTGGAATCTGAGAGGACCCACAAATTTCCTTCCACCCAGCATTCCCCCAAGTCTCCCGATAAAAATGGTACCTCACTTGTGTGGGTAGGCCAAGCGCCCGCGACAGGATATGCCCCAAAACACGACGTGGACGGATCACATTTTCAGAAAGAAAACAGAGCTTTTTTTACAAAGTGCCTAGCTGTGGATTTTGGCCTCTAGCTCAGCCAGCACCTGGGGAAACCTAGCAAACCTGTGCATTTCTGAACACTAGACACCGAGGGGAATCCAAGATTGGGTGACTTGTGGGGCTCTGACCAGGTTCTGTTACCCAGAATCCTTTCCAAACCTCAAAATTTGGCCAAAAAAACACTTTTTCCTGTCATTTCGGTGACAGAAAGTTCTGGAATCTGAGAGGAGCCACAAATTTCCTTCCACCCAGCGTTCCCCCAAGTCTCCTGATAAAAATGGTACCTCACTTGTGTGGGTAGGCCTAGCGCCCGCGACAGGATATGCCCCAAAACACGACGTGGACACATCACATTTTCAGAAAGAAAACAGAGCTGTTTTTTACAAAGTGCCTAGCTGTGGATTTTGGCCTCTAGCTCAGTGGCACCTGGGGAAACCTAGCAAACCTGCACATTTTTGAAAACTAGACACCTAGGGGAATCCAAGATGGGGTGACTTGTGGGGCTCGGACCAGGTTCTGTTACCCAGAATACTTTGCAAACCTCAAAATGTGGCCAAAAAAACACTTTTTCCTGTCATTTCGGTGACAGAAAGTTCTGGAATCTGAGAGGACTCACAAATTTCCTTCCACCCAGCGTTCCCCCAAGTCTCCCGATAAAAATGGTACCTAACTTGTGTGGGTAGGCCTAGCGCTCGAAACAGGATATACCCCAAAACACAACGTGGACACATAACATTTTCAGAAAGAAAACAGAGCTGTTTTTTACAGAGTGCCCAGATGTGGATTTTGGCCTCTAGCTCAGCCGGCACCTGGGGAAACCTAGCAAACCTGCGCATTTTTGAAAACTAGACAACTAGAGGAATCCAAGATGGGGTGACTTGTGGGGCTCTGACCAGGTTTTGTTACCCAGAATCCTTTGTAAACCTCAAAATGTGGCCAAAAAAACACTTTTTCCTGTCATTTCGGTGACAGAAACTTCTGGGATCTGAGAGAAGCCACAAATTTCCTTGCACTCAGCGTTCCCCCAAGTCTCCCGATAAAAATGGTACCTCACTTGTGTGGGTAGGCTTAGCGCCCGCGACAGGATATGCCCCAAAACACGACGTGGACGGATCACATTTTCAGAAAGAAAACAGAGCTTTTTTTTACAAAGTGCCTAGCTGTGGATTTTGGCCTCTAGCTCAGCCGGCACCTGGGGAAACCTAGCAAACCTGTGCATTTCTGAAAACTAGACACCGAGGGGAATCCAAGATGGGGTGACTTGTGGGGCTCTGACCATGTTCTGTTACCCAGAATCCTTTGCAAACCTCAAAATTTGGCCCAAAAAACACTTTTTCCTGTCATTTCGGTGACAGAAAGTTCTGGAATCTGAGAGGACCCACAAATTTCCTTCCACCCAGCGTTCCCCCAAGTCTCCCGATAAAAATAGTACCTCACTTGTGTGGGTAGGCCTAGCGCCCGAAACAGGATATACCCCAAAACACAACGTGGACACATAACATTTTCAGAAAGAAAACAGAGCTGTTTTTTACAAAGTGCCCAGCTGTGGATTTTGGCCTCTAGCTCAGCCGGCACCTGGGGAAACCTAGCAAACCTGCGCATTTTTGAAAACTAGACAACTAGAGGAATCCAAGATGGGGTGACTTGTGGAGCTCTGACCAGGTTCTGTTACCCAGAATCCTTTGCAAACCTCAGAATTTGGCCCAAAAAACACTTTTTCCTGTCATTTTGGTGACAGAAAGTTCTGGGATCTGAGAGGAGCCACAAATGTCCTTCCACCCAGCGTTCCCCCAAGTCTCCCGATAAAAATGGTACCTAACTTGTGTGGGTAGGCCAGCGCCCGAAACAGGATATACCCCAAAACACAACGTGGACACATAACATTTTCAGAAAGAAAACAGAGCTGTTTTTTACAAAGTGCCCAGCTGTGGATTTTGGCCTCTAGCTCAGCCGGCACCTGGGGAAACCTAGCAAACCTGCGCATTTTTGAAAACTAGACAACTAGAGGAATCCAAGATGGGGTGACTTGTGGGGCTCTGACCAGGTTCTGTTACCCAGAATCCTTTGCAAACCTCAAAATTTGGCCCAAAAAACACTTTTTCCTGTCATTTCGGTGACAGAAAGTTCTGGAATCTGAGAGGACCCACAAATTTCCTTCCACCCAGCGTTCCCCCAAGTCTCCCGATAAAAATGGTACCTCACTTGTG
Organism: Pleurodeles waltl; assembly: GCF_031143425.1. Classification (NCBI taxonomy): domain Eukaryota; kingdom Metazoa; phylum Chordata; class Amphibia; order Caudata; family Salamandridae; genus Pleurodeles; species Pleurodeles waltl. The sequence continues at coordinate 1,865,143,317 of NC_090440.1, forward strand.
TGGGTAGGCCTAGCGCCCGCGACAGGATATGCCCCAAAACACGACGTGGACACATCACATTTTCAGAAAGAAAACAGAGCTGTTTTTTACAAAGTGCCTAGCTGTGGATTTTGGCCTCTAGCTCAGTGGCACCTGGGGAAACCTAGCAAACCTGCACATTTTTGAAAACTAGACACCTAGGGGAATCCAAGATGGGGTGACTTGTGGGGCTCGGACCAGGTTCTGTTACCCAGAATACTTTGCAAACCTCAAAATGTGGCCGAAAAAACACTTTTTCCTGTCATTTCGGTGACAGAAAGTTCTGGAATCTGAGAGGACTCACAAATTTCCTTCCACCCAGCGTTCCCCCAAGTCTCCCGATAAAAATGGTACCTAACTTGTGTGGGTAGGCCTAGCGCTCGAAACAGGATATACCCCAAAACACAACGTGGACACATAACATTTTCAGAAAGAAAACAGAGCTGTTTTTTACAAAGTGCCCAGATGTGGATTTTGGCCTCTAGCTCAGCCGGCACCTGGGGAAACCTAGCAAACCTGCGCATTTTTGAAAACTAGACAACTAGAGGAATCCAAGATGGGGTGACTTGTGGGGCTCTGACCAGGTTTTGTTACCCAGAATCCTTTGTAAACCTCAAAATGTGGCCAAAAAAACACTTTTTCCTGTCATTTCGGTGACAGAAACTTCTGGGATCTGAGAGAAGCCACAAATTTCCTTGCACTCAGCGTTCCCCCAAGTCTCCCGATAAAAATGGTACCTCACTTGTGTGGGTAGGCTTAGCGCCCGTGACAGGATATGCCCCAAAACACGACGTGGACGGATCACATTTTCAGAAAGAAAACAGAGCTTTTTTTTACAAAGTGCCTAGCTGTGGATTTTGGCCTCTAGCTCAGCCGGCACCTGGGGAAACCTAGCAAACCTGTGCATTTCTGAAAACTAGACACCGAGGGGAATCCAAGATGGGGTGACTTGTGGGGCTCTGACCATGTTCTGTTACCCAGAATCCTTAGCAAACCTCAAAATTTGGCCCAAAAAACACTTTTTCCTGTCATTTCGGTGACAGAAAGTTCTGGAATCTGAGAGGACCCACAAATTTCCTTCCACCCAGCGTTCCCCCAAGTCTCCCGATAAAAATGGTACCTCACTTGTGTGGGTAGGCCTAGCGCCCGAAACAGGATATACCCCAAAACACAACGTGGACACATAACATTTTCAGAAAGAAAACAGAGCTGTTTTTTACAAAGTGCCCAGCTGTGGATTTTGGCCTCTAGCTCAGCCGGCAACTGGGGAAACCTAGCAAACCTGCGCATTTATGAAAACTAGACAACTAGAGGAATCCAAGATGGGGTGACTTGTGGGGCTCTGACCAGGTTTTGTTACCCAGAATCCTTTGCAAACCTCAGAATTTGGCCCAAAAAACACTTTTTCCTGTCATTTTGGTGACAGAAAGTTCTGGGATCTGAGAGGAGCCACAAATTTCCTTCCACCCAGCATTCCCCCAAGTCTCCCGATAAAAATGGTACCTCACTTATGTGGGTAGGCCTAGCGCCCGCAACAGGATATGCCCCAAAACACGACATGGACGGATCACATTTTCAGAAAGAAAACAGAGCTTTTTTTTACAAAGTGCCTAGCTGTGGATTTTGGCCTCTAGCTCAGCCGGCACCTGGGGAAACCTAGCAAACCTGTGCATTTCTGAAAACTAGACACCGAGGGGAATCCAAGATTGGGTGACTTGTGGGGCTCTGACCAGGTTCTGTTACCCAGAATCCTTTCCCAACCTCAAAATTTGGCTAAAAAACACTTTTTCCTGTCATTTCGGTGACAGAAAGTTCTGGAATCTGAGAGGAGCCACAAATTTCCTTCCACCCAGCGTTCCCCCAAGTCTCCTGAAAAAAATGGTACCTCACTTGTGTGGGTAGGCCTAGCGCCCGCGACAGGATATGCCCCAAAACACGACGCGGACACATCACATTTTCAGAAAGAAAACAGAGCTGTTTTTTACAAAGTGCCTAGCTGTGGATTTTGGCCTCTAGCTCAGCCGGCACCTGGGGAAACCTAGCAAACCTGCACATTTTTGAAAACTAGACACCTAGGGGAATCCAAGATGGGGTGACTTGTGGGGGTCGGACCAGGTTCTGTTACCCAGAATACTTTGCAAACCTCAAAATGTGGCCAAAAAAACACTTTTTCCTGTCATTTCGGTGACAGAAAGTTCTGGAATCTGAGAGGACTCACAAATTTCCTTCCACCCAGCGTTCCCCCAAGTCTCCCGATAAAAATGGTACCTAACTTGTGTGGGAAGGCCTAGCGCTCGAAACAGGATATACCCCAAAACACAACGTGGACACATAACATTTTCAGAAAGAAAACAGAGCTGTTTTTTACAAAGTGCCCAGATGTGGATTTTGGCCTCTAGCTCAGCCGGCACCTGGGGAAACCTAGCAAACCTGCGCATTTTTGAAAACTAGACAACTAGAGGAATCCAAGATGGGGTGACTTGTGGGGCTCTGACCAGGTTTTGTTACCCAGAATCCTTTGTAAACCTCAAAATGTGGCCAAAAAAACACTTTTTCCTGTCATTTCGGTGACAGAAACTTCTGGGATCTGAGAGAAGCCACAAATTTCCTTGCACTCAGCGTTCCCCCAAGTCTCCCGATAAAAATGGTACCTCACTTGTGTGGGTAGGCTTAGCGCCCGCGACAGGATATGCCCCAAAACACGACGTGGACGGATCACATTTTCAGAAAGAAAACAGAGCTTTTTTTTACAAAGTGCCTAGCTGTGGATTTTGGCCTCTAGCTCAGCCGGCACCTGGGGAAACCTAGCAAACCTGTGCATTTCTGAAAACTAGACACCGAGGGGAATCCAAGATGGGGTGACTTGTGGGGCTCTGACCATGTTCTGTTACCCAGAATCCTTAGCAAACCTCAAAATTTGGCCCAAAAAACACTTTTTCCTGTCATTTCGGTGACAGAAAGTTCTGGAATCTGAGAGGACCCACAAATTTCCTTCCACCCAGCGTTCCCCCAAGTCTCCCGATAAAAATGGTACCTCACTTGTGTGGGTAGGCCTAGCGCCCGAAACAGGATATACCCCAAAACACAACGTGGACACATAACATTTTCAGAAAGAAAACAGAGCTGTTTTTTACAAAGTGCCCAGCTGTGGATTTTGGCCTCTAGCTCAGCCGGCACCTGGGGAAACCTAGCAAACCTGCGCATTTATGAAAACTAGACAACTAGAGGAATCCAAGATGGGGTGACTTGTGGGGCTCTGACCAGGTTTTGTTACCCAGAATCCTTTGCAAACCTCAGAATTTGGCCCAAAAAACACTTTTTCCTGTCATTTTGGTGACAGAAAGTTCTGGGATCTGAGAGGAGCCACAAATTTCCTTCCACCCAGCATTCCCCCAAGTCTCCCGATAAAAATGGTACCTCACTTATGTGGGTAGGCCTAGCGCCCGCAACAGGATATGCCCCAAAACACGACATGGACGGATCACATTTTCAGAAAGAAAACAGAGCTTTTTTTTACAAAGTGCCTAGCTGTGGATTTTGGCCTCTAGCTCAGCCGGCACCTGGGGAAACCTAGCAAACCTGTGCATTTCTGAAAACTAGACACCGAGGGGAATCCAAGATTGGGTGACTTGTGGGGCTCTGACCAGGTTCTGTTACCCAGAATCCTTTCCCAACCTCAAAATTTGGCTAAAAAACACTTTTTCCTGTCATTTCGGTGACAGAAAGTTCTGGAATCTGAGAGGAGCCACAAATTTCCTTCCACCCAGCGTTCCCCCAAGTCTCCTGAAAAAAATGGTACCTCACTTGTGTGGGTAGGCCTAGCGCCCGCGACAGGATATGCCCCAAAACACGAGGTGGACACATCACATTTTCAGAAAGAAAACAGAGCTGTTTTTTACAAAGTGCCTAGCTGTGGATTTTGGCCTCTAGCTCAGCCGGCACCTGGGGAAACCTAGCAAACCTGCACATTTTTGAAAACTAGACACCTAGGGGAATCCAAGATGGGGTGACTTGTGGGGGTCGGACCAGGTTCTGTTACCCAGAATCCTTTGCAAACCTCAAAATTTCGCCCAAAAAACACTTTTTCCTGTCATTTCCGTTACAGAAAGTTCTGGGATCTGAGAGGAGCCACAAATTTCCTTCCACTCAGCGTTCCCCCAAGTCTCCCGATAAAAATGGTACCTCACTTGTGTGGGTAGGCTTAGCGCCCGCGACAGGATATGCCCCAAAACACGACGTGGACGGATCACATTTTCAGAAAGAAAACAGAGCTTTTTTTTACAAAGTTCCTAGCTGTGGATTTTGGCCTCTAGCTCAGCCGGCACCGGGGGAAACCTAGCAAACCTGTGCATTTCTGAAAACTAGACACCGAGGGGAATCCAAGATGGGGTGACTTGTGGGGCTCTGACCATGTTCTGTTACCCAGAATCCTTAGCAAACCTCAAAATTTGGCCCAAAAAACACTTTTTCCTGTCATTTCGGTGACAGAAAGTTCTGGAATCTGAGAGGACCCACAAATTTCCTTCCACCCAGCGTTCCCCCAAGTCTCCCGATAAAAATGGTACCTCACTTGTGTGGGTAGGCCTAGGGACCGAAACAGGATATACCCCAAAACACAACGTGGACACATAACATTTTCAGAAAGAAAACAGAGCTGTTTTTTACAAAGTGCCCAGCTGTGGATTTTGGCCTCTAGCTCAGCCGGCACTTGGGGAAACCTAGCAAACCTGCGCATTTTTGAAAACTAGACAACTAGAGGAATCCAAGATGGGGTGACTTGTGGGGCTCTGACCAGGTTTTGTTACCCAGAATCCTTTGCAAACCTCAGAATTTGGCCCAAAAAACACTTTTTCCTGTCATTTTGTTGACAGAAAGTTCTGGGATCTGAGAGGAGCCACAAATTTCCTTCCACCCAGCATTCCCCCAAGTCTCCCGATAAAAATGGTACCTCACTTATGTGGGTAGGCCTAGCGCCCGCAACAGGATATGCCCCAAAACACGACATGGACGGATCACATTTTCAGAAAGAAAACAGAGCTTTTTTTAACAAAGTGCCTAGCTGTGGATTTTGGCCTCTAGCTCAGCCGGCACCTGGGGAAATCTAGCAAACCTGTGCATTTCTGAAAACTAGACACCGAGGGGAATCCAAGATTGGGTGACTTGTGGGGCTCTGACCAGGTTTTTTTACCCAGAATCCTTTCCCAACCTCAAAATTTGGCTAAAAAACACTTTTTCCTGTCATTTCGGTGACAGAAAGTTCTGGAATCTGAGAGGAGCCACACATTTCCTTCCACCCAGCGTTCCCCCAAGTCTCCTGAAAAAAATGGTACCTCACTTGTGTGGGTAGGCCTAGCACCCGCGACAGGATATGCCCCAAAACACGACGTGGACACATCACATTTTCAGAAAGAAAACAGAGCTGTTTTTTACAAAGTGCCTAGCTGTGGATTTTGGCCTCTAGCTCAGCCGGCACCTGGGGAAACCTAGCAAACCTGCACATTTTTTAAAACTAGACACCTAGGGGAATCCAAGATGGGGTGACTTGTGGGGGTCGGACCAGGTTCTGTTACCCAGAATCCTTTGCAAACCTCAAAATTTCGCCCAAAAAACACTTTTTCCTGTCATTTCCGTGACAGAAAGTTCTGGGATCTGAGAGGAGCCACAAATTTCCTTCCACCCAGCGTTCCCCCAAGTCTCCCAATAAAAATGGTACCTCACTTGTGTGGGTAGGCTTAGCACCCGTGACAGGATATGCCCCAAAACAGGACGTGGACACATCTCATTTTCAGAAAGAAAACAGAGCTGTTTTTTACAAAGTGCCTAGCTGTGGATTTTGGCCTCTAGCTCAGCTGGCACCAGGGGAAACCTAGCAAACCTGCGCATTTTTTAAAACTAGACACCTAGGGGAATCCAAGATGGGGTGACTTGTGGGGCTCTCACCAGGTTCTGTTACCCAGAATCGTTTGCAAACCTCAAAATGTGGCCAAAAAAACACTTTTTCCTGTCATTTTGATGACAGAAAGTTCTGGAGTCTGAGATGAGCCACAAATTTCCTTCCACCCAGCGTTCCCCCAAGTCTCCCGATAAAAATGGTGCCTCACTTGTGTGGGTAGGCCTAGCGCCCGAAACAGGATATGCCCCAAAACACGACGTGGACACATAACATTTTCAGAAAGAAAACAGAGCTGTTTTTTACAAAGTGCCGAGCTGTGGATTTTGGCCTCTAGCTCAGTCGGCACCTGGGGAAACCTAGCAAACCTGCGCATTTTTGAAAACTAGACAACTAGAGGAATCCAAGATGGGGTGACTTGTGGGGCTCTGACCAGGTTTTGTTACCCAGAATCCTTTGTAAACCTCAAAATGTGGCCAAAAAAACACTTTTTCCTGTCATTTCGGTGACAGAAAGTTCTGGAATCTGAGAGGACCCACAAATTTCCTTCCACCCAGCATTCCCCCAAGTCTCCCGATAAAAATGGTACCTCACTTGTGTGGGTAGGCCAAGCGCCCGCGACAGGATATGCCCCAAAACACGACGTGGACGGATCACATTTTCAGAAAGAAAACAGAGCTTTTTTTTACAAAGTGCCTAGCTGTGGATTTTGGCCTCTAGCTCAGCCGGCACCTGGGGAAACCTAGCAAACCTGTGCATTTCTGAAAACTAGACACCGAGGGGAATCCAAGATTGGGTGACTTGTGGGGCTCTGACCAGGTTCTGTTACCCAGAATCCTTTCCCAACCTCAAAATTTGGCCAAAAAAACACTTTTTCCTGTCATTTCGGTGACAGAAAGTTCTGGAATCTGAGAGGAGCCACAAATTTCCTTCCACCCAGCGTTCCCCCAAGTCTCCTGATAAAAATGGTACCTCACTTGTGTGGGTAGGCCTAGCGCCCGCGACAGGATATGCCCCAAAACACGACGTGGACACATCACATTTTCAGAAAGAAAACAGAGCTGTTTTTTACAAAGTGCCTAGCTGTGGATTTTGGCCTCTAGCTCAGCCGGCACCTGGGGAAACCTAGCAAACCTGTGCATTTTTGAAAACTAGACACCTAGGGGAATCCAAGATGGGGTGACTTGTGGGGGTCGGACCAGGTTCTGTTACCCAGAATCCTTTGCAACCCTCAACATTTGGCCCAAAAAACACTTTTTCCTGTCATTTCGGTGACAGAAAGTTCTGGGATCTGAGAGGAGCCACACATTTCCTTCCACCCAGAGTTCCCCCAAGTCTCCCAATAAAAATGGTACCTCACTTGTGTGGGTAGGCCTAGTGCCCGCGACAGGATATGCCCCAAAACACGACGTGGACACATCACATTTTCAGAAAGAAAACAGAGCTGTTTTTTACAAAGTGCCTAGCTGTGGATTTTGGCCTCTAGCTCAGCCGGCACCTGGGGAAACCTAGCAAACCTGCACATTTTTGAAAACTAGACACCTAGGGGAATCCAAGATGGGGTGACTTGTGGGGGTCGGACCAGGTTCTGTTACCCAGAATCCTTTGCAAACCTCAAAATTTCGCCCAAAAAACACTTTTTCCTGTCATTTCGGTGACAGAAAGTTCTGGAATCTGAGAGGAGCCACGAATTTCCTTCCACCCAGCGTTCCCCCAAGTCTCCTGAAAAAAATGGTACCTCACTTGTGTGGGTAGGCCTAGCGCCCGCGACAGGATATGCCCCAAAACACGACGTGGACACATCACATTTTCAGAAAGAAAACAGAGCTGTTTTTTACAAAGTGCCCAGCTGTGGATTTTGGCCTCTAGCTCAGTCGGCACCTGGGGAAACCTAGCAAACCTGCGCATTTTTGAAAACTAGACAACTAGAGGAATCCAAGATGGGGTGACTTGTGGGGCTCTGACCAGGTTTTGTTACCCAGAATCCTTTGTAAACCTCAAAATGTGGCCAAAAAAACACTTTTTCCTGTCATTTCGGTGACAGAAAGTTCTGGAATCTGAGAGGACCCACAAATTTCCTTCCACCCAGCATTCCCCCAAGTCTCCCGATAAAAATGGTACCTCACTTGTGTGGGTAGGCCAAGCGCCCGCGACAGGATATGCCCCAAAACACGACGTGGACGGATCACATTTTCAGAAAGAAAACAGAGCTTTTTTTACAAAGTGCCTAGCTGTGGATTTTGGCCTCTAGCTCAGCCAGCACCTGGGGAAACCTAGCAAACCTGTGCATTTCTGAACACTAGACACCGAGGGGAATCCAAGATTGGGTGACTTGTGGGGCTCTGACCAGGTTCTGTTACCCAGAATCCTTTCCAAACCTCAAAATTTGGCCAAAAAAACACTTTTTCCTGTCATTTCGGTGACAGAAAGTTCTGGAATCTGAGAGGAGCCACAAATTTCCTTCCACCCAGCGTTCCCCCAAGTCTCCTGATAAAAATGGTACCTCACTTGTGTGGGTAGGCCTAGCGCCCGCGACAGGATATGCCCCAAAACACGACGTGGACACATCACATTTTCAGAAAGAAAACAGAGCTGTTTTTTACAAAGTGCCTAGCTGTGGATTTTGGCCTCTAGCTCAGTGGCACCTGGGGAAACCTAGCAAACCTGCACATTTTTGAAAACTAGACACCTAGGGGAATCCAAGATGGGGTGACTTGTGGGGCTCGGACCAGGTTCTGTTACCCAGAATACTTTGCAAACCTCAAAATGTGGCCAAAAAAACACTTTTTCCTGTCATTTCGGTGACAGAAAGTTCTGGAATCTGAGAGGACTCACAAATTTCCTTCCACCCAGCGTTCCCCCAAGTCTCCCGATAAAAATGGTACCTAACTTGTGTGGGTAGGCCTAGCGCTCGAAACAGGATATACCCCAAAACACAACGTGGACACATAACATTTTCAGAAAGAAAACAGAGCTGTTTTTTACAAAGTGCCCAGATGTGGATTTTGGCCTCTAGCTCAGCCGGCACCTGGGGAAACCTAGCAAACCTGCGCATTTTTGAAAACTAGACAACTAGAGGAATCCAAGATGGGGTGACTTGTGGGGCTCTGACCAGGTTTTGTTACCCAGAATCCTTTGTAAACCTCAAAATGTGGCCAAAAAAACACTTTTTCCTGTCATTTCGGTGACAGAAACTTCTGGGATCTGAGAGAAGCCACAAATTTCCTTGCACTCAGCGTTCCCCCAAGTCTCCCGATAAAAATGGTACCTCACTTGTGTGGGTAGGCTTAGCGCCCGCGACAGGATATGCCCCAAAACACGACGTGGACGGATCACATTTTCAGAAAGAAAACAGAGCTTTTTTTTACAAAGTGCCTAGCTGTGGATTTTGGCCTCTAGCTCAGCCGGCACCTGGGGAAACCTAGCAAACCTGTGCATTTCTGAAAACTAGACACCGAGGGGAATCCAAGATGGGGTGACTTGTGGGGCTCTGACCATGTTCTGTTACCCAGAATCCTTTGCAAACCTCAAAATTTGGCCCAAAAAACACTTTTTCCTGTCATTTCGGTGACAGAAAGTTCTGGAATCTGAGAGGACCCACAAATTTCCTTCCACCCAGCGTTCCCCCAAGTCTCCCGATAAAAATAGTACCTCACTTGTGTGGGTAGGCCTAGCGCCCGAAACAGGATATACCCCAAAACACAACGTGGACACATAACATTTTCAGAAAGAAAACAGAGCTGTTTTTTACAAAGTGCCCAGCTGTGGATTTTGGCCTCTAGCTCAGCCGGCACCTGGGGAAACCTAGCAAACCTGCGCATTTTTGAAAACTAGACAACTAGAGGAATCCAAGATGGGGTGACTTGTGGAGCTCTGACCAGGTTCTGTTACCCAGAATCCTTTGCAAACCTCAGAATTTGGCCCAAAAAACACTTTTTCCTGTCATTTTGGTGACAGAAAGTTCTGGGATCTGAGAGGAGCCACAAATGTCCTTCCACCCAGCGTTCCCCCAAGTCTCCCGAAAAAAATGGTACCTAACTTGTGTGGGTAGGCCAGCGCCCGAAACAGGATATACCCCAAAACACAACGTGGACACATAACATTTTCAGAAAGAAAACAGAGCTGTTTTTTACAAAGTGCCCAGCTGTGGATTTTGGCCTCTAGCTCAGCCGGCACCTGGGGAAACCTAGCAAACCTGCGCATTTTTGAAAACTAGACAACTAGAGGAATCCAAGATGGGGTGACTTGTGGGGCTCTGACCAGGTTCTGTTACCCAGAATCCTTTGCAAACCTCAAAATTTGGCCCAAAAAACACTTATTCCTGTCATTTCGGTGACAGAAAGTTCTGGAATCTGAGAGGACCCACAAATTTCCTTCCACCCAGCGTTCCCCCAAGTCTCCCGATAAAAATGGTACCTCACTTGTGTGGGTAGGCCTAGCGCCCGCGACAGGATATGCCCCAAAACACGACGTGGACACATCACATTTTCAGAAAGAAAACAGAGCTGTTTTTTACAAAGTGCCTAGCTGTGGATTTTGGCCTCTAGCTCAGTGGCCCCTGGGGAAACCTAGCAAACCTGCACATTTTTGAAAACTAGACACCTAGGGGAATCCAAGATGGGGTGACTTGTGGGGCTCGGACCAGGTTCTGTTACCCAGAATACTTTGCAAACCTCAAAATGTGGCCAAAAAAACACTTTTTCCTGTCATTTCGGTGACAGAAAGTTCTGGAATCTGAGAGGACTCACAAATTTCCTTCCACCCAGCGTTCCCCCAAGTCTCCCGATAAAAATGGTACCTAACTTGTGTGGGTAGGCCTAGCGCTCGAAACAGGATATACCCCAAAACACAACGTGGACACATAACATTTTCAGAAAGAAAACAGAGCTGTTTTTTACAAAGTGCCCAGATGTGGATTTTGGCCTCTAGCTCAGCCGGCACCTGGGGAAACCTAGCAAACCTGCGCATTTTTGAAAACTAGACAACTAGAGGAATCCAAGATGGGGTGACTTGTGGGGCTCTGACCAGGTTTTGTTACCCAGAATCCTTTGTAAACCTCAAAATGTGACCAAAAAAACACTTTTTCCTGTCATTTCGGTGACAGAAACTTCTGGGATCTGAGAGAAGCCACAAATTTCCTTGCACTCAGCGTTCCCCCAAGTCTCCCGATAAAAATGGTACCTCACTTGTGTGGGTAGGCTTAGCGCCCGCGACAGGATATGCCCCAAAACACGACGTGGACGGATCACATTTTCAGAAAGAAAACAGAGCTTTTTTTTACAAAGTGCCTAGCTGTGGATTTTGGCCTCTAGCTCAGCCGGCACCTGGGGAAACCTAGCAAACCTGTGCATTTCTGAAAACTAGACACCGAGGGGAATCCAAGATGGGGTGACTTGTGGGGCTCTGACCATGTTCTGTTACCCAGAATCCTTAGCAAACCTCAAAATTTGGCCCAAAAAACACTTTTTCCTGTCATTTCGGTGACAGAAAGTTCTGGAATCTGAGAGGACCCACAAATTTCCTTCCACCCAGCGTTCCCCCAAGTCTCCCGATAAAAATGGTACCTCACTTGTGTGGGTAGGCCTAGCGCCCGAAACAGGATATACCCCAAAACACAACGTGGACACATAACATTTTCAGAAAGAAAACAGAGCTGTTTTTTACAAAGTGCCCAGCTGTGGATTTTGGCCTCTAGCTCAGCCGGCACCTGGGGAAACCTAGCAAACCTGCGCATTTATGAAAACTAGACAACTAGAGGAATCCAAGATGGGGTGACTTGTGGGGCTCTGACCAGGTTTTGTTACCCAGAATCCTTTGCAAACCTCAGAATTTGGCCCAAAAAACACTTTTTCCTGTCATTTTGGTGACAGAAAGTTCTGGGATCTGAGAGGAGCCACAAATTTCCTTCCACCCAGCATTCCCCCAAGTCTCCCGATAAAAATGGTACCTCACTTATGTGGGTAGGCCTAGCGCCCGCAACAGGATATGCCCCAAAACACGACATGGACGGATCACATTTTCAGAAAGAAAACAGAGCTTTTTTTTACAAAGTGCCTAGCTGTGGATTTTGGCCTCTAGCTCAGCCGGCACCTGGGGAAACCTAGCAAACCTGTGCATTTCTGAAAACTAGACACCGAGGGGAATCCAAGATTGGGTGACTTGTGGGGCTCTGACCAGGTTCTGTTACCCAGAATCCTTTCCCAACCTCAAAATTTGGCTAAAAAACACTTTTTCCTGTCATTTCGGTGACAGAAAGTTCTGGAATCTGAGAGGAGCCACAAATTTCCTTCCACCCAGCGTTCCCCCAAGTCTCCTGAAAAAAATGGTACCTCACTTGTGTGGGTAGGCCTAGCGCCCGCGACAGGATATGCCCCAAAACACGACGTGGACACATCACATTTTCAGAAAGAAAACAGAGCTGTTTTTTACAAAGTGCCTAGCTGTGGATTTTGGCCTCTAGCTCAGCCGGCACCTGGGGAAACCTAGCAAACCTGCACATTTTTGAAAACTAGACACCTAGGGGAATCCAAGATGGGGTGACTTGTGGGGGTCGGACCAGGTTCTGTTACCCAGAATCCTTTGCAAACCTCAAAATTTCGCCCAAAAAACACTTTTTCCTGTCATTTCCGTGACAGAAAGTTCTGGGATCTGAGAGGAGCCTCAAATTTCCTTCCACTCAGCGTTCCCCCAAGTCTCCCGATAAAAATGGTACCTCACTTGTGTGGGTAGGCTTAGCGCCCGCGACAGGATATGCCCCAAAACACGACGTGGACGGATCACATTTTCAGAAAGAAAACAGAGCTTTTTTTTACAAAGTTCCTAGCTGTGGATTTTGGCCTCTAGCTCAGCCGGCACCGGGGGAAACCTAGCAAACCTGTGCATTTCTGAAAACTAGACACCGAGGGGAATCCAAGATGGGGTGACTTGTGGGGCTCTGACCATGTTCTGTTACCCAGAATCCTTAGCAAACCTCAAAATTTGGCCCAAAAAACACTTTTTCCTGTCATTTCGGTGACAGAAAGTTCTGGAATCTGAGAGGACCCACAAATTTCCTTCCACCCAGCGTTCCCCCAAGTCTCCCGATAAAAATGGTACCTCACTTGTGTGGGTAGGCCTAGCGCCCGAAACAGGATATACCCCAAAACACAACGTGGACACATAACATTTTCAGAAAGAAAACAGAGCTGTTTTTTACAAAGTGCCCAGCTGTGGATTTTGGCCTCTAGCTCAGCCGGCACTTGGGGAAACCTAGCAAACCTGCGCATTTTTGAAAACTAGACAACTAGAGGAATCCAAGATGGGGTGACTTGTGGGGCTCTGACCAGGTTTTGTTACCCAGAATCCTTTGCAAACCTCAGAATTTGGCCCAAAAAACACTTTTTCCTGTCATTTTGTTGACAGAAAGTTCTGGGATCTGAGAGGAGCCACAAATTTCCTTCCACCCAGCATTCCCCCAAGTCTCCCGATAAAAATGGTACCTCACTTATGTGGGTAGGCCTAGCGCCCGCAACAGGATATGCCCCAAAACACGACATGGACGGATCACATTTTCAGAAAGAAAACAGAGCTTTTTTTAACAAAGTGCCTAGCTGTGGATTTTGGCCTCTAGCTCAGCCGGCACCTGGGGAAATCTAGCAAACCTGTGCATTTCTGAAAACTAGACACCGAGGGGAATCCAAGATTGGGTGACTTGTGGGGCTCTGACCAGGTTCTGTTACCCAGAATCCTTTCCCAACCTCAAAATTTGGCTAAAAAACACTTTTTCCTGTCATTTCGGTGACAGAAAGTTCTGGAATCTGAGAGGAGCCACACATTTCCTTCCACCCAGTGTTCCCCCAAGTCTCCTGAAAAAAATGGTACCTCACTTGTGTGGGTAGGCCTAGCGCCCGCGACAGGATATGCCCCAAAACACGACGTGGACACATCACATTTTCAGAAAGAAAACAGAGCTGTTTTTTACAAAGTGCCTAGCTGTGGATTTTGGCCTCTAGCTCAGCTGGCACCAGGGGAAACCTAGCAAACCTGCGCATTTTTTAAAACTAGACACCTAGGGGAATCCAAGATGGGGTGACTTGTGGGGCTCTCACCAGGTTCTGTTACCCAGAATCGTTTGCAAACCTCAAAATGTGGCCAAAAAAACACTTTTTCCTGTCATTTTGATGACAGAAAGTTCTGGAGTCTGAGATGAGCCACAAATTTCCTTCCACCCAGCGTTCCCCCAAGTCTCCCGATAAAAATGGTACCTCACTTGTGTGGGTAGGCCTAGCGCCCGAAACAGGATATGCCCCAAAACACGACGTGGACACATAACATTTTCAGAAAGAAAACAGAGCTGTTTTTTACAAAGTGCCGAGCTGTGGATTTTGGCCTCTAGCTCAGTCGGCACCTGGGGAAACCTAGCAAACCTGCGCATTTTTGAAAACTAGACAACTAGAGGAATCCAAGATGGGGTGACTTGTGGGGCTCTGACCAGGTTTTGTTACCCAGAATCCTTTGTAAACCTCAAAATGTGGCCAAAAAAACACTTTTTCCTGTCATTTCGGTGACAGAAAGTTCTGGAATCTGAGCGGACCCACAAATTTCCTTCCACCCAGCATTCCCCCAAGTCTCCCGATAAAAATGGTACCTCACTTGTGTGGGTAGGCCAAGCGCCCGCGACAGGATATGCCCCAAAACACGACGTGGACGGATCACATTTTCAGAAAGAAAACAGAGCTTTTTTTTACAAAGTGCCTAGCTGTGGATTTTGTCCTCTAGCTCAGCCAGCACCTGGGGAAACCTAGCAAACCTGTGCATTTCTGAAAACTAGACACCGAGGGGAATCCAAGATTGGGTGACTTGTGGGGCTCTGACCAGGTTCTGTTACCCAGAATCCTTTCCAAACCTCAAAATTTGGCCTAAAAAACACTATTTCCTGTCATTTCGGTGACAGAAAGTTCTGGAATCTGAGAGGACCCACAAGTTTCCTTCCACCCAGCGTTCCTCCAAGTCTCCCGATAAAAATGGTACCTAACTTGTGTGGGTAGGCCTAGCGCCCGAAACAGGATATACCCCAAAACACAACGTGGACACATAACATTTTCAGAAAGAAAACAGAGCTGTTTTTTACAAAGTGCCCAGATGTGGATTTTGGCCTCTAGCTCAGCCGGCACCTGGGGAAACCTAGCAAACCTGTGCATTTTGGAAAACTAGACAACTAGAGGAATCCAAGATGGGGTGACTTGTGGGGCTCTGACCAAGTTCTGTTACCCAGAATCCTTTGCAAATCTCAAAATTTGGCCCAAAAAACAGTTTTTCCTGAATTTCGGCGACAGAAACTTCTGGGATCTGAGAGGAGCCACAAAGTTCCTTCCACCCAGCGTTCCCCCAAGTCTCCCGATAAAAATGGTACCTCACTTGTGTGGGTAGGCTTAGCGCCCGCGACAGGATATGCCCCAAAACACGACGTGGACGGATCACATTTTCAGAAAGAAAACAGAGCTTTTTTTTACAAAGTGCCTAGCTGTGGATTTTGGCCTCTAGCTCAGCCGGCACCTGGGGAAACCTAGCAAACCTGTGCATTTCTGAAAACTAGACACCGAGGGGAATCCAAGATGGTGTGACTTGTGGGGCTCTGACCATGTTCTGTTACCCAGAATCCTTTGCAAACCTCAAAATTTGGCCCAAAAAACACTTTTTCCTGTCATTTCGGTGACAGAAAGTTCTGGAATCTGAGAGGACCCACAAATTTCCTTCCACCCAGCGTTCCCCCAAGTCTCCCGATAAAAATAGTACCTCACTTGTGTGGGTAGGCCTAGCGCCCGAAACAGGATATACCCCAAAACACAACGTGGACACATATCATTTTCAGAAAGAAAACAGAGCTGTTTTTTACAAAGTGCCCAGCTGTGGATTTTGGCCTCTAGCTCAGCCGGCACCTGGGGAAACCTAGCAAACCTGCGCATTTTTGAAAACTAGACAACTAGAGGAATCCAAGATGGGGTGACTTGTGGGGCTCTGACCAGGTTCTGTTACCCAGAATCCTTTGCAAATCTCAGAATTTGGCCCAAAAAACACTTTTTCCTGTCATTTTGGTGACAGAAAGTTCTGGGATCTGAGAGGAGCCACAAATGTCCTTCTACCCAGCGTTCCCCCAAGTCTCCCGATAAAAATGGTACCTCACTTATGTGGGTAGGCCTAGCGCCCGCAACAGGATATGCCCCAAAACACGACATGGACGGATCACATTTTCAGAAAGAAAACAGAGCTTTTTTTTACAAAGTGCCTAGCTGTGGATTTTGGCCTCTAGCTCAGTCGGCACCTGGGGAAACCTAGCAAACCTGTGCATTTCTGAAAACTAGACACCGAGGGGAATCCAAGATGGGGTGACTTGTGGGGCTCTGACCAGGTTCTGTTACCCAGAATCGTTTGCAAACCTCAAAATGTGGCCAAAAAAACACTTTTTCCTGTCATTTTGATGACAGAAAGTTCTGGAATCTGAGAGGAGCCACAAATTTCCTTCCACCCAGCGTTCCCCCAAGTCCCCCGATAAAAATGGTACCTCACTTGTGTGGGTAGGCTTAGCGCCCGCGACAGGATATGCCCCAAAACACGACGTGGACGGATCACATTTTCAGAAAGAAAACAGAGCTTTTTTTTACAAAGTGCCTAGCTGTGGATTTTGGCCTCTAGCTCAGCCGGCACCTGGGGAAACCTAGCAAACCTGTGCATTTCTGAAAACTAGACACCGAGGGGAATCCAAGATGGGGTGACTTGTGGGGCTCTGACCATGTTCTGTTACCCAGAATCCTTTGCAAACCTCAAAATTTGGCCCAAAAAACACTTTTTCCTGTCATTTCGGTGACAGAAAGTTCTGGAATCTGAGAGGACCCACAAATTTCCTTCCACCCAGCGTTCCCCCAAGTCTCCCGATAAAAATAGTACCTCACTTGTGTGGGTAGGCCTAGCGCCCGAAACAGGATATACCCCAAAACACAACGTGGACACATAACATTTTCAGAAAGAAAACAGAGCTGTTTTTTACAAAGTGCCCAGCTGTGGATTTTGGCCTCTAGCTCAGCCGGCACCTGGGGAAACCTAGCAAACCTGCGCATTTTTGAAAACTAGACAACTAGAGGAATCCAAGATGGGGTGACTTGTGGGGCTCTGACCAGGTTCTGTTACCCAGAATCCTTTGCAAACCTCAGAATTTGGCCCAAAAAACACTTTTTCCTGTCATTTTGGTGACAGAAAGTTCTGGGATCTGAGAGGAGCCACAAATGTCCTTCCACCCAGCGTTCCCCCAAGTCTCCCGATAAAAATGGTACCTAACTTGTGTGGGTAGGCCAGCGCCCGAAACAGGATATACCCCAAAACACAACGTGGACACATAACATTTTCAGAAAGAAAACAGAGCTGTTTTTTACAAAGTGCCTAGCTGTGGATTTTGGCCTCTAGCTCAGCCGGCACCTGGGGAAACCTAGCAAACCTGCACATTTTTGAAAACTAGACACCTAGGGGAATCCAAGATGGGGTGACTTGTGGGGTTCGGACCAGGTTCTGTTACCCAGAATACTTTGCAAACCTCAAAATGTGGCCAAAAAAACAATTTTTCCTGTCATTTCGGTGACAGAAAGTTCTGGAATCTGAGAGGACCCACAAATTTCCTTCCACCCAGCGTTCCCCCAAGTCTCCCGATAAAAATGGTACCTAACTTGTGTGGGTAGGCCTAGCGCCCGAAACAGGATATACCCCAAAACACAACGTGGACACATAACATTTTCAGAAAGAAAACAGAGCTGTTTTTTACAAAGTGCCCAGATGTGGATTTTGGCCTCTAGCTCAGCCGGCACCTGGGGAAACCTAGCAAACCTGTGCATTTTGGAAAACTAGACAACTAGAGGAATCCAAGATGGGGTGACTTGTGGGGCTCTGACCAAGTTCTGTTACCCAGAATCCTTTGCAAACCTCAAAATTTGGCCCAAAAAACAGTTTTTCCTGTATTTCGGTGACAGAAACTTCTGGGATCTGAGAGGAGCCACAAAGTTCCTTCCACCCAGCGTTCTCCCAAGTCTCCCGATAAAAATGGTACCTCACTTGTGTGGGTAGGCTTAGCGCCCGCGACAGGATATGCCCCAAAACATGACATGGACGGATCACATTTTCAGAAAGAAAACAGAGCTTTTTTTTACAAAGTGCCTAGCTGTGGATTTTGGCCTCTAGCTCAGCCGGCACCTGGGGAAACCTAGCAAACCTGTGCATTTCTGAAAACTAGACACCGAGGGGAATCCAAGATGGGGTGACTTGTGGGGCTCTGACCATGTTCTGTTACCCAGAATCCTTTGCAAACCTCAAAATTTGGCCCAAAAAACACTTTTTCCTGTCATTTCGGTGACAGAAAGTTCTGGAATCTGAGAGGACCCACAAATTTCCTTCCACCCAGCGTTCCCCCAAGTCTCCCGATAAAAATAGTACCTCACTTGTGTGGGTAGGCCTAGCGCCCGAAACAGGATATACCCCAAAACACAACGTGGACACATAACATTTTCAGAAAGAAAACAGAGCTGTTTTTTACAAAGTGCCCAGCTGTGGATTTTGGCCTCTAGCTCAGCCGGCACCTGGGGAAACCTAGCAAACCTGCGCATTTTTGAAAACTAGACAACTAGAGGAATACAAGATGGGGTGACTTGTGGGGCTCTGACCAGGTTCTGTTACCCAGAATCCTTTGCAAACCTCAGAATTTGGCCCAAAAAACACTTTTTCCTGTCATTTTGGTGACAGAAAGTTCTGGGATCTGAGAGGAGCCACAAATGTCCTTCCACCCAGCGTTCCCCCAAGTCTCCCGATAAAAATGGTACCTCACTTATGTGGGTAGGCCTAGCGCCCGCAACAGGATATACCCCAAAAGACGACATGGACGGATCACATTTTCAGAAAGAAAACAGAGCTTTTTTTTACAAAGTGCCTAGCTGTGGATTTTGGCCTCTAGCTCAGTCGGCACCTGGGGAAACCTAGCAAACCTGTGCATTTCTGAAAACTAGACACCGAGGGGAATCCAAGATGGGGTGACTTGTGGGGCTCTGACCAGGTTCTGTTACCCAGAATCGTTTGCAAACCTCAAAATGTGGCCAAAAAAAACACTTTTTCCTGTCATTTTGATGACAGAAAGTTCTGGAATCTGAGAGGACCCACAAATTTCCTTCCACCCAGCGTTCCCCCAAGTCTCCTGAAAAAAATGGTACCTCACTTGTGTGGGTAGGCCTAGCGCCCGCGACAGGATATGCCCCAAAACACGACGTGGACACATAACATTTTCAGAAAGAAAACAGAGCTGTTTTTTACAAAGTGCCCAGCTGTGGATTTTGGCCTCTAGCTCAGCCGGCACCTGGGGAAACCTAGCAAACCTGCGCATTTTTGAAAACTAGACAACTAGAGGAATCCAAGATGGGGTGACTTGTGGGGCTCTGACCAGGTTTTGTTACCCAGAATCCTTTGTAAACCTCAAAATGTGGCCAAAAAAACACTTTTTCCTGTCATTTAGGTGACAGAAAGTTCTGGAATCTGAGAGGACCCACAAATTTCCTTCCACCCAGCATTCCCCCAAGTCTCCCGATAAAAATGGTACCTCACTTGTGTGGGTAGGCCCAGCGCCCGAAACAGGATATACCCCAAAACACAACGTGGACACACAACATTTTCAGAAAGAAAACAGAGCTGTTTTTTACAAAGTGCCTAGCTGTGGATTTTGGCCTCTAGCTCAGCCGGCACCTGTTGAAACCTAGCAAACCTGCACATTTTTGAAAACTAGACACGTAGGGGAATCCAAGATGGGGTGAATTGTGGGGCTCGGACTAGGTTCTGTTACCCACAATACTTTGCAAACCTCAAAATGTGGCCAAAAAAACACTTTTTCCTGTCATTTCGGTGACAGAAAGTTCTGGAATCTGAGAGGACCCACAAATTTCCTTCCACCCAGCGTTCCCCCAAGTCTCCCGATAAAAATGGTACCTAACTTGTGTGGGTAGGCCTAGTGCCCGAAACAGGATATACCCCAAAACACAACGTGGACACATAACATTTTCAGAAAGAAAACAGAGCTGTTTTTTACAAAGTGCCCAGATGTGGATTTTGGCCTCTAGCTCAGCCGGCACCTGGGGAAACCTAGCAAACCTGTGCATTTTTGAAAACTAAACAACTAGAGGAATCCAAGATGGGGTGACTTGTGGGGCTCTGACCAAGTTCTGTTACCCAGAATCCTTTGCAAACCTCAAAATTTGGCCCAAAAAACAGTTTTTCCTGTATTTCGGTGACAGAAAGTTCTGGGATCTGAGAGGAGCCACAAAGTTCCTTCCACCCAGCGTTCTCCCAAGTCTCCCGATAAAAATGGTACCTCACTTGTGTGGGTAGGCTTAGCGCCCGCGACAGGATATGCCCCAAAACATGACATGGACGGATCACATTTTCAGAAAGAAAACAGAGCTTTTTTTTACAAAGTGCCTAGCTGTGGATTTTGGCCTCTAGCTCAGCCGGCACCTGGGGAAACCTAGCAAACCTGTGCATTTCTGAAAACTAGACACCAAGGGGAATCCAAGATGGGGTGACTTGTGGGGCTCTGACCATGTTCTGTTACCAGGAATCCTTTGCAAACCTCAAAATTTGGCCCAAAAAACACTTTTTCCTGTCATTTCGGTGACAGAAAGTTCTGGAATCTGAGAGGACCCACAAATTTCCTTCCACCCAGCGTTCCCCCAAGTCTCCCGATAAAAATGGTACCTCACTTGTGTGGGTAGGCCTAGCGCCCGAAACAGGATATACCCCAAAACGCAACGTGGACACATAACATTTTCAGAAAGAAAACAGAGCTGTTTTTTACAAAGTGCCCAGCTGTGGATTTTGGCCTCTAGCTCAGCCGGCACCTGGGGAAACCTAGCAAACCTGCGCATTTTTTAAAACTAGACAACTAGAGGAATCCAAGATGGGGTGACTTGTGGGGCTCTGACCAGGTTCTGTTACCCAGAATCCTTTGCAAACCTCAGAATTTGGCCCAAAAAACACTTTTTCCTGTCATTTTGGTGACAGAAAGTTCTGGGATCTGAGAGGAGCCACAAATGTCCTTCCACCCAGCGTTCCCCCAAGTCTCCCGATAAAAATGGTACCTCACTTATGTGGGTAGGCCTAGCGCCCGCAATAGGATATGCCCCAAACCACGACATGGACGGATCACATTTTCAGAAAGAAAACAGAGCTTTTTTTTACAAAGTGCCTAGCTGTGGATTTTGACCTCTAGCTCAGTCGGCACCTGGGGAAACCTAGCAAACCTGTGCATTTCTGAAAACTAGACACCGAGGGGAATCCAAGATGGGGTGACTTGTGGGGCTCTGACCAGGTTCTGTTACCCAGAATCGTTTGCAAACCTCAAAATGTGGCCAAAAAAACACTTTTTCCTGTCATTTTGATGACAGAAAGTTCTGGAATCTGAGAGGAGCCACAAATTTCCTTCCACCCAGCGTTCCCCCAAGTCTCCTGAAAAAAATGGTACCTCACTTGTGTGGGTAGGCCTAGCGCCCGCGACAGGATATGCCCCAAAACACGACGTGGACACATAACATTTTCAGAAAGAAAACAGAGCTGTTTTTTACAAAGTGCCCAGCTGTGGATTTTGGCCTCTAGCTCAGCCGGCACCTGGGGAAACCTAGCAAACCTGCGCATTTTTGAAAACTAGACAACTAGAGGAATCCAAGATGGGGTGACTTGTGGGGCTCTGACCAGGTTTTGTTACCCAGAATCCTTTGTAAACCTCAAAATGTGGCCAAAAAAACACTTTTTCCTGTCATTTCGGTGACAGAAAGTTCTGGAATCTGAGAGGACCCACAAATTTCCTTCCACCCAGCATTCCCCCAAGTCTCCCGATAAAAATGGTACCTCACTTGTGTGGGTAGGCCTAGCGCCCGAAACAGGATATACCCCAAAACACAACGTGGACACACAACATTTTCAGAAAGAAAACAGAGCTGTTTTTTACAAAGTGCCCAGATGTGGATTTTGGCCTCTAGCTCAGCCGGCACCTGGGGAAACCTAGCAAACCTGTGCATTTTTGAAAACTAGACAACTAGAGGAATCAAAGATGGGGTGACTTGTGGGGCTCTGACCAAGTTCTGTTACCCAGAATCCTTTGCAAACCTCAAAATTTGGCCCCAAAAACACTTTTTCCTGTCATTTCGGTGACATAAACTTCTGGGATCTGAGAGGAGCCACACATTTCCTTCCACCCAGCGTTCCCCCAAGTCTCCTGATAAAAATGGTACCTCACTTGTGTGGGTAGGCCTAGCGCCCGCGACAGGATATGCCCCAAAACACGACGTGGACACCTAACATTTTCAGAAAGAAAACAGAGCTGTTTTTTACAAAGTGCCCAGATGTGGATTTTGGCCTCTAGCTCAGCCGGCACCTGGGGAAACCTAGCAAACCTGCACATTTTTTAAAACTAGACAACTAGAGGAATCCAAGATGGGGTGACTTGTGGGGCTCTGACCAGGTTTTGTTACCCAGAATCCTTTGCAAACCTCAGAATTTGGCCCAAAAAACACTTTTTCCTGTCATTTTGGTGACAGAAAGTTCTGGGATCTGAGAGGAGCCACAAATTTCCTTCCACCCAGAATTCCCCCAAGTCTCCCGATAAAAATGGTACCTCACTTGTGTGGGTAGGCCAAGCGCCCGCGACAGGATATGCCCAAAACACGACGTGGACGGATCACATTTTCAGAAAGAAAACAGAGCTTTTTTTTACAAAGTGCCTAGCTGTGGATTTTGGCCTCTAGCTCAGTCGGCACCTGGGGAAACCTAGCAAACCTGTGCATTTCTGAAAACTAGACACCGAGGGGAATCCAAGATGGGGTGACTTGTGGGGCTCTGACCATGTTCTGTTACCCAGAATCCTTTGCAAACCTCAAAATTTGGCCCAAAAAACACTTTTTCCTGTCATTTCGGTGACAGAATGTTCTGGGATCTGAGAGGAGCCACAAATTTCCTTCCACCCAGCATTCCCCCAAGTCTCCCGATAAAAATGGTACCTCACTTGTGTGGGTAGGCCTAGCGCCTGCGACAGGATATGCCCCAAAACACAACGTGGACACATCACATTTTCAGAAAGAAAACAGAGCTTTTTTAACAAAGGGCCTAGCTGTGGATTGTGGCCTCTAGCTCAGCCGGCACCTGGAGAAACCTAGCAAACCTGCGCATTTTTGAAAACTAGACACCTAGGGGAATCCAAGATGGGGTGACGTGTGGGGCTCTGACCAGGTTCTGTTACCCAGAATCCCTTGCAAACCTCAAAATTTCACCCAAAAAACACTTTTTCCTGTCATTTCCGTGACAGAAAGTTCTGGGATCTGAGAGGAGCCACAAATTTCCTTCCACCCAGCGTTCCCCCAAGTCTCCCAATAAAAATGGTACCTCACTTGTGTGGGTAGGCTTAGCGCCCGTGACAGGATATGCCCCAAAACACGACGTGGACACATCACATTTTCAGAAAGAAAACAGAGCTGTTTTTTACAAAGTGCCTAGCTGTGGATTTTGGCCTCTAGCTGAGCCGGCACCTGGGGAAACCTAGCAAACCTGCGCATTTTTTAAAACTAGACACCTAGGGGAATCCAAGATGGGGTGACTTGTGGGGCTCTCACCAGGTTCTGTTACCCAGAATCGTTTGCAAACCTCAGAAGTTGGCAAAAAACACTTTTTCCTGTCATTTTGATGACACAAAGTTCTGGAGTCTGAGAGGAGCCACAAATTTCCTTCCACCCAGCGTTCCCCCAAGTCTCCCGATAAAAATGGTACCTCACTTGTGTGGGTAGGCCTAGCGCCCGAAACAGGATATGCCCCAAAACACGACGTGGACACCTAACATTTTCAGAAAGAAAACAGAGCTGTTTTTTACAAAGTGCCCAGATGTGGATTTTGGCCTCTAGCTCAGCCGACACCTGGGGAAACCTAGCAAACCTGCGCATTTTTGAAAACTAGACAACTAGAGGAATCCAAGATGGGGTGACTTGTGGGGCTCTGACCAGGTTTTGTTACCCAGAATCCTTTGCAAACCTCAGAATTTGGCCCAAAAAACACTTTTTCCTGTCATTTTGGTGACAGAAAGTTCTGGGATCTGAGAGGAGCCACAAATTTCCTTCCACCCAGCATTCCCCCAAGTCTCCCGATAAAAATGGTACCTCACTTGTGTGGGTAGGCCTAGCGCCCGCAACAGGATATGCCCCAAAACACGACATGGACGGATCACATTTTCAGAAAGTAAACAGAGCTTTTTTTTACAAAGTGCCTAGCTGTGGATTTTGGCCTCTAGCTCAGCCGGCACCTGGGGAAACCTAGCAAACCTGTGCATTTCTGAAAACTAGACACCGAGGGGAATCCAAGATTGGGTGACTTGTGGGGCTCTGACCAGGTTCTGTTACCCAGAATCCTTTCCCAACCTCAAAATTTGGCCAAAAAAACACTTTTTCCTGTCATTTCGGTGACAAAAAGTTCTGGAATCTGAGAGGACCCAGAAATGTCCTTCCACCCAGCGTTCCCCCAAGTCTCCTGATAAAAATGGTACCTCACTTGTGTGGGTAGGCCTAGCGCCCGCGACAGGATATGCCCCAAAACACGACGTGGACACATCACATTTTCAGAAAGAAAACAGAGCTGTTTTTTACAAAGTGCTTAGCTGTGGATTTTGGCCTCTAGTTCAGCCGGCACCTGGGGAAACCTAGCACACCTGCACATTTTTGAAAACTAGACACCTAGGGGAATCCAAGATGGGGTGACTTGTGGGGGTCGGACCAGGTTCTGTTACCCAGAATCCTTTGCAAACCTCAAAATGTGGCCAAAAAAACACTTTTTCCTGTCATTTCGGTGACAGAATGTTCTGGGATCTGAGAGGAGCCACAAATTTCCTTCCACCCAGCATTCCCCCAAGTCTCCCGATAAAAATGGTACCTCACTTGTGTGGGTAGGCCTAGCGCCTGCGACAGGATATGCCCCAAAACACAACGTGGACACATCACATTTTCAGAAAGAAAACAGAGTTGTTTTTTTAACAAAGGGCCTAGCTGTGGATTGTGGCCTCTAGCTCAGCCGGCACCTGGAGAAACCTAGCAAACCTGCGCATTTTTGAAAACTAGACACCTAGGGGAATCCAAGATGGGGTGACGTGTGGGGCTCTGAACAGGTTCTGTTACCCAGAATCCCTTGCAAACCTCAAAATTTCACCCAAAAAACACTTTTTCCTGTCATTTCCGTGACAGAAAGTTCTGGGATCTGAGAGGAGCCATAAATTTCCTTCCACCCAGCGTTCCCCCAAGTCTCCCAATAAAAATGGTACCTCACTTGTGTGGGTAGGCTTAGCGCCCGTGACAGGATATGCCCCAAAACACGACGTGGACACATCACATTTTCAGAAAGAAAACAGAGCTGTTTTTTACAAAGTGCCTAGCTGTGGATTTTGGCCTCTAGCTGAGCCGGCACCTGGGGAAACCTAGCAAACCTGCGCATTTTTTAAAACTAGACACCTAGGGGAATCCAAGATGGGGTGACTTGTGGGGCTCTCACCAGGTTCTGTTACCCGGAATCGTTTGCAAACCTCAGAAGTTGGCAAAAAACACTTTTTCCTGTCATTTTGATGACACAAAGTTCTGGAGTCTGAGAGGACCCACAAATTTCCTTCCACCCAGCGTTCCCCCAAGTCTCCCGATAAAAATGGTACCTCACTTGTGTGGGTAGGCCTAGCGCCCGAAACAGGATATGCCCCAAAACACGACGTGGACACCTAACATTTTCAGAAAGAAAACAGAGCTGTTTTTTACAAAGTGACCAGATGTGGATTTTGGCCTCTAGCTCAGCCGACACCTGGGGAAACCTAGCAAACCTGCGCATTTTTGAAAACTAGACAACTAGAGGAATCCAAGATGGGGTGACTTGTGGGGCTCTGACCAGGTTTTGTTACCCAGAATCCTTTGCAAACCTCAGAATTTGGCCCAAAAAACACTTTTTCCTGTCATTTTGGTGACAGAAAGTTCTGGGATCTGAGAGGAGCCACAAATTTCCTTCCACCCAGCATTCCCCCAAGTCTCCCGATAAAAATGGTACCTCACTTGTGTGGGTAGGCCTAGCGCCCGCAACAGGATATGCCCCAAAACACGACATGGACGGATCACATTTTCAGAAAGTAAACAGAGCTTTTTTTTACAAAGTGCCTAGCTGTGGATTTTGGCCTCTAGCTCAGCCGGCACCTGGGGAAACCTAGCAAACCTGTGCATTTCTGAAAACTAGACACCGAGGGGAATCCAAGATTGGGTGACTTGTGGGGCTCTTACCAGGTTCTGTTACCCAGAATCCTTTCCCAACCTCAAAATTAGGCCAAAAAAACACTT
Organism: Pleurodeles waltl; assembly: GCF_031143425.1. Lineage (NCBI taxonomy): Eukaryota > Metazoa > Chordata > Amphibia > Caudata > Salamandridae > Pleurodeles > Pleurodeles waltl. The sequence goes on from NC_090440.1 coordinate 1,865,169,618, forward strand.
TTTCCTGTCATTTCGGTGACAAAAAGTTCTGGAATCTGAGAGGACCCAGAAATTTCCTTCCACCCAGCGTTCCCCCAAGTCTCCTGATAAAAATGGTACCTCACTTGTGTGGGTAGGCCTAGCGCCCGCGACAGGATATGCCCCAAAACACGACGTGGACACATCACATTTTCAGAAAGAAAACAGAGCTGTTTTTTACAAAGTGCTTAGCTGTGGATTTTGGCCTCTAGTTCAGCCGGCACCTGGGGAAACCTAGCACACCTGCACATTTTTGAAAACTAGACACCTAGGGGAATCCAAGATGGGGTGACTTGTGGGGGTCGGACCAGGTTCTGTTACCCAGAATCCTTTGCAAACCTCAACATTTGGCCCAAAAAACACTTTTTCCTCTCATTTCAGTGACAGAAAGTTCTGGGATCTGAGAGGTGCCACAAATTTCCTTCCACCCAGCGTTCCCCCAAGTCTCCCAATAAAAATGGTACCTCACTTGTGTGGGTAGGCCTAGCGCCCGCGACAGGATATGCCCCAAATTACGACGTGGACACATCACATTTTCAGAAAGAAAACAGAGCAGTTTTTTACACAGTGCCCAGCTGTGGATTTTGGCCTCTAGCTCAGTCGGCACCTGGGGAAACCTAGCAAACCTGCGCATTTTTGAAAACTAGACAACTAGAGGAATCCAAAATGGGGTGACTTGTGGGGCTCTGACCAGGTTCTGTTACCCAGAATCCTTTGTAAACCTCAAAATGTGGCCAAAAAAACACTTTTTCCTGTCATTTCGGTGACAGAAAGTTCTGGAATCTGAGAGGACCCACAAATTTCCTTCCACCCAGCGTTCCCCCAAGTCTCCCGATAAAAATGGTACCTCACTTGTGTGGGTAGGCCAAGCGCCCGCCACAGGATATGCCCCAAAACACGACGTGGACGGATCACATTTTCAGAAAGAAAACAGAGCTTTTTTTTACAAAGTGCCTAGCTGTGGATTTTGGCCTCTAGCTCAGCCGGCACCTGGGGAAACCAACAAACCTGTGCATTTCTGAAAACTAGACACCGAGGGGAATCCAAGATTGGGTGACTTGTGGGGCTCTGACCAGGTTCTGTTACCCAGAATCCTTTGCAAACCTCAAAATGTGGCCAAAAAAACACTTTTTCCTGTCATTTCGGTGACAGAAAGTTCTGGAATCTGAGAGGAGCCACAAATTTCCTTCCACCCAGCGTTCCCCCAAGTCTCCTGATAAAAATGGTACCTCACTTGTGTGGGTAGGCCTAGCGCCCGTGACAGGATATGCCCCAAAACACGACGTGGACACATCACATTTTCAGAAAGAAAACAGAGCTGTTTTTTACAAAGTGCCTAGCTGTGGATTTTGGCCTCTAGCTCAGCCGGCACCTGGGGAAACCTAGCAAACCTGCACATTTCTGAAAACTAGACACCTAGGGGAATCCAAGATGGGGTGACTTGTGGGGCTCGGACCAGGTTCTATTACCCAGAATCCTTTGCAAACCTCAAAATTTGGCCCAAAAAACACTTTTTCCTGTCATTTCGGTGACAGAAAGTTCTGGGATCTGAGAGGAGCCACAAATTTCCTTCCACCCAGCGTTCCCCTAAGTCTCTCAATAAAAATGGTACCTCACTTGTGTGGGTAGGCCTAGCGCCCGCGACAGGATATGCCCCAAATTACGACGTGGACACATCACATTTTCAGAAAGAAAACAGAGCAGTTTTTTACAAAGTGCCCAGCTGTGGATTTTGGCCTCTAGCTCAGTCGGCACCTGGGGAAACCTAGCAAACCTGCGCATTTTTGAAAACTAGACAACTAGAGGAATCCAAAATGGGGTGACTTGTGGGGCTCTGACCAGGTTCTGTTACCCAGAATCCTTTGTAAACCTCAAAATGTGGCCAAAAAAACACTTTTTCCTGTCATTTCGGTGACAGAAAGTTCTGGAATCTGAGAGGACCCACAAATTTCCTTCCACCCAGCGTTCCCCCAAGTCTCCCGATAAAAATGGTACCTCACTTGTGTGGGTAGGCCAAGCGCCCGCCACAGGATATGCCCCAAAACACGACGTGGACGGATCACATTTTCAGAAAGAAAACAGAGCTTTTTTTTACAAAGTGCCTAGCTGTGGATTTTGGCCTCTAGCTCAGCCGGCACCTGGGGAAACCTAGCAAACCTGTGCATTTCTGAAAACTAGACACCGAGGGGAATCCAAGATTGGGTGACTTGTGGGGCTCTGACCAGGTTCTGTTACCCAGAATCCTTTGCAAACCTCAAAATGTGGCCAAAAAAACACTTTTTCCTGTCATTTCGGTGACAGAAAGTTCTGGAATCTGAGAGGAGCCACAAATTTCCTTCCACCCAGCGTTCTCCCAAGTCTCCTGATAAAAATGGTACCTCACTTGTGTGGGTAGGCCTAGCGCCCGTGACAGGATATGCCCCAAAACACGACGTGGACACATCACATTTTCAGAAAGAAAACAGAGCTGTTTTTTACAAAGTGCCTAGCTGTGGATTTTGGCCTCTAGCTCAGCCGGCACCTGGGGAAACCTAGCAAACCTGCACATTTCTGAAAACTAGACACCTAGGGGAATCCAAGATGGGGTGACTTGTGGGGCTCGGACCAGGTTCTGTTACCCAGAATCCTTTGCAAACCTCAACATTTGGCCCAAAAAACACTTTTTCCTGTCATTTCGGTGACAGAAAGTTCTGGGATCTGAGAGGAGCCACAAATTTCCTTCCACCCAGCGTTCCCCCAAGTCTCCCAATAAAAATGGTACCTCACTTGTGTGGGTAGGCCTAGCGCCCGCGACAGGATATGCCCCAAATTACGACGTGGACACATCACATTTTCAGAAAGAAAACAGAGCAGTTTTTTACAAAGTGCCCAGCTGTGGATTTTGGCCTCTAGCTCAGACGGTACCTGGGGAAACCTAGCAAACCTGCACATTTTTGAAAACTAGACACCTAGGGGAATCCAAGATGGGGTGACTTGTGGGGCTCTGACCAGGTTCTGTTACCCAGAATCCTTTGCAAACCTCAAAATGTGGCCAAAAAAACACTTTTTCCTGTCATTTCGGTGACAGAAAGTTCTGGAATCTGAGAGGACCCAGAAATTTCCTTCCAGCCAGCGTTCCCCCAAGTCTCCCGATAAAAATGGTACCTCACTTGTGTGGGTAGGTCTAGCGCCCGAAACAGGATATGCCCCAAAACACGACGTGGACACATCACATTTTCAGAAAGAAAACAGAGCTGCTTTTTACAAAGTGCCCAGCTGTGGATTTTGGCCTCTAGCTCAGTCGGCACCTGGGGAAACCTAGCAAACCTGCGCATTTTTGAAAAGTAGACAACTAGAGGAATCCAAAATGGGGTGACTTGAGGGGCTCTGACCAGGTTCTGTTACCCAGAATCCTTTGTAAACCTCAAAATGTGGCCAAAAAAACACTTTTTCCTGTCATTTCGGTGACAGAAAGTTCTGGAATCTGAGAGGACCCACAAATTTCCTTCCACCCAGCATTCCCCCAAGTCTCCCGATAAAAATGGTACCTCACTTGTGTGGGTAGGCCAAGCGCCCGCCACAGGATATGCCCCAAAACACGACGTGGAAGGATCACATTTTCAGAAAGAAAACAGAGCTTTTTTTTTACAAAGTGCCTAGCTGTGGATTTTGGCCTCTAGCTCAGCCGGCACCTGGGGAAACCTAGCAAACCTGTGCATTTCTGAAAACTAGACACCGAGGGGAATCCAAGATTGGGTGACTTGTGGGGCTCTGACCAGGTTCTGTTACCCAGAATCCTTTCCAAACCTCAAAATTTGGCCAAAAAAACACTTTTTCCTGTCATTTCGGTGACAGAAAGTTCTGGAATCTGAGAGGAGCAACAAATTTCCTTCCACCCAGCGTTCCCCCAAGTCTCCTGATAAAAATGGTACCTCACTTGTGTGGGTAGGCCTAGCGCCCGTGACAGGATATGCCCCAAAACACGACGTGGACACATCACATTTTCAGAAAGAAAACAGAGCTGTTTTTTACAAAGTGCCTAGCTGTGGATTTTGGCCTCTAGCTCAGCCGGCACCTGGGGAAACCTAGCAAACCTGCACATTTTTGAAAACTAGACACCTAGGGGAATCCAAGATGGGGTGACTTGTGGGGCTTGGACCAGGTTCTGTTACCCAGAATCCTTTGCAAACCTCAACATTTGGCCCAAAAAACACTTTTTCCTGTCATTTCGGTGACAGAAAGTTCTGGGATCTGAGAGGAGCCACAAATTTCCTTCCACCCAGCATTCCCCCAAGTCTCCCGATAAAAATGGTACCTCACTTGTGTGGGTAGGCCTAGCGCCCGCAACAGGATATGCCCCAAAACACGACATGGACGGATCACATTTTCAGAAAGTAAACAGAGCTTTTTTTTACAAAGTGCCTAGCTGTGGATTTTGGCCTCTAGCTCAGCCGGCACCTGGGGAAATCTAGCAAACCTGTGCATTTCTGAAAACTAGACACCGAGGGGAATTCTAGATTGGGTGACTTGTGGGGCTCTGACCAGGTTCTGTTACCCAGAATCCTTTCCCAACCTCAAAATTTGGCCAAAAAAACACTTTTTCCTGTCATTTCGGTGACAAAAAGTTCTGGAATCTGAGAGGAGCCACAAATTTCCTTCCACCCAGCGTTCCCCCAAGTCTCCTGATAAAAATGGTACCTCACTTGTGTGGGTAGGCCTAGCGCCCGCGACAGGATATGCCCCAAAACACGACGTGGACACATCACATTTTCAGAAAGAAAACAGAGCTGTTTTTTACAAAGTGCCTAGCTGTGGATTTTGGCCTCTAGTTCAGCCGGCACCTGGGGAAACCTAGCACACCTGCACATTTTTGAAAACTAGACACCTAGGGGAATCCAAGATGGGGTGACTTGTGGGGGTCGGACCAGGTTCTGTTACCCAGAATCCTTTGCAAACCTCAACATTTGGCCCAAAAAACACTTTTTCCTGTCATTTCAGTGACAGAAAGTTCTGGGATCTGAGAGGTGCCACAAATTTCCTTCCACCCAGCGTTCCCCCAAGTCTCCCAATAAAAATGGTACCTCACTTGTGTGGGTAGGCCTAGCGCCCGCGACAGGATATGCCCCAAATTACGACGTGGACACATCACATTTTCAGAAAGAAAACAGAGCAGTTTTTTACAAAGTGCCCAGCTGTGGATTTTGGCCTCTAGCTCAGTCGGCACCTGGGGAAACCTAGCAAACCTGCGCATTTTTGAAAACTAGACAACTAGAGGAATCCAAAATGGGGTGACTTGTGGGGCTCTGACCAGGTTCTGTTACCCAGAATCCTTTGTAAACCTCAAAATGTGGCCAAAAAAACAATTTTTCCTGTCATTTCGGTGACAGAAAGTTCTGGAATCTGAGAGGACCCACAAATTTCCTTCCACCCAGCGTTCCCCCAAGTGTCCCGATAAAAATGGTACCTCACTTGTGTGGGTAGGCCAAGCGCCCGCCACAGGATATGCCCCAAAACACGACGTGGACGGATCACATTTTCAGAAAGAAAACAGAGCTTTTTTTTACAAAGTGCCTAGCTGTGGATTTTGGCCTCTAGCTCAGCCGGCACCTGGGGAAACCAACAAACCTGTGCATTTCTGAAAACTAGACACCGAGGGGAATCCAAGATTGGGTGACTTGTGGGGCTCTGACCAGGTTCTGTTACCCAGAATCCTTTGCAAACCTCAAAATGTGGCCAAAAAAACACTTTTTCCTGTCATTTCGGTGACAGAAAGTTCTGGAATCTGAGAGGAGCCACAAATTTCCTTCCACCCAGCGTTCCCCCAAGTCTCCTGATAAAAATGGTACCTCACTTGTGTGGGTAGGCCTAGCGCCCGTGACATGATATGCCCCAAAACACGACGTGGACACATCACATTTTCAGAAAGAAAACAGAGCTGTTTTTTACAAAGTGCCTAGCTGTGGATTTTGGCCTCTAGCTCAGCCGGCACCTGGGGAAACCTAGCAAACCTGCACATTTCTGAAAACTAGACACCTAGGGGAATCCAAGATGGGGTGACTTGTGGGGCTCGGACCAGGTTCTGTTACCCAGAATCCTTTGCAAACCTCAAAATTTGGCCCAAAAAACACTTTTTCCTGTCATTTCGGTGACAGAAAGTTCTGGGATCTGAGAGGAGCCACAAATTTCCTTCCACCCAGCGTTCCCCCAAGTCTCCCAATAAAAATGGTACCTCACTTGTGTGGGTAGGCCTAGCGCCCGCGACAGGATATGCCCCAAATTACGACGTGGACACATCACATTTTCAGAAAGAAAACAGAGCAGTTTTTTACAAAGTGCCTAGCTGTGGATTTTGGCCTCTAGCTCAGACGGTACCTGGGGAAACCTAGCAAACCTGCACATTTTTGAAAACTAGACACCTAGGGGAATCCAAGATGGGGTGACTTGTGGGGCTCTGACCAGGTTCTGTTACCCAGAATCCTTTGCAAACCTCAAAATGTGGCCAAAAAAACACTTTTATCTGTCATTTCGGTGACAGAAAGTTCTGGAATCTGAGAGGACCCAGAAATTTCCTTCCAGCCAGCGTTCCCCCAAGTCTCCCGATAAAAATGGTACCTCACTTGTGTGGGTAGGCCTAGCGCCCGAAACAGGATATGCCCCAAAACACGACGTGGACACATCACATTTTCAGAAAGAAAACAGAGCTGCTTTTTACAAAGTGCCCAGCTGTGGATTTTGGCCTCTAGCTCAGTCGGCACCTGGGGAAACCTAGCAAACCTGCGCATTTTTGAAAACTAGACAACTAGAGGAATCCAAAATGGGGTGACTTGAGGGGCTCTGACCAGGTTCTGTTACCCAGAATCCTTTGTAAACCTCAAAATGTGGCCAAAAAAACACTTTTTCCTGTCATTTCGGTGACAGAAAGTTCTGGAATCTGAGAGGACCCACAAATTTCCTTCCACCCAGCATTCCCCCAAGTCTCCCGATAAAAATGGTACCTCACTTGTGTGGGTAGGCCAAGCGCCCGCCACAGGATATGCCCCAAAACACGACGTGGACGGATCACATTTTCAAAAAGAAAACAGAGCTTTTTTTTTACAAAGTGCCTAGCTGTGGATTTTGGCCTCTAGCTCAGCCGGCACCTGGGGAAACCTAGCAAACCTGTGCATTTCTGAAAACTAGACACCGAGGGGAATCCAAGATTGGGTGACTTGTGGGGCTCTGACCAGGTTCTGTTACCCAGAATCCTTTCCAAACCTCAAAATTTGGCCAAAAAAACACTTTTTCCTGTCATTTCGGTGACAAAAAGTTCTGGAATCTGAGAGGAGCCACAAATTTCCTTCCACCCAGCGTTCCCCCAAGTCTCCTGATAAAAATGGTACCTCACTTGTGTGGGTAGGCCTAGCGCCCGCGACAGGATATGCCCCAAAACACGACGTGGACACATCACATTTTCAGAAAGAAAACAGAGCTGTTTTTTACAAAGTGCCTAGCTGTGGATTTTGGCCTCTAGTTCAGCCGGCACCTGGGGAAACCTAGCACACCTGCACATTTTTGAAAACTAGACACCTAGGGGAATCCAAGATGGGGTGACTTGTGGGGGTCGGACCAGGTTCTGTTACCCAGAATCCTTTGCAAACCTCAACATTTGGCCCAAAAAACACTTTTTCCTGTCATTTCGGTGACAGAAAGTTCTGGGATCTGAGAGGTGCCACAAATTTCCTTCCACCCAGCGTTCCCCCAAGTCTCCCAATAAAAATGGTACCTCACTTGTGTGGGTAGGCCTAGCGCCCGCGACAGGATATGCCCCAAATTACGACGTGGACACATCACATTTTCAGAAAGAAAACAGAGCAGTTTTTTACAAAGTGCCCAGCTGTGGATTTTGGCCTCTAGCTCAGTCGGCACCTGGGGAAACCTAGCAAACCTGCGCATTTTTGAAAACTAGACAACTAGAGGAATCCAAAATGGGGTGACTTGTGGGGCTCTGACCAGGTTCTGTTACCCAGAATCCTTTGTAAACCTCAAAATGTGGCCAAAAAAACACTTTTTCCTGTCATTTCGGTGACAGAAAGTTCTGGAATCTGAGAGGACCCACAAATTTCCTTCCACCCAGCGTTCCCCCAAGTCTCCCGATAAAAATGGTACCTCACTTGTGTGGGTAGGCCAAGCGCCCGCCACAGGATATGCCCCAAAACACGACGTGGACGGATCACATTTTCAGAAAGAAAACAGAGCTTTTTTTTACAAAGTGCCTAGCTGTGGATTTTGGCCTCTAGCTCAGCCGGCACGTGGGGAAACCTAGCAAACCTGTGCATTTCTGAAAACTAGACACCGAGGGGAATCCAAGATTGGGTGACTTGTGGGGCTCTGACCAGGTTCTGTTACCCAGAATCCTTTGCAAACCTCAAAATGTGGCCAAAAAAACACTTTTTCCTGTCATTTCGGTGACAGAAAGTTCTGGAATCTGAGAGGAGCCACAAATTTCCTTCCACCCAGCGTTCTCCCAAGTCTCCTGATAAAAATGGTACCTCACTTGTGTGGGTAGGCCTAGCGCCCGTGACAGGATATGCCCCAAAACACGACGTGGACACATCACATTTTCAGAAAGAAAACAGAGCTGTTTTTTACAAAGTGCCTAGCTGTGGATTTTGGCCTCTAGCTCAGCCGGCACCTGGGGAAACCTAGCAAACCTGCAAATTTCTGAAAACTAGACACCTAGGGGAATCCAAGATGGGGTGACTTGTGGGGCTCGGACCAGGTTCTGTTACCCAGAATCCTTTGCAAACCTCAACATTTGGCCCAAAAAACACTTTTTCCTGTCATTTCGGTGACAGAAAGTTCTGGGATCTGAGAGGAGCCACAAATTTCCTTCCACCCAGCGTTCCCCCAAGTCTCCCAATACAAATGGTACCTCACTTGTGTGGGTAGGCCTAGCGCCCGCGACAGGATATGCCCCAAATTACGACGTGGACACATCACATTTTCAGAAAGAAAACAGAGCTGTTTTTTACAAAGTGCCTAGCTGTGGATTTTGGCCTCTAGCTCAGTCGGCACCTGGGGAAACCTAGCAAACCTGCGCATTTTTGAAAACTAGACAACTAGAGGAATCCAAAATGGGGTGACTTGAGGGGCTCTGACCAGGTTCTGTTACCCAGAATCCTTTGTAAACCTCAAAATGTGGCCAAAAAAACACTTTTTCCTGTCATTTCGGTGACAGAAAGTTCTGGAATCTGAGAGGACCCACAAATTTCCTTCCACCCAGCATTCCCCCAAGTCTCCCGATAAAAATGGTACCTCACTTGTGTGGGTAGGCCAAGCGCCCGCCACAGGATATGCCCCAAAACACGACGTGGACGGATCACATTTTCAGAAAGAAAACAGAGCTTTTTTTTTACAAAATGCCTAGCTGTGGATTTTGGCCTCTAGCTCAGCCTGCACCTGGGGAAACCTAGCAAACCTGTGCATTTCTGAAAACTAGACACCGAGGGGAATCCAAGATTGGGTGACTTGTGGGGCTCTGACCAGGTTCTGTTACCCAGAATCCTTTCCAAACCTCAAAATTTGGCCCAAAAAACACTTTTTCCTGTCATTTCGGTGACAGAAAGTTCTGGAATCTGAGAGGAGCAACAAATTTCCTTCCACCCAGCGTTCCCCCAAGTCTCCTGATAAAAATGGTACCTCACTTGTGTGGGTAGGCCTAGCGCCCGTGAAAGGATATGCCCCAAAACACGACGTGGACACATCACATTTTCAGAAAGAAAACAGAGCTGTTTTTTACAAAGTGCCTAGCTGTGGATTTTGGCCTCTAGCTCAGCCGGCACCTGGGGAAACCTAGCAAACCTGCACATTTTTGAAAACTAGACACCTAGGGGAATCCAAGATGGGGTGACTTGTGGGGCTTGGACCAGGTTCTGTTACCCAGAATCCTTTGCAAACCTCAACATTTGGCCCAAAAAACACTTTTTCCTGTCATTTCGGTGACAGAAAGTTCTGGGATCTGAGAGGAGCCACACATTTCCTTCCACCCAGCGTTCCCCCAAGTCTCCCGATAAAAATGGTACCTCACTTGTGTGGGTAGGCCTAGTGCCCGCGACAGGATATGCCCCAAAACACGACGTGGACACATCACATTTTCAGAAAGAAAACAGAGCTGTTTTTTACAAAGTGCCTAGCTGTGGATTTTGGCTTCTAGCTCAGCCGGCACCTGGGGAAACCTAGCAAACCTGCACATTTTTGAAAACTAGACACCTAGGGGAATCCAAGATGGTGTGACTTGTGGGGGTCGGACCAGGTTCTGTTACCCAGAATCCTTTGCAAACCTCAAGATTTCGCCCAAAAAACACTTTTTCCTGTCATTTCCGTGACAGAAAGTTCTGGGATCTGAGAGGAGCCACAAATTTCCTTCCACCCAGCGTTCCCCCAAGTCTCCCAATAAAAATGGTACCTCACTTGTGTGGGTAGGCTTAGCGCCCGCGACAGGATATGCCCCAAAACAGGACGTGGACACATCACATTTTCAGAAAGAAAACAGAGCTGTTTTTTACAAAGTGCCTAGCTGTGGATTTTGGCCTCTAGCTCAGCTGGCACCAGGGGAAACCTAGCAAACCTGCGCATTTTTTAAAACTAGACACCTAGGGGAATCCAAGATGGGGTGACTTGTGGGGCTCTGATCAGGTTTTGTTACCCAGAATCCTTTGTAAACCTCAAAATGTGGCCAAAAAAACACTTTTTTCTGTCATTTCGGTGACAGAAAGTTCTGGAATCTGAGAGGACCCACAAATTTCCTTCCACCCAGCATTCCCCCAAGTCTCCCGATAAAAATGGTCCCTCACTTGTGTGGGTAGGCCAAGCACCCGCGACAGGATATGCCAAAAAACACGACGTGGACGGATCACATTTTCAGAAAGAAAACATAGCTTTTTTTTACAAAGTGCCTAGCTGTGGATTTTGGCCTCTAGCTCAGCCAGCACCTGGGGAAACCTAGCAAACCTGTGCATTTCTGAAAACTAGACACCGAGGGGAATCGAAGATTGGGTGACTTGTGGGGCTCTGACCAGGTTCTGTTACCCAGAATCCTTTGCAAACCTCAAAATGTGGCCAAAAAAACACTTTTTCCTGTCATTTCGGTGACAGAAAGTTCTGGAATCTGAGAGGAGCCACAAATTTCCTTCCACCCAGCGTTCTCCCAGGTCTCCTGATAAAAATGGTACCTCACTTGTGTGGGTAGGCCTAGCGCCCGTGACAGGATATGCCCCAAAACACGACGTGGACACATCACATTTTCAGAAAGAAAACAGAGCTGTTTTTTACAAAGTGCCTAGCTGTGGATTTTGGCCTCTAGCTCAGCCGGCACCTGGGGAAACCTAGCAAACCTGCGCATTTTTGAAAACTAGACAACTAGAGGAATCCAAGATGGGGTGACTGTGGGGCTGTGACCAGGTTCTGTTACCCAGAATCCTTTGTAAACCTCAAAATGTGGCCAAAAAAACACTTTTTCCTGTCATTTCGGTGACAGAAAGTTCTGGAATCTGAGAGGACCTACAAATTTCCTTCCACCCAGCATTCCCCCAAGTCTCCCGATAAAAATGGTACCTCACTTGTGTGGGTAGGCCTAGTGCCCGCGACAGGATATGCCCCAAAACACGACGTGGACACATCACATTTTCAGAAAGAAAACAGAGCTGTTTTTTACAAAGTGCCTAGCTGTGGATTTTGGCTTCTAGCTCAGCCGGCACCTGGGGAAACCTAGCAAACCTGCACATTTTTGAAAACTAGACACCTAGGGGAATCCAAGATGGGGTGACTTGTGGGGGTCGGACCAGGTTCTGTTACCCAGAATCCTTTGCAAACCTCAAAATTTCGCCCAAAAAATACTTTTTCCTGTCATTTCCGTGACAGAAAGTTCTGGGATCTGAGAGGAGCCACAAATTTCCTTCCACCCAGCGTTCCCCCAAGTCTCCCAATAAAAATGGTACCTCACTTGTGTGGTTAGGCTTAGCGCCCGCGACAGGATATGCCCCAAAACAGGACGTGGACACATCACATTTTCAGAAAGAAAACAGAGCTGTTTTTTGCAAAGTGCCTAGCTGTGGATTTTGGCCTCTAGCTCAGCTGGCACCAGGGGAAACCTAGCAAACCTGCGCATTTTTTAAAACTAGACACCTAGGGGAATCCAAGATGGGGTGACTTGTGGGGCTCTGACCAGGTTTTGTTACCCAGAATCCTTTGTAAACCTCAAAATGTGGCCAAAAAAACACTTTTTCCTGTCATTTCGGTGACAGAAAGTTCGGGAATCTGAGAGGACCCACAAATTTCCTTCCACCCAGCATTCCCCCAAGTCTCCCGATAAAAATGGTCCCTCACTTGTGTGGGTAGGCCAAGCACCCGCGACAGGATATGCCCAAAAACACGACGTGGACGGATCACATTTTCAGAAAGAAAACATAGCTTTTTTTTTACAAAGTGCCTAGCTGTGGATTTTGGCCTCTAGCTCAGCCAGCACCTGGGGAAACCTAGCAAACCTGTGCATTTCTGAAAACTAGACACCGAGGGGAATCCAAGATTGGGTGACTTGTGGGGCTCTGACCAGGTTCTGTTATCCAGAATCCTTTCCAAACCTCAAAATTTGGCCAAAAAAACACTTTTTCCTGTCATTTCGGTGACAGAAAGTTCTGGAATCTGAGAGGAGCCACAAATTTCCTTCCACCCAGCGTTCCCCCAAGTCTCCTGATAAAAATGGTACCTCACTTGTGAGGGTAGGCCTAGCGCCCGCGACAGGATATGCCCCAAAACACAACGTGGACACATCACATTTTCAGAAAGAAAACAGAGCTGTTTTTTACAAAGTGCCTAGCTGTGGATTTTGGCCTCTAGCTCAGCCGGCACCTGGGGAAACCTAGCAAACCTGCACATTTTTGAAAACTAGACACCTAGGGGAATCCAAGATGGGGTGACTTGTGGGGCTCGGACCAGGTTCTGTTACCCAGAATACTTTGCAAACCTCAAAATGTGGCCAAAAAAACACTTTTTCCTGTCATTTCGGTGACAGAAAGTTCTGGAATCTGAGAGGACCCACTAATTTCCTTCCACCCAGCGTTCCCCCAAGTCTCCCGATAAAAATGGTACCTAACTTGTGTGGGTAGGCCTAGCGCCCGAAACAGGATATACCCCAAAACACAACGTGGACACATAACATTTTCAGAAAGAAAACAGAGCTGTTTTTTACAAAGTGCCCAGATGTGGATTTTGGCCTCTAGCTCAGCCGGCACCTGGGGAAACCTAGCAAACCTGCGCATTTTTGAAAACTAGACAACTAGAGGAATCCAAGATGGGGTGACTTGTGGGGCTCTGACCAAGTTCTGTTACCCAGAATCCTTTGCAAACCTCAAAATTTGGCCCAAAAAACACTTTTTCCTGTCATTTCGGTGACAGAAACTTCTGGGATCTGAGAGGAGCCACAAATTTCCTTCCACCCAGCGTTCCCCCAAGTCTCCTGATAAAAATGGTACCTCACTTGTGTGGGTAGGCCTAGCGCCCGCGACAGGATATGCCCCAAAACACGACGTGGACACATCACTCAGAAAGAAAACAGAGCTGTTTTTTACAAAGTGCCTAGCTGTGGATTTTGGCCTCTAGCTCAGCCAGCACCTGGGGAAACCTAGCAAACCTGCACATTTTTGAAAACTAGACACCTAGGGGAATCCAAGATGGGGTGACTTGTGGATCTCGGACCAGGTTCTGCTACCCAGAATACTTTGCAAACCTCAAAATGTGGCCAAAAAAACACTTTTTCCTGTCATTTCGGTGACAGAAAGTTCTGGAATCTGAGAGGACCCACAAATTTCCTTCCACCCAGCGTTCCCCCAAGTCTCCCGATAAAAATGGTACCTAACTTGTGTGGGTAGGCCTAGCGCCCGAAACAGGATATACCCCAAAACACAACGTGGACACATAACATTTTCAGAAAGAAAACAGAGCTGTTTTTTACAAAGTGCCCAGATGTGGATTTTGGCCTCTAGCTCAGCCGGCACCTGGGGAAACCTAGCAAACCTGCGCATTTTTGAAAACTAGACAACTAGAGGAATCCAAGATGAGGTGACTTGTGGGGCTCTGACCAAGTTCTGTTACCCAGAATCCTTTGCAAACCTCAAAATTTGGCCCAAAAAACACTTTTTCCTGTATTTCGGTGACAGAAACTTCTGGGATCTGAGAGGAGCCACAAATTTCCTTTCACCCAGCGTTCCCCCAAGTCTCCCGATAACAATGGTACCTCACTTGTGTGGGTAGGCCTAGCACCCGAAACAGGATATACCCCAAAACACAACGTGGACACATAACATTTTCAGAAAGAAAACAGAGCTTTTTTTTACAAAGTGCCTAGCTGTGGATTTTGGCCTCTAGCTCAGCCGGCACCTGGGGAAACCTAGCAAACCTGTGCATTTCTGAAAACTAGACACTGAGGGGAATCCAAGATGGGGTGACTTGTGGGGCTCTGACCATGTTCTGTTACCCAGAATCCTTTGCAAACCTCAAAATTTGGCCCAAAAAACACTTTTTCCTGTCATTTCGGTGACAGAAAGTTCTGGAATCTGAGAGGACCCACAAATTTCCTTCCACCCAGCGTTCCCCCAAGTCTCCCGATAAAAATGGTACCTCACTTGTGTGGGTAGGCCTAGCGCCCGAAACAGGATATACCCCAAAACACAACGTGGACACATAACATTTTCAGAAAGAAAACAGAGCTGTTTTTTACAAAGTGCCCAGCTGTGGATTTTGGCCTCTAGCTCAGCCGGCACCTGGGGAAACCTAGCAAACCTGCGCATTTTTGAAAACTAGACAACTAGAGGAATCCAAGATGGGGTGACTGTGGGGCTCTGACCAGGTTGTGTTACCCAGAATCCTTTGCAAACCTCAAAATTTGGCCCAAAAACACTTTTTCCTGTCATTTCGGTGACAGAAACTTCTGGGATCTGAGAGGAGCCACAAATGTCCTTCCACCCAGCGTTCCCCCAAGTCTCCCGATAAAAATGGTACCTCACTTGTGTGGGTAGGCTTAGCGCCCGTGACAGGATATGCCCCAAAACACGACGTGGACGGATCACATTTTCAGAAAGAAAACAGAGCTTTTTTTTACAAAGTGCCTAGCTGTGGATTTTGGCCTCTAGCTCAGTCGGCACCTGGGGAAACCTAGCAAACCTGTGCATTTCTGAAAACTAGACACCGAGGGGAATCCAAGATGGGGTGACTTGTGGGGCTCTGACCATGTTCTGTTACCCAGAATCCTTTGCAAACCTCAAAATTTGGCCCAAAAAACACTTTTTCCTGTCATTTCGGTGACAGAAAATTCTGGGATCTGAGAGGAGCCACAAATTTCCTTCCACCCAGCATTCCCCCAAGTCTCCCGATAAAAATTGTACCTCACTTGTGTGGGTAGGCCTAGCACCTGCGACAGGATATGCCCCAAAACACAACGTGGACACATCACATTTTCAGAAAGAAAACAGAGCTGTTTATTTAACAAAGGGCCTAGCTGTGGATTGTGGCCTCTAGCTCAGCTGGCACCTGCAGAAACCTAGCAAACCTGCGCATTTTTGAAAACTAGCCAACTAGAGGAATCCAAGATGGGGTGACTTGTGGGGCTCTGAACAGGTTCTGTTACCCAGAATCCTTTGTAAACCTCAAAATGTGGCCAAAAAAACACTTTTTCCTGTCATTTCGGTGACAGAAAGTTCTGGAATCTGAGAGGACCCACAAATTTCCTTCCACCCAGCATTCCCCCAAGACTCCCGATAAAAATGGTACCTCACTTGTGTGGGTAGGCCAAGCGCCCGCCACAGGATATGCCCCAAAACACGACGTGGACGGATCACATTTTCAGAAAGAAAACAGAGCTTTTTTTTACAAAGTGCCTAGCTGTGGATTTTGGCCTCTAGCTCAGCCGGTACCTGGGGAAACCTAGCAAACCTGTGCATTTCTGAAAACTAGACACCGAGGGGAATCTAAGATAGGGTGACTTGTGGGGCTCTGACCAGGTTCTGTTACCCAGAATCCTTTGCAAACCTCAAAATGTGGCCAAAAAAACACTTTTTCCTGTCATTTCGGTGACAGAAAGTTCTGGAATCTGAGAGGACCCACAAATTTCCTTCCACCCAGCGTTCCCCCAAGTCTCCCGATAAAAATGGTACCTCACTTGTGTGGGTAGGCCTAGCGCCCGAAACAGGATATGCCACAAAACACGACGTTGACACATAACATTTTCAGAAAGAAAACAGAGCTGTTTTTTACAAAGTGCCCAGCTGTGGATTTTGGCCTCTAGCTCAGTCAGCACCTGGGGAAACCTAGCAAACCTGTGCATTTTTGAAAACTAGACAACTAGAGGAATCCAAGATGGGGTGACTTGTGGGGCTCTGACCCGGTTCTGTTACCCAGAATCCTTTGCAAACCTCAAAATCTGGCCCAAAAAACCCTTTTTCCTCTCATTTCGGTGACAGAAAGTTCTGGGATCTGAGAGGAGCCACAAATTTCCTTCCACCCAGCGTTCCCCCAAGTCTCCCGATAAAAATGGTACCTCACTTGTGTGGGGAGGCCTAGCGCCCGCGACAGGATATGCCCCAAAACACGACATGGACGGATCACATTTTCAGAAAGAAAACAAAGCTTTTTTTTACAAAGTGCCTAGCTGTGGATTTTGGCCTCTAGCTCAGCCGGCACCTGGGGAAACCTAGCAAACCTGTGCATTTCTGAAAACTAGACACCGAGGGGAATCCAAGATGGGGTGACTTGTGGGGCTCTGACCAGGTTCTGTTACCCAGAATCCTTTGCAAACCTCATAATTTGGCACAAAAAACACTTTTTCCGGTCATTTCGGTGACAGAAAGTTCTGGGATCTGAGAGGAGCCACACATTTCCTTCCACCCAGCATTCCCCCAAGTCTCCCGATAAAAATGGTACCTCACTTGTGTGGGTAGGCCTAGCGCCCGCGACAGGATATGCCCCAAAACACAACGTGGACAAATCACATTTTCAGAAAGAAAACAGAGCTGTTTTTTTACAAAGGGCCTAGCTGTGGATTTTGGCCTCTAGCTCAGCCGACACCTGGAGAAACCTAGCAAACCTGCGCATTTCTGAAAACTAGACACCTAGGGGAATCCAAGATGGGGTGACTTGTGGGGCTCTGACCAGGTTCTGTTACCCAGAATCCTTTGCAAACCTCAAAAGTTGGCCAAAAAAAACTTTTTTCCTGTCATTTCGGTGACAGAAAGTTCTGGGATCTGAGAGGAGCCACAAATTTCCTTCCACCCAGCGTTCCCCCAAGTCTCCCGATAAAAATGGTACCTCACTTTTGTGGGTAGGCCGAGAGCCCGCAACAGGATATGCCCCAAAACACGACGTTGACAAATAACATTTTCAGAAAGAAAACAGAGCTGTTTTTTACAAAGTGCCCAGCTGTGGATTTTGGCCTCTAGCTCAGTCAGCACCTGGGGAAACCTAGCAAACCTGTGCATTTTTGAAAACTAGACAACTAGAGGAATCCAAGATGGGGTGACTTGTGGGGCTCTGACCAGGTTCTGTTACCCAGAATCCTTTGCAAACCTCAAAATTTGGCCCAAAAAACACTTTTTCCTGTCATTTCCGTGACAGAAAGTTCTGGGATCTGAGAGGAGCCACAAATTTCCTTCCACCCAGCGTTCCCCCAAGTCTCCCAATAAAAATGGTACCTCACTTGTGTGGGTAGGCTTAGCGCCCGCGACAGGATATGCCCCAAAACACGACGTGGACACATCACATTTTCAGAAAGAAAACAGAGCTGTTTTTTACAAAGTGCCTAGCTGTGGATTTTGGCCTCTAGCTCAGCCGGCACCTGGGGAAACCTAGCAAACCTGTGCATTTTTTAAAACTAGACACCTAGGGGAATCCAAGATGGGGTGACTTGTGGGGCTCTCACCAGGTTTTGTTACCCAGAATCGTATGCAAACCTTAAAATTTGGCCAAAAAAACAGTTTTTCCTGTCATTTTGGTGACAGAAAGTTCTGGGATCTGAGAGGAGCCACAAATTTCCTTCCACCCAGCGTTCCCCCAAGTCTCCCAATAAAAATGGTACCTCACTTGTGTGGTTAGGCCTAGCGCCTGCGACAGGATTTGCCCCAAAACACGACGTGGACACATCACATTTTCAGAAAGAAAACAGAGCTGTTTTTTACAAAGTGCCTAGCTGTGGATTTTGGCCTCTAGCTCAGCCGGCACCTGGGGAAACCTAGCAAACCTGTGCATTTTTTAAAACTAGACACCTAGGGGAATCCAAGATGGGGTGACTTGTGGGGCTCTGACCAGGTTCTGTTACCCAGAATCCTTTGCAAACCTTAAAATTTGGCCCAAAAACACTTTTTCATGTCATTTCCGTGACAGAAAGTTCTGGGATCTGAGAGGAGCCACAAATTTCCTTCCACCCAGCGTTCCCCCAAGTCTCCCGATAAAAATGGTACCTCACTTGTGTGGGTAGGCCTAGCGCCCTAAACAGGATATGCCCCAAAACACGACGTGGACACATAACATTTTCAGAAAGAAAACAGAGCTGTTTTTACAAAGTGCCCAGCTGTGGATTTTGGCCTCTAGCTCAGTCAGCACCTAGGGAAACCTAGCAAACCTGTGCATTTTTTAAAACTAGACAACTAGAGGAATCCAAGATGGGGTGACTTGTGGGGCTCTGACCCGGTTCTGTTACCCAGAATCCTTTGCAAACCTCAAAATCTGGCCCAAAAAACCCTTTTTCCTCTCATTTCGGTGACAGAAAGTTCTGGGATCTGAGAGGAGCCACAAATTTCCTTCCACCCAGCGTTCCCCCAAGTCTCCCGATAATAATGGTACCTCACTTGTGTGGGGAGGCCTAGCGCCCACGACAGGATATGCCCCAAAACACGACATGGACGGATCACATTTTCAGAAAGAAAACAAAGCTTTTTTTTACAAAGTGCCTAGCTGTGGATTTTGGCCTCTAGCTCAGCCGGCACCTGGGGAAACCTAGCAAACCTGTGCATTTCTGAAAACTAGACACCGAGGGGAATCCAAGATGGGGTGACTTGTGGGGCTCTGACCAGGTTCTGTTACCCAGAATCCTTTGCAAACCTCATAATTTGGCACAAAAAACACTTTTTCCGGTCATTTCGGTGACAGAAAGTTCTGGGATCTGAGAGGAGCCACACATTTCCTTCCACCCAGCATTCCCCCAAGTCTCCCGATAAAAATGGTACCTCACTTGTGTGGGTAGGCCTAGCGCCCGCGACAGGATATGCCCCAAAACTCAACGTGGACAAATCACATTTTCAGAAAGAAAACAGAGCTGTTTTTTTACAAAGGGCCTAGCTGTGGATTTTGGCCTCTAGCTCAGCCGACACCTGGAGAAACCTAGCAAACCTGCGCATTTCTGAAAACTAGACACCTAGGGGAATCCAAGATGGGGTGACTTGTGGGGCTCTGACCAGGTTCTGTTACCCAGAATCCTTTGCAAACCTCAAAAGTTGGCAAAAAAAAACTTTTTTCCTGTCATTTCGGTGACAGAAAGTTCTGGGATCTGAGAGGAGCCACAAATGTCCTTCCACCCAGCGTTCCCCCAAGTCTCCCGATAAAAATGGTACCTCACTTTTGTGGGTAGGCCGAGAGCCCGCAACAGGATATGCCCCAAAACACGACGTTGACAAATAACATTTTCAGAAAGAAAACAGAGCTGTTTTTTACAAAGTGCCCAGCTGTGGATTTTGGCCTCTAGCTCAGTCAGCACCTGGGGAAACCTAGCAAACCTGTGCATTTTTGAAAACTAGACAACTAGAGGAATCCAAGATGGGGTGACTTGTGGGGCTCTGACCAGGTTCTGTTACCCAGAATCCTTAGCAAACCTCAAAATTTGGCCCAAAAAACACTTTTTCCTGTCATTTCCGTGACAGAAAGTTCTGGGATATGAGAGGAGCCACAAATTTCCTTCCACCCAGCGTTCCCCCAAGTCTCCCAATAAAAATGGTACCTCACTTGTGTGGGTAGGCTTAGCGCCCGCGACAGGATATGCCCCAAAACACGACGTGGACACATCACATTTTCAGAAAGAAAACAGAGCTGTTTTTTACAAAGTGCCTAGCTGTGGATTTTGGCCTCTAGCTCAGCCGGCACCTGGGGAAACCTAGCAAACCTGTGCATTTTTTAAAACTAGACACCTAGGGGAATCCAAGATGGGGTGACTTGTGGGGCTCTCACCAGGTTTTGTTACCCAGAATCGTATGCAAACCTTAAAATTTGGCCAAAAAAACAGTTTTTCCTGTCATTTTGGTGACAGAAAGTTCTGGGATCTGAGAGGAGCCACAAATTTCCTTCCACCCAGCGTTCCCCCAAGTCTCCCAATAAAAATGGTACCTCACTTGTGTGGTTAGGCCTAGCGCCTGCGACAGGATTTGCCCCAAAACACGACGTGGACACATCACATTTTCAGAAAGAAAACAGAGCTGTTTTTTACAAAGTGCCTAGCTGTGGATTTTGGCCTCTAGCTCAGCCGGCACCTGGGGAAACCTAGCAAACCTGTGCATTTTTGAAAACTAGACACCTAGGGGAATCCAAGATGGGGTGACTTGTGGGGCTCTGACCAGGTTCTGTTACCCAGAATCCTTTGCAAACCTCTAAATTTGGCCCAAAAACACTTTTTCATGTCATTTCCGTGACAGAAAGTTCTGGGATCTGAGAGGAGCCACAAATTTCCTTCCACCCAGCGTTCCCCCAAGTCTCCCGATAAAAATGGTACCTCACTTGTGTGGGTAGGCCTAGCGCCCTAAACAGGATATGCCCCAAAACACGACGTGGACACATAACATTTTCAGAAAGAAAACAGAGCTGTTTTTACAAAGTGCCCAGCTGTGGATTTTGGCCTCTAGCTCAGTCAGCACCTAGGGAAACCTAGCAAACCTGTGCATTTTTGAAAACTAGACAACTAGAGGAATCCAAGATGGGGTGACTTGTGGGGCTCTGACCAGGTTCTGTTACCCAGAATCCTTTGCAAACCTCAACATTTGGCCCAAAAAACACTTTTTCCTGTCATTTCGGTGACAGAAAGTTCTGGGATCTGAGAGGAGCCACAAATTTCCTTCCACCCAGCGTTCCCCCAAGTCTCCCAATAAAAATGGTCCCTCACTTGTGTGGGTAGGCCTAGCGCCCGCGACAGGATATGCCCCAAATTACGACGTGGACACATCACATTTTCAGAAAGAAAACAGAGCAGTTTTTTACAAAGTGCCTAGCTGTGGATTTTGGCCTCTAGCTCAGACGGTACCTGGGGAAACCTAGCAAACCTGCACATTTTTGAAAACTAGACACCTAGGGGAATCCAAGATGGGGTGACTTGTGGGGCTCTGACCAGGTTCTGTTACCCAGAATCCTTTGTAAACCTCAAAATGTGGCCAAAAAAACACTTTTTCCTGTCATTTCGGTGACAGAAAGTTCTGGAATCTGAGAGGACCCACAAATTTCCTTCCACCCAGCATTCCCCCAAGTCTCCCGATAAAAATGGTACCTCACTTGTGTGGGTAGGCCAAGCGCCCGCCACAGGATATGCCCCAAAACACGACGTGGACGGATCACATTTTCAGAAAGAAAACAGAGCTTTTTTTTTACAAAGTGCCTAGCTGTGGATTTTGGCCTCTAGCTCAGCCGGCACCTGGGGAAACCTAACAAACCTGTGCATTTCTGAAAACTAGACACCGAGGGGAATCCAAGATTGGGTGACTTGTGGGGCTCTGACCAGGTTCTGTTACCCAGAATCCTTTCCAAACCTCAAAATTTGGCCAAAAAAACACTTTTTCCTGTCATTTCGGTGACAGAAAGTTCTGGGATCTGAGAGGAGCCACACATTTCCTTCCACCCAGCGTTCCCCCAAGTCTCCCGATAAAAATGGTACCTCACTTGTGTGGGTAGGCCTAGTGCCCGTGACAGGATATGCCCCAAAACACGACGTGGACACATCACATTTTCAGAAAGAAAACAGAGCTGTTTTTTACAAAGTGCCTAGCTGTGGATTTTGGCCTCTAGCTCAGCCGGCACCTGGGGAAACCTAGCAAACCTGCACATTTTTGAAAACTAGACACCTAGGGGAATCCAAGATGGGGTGACTTGTGGGGCTTGGACCAGGTTCTGTTACCCAGAATCCTTTGCAAACCTCAACATTTGGCCCAAAAAACACTTTTTCCTGTCATTTCGGTGACAGAAAGTTCTGGGATCTGAGAGGAGCCACACATTTCCTTCCACCCAGCGTTCCCCCGAGTCTCCCGATAAAAATGGTACCTCACTTGTGTGGGTAGGCCTAGTGCCCGCGACAGGATATGCCCCAAAACACGACGTGGACACATCTCATTTTCAGAAAGAAAACAGAGCTGTTTTTTACAAAGTGCCTAGCTGTGGATTTTGGCTTCTAGCTCAGCCGGCACCTGGGGAAACCTAGCAAACCTGCACATTTTTGAAAACTAGACACCTAGGGGAATCCAAGATGGTGTGACTTGTGGGGGTCGGACCAGGTTCTGTTACCCATAATCCTTTGCAAACCTCAAAATTTCGCCCAAAAAACACTTTTTCCTGTCATTTCCGCGACAGAAAGTTCTGGGATCTGAGAGGACCCAGAAATTTCCTTCCAGCCAGCGTTCCCCCAAGTCTCCCGATAAAAATGGTACCTCACTTGTGTGGGTAGGCCTAGCGCCCGAAACAGGATATGCCCCAAAACACGACGTGGACACATCACATTTTCAGAAAGAAAACAGAGCTGCTTTTTACAAAGTGCCCAGCTGTGGATTTTGGCCTCTAGCTCAGTCGGCACCTGGGGAAACCTAGCAAACCTGCGCATTTTTGAAAACTAGACAACTAGAGGAATCCAAAATGGGGTGACTTGAGGGGCTCTGACCAGGTTCTGTTACCCAGAATCCTTTGTAAACCTCAAAATGTGGCCAAAAAAACACTTTTTCCTGTCATTTCGGTGACAGAAAGTTCTGGAATCTGAGAGGACCCACAAATTTCCTTCCACCCAGCATTCCCCCAAGTCTCCCGATAAAAATGGTACCTCACTTGTGTGGGTAGGCCAAGCGCCCGCCACAGGATATGCCCCAAAACACGACGTGGACGGATCACATTTTCAAAAAGAAAACAGAGCTTTTTTTTTACAAAGTGCCTAGCTGTGGATTTTGGCCTCTAGCTCAGCCGGCACCTGGGGAAACCTAGCAAACCTGTGCATTTCTGAAAACTAGACACCGAGGGGAATCCAAGATTGGGTGACTTGTGGGGCTCTGACCAGGTTCTGTTACCCAGAATCCTTTCCAAACCTCAAAATTTGGCCAAAAAAACACTTTTTCCTGTCATTTCGGTGACAGAAAGTTCTGGGATCTGAGAGGAGCCACACATTTCCTTCCACCCAGCGTTCCCCCAAGTCTCCCGATAAAAATGGTACCTCACTTGTGTGGGTAGGCCTAGTGCCCGTGACAGGATATGCCCCAAAACACGACATGGACACATCACATTTTCAGAAAGAAAACAGAGCTGTTTTTTACAAAGTGCCTAGCTGTGGATTTTGGCCTCTAGCTCAGCCGGCACCTGGGGAAACCTAGCAAACCTGCACATTTTTGAAAACTAGACACCTAGGGGAATCCAAGATGGGGTGACTTGTGGGGCTTGGACCAGGTTCTGTTACCCAGAATCCTTTGCAAACCTCAACATTTGGCCCAAAAAACACTTTTTCCTGTCATTTCGGTGACAGAAAGTTCTGGGATCTGAGAGGAGCCACACATTTCCTTCCACCCAGCGTTCCCCCAAGTCTCCCGATAAAAATGGTACCTCACTTGTGTGGGTAGGCCTAGTGCCCGCGACAGGATATGCCCCAAAACACGACGTGGACACATCTCATTTTCAGAAAGAAAACAGAGCTGTTTTTAACAAAGTGCCTAGCTGTGGATTTTGGCTTCTAGCTCAGCCGGCACCTGGGGAAACCTAGCAAACCTGCACATTTTTGAAAACTAGACACCTAGGGGAATCCAAGATGGTGTGACTTGTGGGGGTCGGACCAGGTTCTGTTACCCAGAATCCTTTGCAAACCTCAAAATTTCGCCCAAAAAACACTTTTTCCTGTCATTTCCGTGACAGAAAGTTCTGGGATCTGAGAGGAGCCACAAATTTCCTTCCACCCAGCGTTCCCCCAAGTCTCCCAATAAAAATGGTACCTCACTTGTGTGGGTAGGCTTAGCGCCCGCGACAGGATATGCCCCAAAACAGGACGTGGACACATCACATTTTCAGAAAGAAAACAGAGCTGTTTTTTACAAAGTGCCTAGCTGTGGATTTTGGCCTCTAGCTCAGCTGGCACCAGGGGAAACCTAGCAAACCTGCGCATTTTTTAAAACTAGACACCTAGGGGAATCCAAGATGGGGTGACTTGTGGGGCTCTGACCAGGTTTTGTTACCCAGAATCCTTTGTAAACCTCAAAATGTGGCCAAAAAAACACTTTTTCCTGTCATTTCGGTGACAGAATGTTCTGGAATCTGAGAGGACCCACAAATTTCCTTCCACCCAGCATTCCCCCAAGTCTCCCGATAAAAATGGTCCCTCACTTGTGTGGGTAGGCCAAGCACCCGCGACAGGATATGCCCAAAAACACGACGTGGACGGATCACATTTTCAGAAAGAAAACATAGCTTTTTTTTACAAAGTGCCTAGCTGTGGATTTTGGCCTCTAGCTCAGCCAGCACCTGGGGAAACCTAGCAAACCTGTGCATTTCTGAAAACTAGACACCGAGGGGAATCCAAGATTGGGTGACTTGTGGGGCTCTGACCAGGTTCTGTTACCCAGAATCCTTTCCAAACCTCAAAATTTGGCCAAAAAAACACTTTTTCCTGTCATTTCGGTGACAGAAAGTTCTGGAATCTGAGAGGAGCCACAAATTTCCTTCCACCCAGCGTTCCCCCAAGTCTCCTGATAAAAATGGTACCTCACTTGTGAGGGTAGGCCTAGCGCCCGCGACAGGATATGCCCCAAAACACGACGTGGACACATCACATTTTCAGAAAGAAAACAGAGCTGTTTTTTACAAAGTGCCTAGCTGTGGATTTTGGCCTCTAGCTCAGCCGGCACCTGGGGAAACCTAGCAAACCTGCGCATTTTTGAAACTAGACAACTAGAGGAATCCAAGATGAGGTGACTTGTGGGGCTCTGACCAAGTTCTGTTACCCAGAATCCTTTGCAAACCTCAAATTTGGCCCAAAAAACACTTTTTCCTGTCATTTCGGTGACAGAAACTTCTGGGATCTGAGAGGAGCCACAAATTTCCTTCCACCCAGCGTTCCCCCAAGTCTCCTGATAAAAATGGTACCTCACTTGTGTGGGTAGGCCTAGCGCCCGCGACAGGATATGCCCCAAAACACAACGTGGACACATCACATTTTCAGAAAGAAAACAGAGCTGTTTTTTACAAAGTGCCTAGCTGTGGATTTTGGCCTCTAGCTCAGCCAGCACCTGGGGAAACCTAGCAAACCTGCACATTTTGAAAACTAGACACCTAGGGGAATCCAAGATGGGGTGACTTGTGGGTCTCGGACCAGGTTCTGCTACCCAGAATACTTTGCAAACCTCAAAATGTGGCCAAAAAAACACTTTTTCCTGTCATTTCGGTGACAGAAAGTTCTGGAATCTGAGAGGACCCACAAATTTCCTTCCACCCAGCGTTCCCCCAAGTCTCCCGATAAAAATGGTACCTAACTTGTGTGGGTAGGCCTAGCGCCCGAAACAGGATATACCCCAAAACACAACGTGGACACATAACATTTTCAGAAAGAAAACAGAGCTGTTTTTTACAAAGTGCCCAGATGTGGATTTTGGCCTCTAGCTCAGCCGGCACCTGGGGAAACCTAGCAAACCTGCACATTTTTGAAAACTAGACAACTAGAGGAATCCAAGATGGGGTGACTTGTGGGGCTCTGACCAAGTTCTGTTACCCAGAATCCTTTGCAAACCTCAAAATTTGGCCCAAAAAACACTTTTTCCTGTATTTCGGTGACAGAAACTTCTGGGATCTGAGAGGAGCCACAAATTTCCTTCCACCCAGCGTTCCCCCAAGTCTCCCGATAAAATGGTACCTAACTTGTGTGGGTAGGCCTAGCGCCCCGAAACAGGATATACCCCAAAAACACAACGTGGACACATAACATTTTCAGAAAGAAAACAGAGCTGTTTTTTACAAAGTGCCCAGATGTGGATTTTGGCCTCTAGCTCAGCCGGCACCCTGGGGAAACCTAGCAAACCTGCACATTTTTGAAAACTAGACAACTAGAGGAATCCAAGATGGGGTGACTTGTGGGGCTCTGACCAAGTTCTGTTACCCAGAATCCTTTGCAAACCTCAAAATTTGGCCCAAAAAAACACTTTTTCCTGTATTTCGGTGACAGAAACTTCTGGGATCTGAGAGGAGCCACAAATTTCCTTCCACCCAGTGTTCCCACAAGTCTCCCGATAACAATGGTACCTCACTTGTGTGGGTAGGCCTAGCGCCCGAAACAGGATATACCCCAAAACACAACGTGGACACATAACATTTTCAGAAAGAAAACAGAGCTTTTTTTTACAAAGTGCCTAGCTGTGGATTTTGGCCTCTAGCTCAGCCGGCACCTGGGGAAACCTAGCAAACCTGTGCATTTCTGAAAACTAGACACTGAGGGGAATCCAAGATGGGGTGACTTGTGGGGCTCTGACCATGTTCTGTTACCCAGAATCCTTTGCAAACCTCAAAATTTGGCCCAAAAAACACTTTTTCCTGTAATTTCGGTGACAGAAAGTTCTGGAATCTGAGAGGACCCACAAATTTCCTTCCACCCAGCGTTCCCCCAAGTCTCCCGATAAAAATGGTACCTCACTTGTGTGGGTAGGCCTAGCGCCCGAAACAGGATATACCCCAAAACACAACGTGGACACATAACATTTTCAGAAAGAAAACAGAGCTGTTTTTTACAAAGTGCCCAGCTGTGGATTTTGGCCTCTAGCTCAGCCGGCACCTGGGGAAACCTAGCAAACCTGCGCATTTTTGAAAACTAGACAACTAGAGGAATCCAAGATGGGGTGACTGTGGGGCTGTGACCAGGTTGTGTTACGCAGAATCCTTTGCAAACCTCAAAATTTGGCCCAAAAACACTTTTTCCTGTCATTTCGGTGACAGAAACTTCTGGGATCTGAGAGGAGCCACAAATGTCCTTCCACCCAGCGTTCCCCCAAGTCTCCCGATAAAAATGGTACCTCACTTGTGTGGGTAGGCTTAGCGCCCGCGACAGGATATGCTCCAAAACACGACGTGGACGGATCAAATTTTCAGAAAGAAAACAGAGCTTTTTTTTACAAAGTGCCTAGCTGTGGATTTTGGCCTCTAGCTCAGTCGGCACCTGGGGAAACCTAGCAAACCTGTGCATTTCTGAAAACTAGACACCGAGGGGAATCCAAGATGGGGTGACTTGTGGGGCTCTGACCATGTTCTGTTACCCAGAATCCTTTGCAAACCTCAAAATTTGGCCCAAAAACACTTTTTCCTGTCATTTCGGTGACAGAAAATTCTGGGATCTGAGAGGAGCCACAAATTTCCTTCCACCCAGCATTCCCCCAAGTCTCCCGATAAAAATGGTACCTCACTTGTGTGGGTAGGCCTAGCACCTGCGACAGGATATGCCCCAAAACACAACGTGGACACATCACATTTTCAGAAAGAAAACAGAGCTGTTTTTTTAACAAAGGGCCTAGCTGTGGATTGTGGCCTCTAGCTCAGCTGGCACCTGGAGAAACCTAGCAAACCTGCGCATTTTTGAAAACTAGACACCTAGGGGAATCCAAGATGGGGTGACTTGTGGGGCTCTGACCAGGTTCTGTTACCCAGAATCCTTTGCAAACCTCAAAATTTCGCCCCAAAAACACTTTTTCCTGTCATTTCCATGACAGAAAGTTCTGGGATCTGAGAGGAGCCACAAATTTCCTTCCACCTAGCGTTCCCCCAAGTCTCCCAATAAAAATGGTACCTCACTTGTGTGGGTAGGCCTAGCGCCCGCGACAGGATATGCCCCAAATTACGACGTGGACACATCACATTTTCAGAAAGAAAACAGAGCAGTTTTTTACAAAGTGACTAGCTGTGGATTTTGGCCTCTAGCTCAGACGGTACCTGGGGAAACCTAGCAAACCTGCACATTTTTTAAAACTAGACACCTAGGGGAATCCAAGATGGGGTGACTTGTGGGGCTCTGACCAGGTTCTGTTACCCAGAATCCTTTGCAAACCTCAAAATGTGGCCAAAAAAACACTTTTTCCTGTCATTTCGGTGACAGAAAGTTCTGGAATCTGAGAGGACCCAGAAATTTCCTTCCAGCCAACGTTCCCCCAAGTCTCCCGATAAAAATGGTACCTCACTTGTGTGGGTAGGCCTAGCGCCCGAAACAGGATATGCCCCAAAACACGACGTGGACACATCACATTTTCAGAAAGAAAACAGAGCTGCTTTTTACAAAGTGCCCAGCTGTGGTTTTTGGCCTCTAGCTCAGTCGGCACCTGGGGAAACCTAGCAAACCTGCGCATTTTTGAAAACTAGACAACTAGAGGAATCCAAAATGGGGTGACTTGAGGGGCTCTGACCAGGTTCTGTTACCCAGAATCCTTTGTAACCCTCAAAATGTGGCCAAAAAAACACTTTTTCCTGTCATTTCGGTGACAGAAAGTTCTGGAATCTGAGAGGACCCACAAATTTCCTTCCACCCAGCATTCCCCCAAGTCTCCCGATAAAAATGGTACCTCACTTGTGTGGGTAGGCCAAGCGCCCGCCACAGGATATGCCCCAAAACACGACGTGGACGGATCACATTTTCAGAAAGAAAACAGAGCTTTTTTTTTACAAAGTGCCTAGCTGTGGATTTTGGCCTCTAGCTCAGCCGGCACCTGGGGAAACCTAGCAAACCTGTGCATTTCTGAAAACTAGACACCAAGGGGAATCCAAGATTGGGTGACTTGTGGGGCTCTGACCAGGTTCTGTTACCCAGAATCCTTTCCAAACCTCAAAATGTGGCCAAAAAAACACTTTTTCCTGTCATTTCGGTGACAGAAAGTTCTGGAATCTGAGAGGACCCACAAATTTCCTTCCACCCAGCATTCCCCCAAGTCTCCCGATAAAAATGGTACCTCACTTGTGTGGGTAGGCCAAGCGCCCGCCACAGGATATGCCCCAAAACACGACGTGGACGGATCACATTTTCAGAAAGAAAACAGAGCTTTTTTTTTACAAAGTGCCTAGCTGTGGATTTTGGCCTCTAGCTCAGCCGGCACCTGGGGAAACCTAGCAAACCTGTGCATTTCTGAAAACTAGACATCGAGGGGAATCCAAGATTGGGTGACTTGTGGGGCTCTGACCAGGTTCTGTTACCCAGAATCCTTTCCAAACCTCAAAATTTGGCCCAAAAAACACTTTTTCCTGTCATTTCGGTGACAGAAAGTTCTGGAATCTGAGAGGAGCAACAAATTTCCTTCCACCCAGCGTTCCCCCAAGTCTCCTGATAAAAATGGTACCTCACTTGTGTGGGTAGGCCTAGCGCCCGTGACAGGATATGCCCCAAAACACGACGTGGAGACATCACATTTTCAGAAAGAAAACAGAGCTGTTTTTTACAAAGTGCCTAGCTGTGGATTTTGGCATCTAGCTCAGCCGGCACCTGGGGAAACCTAGCAAACCTGCACATTTTTGAAAACTAGACACCTAGGGGAATCCAAGATGGGGTGACTTGTGGGGCTTGGACCAGGTTCTGTTACCAAGAATCCTTTGCAAACCTCAACATTTGGCCCAAAAAACACTTTTTCCTGTCATTTCGGTGACAGAAAGTTCTGGGATCTGAGAGGAGCCACACATTTCCTTCCACCCAGCGTTCCCCCAAGTCTCCCGATAAAAATGGTACCTCACTTGTGTGGGTAGGCCTAGCGCCCGAAACAGGATATGCCCCAAAACACGACGTGGACACATAACATTTTCAGAAAGAAAACAGAGCTGTTTTTTACAAAGTGCCCAGCTGTGGATTTTGGCCTCTAGCTCAGTCGGCACCTGGGGAAACCTAGCAAACCTGCGCATTTTGAAAACTAGCCAACTAGAGGAATCCAAGATGGGGTGACTTGTGGGGCTCTGAACAGGTTCTGTTACCCAGAATCCTTTGTAAACCTCAAAATGTGGCCAAAAAAACACTTTTTCCTGTCATTTCGGTGACAGAAAGTTCTGGAATCTGAGAGGACCCACAAATTTCCTTCCACCCAGCATTCCCCCAAGACTCCCGATAAAAATGGTACCTCACTTGTGTGGGTAGGCCAAGCGCCCCGCCACAGGATATGCCCCAAAACACGACGTGGACGGATCACATTTTCAGAAAGAAAACAGAGCTTTTTTTTACAAAGTGCCTAGCTGTGGATTTTGGCCTCTAGCTCAGCCGGTACCTGGGGAAACCTAGCAAACCTGTGCATTTCTGAAAACTAGACACCGAGGGGAATCTAAGATAGGGTGACTTGTGGGGCTCTGACCAGGTTCTGTTACCCAGAATCCTTTGCAAACCTCAAAATGTGGCCAAAAAAACACTTTTTCCTGTCATTTCGGTGACAGAAAGTCCTGGAATCTGAGAGGACCCACAAATTTCCTTCCACCCAGCGTTCCCCCAAGTCTCCCGATAAAAATGGTACCTCACTTGTGTGGGTAGGCCTAGCGCCCGAAACAGGATATGCCACAAAACACGACGTTGACACATAACATTTTCAGAAAGAAAACAGAGCTGTTTTTTACAAAGTGCCCAGCTGTGGATTTTGGCCTCTAGCTCAGTCAGCACCTGGGGAAACCTAGCAAACCTGTGCATTTTTGAAAACTAGACAACTAGAGGAATCCAAGATGGGGTGACTTGTGGGGCTCTGACCAGGTTCTGTTACCCAGAATCCTTTGCAAACCTCAAAATCTGGCCCAAAAAACCCTTTTTCCTCTCATTTCGGTGACAGAAAGTTCTGGGATCTGAGAGGAGCCACAAATTTCCTTCCACCCAGCGTTCCCCCAAGTCTCCCGATAAAAATGGTACCTCACTTGTGTGGGGAGGCCTAGCGCCCGCGACAGGATATGCCCCAAAACACGACATGGACGGATCACATTTTCAGAAAGAAAACAAAGCTTTTTTTTACAAAGTGCCTAGCTGTGGATTTTGGCCTCTAGCTCAGCCGGCACCTGGGGAAACCTAGCAAACCTGTGCATTTCTGAAAACTAGACACCGAGGGGAATCCAAGATGGGGTGACTTGTGGGGCTCTGACCAGGTTCTGTTACCCAGAATCCTTTGCAAACCTCATAATTTAGCACAAAAAACACTTTTTCCGGTCATTTCGGTGACAGAAAGTTCTGGGATCTGAGAGGAGCCACACATTTCCTTCCACCCAGCATTCCCACAAGTCTCCCGATAAAAATGGTACCTCACTTGTGTGGGTAGGCCTAGCGCCCGCGACAGGATATGCCCCAAAACACAACGTGGAGAAATCACATTTTCAGAAAGAAAACAGAGCTGTTTTTTTACAAAGGGCCTAGCTGTGGATTTTGGCCTCTAGCTCAGCCGACACCTGGAGAAACCTAGCAAACCTGCGCATTTCTGAAAACTAGACACCTAGGGGAATCCAAGATGGGGTGACTTGTGGGGCTCTGACCAGGTTCTGTTACCCAGAATCCTTTGCAAACCTCAAAAGTTGGCCCAAAAAAACTTTTTTCCTGTCATTTTGGTGACAGAAAGTTCTGGGATCTGAGAGGAGCCACAAATTTCCTTCCACCCAGCGTTCCCCCAAGTCTCCCGATAAAAATGGTACCTCACTTTTGTGGGTAGGCCGAGAGCCCGCAACAGGATATGCCCCAAAACACGATGTGGACACATCACATTTTCAGAAAGAAAACAGAGCTGTTTTTTACAAAGTGCCTAGCTGTGGATTTTGGCCTCTAGCTCAGCCGGCACCTGGGGAAGCCTAGCAAACCTGTGCATTTTTTAAAACTAGACACCTAGGGGAATCCAAGATGGGGTGACTTGTGGGGCTTTCACCAGGTTCTGTTACCCAGAATCCTTTGCGAACCTCAAAATTTGGCCCAAAAAACACTTTTTCCTGTCATTTCCGTGACAGAAAGTTCTGGGATCTGAGAGGAGCCACAAATTTCCTTCCACCCAGCGTTCCCCCAAGTCTCCCAATAAAAATGGTACCTCACTTGTGTGGGTAGGCTTAGCGCCCACGACAGGATATGCCCCAAAACACGACGTGGACACATCACATTTTCAGAAAGAAAACAGAGCTGTTTTTTACAAAGTGCCTAGCTGTGGATTTTGGCCTCTAGCTCAGCCGGCACCTGGGGAAACCTAGCAAACCTGTGCATTTTTTAAAACTAGACACCTAGGGGAATCCAAGATGGGGTGACTTGTGGGGCTCTCATCAGGTTTTGTTACCCAGAATCGTATGCAAACCTTAAAATTTGGCCAAAAAAACAGTTTTTCCTGTCATTTTGGTGACAGAAAGTTCTGGGATCTGAGAGGAGCCACAAATTTCCTTCCACCCAGCGTTCCCCCAAGTCTCCCAATAAAAATGGTACCTCACTTGTGTGGTTAGGCCTAGCGCCTGCCACAGGATTTGCCCCAAAAAACGACGTGGACACATCACATTTTCAGAAAGAAAACAGAGCTGTTTTTTACAAAGTGCCTAGCTGTGGATTTTGGCCTCTAGCTCAGCCGGCACCTGGGGAAACCTAGCAAACCTGTGCATTTTTGAAAACTAGACACCTAGGGGAATCCAAGATGGGGTGACTTGTGGGGCTCTGACCAGGTTCTGTTACCCAGAATCCTTTGCAAACCTCAAAATTTGGCCAAAAAACACTTTTTCATGTCATTTCCGTGACAGAAAGTTCTGGGATCTGAGAGGAGCCACAAATTTCCTTCCACCCAGCGTTCCCCCAAGTCTCCCGATAAAAATGGTACCTCACTTGTGTGGGTAGGCCTAGCGCCCTAAACAGGATATGCCCCAAAACACGACGTGGACACATAACATTTTCAGAAAGAAAACAGAGCTGTTTTTACAAAGTGCCCAGCTGTGGATTTTGGCCTCTAGCTCAGTCAGCACCTAGGGAAACCTAGCAAACCTGTGCATTTTTGAAAACTAGACAACTAGAGGAATCCAAGATGGGGTGACTTGTGGGGCTCTGACCAGGTTCTGTTACCCAGAATCCTTTGCAAACCTCAACATTTGGCCCAAAAAACACTTTTTCCTGTCATTTCGGTGACAGAAAGTTCTGGGATCTGAGAGGAGCCACAAATTTCCTTCCACCCAGCGTTCCCCCAAGTCTCCCAATAAAAATGGTCCCTCACTTGTGTGGGTAGGCCTAGCGCCCGCAACAGGATATGCCCCAAATTACGACGTGGACACATCACATTTTCAGAAAGAAAACAGAGCAGTTTTTTACAAAGTGCCTAGCTGTGGATTTTGGCCTCTAGCTCAGACGGTACCTGGGGAAACCTAGCAAACCTGCACATTTTTGAAAACTAGACACCTAGGGGAATCCAAGATGGGGTGACTTGTGGGGCTCTGACCAGGTTCTGTTACCCAGAATCCTTTGCAAACCTCAAAATGTGGCCAAAAAAACACTTTTTCCTGTCATTTCGGTGACAGAAAGTTCTGGAATCTGAGAGGACCCAGAAATTTCCTTCCAGCCAGCGTTCCCCCAAGTCTCCCGATAAAAATGGTACCTCACTTGTGTGGGTAGGCCTAGCGCCCGAAACAGGATATGCCCCAAAACACGACGTGGACACATCACATTTTCAGAAAGAAAACAGAGCTGCTTTTTACAAAGTGCCCAGCTGTGGATTTTGGCCTCTAGCTCAGTCGGCACCTGGGGAAACCTAGCAAACCTGCGCATTTTTGAAAACTAGACAACTAGAGGAATCCAAAATGGGGTGACTTGAGGGGCTCTGACCAGGTTCTGTTACCCAGAATCCTTTGTAAACCTCAAAATGTGGCCAAAAAAACACTTTTTCCTGTCATTTCGGTGACAGAAAGTTCTGGAATCTGAGAGGACCCACAAATTTCCTTCCACCCAGCATTCCCCCAAGTCTCCCGATAAAAATGGTACCTCACTTGTGTGGGTAGGCCAAGCGCCCGCCACAGGATATGCCCCAAAACACGACGTGGACACATCACATTTTCAGAAAGAAAACAGAGCTGTTTTTTACAGAGTGCCTAGCTGTGGATTTTGGCTTCTAGCTCAGCCGGCACCTGGGGAAACCTAGCAAACCTGCACATTTTTGAAAACTAGACACCTAGGGGAATCCAAGATGGTGTGACTTGTGGGGGTCGGACCAGGTTCTGTTACCCAGAATCCTTTGCAAACCTCAAAATGTGGCCAAAAAAACACTTTTTCCTGTCATTTCGGTGACAGAAAGTTCTGGAATCTGAGAGGACCCAGAAATTTCCTTCCAGCCAGCGTTCCCCCAAGTCTCCCGATAAAAATGGTACCTCACTTGTGTGGGTAGGCCAAGCGCCCGCCACAGGATATGCCCCAAAACACGACGTGGACGGATCACATTTTCAGAAAGAAAACAGAGCTTTTTTTTACAAAGTGCCTAGCTGTGGATTTTGGCCTCTAGCTCAGCCGGCACCTGGGGAAACCAACAAACCTGTGCATTTCTGAAAACTAGACACCGAGGGGAATCCAAGATTGGGTGACTTGTGGGGCTCTGACCAGGTTCTGTTACCCAGAATCCTTTGCAAACCTCAAAATGTGGCCAAAAAAAACACTTTTTCCTGTCATTTCGGTGACAGAAAGTTCTGGAATCTGAGAGGACCCACAAATTTCCTTCCACCCAGCATTCCCCCAAGTCTCCCGATAAAAATGGTACCTCACTTGTGTGGGTAGGCCAAGCGCCCGCCACAGGATATGCCCCAAAACACGACGTGGACACATCACATTTTCAGAAAGAAAACAGAGCTGTTTTTTACAAAGTGCCTAGCTGTGGATTTTGGCCTCTAGCTCAGCCGGCACCTGGGGAAACCTAGCAAACCTGAACATTTTTGAAAACTAGACACCTAGGGGAATCCAAGATGGGGTGACTTGTGGGGCTTGGACCAGGTTCTGTTACCCAGAATCCTTTGCAAACCTCAACATTTGGCCCAAAAACACTTTTTCCTGTCATTTCGGTGACAGAAAGTTCTGGGATCTGAGAGGAGCCACACATTTCCTTCCACCCAGCGTTCCCCCAAGTCTCCCGATAAAAATGGTACCTCACTTGTGTGGGTAGGCCTAGTGCCCGCGACAGGATATGCCCCAAAACACGACGTGGACACATCACATTTTCAGAAAGAAAACAGAGCTGTTTTTTACAAAGTGCCTAGCTGTGGATTTTGGCTTCTAGCTCAGCCGGCACCTGGGGAAACCTAGCAAACCTGCACATTTTTGAAAACTAGACACCTAGGGGAATCCAAGATGGTGTGACTTGTGGGGGTCGGACCAGGTTCTGTTACCCAGAATCCTTTGCAAACCTCAAAATTTCACCCAAAAAACACTTTTTCCTGTCATTTCCGTGCCAGAAAGTTCTGGGATCTGAGAGGAGCCACAAATTTCCTTCCACCCAGCGTTCCCCCAAGTCTCCCAATAAAAATGGTACCTCACTTGTGTGGGTAGGCTTAGCGCCCGCGACAGGATATGCCCCAAAACAGGACGTGGACACATCACATTTTCAGAAAGAAAACAGAGCTGTTTTTTACAAAGTGCCTAGCTGTGGATTTTGGCCTCTAGCTCAGCTGGCACCAGGGGAAACCTAGCAAACCTGCGCATTTTTTAAAACTAGACACCTAGGGGAATCCAAGATGGGGTGACTTGTGGGGCTCTGACCAGGTTTTGTTACCCAGAATCCTTTGTAAACCTCAAAATGTGGCCAAAAAAACACTTTTTCCTGTCATTTCGGTGACAGAATGTTCTGGAATCTGAGAGGACCCACAAATTTCCTTCCACCCAGCATTCCCCCAAGTCTCCCGATAAAAATGGTCCCTCACTTGTGTGGGTAGGCCAAGCACCCGCGACAGGATATGCCCAAAAACACGACGTGGACGGATCACATTTTCAGAAAGAAAACATAGCTTTTTTTTACAAAGTGCCTAGCTGTGGATTTTGGCCTCTAGCTCAGCCAGCACCTGGGGAAACCTAGCAAACCTGTGCATTTCTGAAAACTAGACACCGAGGGGAATCCAAGATTGGGTGACTTGTGGGGCTCTGACCAGGTTCTGTTACCCAGAATCCTTTCCAAACCTCAAAATTTGGCCAAAAAAACACTTTTTCCTGTCATTTCGGTGACAGAAAGTTCTGGAATCTGAGAGGAGCCACAAATTTCCTTCCACCCAGCGTTCCCCCAAGTCTCCCGATAAAAATGGTACCTAACTTGTGTGGGTAGGCCTAGCGCCCGAAACAGGATATACCCCAA
Organism: Pleurodeles waltl; assembly: GCF_031143425.1. Taxonomy (NCBI): domain Eukaryota; kingdom Metazoa; phylum Chordata; class Amphibia; order Caudata; family Salamandridae; genus Pleurodeles; species Pleurodeles waltl. The sequence goes on from NC_090440.1 coordinate 1,865,206,142, forward strand.
AACACAACGTGGACACATAACATTTTCAGAAAGAAAACAGAGCTTTTTTTTACAAAGTGCCTAGCTGTGGATTTTGGCCTCTAGCTCAGCCGGCACCTGGGGAAACCTAGCAAACCTGTGCATTTCTGAAAACTAGACACTGAAGGGAATCCAAGATGGGGTGACTTGTGGGGCTCTGACCAGGTTCTGTTACCCAGAATCCTTTCCAAACCTCAAAATGTGGCCAAAAAAACACTTTTTCCTGTCATTTCGGTGACAGAAAGTTCTGGAATCTGAGAGGACCCACAAATTTCCTTCCACCCAGCATTCCCCCAAGTCTCCCGATAAAAATGGTACCTCACTTGTGTGGGTAGGCCAAGCGCCCGCCACAGGATATGCCCCAAAACACGACGTGGACACATCACTCAGAAAGAAAACAGAGCTGTTTTTTACAAAGTGCCTAGCTGTGGATTTTGGCCTCTAGCTCAGCCAGCACCTGGGGAAACCTAGCAAACCTGCACCTTTTTGAAAACTAGACACCTAGGGGAATCCAAGATGGGGTGACTTGCGGGTCTCCGACCAGGTTCTGCTACCCAGAATACTTTGCAAACCTCAAAATGTGGCCAAAAAAACACTTTTTCCTGTCATTTCGGTTATAGAAAGTTCTGGAATCTGAGAGGACCCACAAATTTCCTTCCACCCAGCGTTCCCCCAAGTCTCCCGATAAAAATGGTACCTAACTTGTGTGGGTAGGCCTAGCGCCCGAAACAGGATATACCCCAAAACACAACGTGGACACATAACATTTTCAGAAAGAAAACAGAGCTTTTTTTTACAAAGTGCCTAGCTGTGGATTTTGGCCTCTAGCTCAGCCGGCACCTGGGGAAACCTAGCAAACCTGTGCATTTCTGAAAACTAGACACTGAAGGGAATCCAAGATGGGGTGACTTGGGGCTCTGACCATGTTCTGTTACCCAGAATCCTTTGCAAACCTCAAAATTTGGCCCAAAAAACACTTTTTCCTGTAATTTCGGTGACAGAAAGTTCTGGAATCTGAGAGGACCCACAAATTTCCTTCCACCCAGCGTTCCCCCAAGTCTCCCGATAAAAATGGTACCTCACTTGTGTGGGTAGGCCTAGCGCCCGAAACAGGATATACCCCAAAACACAACGTGGACACATAACATTTTCAGAAAGAAAACAGAGCTGTTTTTTACAAAGTGCCCAGCTGTGGATTTTGGCCTCTAGCTCAGCCGGCACCTGGGGAAACCTAGCAAACCTGCGCATTTTTGAAAACTAGACAACTAGAGGAATCCAAGATGGGGTGACTGTGGGGCTGTGACCAGGTTGTGTTACCCAGAATCCTTTCCAAACCTCAAAATTTGGCCCAAAAACACTTTTTCCTGTCATTTCGGTGACAGAAACTTCTGGGATCTGAGAGGAGCCACAAATGTCCTTCCACCCAGCGTTCCCCCAAGTCTCCCCATAAAAATGGTACCTCACTTGTGTGGGTAGACTTAGCGCCCGCGACAGGATATGCCCCAAAACACGACGTGGACGGATCACATTTTCAGAAAGAAAACAGAGCTTTTTTTTTACAAAGTGCCTAGCTGTGGATTTTGGCCTCTAGCTCAGTCGGCACCTGGGGAAACCTAGCAAACCTGTGCATTTCTGAAAACTAGACACCGAGGGGAATCCAAGATGGGGTGACTTGTGGGGCTCTGACCATGTTCTGTTACCCAGAATCCTTTGCAAACCTCAAAATTTGGCCCAAAAAACACTTTTTCCTGTCATTTCGGTGACAGAAAATTCTGGGATCTGAGAGGAGCCACAAATTTCCTTCCACCCAGCATTCCCCCAAGTCTCCCGATAAAAATGGTACCTCACTTGTGTGGGTAGGCCTAGCACCTGCGACAGGATATGCCCCAAAACACAACGTGGACACATCACATTTTCAGAAAGAAAACAGAGCTGTTTTTTTAACAAAGGGCCTAGCTGTGGATTGTGGCCTCTAGCTCAGCTGGCACCTGGAGAAACCTAGCAAACCTGCGCATTTTTGAAAACTAGACACCTAGGGGAATCCAAGATGGGGTGACTTGTGGGGCTCTGACCAGGTTCTGTTACCCAGAATCCTTTGCAAACCTCAAAATTTCGCCCAAAAAACACTTTTTCCTGTCATTTCCATGACAGAAAGTTCTGGGATCTGAGAGGAGCCACAAATTTCCTTCCACCCAGCGTTCCCCCAAGTCTCCCAATAAAAATGGTACCTCACTTGTGTGGGTAGGCCTAGCGCCCGCGACAGGATATGCCCCAAATTACGACGTGGACACATCACATTTTCAGAAAGAAAACAGAGCAGTTTTTTACAAAGTGACTAGCTGTGGATTTTGGCCTCTAGCTCAGACGGTACCTGGGGAAACCTAGCAAACCTGCACATTTTTGAAAACTAGACACCTAGGGGAATCCAAGATGGGGTGACTTGTGGGGCTCTGACCAGGTTCTGTTACCCAGAATCCTTTGCAAACCTCAAAATGTGGCCAAAAAAACACTTTTTCCTGTCATTTCGGTGACAGAAAGTTCTGGAATTTGAGAGGACCCAGAAATTTCCTTCCAGCCAACGTTCCCCCAAGTCTCCCGATAAAAATGGTACCTCACTTGTGTGGGTAGGCCTAGCGCCCGAAACAGGATATGCCCCAAAACACGACGTGGACACATCACATTTTCAGAAAGAAAACAGAGCTGCTTTTTACAAAGTGCCCAGCTGTGGATTTTGGCCTCTAGCTCAGTCGGCACCTGGGGAAACCTAGCAAACCTGCGCATTTTTGAAAACTAGACAACTAGAGGAATCCAAAATGGGGTGACTTGAGGGGCTCTGACCAGGTTCTGTTACCCAGAATCCTTTGTAAACCTCAAAATGTGGCCAAAAAAACACTTTTTCCTGTCATTTCGGTGACAGAAAGTTCTGGAATCTGAGAGGACCCACAAATTTCCTTCCACCCAGCATTCCCCCAAGTCTCCTGATAAAAATGGTACCTCACTTGTGTGGGTAGGCCAAGTGCCCGCCACAGGATATGCCCCAAAACACGACGTGGACGGATCACATTTTCAGAAAGAAAACAGAGCTTTTTTTTTACAAAGTGCCTAGCTGTGGATTTTGGCCGCTAGCTCAGCCGGCACCTGGGGAAACCTAGCAAACCTGTGCATTTCTGAAAACTAGACACCGAGGGGAATGCAAGATTGGGTGACTTGTGGGGCTCTGACCAGGTTCTGTTACCCAGAATCCTTTCCAAACCTCAAAATGTGGCCAAAAAAACACTTTTTCCTGTCATTTCGGTGACAGAAAGTTCTGGAATCTGAGAGGACCCACAAATTTCCTTCCACCCAGCATTCCCCCAAGTCTCCCGATAAAAATGGTACCTCACTTGTGTGGGTAGGCCAAGCGCCCGCCAGAGGATATGCCCCAAAACACGACGTGGACGGATCACATTTTCAGAAAGAAAACAGAGCTTTTTTTTTACAAAGTGCCTAGCTGTGGATTTTGGCCTCTAGCTCAGCCGGCACCTGGGGAAACCTAGCAAACCTATGCATTTCTGAAAACTAGACACCGAGGGGAATCCAAGATTGGGTGACTTGTGGGGCTCTGACCAGGTTCTGTTACCCAGAATCCTTTCCAAACCTCAAAATTTGGCCAAAAAAACACTTTTTCCTGTCATTTCGGTGACAGAAAGTTCTGGAATCTGAGAGGAGCAACAAATTTCCTTCCACCCAGTGTTCCCCTAAGTCTCCCGATAAAAATGGTACCTCACTTGTGTGGGTAGGCCTAGCGCCCGTGACAGGATATGCCCCAAAACACGACGTGGACACATCACATTTTCAGAAAGAAAACAGAGCTGCTTTTTACAAAGTGACTAGCTGTGGATTTTGGCCTCTAGCTCAGACGGTACCTGGGGAAACCTAGCAAACCTGCACATTTTTGAAAACTAGACACCTAGGGGAATCCAAGATGGGGTGACTTGTGGGGCTCTGACCAGGTTCTGTTACCCAGAATCCTTTGCAAACCTCAAAATGTGGCCAAAAAAACACTTTTTCCTGTCATTTCGGTGACAGAAAGTTCTGGAATTTGAGAGGACCCAGAAATTTCCTTCCAGCCAACGTTCCCCCAAGTCTCCCGATAAAAATGGTACCTCACTTGTGTGGGTAGGCCTAGCGCCCGAAACAGGATATGCCCCAAAACACGACGTGGACACATCACATTTTCAGAAAGAAAACAGAGCTGCTTTTTACAAAGTGCCCAGCTGTGGATTTTGGCCTCTAGCTCAGTCGGCACCTGGGGAAACCTAGCAAACCTGCGCATTTTTGAAAACTAGACAACTAGAGGAATCCAAAATGGGGTGACTTGAGGGGCTCTGACCAGGTTCTGTTACCCAGAATCCTTTGTAAACCTCAAAATGTGGCCAAAAAAACACTTTTTCCTGTCATTTCGGTGACAGAAAGTTCTGGAATCTGAGAGGACCCACAAATTTCCTTCCACCCAGCATTCCCCCAAGTCTCCTGATAAAAATGGTACCTCACTTGTGTGGGTAGGCCAAGTGCCCGCCACAGGATATGCCCCAAAACACGACGTGGACGGATCACATTTTCAGAAAGAAAACAGAGCTTTTTTTTTACAAAGTGCCTAGCTGTGGATTTTGGCCTCTAGCTCAGCCGGCACCTGGGGAAACCTAGCAAACCTGTGCATTTCTGAAAACTAGACACCGAGGGGAATGCAAGATTGGGTGACTTGTGGGGCTCTGACCAGGTTCTGTTACCCAGAATCCTTTCCAAACCTCAAAATGTGGCCAAAAAAACACTTTTTCCTGTCATTTCGGTGACAGAAAGTTCTGGAATCTGAGAGGACCCACAAATTTCCTTCCACCCAGCATTCCCCCAAGTCTCCCGATAAAAATGGTACCTCACTTGTGTGGGTAGGCCAAGCGCCCGCCAGAGGATATGCCCCAAAACACGACGTGGACAGATCACATTTTCAGAAAGAAAACAGAGCTTTTTTTTTACAAAGTGCCTAGCTGTGGATTTTGGCCTCTAGCTCAGCCGGCACCTGGGGAAACCTAGCAAACCTATGCATTTCTGAAAACTAGACACCGAGGGGAATCCAAGATTGGGTGACTTGTGGGGCTCTGACCAGGTTCTGTTACCCAGAATCCTTTCCAAACCTCAAAATTTGGCCAAAAAAACACTTTTTCCTGTCATTTCGGTGACAGAAAGTTCTGGAATCTGAGAGGAGCAACAAATTTCCTTCCACCCAGTGTTCCCCTAAGTCTCCCGATAAAAATGGTACCTCACTTGTGTGGGTAGGCCTAGCGCCCGTGACAGGATATGCCCCAAAACACGACGTGGACACATCACATTTTCAGAAAGAAAACAGAGCTGTTTTTTACAAAGTGCCTAGCTGTGGATTTTGGCCTCTAGCTCAGCCGGCACCTGGGGAAACCTAGCAAACCTGCACATTTTTTAAAACTAGACACCTAGGGGAATCCAAGATGGGGTGACTTGTGGGGCTTGGACCAGGTTCTGTTACCCAGAATCCTTTGCAAACCTCAACATTTGGCCCAAAAAACACTTTTTCCTGTCATTTCGGTGACAGAAAGTTCTGGGATCTGAGAGGAGCCACACATTTCCTTCCACCCAGCGTTCCCCCAAGTCTCCCAATAAAAATGGTACCTCACTTGTGTGGGTAGGCCTAGTGCCCGCGACAGGATATGCCCCAAAACACGACGTGGACACATCACATTTTCAGAAAGAAAACAGAGCTGTTTTTTACAAATGCCTAGCTGTGGATTTTGGCTTCTAGCTCAGCCGGCACCTGGGGAAACCTAGCAAACCTGCACATTTTTGAAAACTAGACACCTAGGGGAATCCAAGATGGGGTGACTTGTGGGGGTCGGACCAGGTTCTGTTACCCAGAATCCTTTGCAAACCTCAAATTTTCGCCCAAAAAACACTTTTTCCTGTCATTTCCGTGACAGAAAGTTCTGGGATCTGAGAGGAACCACAAATTTCCTTCCACCCAGCGTTCCCCCAAGTCTCCCAATAAAAATGGTACCTCACTTGTGTGGGTAGGCTTAGCGCCCGCGACAGGATATGCCCCAAAACAGGACGTGGACACATCACATTTTCAGAAAGAAAACAGAGCTGTTTTTTACAAAGTGCCTAGCTGTGGATTTTGGCCTCTAGCTCAGCTGGCACCAGGGGAAACCTAGCAAACCTGCGCATTTTTTAAAACTAGACACCTCGGGGAATCCAAGATGGGGTGACTTGTGGGGCTCTGACCAGGTTTTGTTACCCAGAATCCTTTGTAAACCTCAAAATGTGGCCAAAAAAACTCTTTTTCCTGTCATTTCGGTGACAGAAAGTTCTGGAATCTGAGAGGAGCCATAAATTTCCTTCCACCCAGCGTTCCCCCAAGTCTCCCAATAAAAATGGTACCTCACTTGTGTGGGTAGGCCTAGCGCCCGCGACAGGATATGCCCCAAATTACGACGTGGACACATCACATTTTCAGAAAGAAAACAGAGCAGTTTTTTACAAAGTGACTAGCTGTGGATTTTGGCCTCTAGCTCAGACGGTACCTGGGGAAACCTAGCAAACCTGCACATTTTTGAAAACTAGACACCTAGGGGAATCCAAGATGGGGTGACTTGTGGGGCTCTGACCAGGTTCTGTTACCCAGAATCCTTTGCAAACCTCAAAATGTGGCCAAAAAAACACTTTTTCCTGTCATTTCGGTGACAGAAAGTTCTGGAATTTGAGAGGACCCAGAAATTTCCTTCCAGCCAACGTTCCCCCAAGTCTCCCGATAAAAATGGTACCTCACTTGTGTGGGTAGGCCTAGCGCCCGAAACAGGATATGCCCCAAAACACGACGTGGACACATCACATTTTCAGAAAGAAAACAGAGCTGCTTTTTACAAAGTGCCCAGCTGTGGATTTTGGCCTCTAGCTCAGTCGGCACCTGGGGAAACCTAGCAAACCTGCGCATTTTTGAAAACTAGACAACTAGAGGAATCCAAAATGGGGTGACTTGAGGGGCTCTGACCAGGTTCTGTTACCCAGAATCCTTTGTAAACCTCAAAATGTGGCCAAAAAAACACTTTTTCCTGTCATTTCGGTGACAGAAAGTTCTGGAATCTGAGAGGACCCACAAATTTCCTTCCACCCAGCATTCCCCCAAGTCTCCTGATAAAAATGGTACCTCACTTGTGTGGGTAGGCCAAGTGCCCGCCACAGGATATGCCCCAAAACACGACGTGGACGGATCACATTTTCAGAAAGAAAACAGAGCTTTTTTTTTACAAAGTGCCTAGCTGTGGATTTTGGCCTCTAGCTCAGCCGGCACCTGGGGAAACCTAGCAAACCTGTGCATTTCTGAAAACTAGACACCGAGGGGAATCCAAGATTGGGTGACTTGTGGGGCTCTGACCAGGTTCTGTTACCCAGAATCCTTTCCAAACCTCAAAATGTGGCCAAAAAAACACTTTTTCCTGTCATTTCGGTGACAGAAAGTTCTGGAATCTGAGAGGACCCACAAATTTCCTTCCACCCAGCATTCCCCCAAGTCTCCCGATAAAAATGGTACCTCACTTGTGTGGGTAGGCCAAGCGCCCGCCACAGGATATGCCCCAAAACACGACGTGGACGGATCACATTTTCAGAAAGAAAACAGAGCTTTTTTTTTACAAAGTGCCTAGCTGTGGATTTTGGCCTCTAGCTCAGCCGGCACCTGGGGAAACCTAGCAAACCTATGCATTTCTGAAAACTAAACACCGAGGGGAATCCAAGATTGGGTGACTTGTGGGGCTCTGACCAGGTTCTGTTACCCAGAATCCTTTCCAAACATCAAAATTTGGCCAAAAAAACACTTTTTCCTGTCATTTCGGTGACAGAAAGTTCTGGAATCTGAGAGGAGCAACAAATTTCCTTCCACCCAGCGTTCCCCTAAGTCTCCCGATAAAAATGGTACCTCACTTGTGTGGGTAGGCCTAGCGCCCGTGACAGGATATGCCCCAAAACACGACGTGGACACATCACATTTTCAGAAAGAAAACAGAGCTGTTTTTTACAAAGTGCCTAGCTGTGGATTTTGGCCTCTAGCTCAGCCGGCACCTGGGGAAACCTAGCAAACCTGCACATTTTTTAAAACTAGACACCTAGGGGAATCCAAGATGGGGTGACTTGTGGGGGTCGGACCAGCTTCTGTTACCCAGAATCCTTTGCAAACCTCAAATTTTCGCCCAAAAAACACTTTTTCCTGTCATTTCCGTGACAGAAAGTTCTGGGATCTGAGAGGAGCCACAAATTTCCTTCCACCCAGCGTTCCCCCAAGTCTCCAATAAAAATGGTACCTCACTTGTGTGGGTAGGCTTAGCGCCCGCGACAGGATATGCCCCAAAACAGGACGTGGACACATCACATTTTCAGAAAGAAAACAGAGCTGTTTTTTACAAAGTGCCTAGCTGTGGATTTTGGCCTCTAGCTCAGCTGGCACCAGGGGAAACCTAGCAAACCTGCGCATTTTTTAAAACTAGACACCTCGGGGAATCCAAGATGGGGTGACTTGTGGGGCTCTGACCAGGTTTTGTTACCCAGAATCCTTTGTAAACCTCAAAATGTGGCCAAAAAAACACTTTTTCCTGTCATTTCGGTGACAGAAAGTTCTGGAATCTGAGAGGACCCACAAATTTCCTTCCACCCAGCATTCCCCCAAGTCTCCCGATAAAAATGGTCCCTCACTTGTGTGGGTAGGCCAAGCACCCGCGACAGGATATGCCCAAAAACACGACGTGGACGGATCACATTTTCAGAAAGAAAACATAGCTTTTTTTTACAAAGTGCCTAGCTGTGGATTTTGGCCTCTAGCTCAGCCAGCACCTGGGGAAACCTAGCAAACCTGTGCATTTCTGAAAACTAGACACCGAGGGGAATCCAAGATTGGGTGACTTGTGGGGCTCTGACCAGGTTCTGTTACCCAGAATCCTTTCCAAACCTCAAAATTTGGCCAAAAAAACAGTTTTTCCTGTCATTTCGGTGACAGAAAATTCTGGAATCTGAGAGGAGCCACAAATTTCCTTCCACCCAGCGTTCCCCCAAGTCTCCTGATAAAAATGGTACCTCACTTGTGAGGGTAGGCCTAGCGCCCGCGACAGGATATGCCCCAAAACACGACGTGGACACATCACATTTTCAGAAAGAAAACAGAGCTGTTTTTTACAAAGTGCCTAGCTGTGGATTTTGGCCTCTAGCTCAGCCGGCACCTGGGGAAACCTAGCAAACCTGTGCATTTCTGAAAACTAGACACCGAGGGGAATCCAAGATGGGGTGACTTGTGGGGCTCTGACCAGGTTCTGTTACCCAGAATCCTTTGCAAACCTCAACATTTGGCCCAAAAAACACTTTTTCCTGTCATTTCGGTGACAGAAAGTTCTGGAATCTGAGAGGACCCACAAATTTCCTTCCACGCAGCGTTCCCCCAAGTCTCCCGATAAAAATGGTACCTAACTTGTGTGGGTAGGCCTAGCGCCCGAAACAGGATATACCCCAAAACACAACGTGGACACATAACATTTTCAGAAAGAAAACAGAGCTGTTTTTTACAAAGTGCCCAGATGTGGATTTTGGCCTCTAGCTCAGCCGGCACCTGGGGAAACCTAGCAAACCTGCGCATTTTTGAAAACTAGACAACTAGAGGAATCCAAGATGGGGTGACTTGTGGGGCTCTGACCAAGTTCTGTTACCCAGCATCCTTTGCAAACCTCAAAATTTGGCCCAAAAAACACTTTTTCCTGTCATTTCGGTGACAGAAACTTCTGGGATCTGAGAGGAGCCACAAATTTCCTTCCACCCAGCGTTCCCCCAAGTCTCCTGATAAAAATGGTACCTCACTTGTGTGGGTAGGCCTAGCGCCCGCGACAGGATATGCCCCAAAACACGACGTGGACACATCACTCAGAAAGAAAACAGAGCTGTTTTTTACAAAGTGCCTAGCTGTGGATTCTGGCCTCTAGCTCAGCCAGCACCTGGGGAAACCTAGCAAACCTGCACATTTTTGAAAACTAGACACCTAGGGGAATCCAAGATGGGGTGACTTGTGGGTCTCGGACCAGGTTCTGCTACCCAGAATACTTTGCAAACCTCAAAATGTGGCCAAAAAAACACTTTTTCCTGTCATTTCGGTGACAGAAAGTTCTGGAATCTGAGAGGACCCACAAATTTCCTTCCACCCAGCGTTCCCCCAAGTCTCCCGATAAAAATGGTACCTAACTTGTGTGGGTAGGCCTAGCGCCCGAAACAGGATATACCCCAAAACACAACGTCGACACATAACATTTTCAGAAAGAAAACAGAGCTGTTTTTTACAAAGTGCCCAGATGTGGATTTTGGCCTCTAGCTCAGCCGGCACCTGGGGAAACCTAGCAAACCTGCGCATTTTTGAAAACTAGACAACTAGAGGAATCCAAGATGGGGTGACTTGTGGGGCTCTGACCAAGTTCTGTTACCCAGAATCCTTTGCAAACCTCAAAATTTGGCCCAAAAAACACTTTTTCCTGTATTTCGGTGACAGAAACTTCTGGGATCTGAGAGGAGCCACAAATTTCCTTTCACCCAGCGTTCCCCCAAGTCTCCCGATAACAATGGTACCTCACTTGTGTGGGTAGGCCTAGCGCCCGAAACAGGATATACCCCAAAACACAACGTGGACACATAACATTTTCAGAAAGAAAACAGAGCTTTTTTTTACAAAGTGCCTAGCTGTGGATTTTGGCCTCTAGCTCAGCCGGCACCTGGGGAAACCTAGCAAACCTGTGCATTTCTGAAAACTAGACACTGAGGGGAATCCAAGATGGGGTGACTTGTGGGGCTCTGACCATGTTCTGTTACCCAGAATCCTTTGCAAACCTCAAAATTTGGCCCAAAAAACACTTTTTCCTGTCATTTCGGTGACAGAAAGTTCTGGAATCTGAGAGGACCCACAAATTTCCTTCCACCCAGCGTTCCCCCAAGTCTCCCGATAAAAATGGTACCTCACTTGTGTGGGTAGGCCTAGCGCCCGAAACAGGATATACCCCAAAACACAACGTGGACACATAACATTTTCAGAAAGAAAACAGAGCTGTTTTTTACAAAGTGCCCAGCTGTGGATTTTGGCCTCTAGCTCAGCCGGCACCTGGGGAAACCTAGCAAACCTGTGCATTTCTGAAAACTAGACACCGAGGGGAATCCAAGATGGGGTGACTTGTGGGGCTCTGACCAGGTTCTGTTACCCAGAATCGTATGCAAACCTTAAAATTTGGCCAAAAAAACAGTTTTTCCTGTCATTTTGGTGACAGAAAGTTCTGGGATCTGAGAGGAGCCACAAATTTCCTTCCACCCAGCGTTCCCCCAAGTCTCCCAATAAAAATGGTACCTCACTTGTGTGGTTAGGCCTAGCGCCCGCGACAGGATATGCCCCAAAACACGACGTGGACACATCACATTTTCAGAAAGAAAACAGAGCTGTTTTTTACACAGTGCCTAGCTGTGGATTTTGGCCTCTAGCTCAGCCGGCACCTGGGGAAACCTAGCAAACCTGTGCATTTCTGAAAACTAGACACCGAGGGGAATCCAAGATGGGGTGACTTGTGGGGCTCTGACCAGGTTCTGTTACCCAGAATCCTTTGCAAACCTCAACATTTGGCCCAAAAAACACTTTTTCCTGTCATTTCGGTGACAGAAAGTTCTGGAATCTGAGAGGACCCACAAATTTCCTTCCACCCAGCGTTCCCCCAAGTCTCCCGATAAAAATGGTACCTAACTTGTGTGGGTAGGCCTAGCGCCCGAAACAGGATATACCCCAAAACACAACGTGGACACATAACATTTTCAGAAAGAAAACAGAGCTGTTTTTTACAAAGTGCCCAGATGTGGATTTTGGCCTCTAGCTCAGCCGGCACCTGGGGAAACCTAGCAAACCAGCGCATTTTTGAAAACTAGACAACTAGAGGAATCCAAGATGGGGTGACTTGTGGGGCTCTGACCAAGTTCTGTTACCCAGAATCCTTTGCAAACCTCAAAATTTGGCCCAAAAAACACTTTTTCCTGTCATTTCGGTGACAGAAACTTCTGGGATCTGAGAGGAGCCACAAATTTCCTTCCACCCAGCGTTCCCCCAAGTCTCCTGATAAAAATGGTACCTCACTTGTGTGGGTAGGCCTAGCGCCCGCGACAGGATATGCCCCAAAACACGACGTGGACACATCACTCAGAAAGAAAACAGAGCTGTTTTTTACAAAGTGCCTAGCTGTGGATTTTGGCCTCTAGCTCAGCCAGCACCTGGGGAAACCTAGCAAACCTGCACATTTTTGAAAACTAGACACCTAGGGGAATCCAAGATGGGGTGACTTGTGGGTCTCGGACCAGGTTCTGCTACCCAGAATACTTTGCAAACCTCAAAATGTGGCCAAAAAAACACTTTTTCCTGTCATTTCGGTGACAGAAAGTTCTGGAATCTGAGAGGACCCACAAATTTCCTTCCACCCAGCGTTCCCCCACGTCTCCCGATAAAAATGGTACCTAACTTGTGTGGGTAGGCCTAGCGCCCGAAACAGGATATACCCCAAAACACAACGTCAACACATAACATTTTCAGAAAGAAAACAGAGCTGTTTTTTACAAAGTGCCCAGATGTGGATTTTTCCCTCTAGCTCAGCCGGCACCTGGGGAAACCTAGCAAACCTGCGCATTTTTGAAAACTAGACAACTAGAGGAATCCAAGATGGGGTGACTTGTGGGGCTCTGACCAAGTTCTGTTACCCAGAATCCTTTGCAAACCTCAAAATTTGGCCCAAAAAACACTTTTTCCTGTATTTCGGTGACAGAAACTTCTGGGATCTGAGAGGAGCCACAAATTTCCTTTCACCCAGCGTTCCCCCAAGTCTCCCGATAACAATGGTACCTCACTTGTGTGGGTAGGCCTAGCGCCCGAAACAGGATATACCCCAAAACACAACGTGGACACATAACATTTTCAGAAAGAAAACAGAGCTTTTTTTTACAAAGTGCCTAGCTGTGGATTTTGGCCTCTAGCTCAGCCGGCACCTGGGGAAACCTAGCAAACCTGTGCATTTCTGAAAACTAGACACTGAGGGGAATCCAAGATGGGGTGACTTGTGGGGCTCTGACCATGTTCTGTTACCCAGAATCCTTTGCAAACCTCAAAATTTGGCCCAAAAAACACTTTTTCCTGTCATTTCGGTGACAGAAAGTTCTGGAATCTGAGAGGACCCACAAATTTCCTTCCACCCAGCGTTCCCCCAAGTCTCCCGATAAAAATGGTACCTCACTTGTGTGGGTAGGCCTAGCGCCCGAAACAGGATATACCCCAAAACACAACGTGGACACATAACATTTTCAGAAAGAAAACAGAGCTGTTTTTTACAAAGTGCCCAGCTGTGGATTTTGGCCTCCAGCTCAGCCGGCACCTGGGGAAACCTAGCAAACCTGCGCATTTTTGAAAACTAGACAACTAGAGGAATCCAAGATGGGGTGACTGTGGGGCTCTGACCAGGTTGTGTTACCCAGAATCCTTTGCAAACCTCAAAATTTGGCCCAAAAACACTTTTTCCTGTCATTTCGGTGACAGAAACTTCTGGGATCTGAGAGGAGCCACAAATGTCCTTCCACCCAGCGTTCCCCCAAGTCTCCCGATAAAAATGGTACCTCACTTGTGTGGGTAGGCTTAGCGCCTGCGACAGGATATGCCCCAAAACACGACGTGGACGGATCACATTTTCAGAAAGAAAACAGAGCTTTTTTTTACAAAGTGCCTAGCTGTGGATTTTGGCCTCTAACTCAGTCGGCACCTGGGGAAACCTAGCAAACCTGTGCATTTCTGAAAACTAGACACCGAGGGGAATCCAAGATGGGGTGACTTGTGGGGCTCTGACCATGTTCTGTTACCCAGAATCCTTTGCAAACCTCAAAATTTGGCCCAAAAAACACTTTTTCCTGTCATTTCGGTGACAGAAAATTCTGGGATCTGAGAGGAGCCACAAATTTCCTTCCACCCAGCATTCCCCCAAGTCTCCCGATAAAAATTGTACCTCACTTGTGTGGGTAGGCCTAGCACCTGCGACAGGATATGCCCCAAAACACAACGTGGACACATCACATTTTCAGAAAGAAAACAGAGCTGTTTTTTTAACAAAGGGCCTAGCTGTGGATTGTGGCCTCTAGCTCAGCCGGCACCTGGAGAAACCTAGCAAACCTGCGCATTTTTGAAAACTAGACACCTAGGGGAATCCAAGATAGGGTGACTTGTGGGGCTCTGACCAGGTTCTGTTACCCAGAATCCTTTCCAAACCTCAAAATTTCGCCCAAAAAACACTTTTTCCTGTCATTTCCGTGACAGAAAGTTCTGGGATCTGAGAGGAGACACAAATTTCCTTCCACCCAGCGTTCCCCCAAGTCTCCCAATGAAAATGGCACCTCACTTGTGTGGGTAGGCTTAGCGCCCGTGACAGGATATGCCCCAAAACAGGACGTGGACACATCACATTTTCAGAAAGAAAACAGAGCTGTTTTTTACACAGTGCCTAGCTGTTGATTTTGGCCTCTAGCTGAGCCGGCACCTGGGGAAACCTAGCAAACCTGCGCATTTTTTAAAACTAGACACCTAGGGGAATCCAAGATGGGGTGACTTGTGGGGCTCTCACCAGGTTCTGTTACCCAGAATCGTTTGCAAACCTCAGAATTTGGCAAAAAACACTTTTTCCTGTCATTTTGATGACACAAAGTTCTGGAGTCTGAGAGGAGCCACAAATTTCCTTCCACCCAGCGTTCCCCCAAGTCTCCCGATAAAAATGGTACCTCACTTGTTTATGTAGGCCTAGCGCCCGCAACAGGATATGCCCCAAAACACGACATGGACGGATCACATTTTCAGAAAGAAAACAGAGCTTTTTTTTACAAAGTGCCTAGCTGTGGATTTTGGCCTCTAGCTCAGCCGGCACCTGGGGAAACCTAGCAAACCTGTGCATTTCTGAAAACTAGACACCGAGGGGAATCCAAGATTGGGTGACTTGTGGGGCTCTGACCAGGTTCTGTTACCCAGAATCCTTTCCCAACCTCAAAATTTGTCCAAAAAAACTCTTTTTCCTGTCATTTCGGTGACAGAAAGTTCTAGAATCTGAGAGGAGCCACAAATTTCCTTCCACCCAGCGTTCCCCCAAGTTTCCTGATAAAAATGGTACCTCACTTGTGTGGGTAGGCCTAGCGCCCGCGACAGGATATGCCCCAAAACACGACGTGGACACATCACATTTTCAGAAAGAAAACAGAGCTGTTTTTTACAAAGTGCCTAGCTGTGGATTTTGGCCTCTAGCTCAGCCGGCACCTGGGGAAACCTAGCAAACCTGCACATTTTTGAAAACTAGACACCTAGGGGAATCCAAGATGGGGTGACTTGTGGGGGTCGGACCAGGTTCTGTTACCCAGAATCCTTTGCGAACCTCAAAATTTGGCCCAAAAAACACTTTTTCCTGTCATTTCCGTGACAGAAAGTTCTGGGATCTGAGAGGAGCCACAAATTTCCTTCCACCCAGCGTTCCCCCAAGTCTCCCAATAAAAATGGTACCTCACTTGTGTGGGTAGGCCTAGCGCCCGCGACAGGATATGCCCCAAATTACGACGTGGACACATCACATTTTCAGAAAGAAAACAGAGCTGTTTTTTACAAAGTGCCTAGCTGTGGATTTTGGCCTCTAGCTCAGACGGTACCTGGGGAAACCTAGCAAACCTGCACATTTTTGAAAACTAGACACCTAGGGGAATCCGAGATGGGGTGACTTGTGGGGCTCTGACCAGGTTCTGTTACCCAGAATCCTTTGCAAAACTCAACATTTGGCCAAAAAAACACTTTTTCCTGTTATTTCGGTGACAGAAAGTTCTGGAATCTGAGAGGACCCACAAATTTCCTTCCACCCAGCGTTCCCCCAAGACTCCCGATAAAAATGGTACCTCACTTGTGTGGGTAGGCCTAGCGCCCGAAACAGGATATGCCCCAAAACACGACGTGGACACATAACATTTTCAGAAAGAAAACAGAGCTGTTTTTTACAAAGTGCCCAGCTGTGGATTTTGGCCTCTAGCTCAGTCAGCACCTGGGGAAACCTAGCAAACCTGTGCATTTCTGAAAACTAGACACCGAGGGGAATCCAAGATGGGGTGACTTGTGGGGCTCTGACCAGGTTCTGTTACCCAGAATCCTTTGCAAACCTCATAATTTGGCACAAAAAACACTTTTTCCTGTCATTTCGGTGACAGAAAGTTCTGGGATCTGAGAGGAGCCACACATTTCCTTCCACCCAGCGTTCCCCCAAGTCTCCCGATAAAAATGGTACCTCACTTGTGTGGGGAGGCCTAGCGCCCGCGACAGGATATGCCCCAAAACACGACATGGACGGATCACATTTTCAGAAAGAAAACAAAGCTTTTTTTTACAAAGTGCCTAGCTGTGGATTTTGGCCTCTAGCTCAGCCGGCACCTGGGGAAACCTTGCAAACCTGTGCATTTCTGAAAACTAGACACCGAGGGGAATCCAAGATGGGGTGACTTGTGGGGCTCTGACCAGGTTCTGTTACCCAGAATCCTTTGCAAACCTCATAATTTGGCACAAAAAACACTTTTTCCTGTCATTTCGGTGACAGAAAGTTCTGGGATCTGAGAGGAGCCACACATTTCCCTCCACCCAGCATTCCCCCAAGTCTCCCGATAAAAATGGTACCTCACTTGTGTGGGTAGGCCTAGCGCCCGCGACAGGATATGCCCCAAAACACAACGTGGACACATCACATTTTCAGAAAGAAAACAGAGCTGTTTTTTACAAAGTGCCTAGCTGTGGATTTTGGCCTCTAGCTCAGCCGGCACCTGGGGAAACCTAGCAAACCTGTGCATTTCTGAAAACTAGACACCGAGGGGAATCCAAGATGGGGTGACTTGTGGGGCTCTGACCAGGTTCTGTTACCCAGAATCCTTTGCAAACCTCAACATTTGGCCCAAAAAACACTTTTTCCTGTCATTTCGGTGACAGAAAGTTCTGGAATCTGAGAGGACCCACAAATTTCCTTCCACGCAGCGTTCCCCCAAGTCTCCCGATAAAAATGGTACCTAACTTGTGTGGGTAGGCCTAGCGCCCGAAACAGGATATACCCCAAAACACAACGTGGACACATAACATTTTCAGAAAGAAAACAGAGCTGTTTTTTACAAAGTGCCCAGATGTGGATTTTGGCCTCTAGCTCAGCCGGCACCTGGGGAAACCTAGCAAACCTGCGCATTTTTGAAAACTAGACAACTAGAGGAATCCAAGATGGGGTGACTTGTGGGGCTCTGACCAAGTTCTGTTACCCAGCATCCTTTGCAAACCTCAAAATTTGGCCCAAAAAACACTTTTTCCTGTCATTTCGGTGACAGAAACTTCTGGGATCTGAGAGGAGCCACAAATTTCCTTCCACCCAGCGTTCCCCCAAGTCTCCTGATAAAAATGGTACCTCACTTGTGTGGGTAGGCCTAGCGCCCGCGACAGGATATGCCCCAAAACACGACGTGGACACATCACTCAGAAAGAAAACAGAGCTGTTTTTTACAAAGTGCCTAGCTGTGGATTCTGGCCTCTAGCTCAGCCAGCACCTGGGGAAACCTAGCAAACCTGCACATTTTTGAAAACTAGACACCTAGGGGAATCCAAGATGGGGTGACTTGTGGGTCTCGGACCAGGTTCTGCTACCCAGAATACTTTGCAAACCTCAAAATGTGGCCAAAAAAACACTTTTTCCTGTCATTTCGGTGACAGAAAGTTCTGGAATCTGAGAGGACCCACAAATTTCCTTCCACCCAGCGTTCCCCCAAGTCTCCCGATAAAAATGGTACCTAACTTGTGTGGGTAGGCCTAGCGCCCGAAACAGGATATACCCCAAAACACAACGTCGACACTTAACATTTTCAGAAAGAAAACAGAGCTGTTTTTTACAAAGTGCCCAGATGTGGATTTTGGCCTCTAGCTCAGCCGGCACCTGGGGAAACCTAGCAAACCTGCGCATTTTTGAAAACTAGACAACTAGAGGAATCCAAGATGGGGTGACTTGTGGGGCTCTGACCAAGTTCTGTTACCCAGAATCCTTTGCAAACCTCAAAATTTGGCCCAAAAAACACTTTTTCCTGTATTTCGGTGACAGAAACTTCTGGGATCTGAGAGGAGCCACAAATTTCCTTTCACCCAGCGTTCCCCCAAGTCTCCCGATAACAATGGTACCTCACTTGTGTGGGTAGGCCTAGCGCCCGAAACAGGATATACCCCAAAACACAACGTGGACACATAACATTTTCAGAAAGAAAACAGAGCTTTTTTTTACAAAGTGCCTAGCTGTGGATTTTGGCCTCTAGCTCAGCCGGCACCTGGGGAAACCTAGCAAACCTGTGCATTTCTGAAAACTAGACACTGAGGGGAATCCAAGATGGGGTGACTTGTGGGGCTCTGACCATGTTCTGTTACCCAGAATCCTTTGCAAACCTCAAAATTTGGCCCAAAAAACACTTTTTCCTGTCATTTCGGTGACAGAAAGTTCTGGAATCTGAGAGGACCCACAAATTTCCTTCCACCCAGCGTTCCCCCAAGTCTCCCGATAAAAATGGTACCTCACTTGTGTGGGTAGGCCTAGCGCCCGAAACAGGATATTCCCCAAAACACAACGTGGACACATAACATTTTCAGAAAGAAAACAGAGCTGTTTTTTACAAAGTGCCCAGCTGTGGATTTTGGCCTCTAGCTCAGCCGGCACCTGGGGAAACCTAGCAAACCTGTGCATTTCTGAAAACTAGACACCGAGGGGAATCCAAGATGGGGTGACTTGTGGGGCTCTGACCAGGTTCTGTTACCCAGAATCGTATGCAAACCTTAAAATTTGGCCAAAAAAACAGTTTTTCCTGTCATTTTGGTGACAGAAAGTTCTGGGATCTGAGAGGAGCCACAAATTTCCTTCCACCCAGCGTTCCCCCAAGTCTCCCAATAAAAATGGTACCTCACTTGTGTGGTTAGGCCTAGCGCCCGCGACAGGATATGCCCCAAAACACGACGTGGACACATCACATTTTCAGAAAGAAAACAGAGCTGTTTTTTACACAGTGCCTAGCTGTGGATTTTGGCCTCTAGCTCAGCCGGCACCTGGGGAAACCTAGCAAACCTGTGCATTTCTGAAAACTAGACACCGAGGGGAATCCAAGATGGGGTGACTTGTGGGGCTCTGACCAGGTTCTGTTACCCAGAATCCTTTGCAAACCTCAACATTTGGCCCAAAAAACACTTTTTCCTGTCATTTCGGTGACAGAAAGTTCTGGAATCTGAGAGGACCCACAAATTTCCTTCCACCCAGCGTTCCCCCAAGTCTCCCGATAAAAATGGTACCTAACTTGTGTGGGTAGGCCTAGCGCCCGAAACAGGATATACCCCAAAACACAACGTGGACACATAACATTTTCAGAAAGAAAACAGAGCTGTTTTTTACAAAGTGCCCAGATGTGGATTTTGGCCTCTAGCTCAGCCGGCACCTGGGGAAACCTAGCAAACCAGCGCATTTTTGAAAACTAGACAACTAGAGGAATCCAAGATGGGGTGACTTGTGGGGCTCTGACCAAGTTCTGTTACCCAGAATCCTTTGCAAACCTCAAAATTTGGCCCAAAAAACACTTTTTCCTGTCATTTCGGTGACAGAAACTTCTGGGATCTGAGAGGAGCCACAAATTTCCTTCCACCCAGCGTTCCCCCAAGTCTCCTGATAAAAATGGTACCTCACTTGTGTGGGTAGGCCTAGCGCCCGCGACAGGATATGCCCCAAAACACGACGTGGACACATCACTCAGAAAGAAAACAGAGCTGTTTTTTACAAAGTGCCTAGCTGTGGATTTTGGCCTCTAGCTCAGCCAGCACCTGGGGAAACCTAGCAAACCTGCACATTTTTGAAAACTAGACACCTAGGGGAATCCAAGATGGGGTGACTTGTGGGTCTCGGACCAGGTTCTGCTACCCAGAATACTTTGCAAACCTCAAAATGTGGCCAAAAAAACACTTTTTCCTGTCATTTCGGTGACAGAAAGTTCTGGAATCTGAGAGGACCCACAAATTTCCTTCCACCCAGCGTTCCCCCACGTCTCCCGATAAAAATGGTACCTAACTTGTGTGGGTAGGCCTAGCGCCCGAAACAGGATATACCCCAAAACACAACGTCAACACATAACATTTTCAGAAAGAAAACAGAGCTGTTTTTTACAAAGTGCCCAGATGTGGATTTTTCCCTCTAGCTCAGCCGGCACCTGGGGAAACCTAGCAAACCTGCGCATTTTTGAAAACTAGACAACTAGAGGAATCCAAGATGGGGTGACTTGTGGGGCTCTGACCAAGTTCTGTTACCCAGAATCCTTTGCAAACCTCAAAATTTGGCCCAAAAAACACTTTTTCCTGTATTTCGGTGACAGAAACTTCTGGGATCTGAGAGGAGCCACAAATTTCCTTTCACCCAGCGTTCCCCCAAGTCTCCCGATAACAATGGTACCTCACTTGTGTGGGTAGGCCTAGCGCCCGAAACAGGATATACCCCAAAACACAACGTGGACACATAACATTTTCAGAAAGAAAACAGAGCTTTTTTTTACAAAGTGCCTAGCTGTGGATTTTGGCCTCTAGCTCAGCCGGCACCTGGGGAAACCTAGCAAACCTGTGCATTTCTGAAAACTAGACACTGAGGGGAATCCAAGATGGGGTGACTTGTGGGGCTCTGACCATGTTCTGTTACCCAGAATCCTTTGCAAACCTCAAAATTTGGCCCAAAAAACACTTTTTCCTGTCATTTCGGTGACAGAAAGTTCTGGAATCTGAGAGGACCCACAAATTTCCTTCCACCCAGCGTTCCCCCAAGTCTCCCGATAAAAATGGTACCTCACTTGTGTGGGTAGGCCTAGCGCCCGAAACAGGATATACCCCAAAACACAACGTGGACACATAACATTTTCAGAAAGAAAACAGAGCTGTTTTTTACAAAGTGCCCAGCTGTGGATTTTGGCCTCTAGCTCAGCCGGCACCTGGGGAAACCTAGCAAACCTGCGCATTTTTGAAAACTAGACAACTAGAGGAATCCAAGATGGGGTGACTGTGGGGCTCTGACCAGGTTGTGTTACCCAGAATCCTTTGCAAACCTCAAAATTTGGCCCAAAAACACTTTTTCCTGTCATTTCGGTGACAGAAACTTCTGGGATCTGAGAGGAGCCACAAATGTCCTTCCACCCAGCGTTCCCCCAAGTCTCCCGATAAAAATGGTACCTCACTTGTGTGGGTAGGCTTAGCGCCTGCGACAGGATATGCCCCAAAACACGACGTGGACGGATCACATTTTCAGAAAGAAAACAGAGCTTTTTTTTACAAAGTGCCTAGCTGTGGATTTTGGCCTCTAACTCAGTCGGCACCTGGGGAAACCTAGCAAACCTGTGCATTTCTGAAAACTAGACACCGAGGGGAATCCAAGATGGGGTGACTTGTGGGGCTCTGACCATGTTCTGTTACCCAGAATCCTTTGCAAACCTCAAAATTTGGCCCAAAAAACACTTTTTCCTGTCATTTCGGTGACAGAAAATTCTGGGATCTGAGAGGAGCCACAAATTTCCTTCCACCCAGCATTCCCCCAAGTCTCCCGATAAAAATTGTACCTCACTTGTGTGGGTAGGCCTAGCACCTGCGACAGGATATGCCCCAAAACACAACGTGGACACATCACATTTTCAGAAAGAAAACAGAGCTGTTTTTTTAACAAAGGGCCTAGCTGTGGATTGTGGCCTCTAGCTCAGCCGGCACCTGGAGAAACCTAGCAAACCTGCGCATTTTTGAAAACTAGACACCTAGGGGAATCCAAGATAGGGTGACTTGTGGGGCTCTGACCAGGTTCTGTTACCCAGAATCCTTTCCAAACCTCAAAATTTCGCCCAAAAAACACTTTTTCCTGTCATTTCCGTGACAGAAAGTTCTGGGATCTGAGAGGAGACACAAATTTCCTTCCACCCAGCGTTCCCCCAAGTCTCCCAATGAAAATGGCACCTCACTTGTGTGGGTAGGCTTAGCGCCCGTGACAGGATATGCCCCAAAACAGGACGTGGACACATCACATTTTCAGAAAGAAAACAGAGCTGTTTTTTACACAGTGCCTAGCTGTTGATTTTGGCCTCTAGCTGAGCCGGCACCTGGGGAAACCTAGCAAACCTGCGCATTTTTTAAAACTAGACACCTAGGGGAATCCAAGATGGGGTGACTTGTGGGGCTCTCACCAGGTTCTGTTACCCAGAATCGTTTGCAACCCTCAGAATTTGGCAAAAAACACTTTTTCCTGTCATTTTGATGACACAAAGTTCTGGAGTCTGAGAGGAGCCACAAATTTCCTTCCACCCAGCGTTCCCCCAAGTCTCCCGATAAAAATGGTACCTCACTTGTTTATGTAGGCCTAGCGCCCGCAACAGGATATGCCCCAAAACACGACATGGACGGATCACATTTTCAGAAAGAAAACAGAGCTTTTTTTTACAAAGTGCCTAGCTGTGGATTTTGGCCTCTAGCTCAGCCGGCACCTGGGGAAACCTAGCAAACCTGTGCATTTCTGAAAACTAGACACCGAGGGGAATCCAAGATTGGGTGACTTGTGGGGCTCTGACCAGGTTCTGTTACCCAGAATCCTTTCCCAACCTCAAAATTTGTCCAAAAAAACTCTTTTTCCTGTCATTTCGGTGACAGAAAGTTCTAGAATCTGAGAGGAGCCACAAATTTCCTTCCACCCAGCGTTCCCCCAAGTTTCCTGATAAAAATGGTACCTCACTTGTGTGGGTAGGCCTAGCGCCCGCGACAGGATATGCCCCAAAACACGACGTGGACACATCACATTTTCAGAAAGAAAACAGAGCTGTTTTTTACAAAGTGCCTAGCTGTGGATTTTGGCCTCTAGCTCAGCCGGCACCTGGGGAAACCTAGCAAACCTGCACATTTTTGAAAACTAGACACCTAGGGGAATCCAAGATGGGGTGACTTGTGGGGGTCGGACCAGGTTCTGTTACCCAGAATCCTTTGCGAACCTCAAAATTTGGCCCAAAAAACACTTTTTCCTGTCATTTCCGTGACAGAAAGTTCTGGGATCTGAGAGGAGCCACAAATTTCCTTCCACCCAGCGTTCCCCCAAGTCTCCCAATAAAAATGGTACCTCACTTGTGTGGGTAGGCCTAGCGCCCGCGACAGGATATGCCCCAAATTACGACGTGGACACATCACATTTTCAGAAAGAAAACAGAGCTGTTTTTTACAAAGTGCCTAGCTGTGGATTTTGGCCTCTAGCTCAGACGGTACCTGGGGAAACCTAGCAAACCTGCACATTTTTGAAAACTAGACACCTAGGGGAATCCGAGATGGGGTGACTTGTGGGGCTCTGACCAGGTTCTGTTACCCAGAATCCTTTGCAAAACTCAACATTTGGCCAAAAAAACACTTTTTCCTGTTATTTCGGTGACAGAAAGTTCTGGAATCTGAGAGGACCCACAAATTTCCTTCCACCCAGCGTTCCCCCAAGACTCCCGATAAAAATGGTACCTCACTTGTGTGGGTAGGCCTAGCGCCCGAAACAGGATATGCCCCAAAACACGACGTGGACACATAACATTTTCAGAAAGAAAACAGAGCTGTTTTTTACAAAGTGCCCAGCTGTGGATTTTGGCCTCTAGCTCAGTCAGCACCTGGGGAAACCTAGCAAACCTGTGCATTTCTGAAAACTAGACACCGAGGGGAATCCAAGATGGGGTGACTTGTGGGGCTCTGACCAGGTTCTGTTACCCAGAATCCTTTGCAAACCTCATAATTTGGCACAAAAAACACTTTTTCCTGTCATTTCGGTGACAGAAAGTTCTGGGATCTGAGAGGAGCCACACATTTCCTTCCACCCAGCGTTCCCCCAAGTCTCCCGATAAAAATGGTACCTCACTTGTGTGGGGAGGCCTAGCGCCCGCGACAGGATATGCCCCAAAACACGACATGGACGGATCACATTTTCAGAAAGAAAACAAAGCTTTTTTTTACAAAGTGCCTAGCTGTGGATTTTGGCCTCTAGCTCAGCCGGCACCTGGGGAAACCTTGCAAACCTGTGCATTTCTGAAAACTAGACACCGAGGGGAATCCAAGATGGGGTGACTTGTGGGGCTCTGACCAGGTTCTGTTACCCAGAATCCTTTGCAAACCTCATAATTTGGCACAAAAAACACTTTTTCCTGTCATTTCGGTGACAGAAAGTTCTGGGATCTGAGAGGAGCCACACATTTCCTTCCACCCAGCATTCCCCCAAGTCTCCCGATAAAAATGGTACCTCACTTGTGTGGGTAGGCCTAGCGCCCGCGACAGGATATGCCCCAAAACACAACGTGGACACATCACATTTTCAGAAAGAAAACAGAGCTGTTTTTTTACAAAGGGCCTAGCTGTGGATTTTGGCCTCTAGCTCAGCCGACACCTGGAGAAACCTAGCAAACCTGCGCATTTCTGAAAACTAGACACCTAGGGGAATCCAAGATGGGGTGACTTGTGGGGCTCTGACCAGGTTCTGTTACCCAGAATCCTTTGCAAACCTCAAAAGTTGGCCAAAAAAAACTTTTTTCCTGTCATTTCGGTGACAGAAAGTTCTGGGATCTGAGAGGAGCCACAAATTTCCTTCCACCCAGCGTTCCCCCAAGTCTCCCGATAAAAATGGTACCTCCCTTTTGGGGGTAGGCCGAGAGCCCGCAACAGGATATGCCCCAAAACACGATGTGGACACATCACATTTTCAGAAAGAAAACAGAGCTGTTTTTTACAAAGTGCCTAGCTGTGGATTTTGGCCTCTAGCTCAGACGGTACCTGGGGAAACATAGCAAACCTGCACATTTTTGAAAACTAGACACCTAGGGGAATCCGAGATGGGGTGACTTGTGGGGCTCTGACCAGGTTCTGTTACCCAGAATCCTTTGTAAACCTCAAAATGTGGCCAAAAAAACACTTTTTCCTGTCATTTCGGTGACAGAAAGTTCTGGAATCTGAGAGGACCCACAAATTTCCTTCCACCCAGCATTCCCCCAAGACTCCCGATAAAAATGGTACCTCACTTGTGTGGGTAGGCCAAGCGCCCGCCACAGGATATGCCCCAAAACACGACGTGGACGGATCACATTTTCAGAAAGAAAACAGAGCTTTTTTTTTACAAAGTGCCTAGCTGTGGATTTTGGCCTCTAGCTCAGCCGGTACCTGGGGAAACCTAGCAAACCTGTGCATTTCTGAAAACTAGACACCGAGGGGAATCTAAGATAGGGTGACTTGTGGGGCTCTGACCAGGTTCTGTTACCCAGAATCCTTTGCAAACCTCAAAATGTGGCCAAAAAAACACTTTTTCCTGTCATTTCGGTGACAGAAAGTCCTGGAATCTGAGAGGACCCACAAATTTCCTTCCACCCAGCGTTCCCCCAAGTCTCCCGATAAAAATGGTACCTCACTTGTGTGGGTAGGCCTAGCGCCCGAAACAGGATATGCCACAAAACACGACGTTGACACATAACATTTTCAGAAAGAAAACAGAGCTGTTTTTTACAAAGTGCCCAGCTGTGGATTTTGGCCTCTAGCTCAGTCAGCACCTGGGGAAACCTAGCAAACCTGTGCATTTTTGAAAACTAGACAACTAGAGGAATCCAAGATGGGGTGACTTGTGGGGCTCTGACCAGGTTCTGTTACCCAGAATCCTTTGCAAACCTCAAAATCTGGCCCAAAAAACCCTTTTTCCTCTCATTTCGGTGACAGAAAGTTCTGGGATCTGAGAGGAGCCACAAATTTCCTTCCACCCAGCGTTCCCCCAAGTCTCCCGATAAAAATGGTACCTCACTTGTGTGGGGAGGCCTAGCGCCCGCGACAGGATATGCCCCAAAACACGACATGGACAGATCACATTTTCAGAAAGAAAACAAAGCTTTTTTTTTACAAAGTGCCTAGCTGTGGATTTTGGCCTCTAGCTCAGCCGGCACCTGGGGAAACCTTGCAAACCTGTGCATTTCTGAAAACTAGACACCGAGGGGAATCCAAGATGGGGTGACTTGTGGGGCTCTGACCAGGTTCTGTTACCCAGAATCCTTTGCAAACCTCATAATTTGGCACAAAAAAACACTTTTTCCTGTCATTTCGGTGACAGAAAGTTCTGGGATCTGAGAGGAGCCACACATTTCCTTCCACCCAGCATTCCCCAAGTCTCCCGATAAAAATGGTACCTCACTTGTGTGGGTAGGCCTAGCGCCCGCGACAGGATATGCCCCAAAACACAACGTGGACACATCACATTTTCAGAAAGAAAACAGAGCTGTTTTTTTACAAAGGGCCTAGCTGTGGATTTTGGCCTCTAGCTCAGCCGACACCTGGAGAAACCTAGCAAACCTGCGCATTTCTGAAAACTAGACACCTAGGGGAATCCAAGATGGGGTGACTTGTGGGGCTCTGACCAGGTTCTGTTACCCAGAATCCTTTGCAAACCTCAAAAGTTGGCCAAAAAAAACTTTTTTCCTGTCATTTCGGTGACAGAAAGTTCTGGGATCTGAGAGGAGCCACAAATTTCCTTCCACCCAGCGTTCCCCCAAGTCTCCCGATAAAAATGGTACCTCACTTTTGTGGGTAGGCCGAGAGCCCGCAACAGGATATGCCCCAAAACACGATGTGGACACATCACATTTTCAGAAAGAAAACAGAGCTGTTTTTTACAAAGTGCCTAGCTGTGGATTTTGGCCTCTAGCTCAGCCGGCACCTGGGGAAACCTAGCAAACCTGTGCATTTTTTAAAACTAGACACCTAGGGGAATCCAAGATGGGGTGACTTGTGGGGCTTTCACCAGGTTCTGTTACCCAGAATCCTTTGCGAACCTCAAAATTTGGCCCAAAAAACACTTTTTCCTGTCATTTCCGTGACAGAAAGTTCTGGGATCTGAGAGGAGCCACAAATTTCCTTCCACCCAGCGTTCCCCCAAGTCTCCCAATAAAAATGGTACCTCACTTGTGTGGGTAGGCTTAGCGCCCGCGACAGGATATGCCCCAAAACACGACGTGGACACATCACATTTTCAGAAAGAAAACAGAGCTGTTTTTTACAAAGTGCCTAGCTGTGGATTTTGGCCTCTAGCTCAGCCGGCACCTGGGGAAACCTAGCAAACCTGTGCATTTTTTAAAACTAGACACCTAGAGGAATCCAAGATGGGGTGACTTGTGGGGCTCTCACCAGGTTTTGTTACCCAGAATCGTATGCAAACCTTAAAATTTGGCCAAAAAAACAGTTTTTCCTGTTATTTTGGTGACAGAAAGTTCTGGGATCTGAGAGGAGCCACAAATTTCCTTCCACCCAGCGTTCCCCCAAGTCTCCCAATAAAAATGGTACCTCACTTGTGTGGTTAGGCCTAGCGCCTGCGACAGGATTTGCCCCAAAACACGATGTGGACACATCACATTTTCAGAAAGAAAACAGAGCTGTTTTTTACAAAGTGCCTAGCTGTGGATTTTGGCCTCTAGCTCAGCCGGCACCTGGGGAAACCTAGCAAACCTGTGCATTTTTTAAAACTAGACACCTAGGGGAATCCACGATGGGGTGACTTGTGGGGCTCTGACCAGGTTCTGTTACCCAGAATCCTTTGCAAACCTCAAAATTTGGCCAAAAAACACTTTTTCATGTCATTTCCGTGACAGAAAGTTCTGGGATCTGAGAGGAGCCACAAATTTCCTTCCACCCAGCGTTCCCCCAAGTCTCCCGATAAAAATGGTACCTCACTTGTGTGGGTAGGCCTAGCGCCCTAAACAGGATATGCCCCAAAACACGACGTGGACTCATAACATTTTCAGAAAGAAAACAGAGCTGTTTTTACAAAGTGCCCAGCTGTGGATTTTGGCCTCTAGCTCAGTCAGCACCTGGGGAACCCTAGCAAACCTGTGCATTTCTGAAAACTAGACACCGAGGGGAATCCAAGATGGGGTGACTTGTGGGGCTCTGACCAGGTTCTGTTACCCAGAATCCTTTGCAAACCTCATAATTTGGCACAAAAAACACTTTTTCCTGTCATTTCGGTGACAGAAAGTTCTGGGATCTGAGAGGATCCACACATTTCCTTCCACCCAGCATTCCCCCAAGTCTCCCGATAAAAATGGTACCTCACTTGTGTGGGTAGGCCTAGCGCCCACGACAGGATATGCCCCAAAACACAACGTGGACACATCACATTTTCAGAAAGAAAACAGAGCTGTTTTTTTACAAAGGGCCTAGCTGTGGATTTTGGCCTCTAGCTCAGCCGACACCTGGAGAAACCTAGCAAACCTGCGCATTTCTGAAAACTAGACACCTAGGGGAATCCAAGATGGGGTGACTTGTGGGGCTCTGACCAGGTTCTGTTACCCAGAATCCTTTGCAAACCTCAAAAGTTGGCCAAAAAAAACTTTTTTCCTGTCATTTCCGTGACAGAAAGTTCTGGGATCTGAGAGGAGCCACAAATTTCCTTCCACCCAGCGTTCCCCCAAGTCTCCCAATAAAAATGGTACCTCACTTGTGTGGGTAGGCTTAGCGCCCGCGACAGGATATGCCCCAAAACACGACGTGGACACATCACATTTTCAGAAAGAAAACAGAGCTGTTTTTTACAAAGTGCCTAGCTGTGGATTTTGGCCTCTAGCTCAGCCGGCACCTGGGGAAACCTAGCAAACCTGTGCATTTTTTAAAACTAGACACCTAGGGGAATCCAAGGTGGGGTGACTTGTGGGGCTCTCACCAGGTTTTGTTACCCAGAATCGTATGCAAACCTTAAAATTTGGCCATAAAAACAGTTTTTCCTGTCATTTTGGTGACAGAAAGTTCTGGGATCTGAGAGGAGCCACAAATTTCCTTCCACCCAGCGTTCCCCCAAGTCTCCCAATAAAAATGGTACCTCACTTGTGTGGTTAGGCCTAGCGCCTGCGACAGGATTTGCCCCAAAACACGACGTGGACACATCACATTTTCAGAAAGAAAACAGCTGTTTTTTACAAAGTGCCTAGCTGTGGATTTTGGCCCCTAGCTCAGCCGGCACCTGGGGAAACCTAGCAAACCTGTGCATTTTTGAAAACTAGACACCTAGGGGAATCCAAGATGGGGTGACTTGTGGGGCTCTGACCAGGTTCTGTTACCCAGAATCCTTTGCAAACCTCAAAATTTGGCCAAAAAACACTTTTTCATGTCATTTCCGTGACAGAAAGTTCTGGGATCTGAGAGGAGCCACAAATTTCCTTCCACCCAGCGTTCCCCCAAGTCTCCCAATAAAAATGGTACCTCACTTGTGTGGGTAGGCCTAGCGCCCGAAACAGGATATGCCCCAAAACACGACGTGGACACATAACATTTTCAGAAAGAAAACAGAGCTGTTTTTTACAAAGTGCCCAGCTGTGGATTTTGGCCTCTAGCTCAGTCAGCACCTGGGGAAACCTAGCAAACCTGTGCATTTTTGAAAACTAGACAACTAGAGGAATCCAAGATGGGGTGACTTGTGGGGCTCTGACCAGGTTCTGTTACCCAGAATCCTTTGCAAACCTCAAAATCTGGCCCAAAAAACCCTTTTTCCTCTCATTTCGGTGACAGAAAGTTCTGGGATCTGAGAGGAGCCACAAATTTCCTTCCACCCAGCGTTCCCCCAAGTCTCCCGATAAAAATGGTACCTCACTTGTGTGGGGAGGCCTAGCGCCCGCGACAGGATATGCCCCAAAACACGACATGGACGGATCACATTTTCAGAAAGAAAAAAGAGCTTTTTTTTACAAAGTGCCTAGCTGTGGATTTTGGCCTCTAGCTCAGCCGGCACCTGGGGAAACCTAGCAAACCTGTGCATTTCTGAAAACTAGACACCGAGGGGAATCCAAGATGGGGTGACTTGTGGGGCTCTGACCAGGTTCTGTTACCCAGAATCCTTTGCAAACCTCATAATTTGGCACAAAAAACACTTTTTCCTGTCATTTCGGTGACAGAAAGTTCTGGGATCTGAGAGGAGCCACACATTTCCTTCCACCCAGCATTCCCCCAAGTCTCCCGATAAAAATGGTACCTCACTTGTGTGGGTAGGCCTAGCGCCCGCGACAGGATATGCCCCAAAACACAACGTGGACACATCACATTTTCAGAAAGAAAACAGAGCTGTTTTTTTACAAATGGCCTAGCTGTGGATTTTGGCCTCTAGCTCAGTCAGCACCTGGGGAAACCTAGCAAACCTGTGCATTTTTGAAAACTAGACAACTAGAGGAATCCAAGATGGGGTGACTTGTGGGGCTCTGACCAGGTTCTGTTACCCAGAATCCTTTGCAAACCTCAAAATCTGGCCCAAAAAAACCCTTTTTCCTCTCATTTCGGTGACAGAAAGTTCTGGGATCTGAGAGGAGCCACAAATTTCCTTCCACCCAGCGTTCCCCCAAGTCTCCCGATAAAAATGGTACCTCACTTGTGTGGGGAGGCCTAGCGCCCGCGACAGGATATGCCCCAAAACACGACATGGACGGATCACATTTTCAGAAAGAAAAAAGAGCTTTTTTTTACAAAGTGCCTAGCTGTGGATTTTGGCCTCTAGCTCAGCCGGCACCTGGGGAAACCTAGCAAACCTGTGCATTTCTGAAAACTAGACACCGAGGGGAATCCAAGATGGGGTGACTTGTGGGGCTCTGACCAGGTTCTGTTACCCAGAATCCTTTGCAAACCTCATAATTTGGCACAAAAAACACTTTTTCCTGTCATTTCGGTGACAGAAAGTTCTGGGATCTGAGAGGAGCCACACATTTCCTTCCACCCAGCATTCCCCCAAGTCTCCCGATAAAAATGGTACCTCACTTGGGTGGGTAGGCCTAGCGCCCGCGACAGGATATGCCCCAAAACACAACGTGGACACATCACATTTTCAGAAAGAAAACAGAGCTGTTTTTTTACAAAGGGCCTAGCTGTGGATTTTGGCCTCTAGCTCAGCCGACACCTGGAGAAACCTAGCAAACCTGCGCATTTCTGAAAACTAGACACCTAGGGGAATCCAAGATGGGGTGACTTGTGGGGCTCTGACCAGGTTCTGTTACCCAGAATCCTTTGCAAACCTCAAAAGTTGGCCCAAAAAAACTTTTTTCCTGTCATTTCGGTGACAGAAAGTTCTGGGATCTGAGAGGAGCCACAAATTTCCTTCCACCCAGCGTTCCCCCAAGTCTCCCGATAAAAATGGTACCTCACTTGTGTGGGTAGGCCTAGAGCCCGCAACAGGATATGCCCCAAAACACGATGTGGACACATCACATTTTCAGAAAGAAAACAGAGCTGTTTTTTACAAAGTGCCTAGCTGTGGATTTTGGCCTCTAGCTCAGCCGGCACCTGGGGAAACCTAGCAAACCTGTGCATTTTTTAAAACTAGACACCTAGGGGAATCCAAGATGGGGTGACTTGTGGGGCTTTCACCAGGTTCTGTTACCCAGAATCCTTTGCGAACCTCAAAATTTGGCCCAAAAAACACTTTTTCCTGTCATTTCCGTGACAGAAAGTTCTGGGATCTGAGAGGAGCCACAAATTTCCTTCCACCCAGCGTTCCCCCAAGTCTCCCAATAAAAATGGTACCTCACTTGTGAGGGTAGGCTTAGCGCCCGCGACAGGATATGCCCCAAAACACGACGTGGACACATCACATTTTCAGAAAGAAAACAGAGCTGTTTTTTACAAAGTGCCTAGCTGTGGATTTTGGCCTCTAGCTCAGCCGGCACCTGGGGAAACCTAGCAAACCTGTGCATTTTTTAAAACTAGACACCTAGGGGAATCCAAGATGGGGTGACTTGTGGGGCTCTCACCAGGTTTTGTCACCCAGAATCGTATGCAAACCTTAAAATTTGGCCAAAAAAACAGTTTTTCCTGTCATTTTGGTGACAGAAAGTTCTGGGATCTGAGAGGAGCCAAAAATTTCCTTCCACCCAGCGTTCCCCCAAGTCTCCCAATAAAAATGGTACCTCACTTGTGTGGTTAGGCCTAGCGCCTGCGACAGGATTTGCCCCAAAACACGACGTGGACACATCACATTTTCAGAAAGAAAACAGAGCTGTTTTTTACAAAGTGCCTAGCTGTGGATTTTGGCCTCTAGCTCAGCCGGCACCTGGGGAAACCTAGCAAACCTGTGCATTTTTGAAAACTAGACACCTAGGGGAATCCAAGATGGGGTGACGTGTGGGGCTCTGACCAGGTTCTGTTACCCAGAATCCTTTGCAAACCTCAAAATTTGGCCAAAAAACACTTTTTCATGTCATTTCCGTGACAGAAAGTTCTGGGATCTGAGAGGAGCCACAAATTTCCTTCCACCCAGCGTTCCTCCAAGTCTCCCAATAAAAATGGTACCTCACTTGTGTGGGTAGGCTTAGCGCCCGCGACAGGATATGCCCCAAAACACGACGTGGACACATAACATTTTCAGAAAGAAAACAGAGCTGTTTTTTACAAAGTGCCCAGCTGTGGATTTTGGCCTCTAGCTCAGCCGGCACCTGGGGAAACCAAGCAAACCTGCGCATTTTTGAAAACTAGACAACTAGAGGAATCCAAGATGGGGTGACTTGTGGGGCTCTGACCAGGTTCTGTTACCCAGAATCCTTTGCAAACCTCAAAATTTGGCCCAAAAAACACTCTTCCCTTTCATTTCGGTGACAGAAAGTTCTGGGATCTGAGAGGAGCCACAAATTTCCTTCCACCCAGCATTCCCCCAAGTCTCCCGATAAAAATGGTACCTCACTTGTGTGGGTAGGCCTAGCGCCCGCGACAGGATATGCCCCAAAACACGACGTGGACGGATCACATTTTCAGAAAGAAAATAGAGCTTTTTTTTACAAAGTGCCTAGCTGTGGATTTTGGCCTCTAGCTCAGCCGGCACCTGGGGAAACCTAGCAAACCTGTGCATTTCTGAAAACTAGACACCGAGGGGAATCCAAGATTGGGTGACTTGTGGGGCTCTCACCAGGTTCTGTTACCCAGAATCGTTTGCAAACCTCAAAATGTGGCCAAAAAAAACACTTTTTTCCTGTCATTTCGGTGACAGAAAGTTCTGGAATCTGAGAGGAGCCACAAATTTCCTTCCACCCAGCGTTCCCCCAAGTTTCCTGATAAAAATGGTACCTCACTTGTGTGGGTAGGCCTAGCGCCCGCGACAGGATATACCCCAAAACACAACGTGGACACATCACATTTTCAGAAAGAAAACAGAGCTGTTTTTTACAAAGTGCCTAGCTGTGGATTTTGGCCTCTA
Source organism: Pleurodeles waltl (assembly GCF_031143425.1). NCBI lineage: Eukaryota > Metazoa > Chordata > Amphibia > Caudata > Salamandridae > Pleurodeles > Pleurodeles waltl. The sequence goes on from NC_090440.1 coordinate 1,865,239,525, forward strand.
GCTCAGCCGGCACCTGGGGAAACCTAGCAAACCTGTGCATTTTTTAAAACTAGACACCTAGGGGAATCCAAGATGGGGTGACTTGTGGGGCTTTCACCAGGTTCTGTTACCCAGAATCCTTTGCGAACCTCAAAATTTGGCCCAAAAAACACTTTTTCCTGTCATTTCCGTGACAGAAAGTTCTGGGATCTGAGAGGAGCCACAAATTTCCTTCCACCCAGCGTTCCCCCAAGTCTCCCAATAAAAATGGTACCTCACTTGTGTGGGTAGGCTTAGCGCCCGCGACAGGATATGCCCCAAAACACGATGTGGACACATCACATTTTCAGAAAGAAAACAGAGCTGTTTTTTACAAAGTGCCTAGCTGTGGATTTTGGCCTCTAGCTCAGCCGGCACCTGGGGAAACCAAGCAAACCTGTGCATTTTTTAAAACTAGACACCTAGGGGAATCCAAGATGGGGTGACTTGTGGGGCTCTCACCAGGTTTTGTTACCCAGAATCGTATGCAAACCTTAAAATTTGGCCAAAAAAACAGTTTTTCCTGTCATTTTGGTGACAGAAAGTTCTGGGATCTGAGAGGAGCCACAAATTTCCTTCCACCCAGCGTTCCCCCAAGTCTCCCAATAAAAATGGTACCTCACTTGTGTGGGTAGGCTTAGCGCCCGCGACAGGATATGCCCCAAAACACGACGTGGACACATAACATTTTCAGAAAGAAAACAGAGCTGTTTTTTACAAAGTGCCCAGCTGTGGATTTTGGCCTCTAGCTCAGCCGGCACCTGGGGAAACCAAGCAAACCTGCGCATTTTTGAAAACTAGACAACTAGAGGAATCCAAGATGGGGTGACTTGTGGGGCTCGGACCAGGTTCTGTTACCCAGAATCCTTTGCAAACCTCAAAATGTGGCCAAAAAAAACACTTTTTCCTGTCATTTCGGTGACAGAAAGTTCTGGGATCTGAGAGGAGCCACAAATTTCCTTCCACCCAGCATTCCCCCAAGTCTCCCGATAAAAATGGTACCTCACTTGTGTGGGTAGGCGTAGCGCCTGCGACAGGATATGCCCCAAAACACAACGTGGACACATCACATTTTCAGAAAGAAAACAGAGCTGTTTTTTTACAAAGGGCCTAGCTGTGGATTTTGGCCTCTAGCTCAGCCGACACCTGGAGAAACCTAGCAAACCTGCGCATTTCTGAAAACTAGACACCGAGGGGAATCCAAGATGGGGTGACTTGTGGGGTTCTGAACAGGTTCTGTTACCCAGAATCCTTTGCAAACCTCATAATTTGGCACAAAAAACACTCTTTCCTGTCATTTCGGTGACAGAAAGTTCTGGGATCTGAGAGGAGCCACACATTTCCTTCCACCCAGCATTCCCCCAAGTCTCCCGATAAAAATGGTACCTCACTTGTGTGGGTAGGCCTAGCGCCCGCGACAGGATATGCCCCAAAACACAACGTGGACACATCACATTTTCAGAAAGAAAACAGAGCTGTTTTTTTACAAAGGGCCTAGCTGTGGATTTTGGCCTCTAGCTCAGCCGACACCTGGAGAAACCTAGCAAACCTGCGCATTTCTGAAAACTAGACACCTAGGGGAATCCAAGATGGGGTGACTTGTGGGGCTCTGACCAGGTTCTGTTACCCAGAATCCTTTGCAAACCTCAAAAGTTGGCCAAAAAAAACTTTTTTCCTGTCATTTCGGTGACAGAAAGTTCTGGGATCTGAGAGGAGCCACAAATTTCCTTCCACCCAGCGTTCCCCCAAGTCTCCCGATAAAAATGGTACCTCACTTGTGTGGGTAGGCCTAGAGCCCGCAACAGGATATGCCCCAAAACACGATGTGGACACATCACATTTTCAGAAAGAAAACAGAGCTGTTTTTTACAAAGTGCCTTGCTGTGGATTTTGGCCTCTAGCTCAGCCGGCACCTGGGGAAACCTAGCAAACCTGTGCATTTTTTAAAACTAGACACCTAGGGGAATCCAAGATGGGGTGACTTGTGGGGCTCTCACCAGGTTTTGTTACCCAGAATCCTATGCAAACCTTAAAATTTGGCCAAAAAAACAGTTTTTCCTGTCATTTTGGTGACAGAAAGTTCTGGGATCTGAGAGGAGCTACAAATTTCCTTCCACCCAGCGTTCCCCCAAGTCTCCCAATAAAAATGGTACCTCACTTGTGTGGTTAGGCCTAGCGCCTGCGACAGGATTTGCCCCAAAACACGACGTGGACACATCACATTTTCAGAAAGAAAACAGAGCTGTTTTTTACAAAGTGCCTAGCTGTGGATTTTGGCCTCTAGCTCAGCCGGCACCTGGGGAAACCTAGCAAACCTGTGCATTTTTTAAAACTAGACACCTAGGGGAATCCAAGATGGGGTGACTTGTGGGGCTCTGACCAGGTTCTGTTACCCAGAATCCTTTGCAAACCTCAAAATTTGGCCAAAAAACACTTTTTCATGTCATTTCCGTGACAGAAAGTTCTGGGATCTGAGAGGAGCCACAAATTTCCTTCCACCCAGCGTTACCCCAAGTCTCCCAATAAAAATGGTACCTCACTTGTGTGGGTTGGCTTAGCGCCCGCGACAGGGTATGCCCCAAAACACGACGTGGACACATAACATTTTCAGAAAGAAAACAGAGCTGTTTTTTACAAAGTGCCCAGCTGTGGATTTTGGCCTCTAGCTCAGCCGGCACCTGGGGAAACCAAGCAAACCTGCGCATTTTTGAAAACTAGACAACTAGAGGAATCCAAGATGGGGTGACTTGTGGGGCTCTGACCAGGTTCTGTTACCCAGAATCCTTTGCAAACCTCAAAATTTGGCCCAAAAAACACTTTTCCCTGTCATTTCGGTGACAGAAAGTTCTGGGATCTGAGAGGAGCCACAAATTTCCTTCCACCCAGCATTCCCCCAAGTCTCCCGATAAAAATGGTACCTCACTTGTGTGGGTAGGCCTAGCGCCCGCGACAGGATATGCCCCAAAACACGACGTGGACGGATCACATTTTCAGAAAGAAAATAGAGCTTTTTTTTACAAAGTGCCTAGCTGTGGATTTTGGCCTCTAGCTCAGCCGGCACCTGGGGAAACCTAGCAAACCTGTGCATTTCTGAAAACTAGACACCGAGGGGAATCCAAGATTGGGTGACTTGTGGGGCTCTCACCAGGTTCTGTTACCCAGAATCGTTTGCAAACCTCAAAATTTGGCCAAAAAAACACTTTTTTCCTGTCATTTCGGTAACAGAAAGTTCTGGAATCTGAGAGGAGCCACAAATTTCCTTCCACCCAGCATTCCCCCAAGTTTCCTGATAAAAATGGTACCTCACTTGTGTGGGTAGGCCTAGCGCCCGCGACAGGATATACCCCAAAACACAACGTGGACACATCACATTTTCAGAAAGAAAACAGAGCTGTTTTTTACAAAGTGCCTAGCTGTGGATTTTGGCCTCTAGCTCAGCCGGCACCTGGGGAAACCTAGCAAACCTGCACATTTTTGAAAACTAGACACCTAGGGGAATCCAAGAAGGGGTGACTTGTGGGGCTCGGACCAGGTTCTGTTACCCAGAATCCTTTGCAAACCTCAAAATGTGGCCAAAAAAACACTTTTTCCTGTCATTTCGGTGACAGAAAGTTCTGGGATCTGAGAGGAGCCACAAATTTCCTTCCACCCAGCATTCCCCCAAGTCTCCCGATAAAAATGGTACCTCACTTGTGTGGGTAGGCCTAGCGCCCGCGACAGGATATGCCCCAAAGCACGACGTGGACGGATCATATTTTCAGAAAAAAAATAGAGCTTTTTTTTACAAAGTGCCTAGCTGTGGATTTTGGCCTCTAGCTCAGCCGGCACCTGGGGAAACCTAGCAAACCTGTGCATTTCTGAAAACTAGACACCGAGTGGAATCCAAGATTGGGTGACTTGTGGGGCTCTCACCAGGTTCTGTTACCCAGAATCCTTTGCAAACCTCAAAATTTGGCCAAAAAACACTTTTTCATGTCATTTCCGTGACAGAAAGTTCTGGGATCTGAGAGGAGCCACAAATTTCCTTCCACCCAGCGTTACCCCAAGTCTCCCAATAAAAATGGTACCTCACTTGTGTGGGTTGGCTTAGCGCCCGCGACAGGGTATGCCCCAAAACACGACGTGGACGGATCACATTTTCAGAAAGAAAACAGAGCTGTTTTTTACAAAGTGCCTAGCTGTGGATTTTGGCCTCTAGCTCAGCCGGCACCTGGGGAGACCTAGCAAACCTGCACATTTTTGAAAACTAGACACCTAGGGGAATCCAAGAAGGGGTGACTTGTGGGGCTCGGACCAGGTTCTGTTACCCAGAATCCTTTGCAAACCTCAAAATGTGGCCAAAAAAACACTTTTTCCTGTCATTTCGGTGACAGAAAGTTCTGGGATCTGAGAGGAGCCACAAATTTCCTTCCACCCAGCATTCCCCCAAGTCTCCCGATAAAAATGGTACCTCACTTGTGTGGGTAGGCCTAGCGCCTGCGACAGGATATGCCCCAAAACACAACGTGGACACATCACATTTTCAGAAAGAAAACAGAGCTGTTTTTTTACAAAGGGCCTAGCTGTGGATTTTGGTTTCTAGCTCAGCCGGCACCTGGAGAAACCTAGCAAACCTGCACATTTTTGAAAACTAGACACCTAGGGGAATCCAAGATGGGGTGACTTGTGGGGCTCTGACCAGGTTCTGTTACCCAGAATCCTTTGCAAACCTCAAAATTTCGCCCAAAAACACTTTTTCCTGTCATTTCCGTGACAGAAAGTTCTGGGATCTGAGAGGAGCCACAAATTTCCTTCCACCCAGCGTTCCCCCAAGTCTCCCAATAAAAATGATACCTCACTTGTGTGGGTAGGCTTAGCGCCCGTGACAGGATATGCCCCAAAACAGGACGTGGACACATCACATTTTCAGAAAGAAAACAGAGCTGTTTTTTACAAAGTGCCTAGCTGTGGATTTTGGCCTCTAGCTCAGCTGGCACCAGGGGAAACCTAGCAAACCTGCGCATTTTTTAAAACTAGACACCTAGGGGAATCCAAGATGGGGTGACTTGTGGGGCTTTCACCAGGTTCTGTTACCCAGAATCGTTTGCAAACCTCAGAATTTGGCAAAAAACACTTTTTCCTGTCATTTTGATAACAGAAAGTTCTGGAGTCTGAGATGAGCCAAAAATTTCCTTCCACCCAGCGTTCCCCCAAGTCTCGCGATAAAAATGGTACCTCACTTGTGTGGGTAGGCCTAGCGCCCGAAACAGGATATGCCCCAAAACACGACGTGGACACATAACATTTTCAGAAAGAAAACAGAGCTGTTTTTTACAAAGTGCCTAGCTGTGGATTTTGGCCTCTAGCTCAGCCGGCACCTGGGGAAACCAAGCAAACCTGCGCATTTTTGAAAACTAGACAACTAGAGGAATCCAAGATGGGGTGACTTGTGGGGCTCTGACCAGGTTCTGTTACCCAGAATCCTTTGCAAACCTCAAAATTTGGCCCAAAAAACACTCTTCCCTTTCATTTCGGTGACAGAAAGTTCTGGGATCTGAGAGGAGCCACAAATTTCCTTCCACCCAGCATTCCCCCAAGTCTCCCGATAAAAATGGTACCTCACTTGTGTGGGTAGGCCTAGCGCCCGCGACAGGATATGCCCCAAAACACGACGTGGACGGATCACATTTTCAGAAAGAAAATAGAGCTTTTTTTTACAAAGTGCCTAGCTGTGGATTTTGGCCTCTAGCTCAGCCGGCACCTGGGGAAACCTAGCAAACCTGTGCATTTCTGAAAACTAGACACCGAGGGGAATCCAAGATTGGGTGACCTGTGGGGCTCTCACCAGGTTCTGTTACCCAGAATCGTTTGCAAACCTCAAAATTTGGCCAAAAAAACACTTTTTTCCTGTCATTTCGGTGACAGAAAGTTCTGGAATCTGAGAGGAGCCACAAATTTCCTTCCACCCAGCGTTCCCCCAAGTTTCCTGATAAAAATGGTACCTCACTTGTGTGGGTAGGCCTAGCGCCCGCGACAGGATATACCCCAAAACACAACGTGGACACATCACATTTTCAGAAAGAAAACAGAGCTGTTTTTTACAAAGTGCCTAGCTGTGGATTTTGGCCTCTAGCTCAGCCGGCACCTGGGGAAACCTAGCAAACCTGTGCATTTTTTAAAACTAGACACCTAGGGGAATCCAAGATGGGTTGACTTGTAGGGCTTTCACCAGGTTCTGTTACCCAGAATCCTTTGCGAACCTCAAAATTTGGCCCAAAAAACACTTTTTCCTGTCATTTCCGTGACAGAAAGTTCTGGGATCTGAGAGGAGCCACAAATTTCCTTCCACCCAGCGTTCCCCCAAGTCTCCCAATAAAAATGGTACCTCACTTGTGTGGGTAGGCTTAGCGCCCGCGACAGGATATGCCCCAAAACACGACGTGGACACATCACATTTTCAGAAAGAAAACAGAGCTGTTTTTTACAAAGTGCCTAGCTGTGGATTTTGGCCTCTAGCTCAGCCGGCACCTGGGGAAACCAAGCAAACCTGTGCATTTTTTAAAACTAGACACCTAGGGGAATCCAAGATGGGGTGACTTGTGGGGCTCTCACCAGGTTTTGTTACCCAGAATCGTATGCAAACCTTAAAATTTGGCCAAAAAAACAGTTTTTCCTGTCATTTTGGTGACAGAAAGTTCTGGGATCTGAGAGGAGCCACAAATTTCCTTCCACCCAGCGTTCCCCCAAGTCTCCCAATAAAAATGGTACCTCACTTGTGTGGGTAGGCTTAGCGCCCGCGACAGGATATGCCCCAAAACACGACGTGGACACATAACATTTTCAGAAAGAAAACAGAGCTGTTTTTTACAAAGTGCCCAGCTGTGGATTTTGGCCTCTAGCTCAGCCGGCACCTGGGGAAACCAAGCAAACCTGCGCATTTTTGAAAACTAGACAACTAGAGGAATCCAAGATGGGGTGACTTGTGGGGCTCTGACCAGGTTCTGTTACCCAGAATCCTTTGCAAACCTCAAAATTTGGCCCAAAAAACACTTTTCCCTTTCATTTCGGTGACAGAAAGTTCTGGGATCTGAGAGGAGCCACAAATTTCCTTCCACCCAGCATTCCCCCAAGTCTCCCGATAAAAATGGTACCTCACTTGTGTGGGTAGGCCTAGCGCCCGCGACAGGATATGCCCCAAAACACGACGTGGACGGATCACATTTTCAGAAAGAAAATAGAGCTTTTTTTTACAAAGTGCCTAGCTGTGGATTTTGGCCTCTAGCTCAGCCGGCACCTGGGGAAACCTAGCAAACCTGTGCATTTCTGAAAACTAGACACCGAGGGGAATCCAAGATTGGGTGACTTGTGGGGCTCTCACCAGGTTCTGTTACCCAGAATCGTTTGCAAACCTCAAAATTTGGCCAAAAAAACACTTTTTTCCTGTCATTTCGGTGACAGAAAGTTCTGGAATCTGAGAGGAGCCACAAATTTCCTTCCACCCAGCGTTCCCCCAAGTTTCCTGATAAAAATGGTACCTCACTTGTGTGGGTAGGCCTAGCGCCCGCGACAGGATATACCCCAAAACACAACGTGGACACATCACATTTTCAGAAAGAAAACAGAGCTGTTTTTTACAAAGTGCCTAGCTGTGGATTTTGGCCTCTAGCTCAGCCGGCACCTGGGGAAACCTAGCAAACCTGTGCATTTCTGAAAACTAGACACCGAGGGGAATCCAAGAAGGGGTGACTTTTGGGGCTCGGACCAGGTTCTGTTACCCAGAATCCTTTGCAAACCTCAAAATGTGGCCAAAAAAACACTTTTTCCTGTCATTTTGGTGACAGAAAGTTCTGGGATCTGAGAGGAGCCACAAATTTCCTTCCACCCAGCATTCCCCCAAGTCTCCCGATAAAAATGGTACCTCACTTGTGTGGGTAGGCGTAGCGCCTGCGACAGGATATGCCCCAAAACACAACGTGGACACATCACATTTTCATAAAGAAAACAGAGCTGTTTTTTTACAAAGGGCCTAGCTGTGGATTTTGGCCTCTAGCTCAGCCGACACCTGGAGAAACCTAGCAAACCTGCGCATTTCTGAAAACTAGACACCGAGGGGAATCCAAGATGGGGTGACTTGTGGGGTTCTGAACAGGTTCTGTTACCCAGAATCCTTTGCAAACCTCATAATTTGGCACAAAAAACACTCTTTCCTGTCATTTCGGTGACAGAAAGTTCTGGGATCTGAGAGGAGCCACACATTTCCTTCCACCCAGCATTCCCCCAAGTCTCCCGATAAAAATGGTACCTCACTTGTGTGGGTAGGCCTAGCGCCCGCGACAGGATATGCCCCAAAACACAACGTGGACACATCACATTTTCAGAAAGAAAACAGAGCTGTTTTTTTACAAAGGGCCTAGCTGTGGATTTTGGCCTCTAGCTCAGCCGACACCTGGAGAAACCTAGCAAACCTGCGCATTTCTGAAAACTAGACACCTAGGGGAATCCAAGATGGGGTGACTTGTGGGGCTCTGACCAGGTTCTGTTACCCAGAATCCTTTGCAAACCTCAAAAGTTGGCCAAAAAAAACTTTTTTCCTGTCATTTCGGTGACAGAAAGTTCTGGGATCTGAGAGGAGCCACAAATTTCCTTCCACCCAGCGTTCCCCCAAGTCTCCCGATAAAAATGGTACCTCACTTGTGTGGGTAGGCCTAGAGCCCGCAACAGGATATGCCCCAAAACACGATGTGGACACATCACATTTTCAGAAAGAAAACAGAGCTGTTTTTTACAAAGTGCCTTGCTGTGGATTTTGGCCTCTAGCTCAGCCGGCACCTGGGGAAACCTAGCAAACCTGTGCATTTTTTAAAACTAGACACCTAGGGGAATCCAAGATGGGGTGACTTGTGGGGCTTTCACCAGGTTCTGTTACCCAGAATCCTTTGCGAACCTCAAAATTTGGCCCAAAAAACACTTTTTCCTGTCATTTCCGTGACAGAAAGTTCTGGGATCTGAGAGGAGCCACAAATTTCCTTCCACCCAGCGTTCCCCCAAGTCTCCCAATAAAAATGGTACCTCACTTGTGTGGGTAGGCTTAGCGCCCGCGACAGGATATGCCCCAAAACACGACGTGGACACATCACATTTTCAGAAAGAAAACAGAGCTGTTTTTTACAAAGTGCCTAGCTGTGGATTTTGGCCTCTAGCTCAGCCGGCACCTGGGGAAACCTAGCAAACCTGTGCATTTTTTAAAACTAGACACCTAGGGGAATCCAAGATGGGGTGACTTGTGGGGCTCTCACCAGGTTTTGTTACCCAGAATCGTATGCAAACCTTAAAATTTGGCCAAAAAAACAGTTTTTTCCTGTCATTTTGGTGACAGAAAGTTCTGGGATCTGAGAGGAGCTACAAATTTCCTTCCACCCAGCGTTCCCCCAAGTCTCCCAATAAAAATGGTACCTCACTTGTGTGGTTAGGCCTAGCGCCTGCGACAGGATTTGCCCCAAAACACGACGTGGACACATCACATTTTCAGAAAGAAAACAGAGCTGTTTTTTACAAAGTGCCTAGCTGTGGATTTTGGCCTCTAGCTCAGCCGGCACCTGGGGAAACCTAGCAAACCTGTGCATTTTTGAAAACTAGACACCTAGGGGAATCCAAGATGGGGTGACTTGTGGGGCTCTGACCAGGTTCTGTTACCCAGAATCCTTTGCAAACCTCAAAATTTGGCCAAAAAACACTTTTTCATGTCATTTCCGTGACAGAAAGTTCTGGGATCTGAGAGGAGCCACAAATTTCCTTCCACCCAGCGTTACCCCAAGTCTCCCAATAAAAATGGTAACTCACTTGTGTGGGTTGGCTTAGCGCCCGCGACAGGGTATGCCCCAAAACACGACGTGGACACATAACATTTTCAGAAAGAAAACAGAGCTGTTTTTTACAAAGTGCCCAGCTGTGGATTTTGGCCTCTAGCTCAGCCGGCACCTAGGGAAACCAAGCAAACCTGCGCATTTTTGAAAACTAGACAACTAGAGGAATCCAAGATGGGGTGACTTGTGGGGCTCTGACCAGGTTCTGTTACCCAGAATCCTTTGCAAACCTCAAAATTTGGCCCAAAAAACACTTTTCCCTGTCATTTCGGTGACAGAAAGTTCTGGGATCTGAGAGGAGCCACAAATTTCCTTCCACCCAGCATTCCCCCAAGTCTCCCGATAAAAATGGTACCTCACTTGTGTGGGTAGGCCTAGCGCCCGCGACAGGATATGCCCCAAAACACGACGTGGACGGATCACATTTTCAGAAAGAAAATAGAGCTTTTTTTTACAAAGTGCCTAGCTGTGGATTTTGGCCTCTAGCTCAGCCGGCACCTGGGGAAACCTAGCAAACCTGTGCATTTCTGAAAACTAGACACCGAGGGGAATCCAAGATTGGGTGACTTGTGGGGCTCTCACCAGGTTCTGTTACCCAGAATCGTTTGCAAACCTCAAAATTTGGCCAAAAAAACACTTTTTTCCTGTCATTTCGGTAACAGAAAGTTCTGGAATCTGAGAGGAGCCACAAATTTCCTTCCACCCAGCGTTCCCCCAAGTTTCCTGATAAAAATGGTACCTCACTTGTGTGGGTAGGCCTAGCGCCCGCGACAGGATATACCCCAAAACACAACGTGGACACATCACATTTTCAGAAAGAAAACAGAGCTGTTTTTTACAAAGTGCCTAGCTGTGGATTTTGGCCTCTAGCTCAGCCGGCACCTGGGGAAACCTAGCAAACCTGCACATTTTTGAAAACTAGACACCTAGGGGAATCCAAGAAGGGGTGACTTGTGGGGCTCGGACCAGGTTCTGTTACCCAGAATCCTTTGCAAACCTCAAAATGTGGCCAAAAAAACACTTTTTCCTGTCATTTCGGTGACAGAAAGTTCTGGGATCTGAGAGGAGCCACAAATTTCCTTCCACCCAGCATTCCCCCAAGTCTCCCGATAAAAATGGTACCTCACTTGTGTGGGTAGGCCTAGCGCCCGCGACAGGATATGCCCCAAAGCACGACGTGGACGGATCACATTTTCAGAAAAAAAATAGAGCTTTTTTTTACAAAGTGCCTACTGTGGATTTTGGCCTCTAGCTCAGCCGGCACCTGGGGAAACCTAGCAAACCTGTGCATTTCTGAAAACTAGACACCGAGTGGAATCCAAGATTGGGTGACTTGTGGGGCTCTCACCAGGTTCTGTTACCCAGAATCGTTTGCAAACCTCAAAATTTGGCCAAAAAAACACTTTTTTCCTGTCATTTCGGTGACAGAAAGTTCTGGAATCAGAGAGGAGCCACAAATTTCCTTCCACCCAGCGTTCCCCCAAGTTTCCTGATAAAAATGGTACCTCACTTGTGTGGGTAGGCCTAGCGCCCACGACAGGATATACCCCAAAACACAACGTGGACACATCACATTTTCAGAAAGAAAACAGAGCTGTTTTTTACAAAGTGCCTAGCTGTGGATTTTGGCCTCTAGCTCAGCCGGCACCTGGGGAGACCTAGCAAACCTGCACATTTTTGAAAACTAGACACCTAGGGGAATCCAAGAAGGGGTGACTTGTGGGGCTCGGACCAGGTTCTGTTACCCAGAATCCTTTGCAAACCTCAAAATGTGGCCAAAAAAACACTTTTTCCTGTCATTTCGGTGACAGAAAGTTCTGGGATCTGAGAGGAGCCACAAATTTCCTTCCACCCAGCATTCCCCCAAGTCTCCCGATAAAAATGGTACCTCACTTGTGTGGGTAGGCCTAGCGCCTGCGACAGGATATGCCCCAAAACACAACGTGGACACATCACATTTTCAGAAAGAAAACAGAGCTGTTTTTTTACAAAGGGCCTAGCTGTGGATTTTGGTTTCTAGCTCAGCCGGCACCTGGAGAAACCTAGCAAACCTGCGCATTTTTGAAAACTAGACACCTAGGGGAATCCAAGATGGGGTGACTTGTGGGGCTCTGACCAGGTTCTGTTACCCAGAATCCTTTGCAAACCTCAAAATTTCGCCCAAAAACACTTTTTCCTGTCATTTCCGTGACAGAAAGTTCTGGGATCTGAGAGGAGCCACAAATTTCCTTCCACCCAGCGTTCCCCCAAGTCTCCCAATAAAAATGATACCTCACTTGTGTGGGTAGGCTTAGCGCCCGTGACAGGATATGCCCCAAAACAGGACGTGGACACATCACATTTTCAGAAAGAAAACAGAGCTGTTTTTTACAAAGTGCCTAGCTGTGGATTTTGGCCTCTAGCTCAGCTGGCACCAGGGGAAACCTAGCAAACCTGCGCATTTTTTAAAACTAGACACCTAGGGGAATCCAAGATGGGGTGACTTGTGGGGCTCTCACCAGGTTCTGTTACCCAGAATCGTTTGCAAACCTCAGAATTTGGCAAAAAACACTTTTTCCTGTCATTTTGATGACAGAAAGTTCTGGAGTCTGAGATGAGCCAAAAATGTCCTTCCACCCAGCGTTCCCCCAAGTCTCGCGATAAAAATGGTACCTCACTTGTGTGGGTAGGCCTAGCGCCCGAAACAGGATATGCCCCAAAACACGACGTGGACACATAACATTTTCAGAAAGAAAACAGAGCTGTTTTTTACAAAGTGCCTAGCTGTGGATTTTGGCCTCTAGCTCAGCCGGCACCTGGGGAAACCTAGCAAACCTGCGCATTTTTGAAAACTACACAACTAGAGGAATCCAAGATGGGGTGACTTGTGGGGCTCTGACCAGGTTTTGTTACCCAGAATCCTTTGCAAACCTCAGAATTTGGCCCAAAAAACACTTTTTCCTGTCATTTTGGTGACAGAAAGTTCTGGGATCTGAGAGGAGCCACAAATTTCCTTCCACCCAGCATTCCCCCAAGTCTCCCGATAAAAATGGTACCTCACTTGTGTGGGTAGGCCTAGCCCCGCGACAGGATATGCCCCAAAACACGACGTGGACGGATCACATTTTCAGAAAGAAAACAGAGCTTTTTTTTACAAAGTACCTAGCTGTGGATTTTGGCCTCTAGCTCAGCCGGCACCTGGGGAAACCTAGCAAACCTGTGCATTTCTGAAAACTAGACACCGAGGGGAATCCAAGATTGGGTGACTTGTGGGGCTCTGACCAGGTTCTGTTACCCAGAATCCTTTCCCAACCTCAAAATTTGGCCAAAAAAACACTTTTTCCTGTCATTTCGGTGACAGAAAGTTATGGAATCTGAGAGGAGCCACAAATTTCCTTCCACCCAGCATTCCCCCAAGTCTCCTGATAAAAATGGTACCTCACTTGTGTGGGTAGGCCTAGCGCCCGCGACAGGATATTCCCCAGAACACGACGTGAACACATCACATTTTCAGAAAGAAAACAGAGCTGTTTTTTACAAAGTGCCTAGCTGTGGAATTTGGCCTCTAGCTCAGCCGGCACCTGGGGAAACCTAGCAAACCTGCACATTTTTTAAAACTAGACACCTAGGGGAATCCAAGATGGGGTGACTTGTGGGGGTCGGACCAGGTTCTGTTACCCAGAATCCTTTGCAACCCTCAACATTTGGCCCAAAAAACACTTTTTCATGTCATTTCGGTGACAGAAAGTTCTGGGATCTGAGAGGAGCCACAAATTCCCTTCCACCCAGCGTTCCCCCAAGTCTCCCAATAAAAATGGTACCCCACTTGTGTGGGTAGGCCTAGCGCCCGCGACAGGATATGCCCCAAATTACGACGTGGACACATCACATTTTCAGAAAGGAAACAGAGCTGTTTTTTACAAAGTGCCTAGCTGTGGATTTTGGCCTCTAGCTCAGCCGGTACCTGGGGAAACCTAGCAAACCTGCACATTTTTGAAAACTAGACACCTAGGGGAATCCAAGATTGGGTGACTTGTGGGGCTCTGACCAGGTTCTGTTACCCAGAATCCTTTGCAAACCTCAAAATGTGGCCAAAAAAACACTTTTTCCTGTCATTTCGGTGACAGAAAGTTCTGGAACCTGAGAGGACCCACAAATTTCCTTCCACCCAGCGTTCCCCCAAGTCTCCCGATAAAAATGGTACCTCACTTGTGTGGGTAGGCCTAGCGCCCGAAACAGGATATGCCCCAAAACACGACGTGGACACATAACATTTTCAGAAAGAAAACAGAGCTGTTTTTTACAAAGTGCCCAGCTGTGGAATTTGGCCTCTAGCTCAGCCGGCACCTGGGGAAACCTAGCAAACCTGCGCATTTCTGAAAACTAGACAACTAGAGGAATCCAAGATGGGGTGACTTGTGTGGCTCTGACCAGGTTCTGTTACCCAGAATCCTTTGCAAACCTCAAAATGTGGCCCAAAAAACACTTTTTCCTGTCATTTCGGTGACAGAAACTTCTGGGATCTGAGAGGAGCCACAAATTTCCTTCCACCCAGCATTCCCCCAAGTCTCCCGATAAAAATGGTACTTCACTTGTGTGCGTGGGCTTAGCGCCCGCGACAGGATGTGCCCCAAAACACGACGTGGACGGATCACATTTTCAGAAAGAAAACAGAGCTTTTTTTTACAAAGTGCCTAGCTGTGGATTTTGGCCTCTAGCTCAGCCGGCACCTGGGGAAACCTAGCAAACCTGTGCATTTCTGAAAACTAGACACCGAGGGGAATCCAAGATGGGGTGACTTGTGGGGCTCTGACCATGTTCTGTTACCCAGAATCCTTTGCAAACCTCACAATTTGGCCCAAAAAACACTTTTTCCTGTCATTTCGGTGACAGAAAGTTCTGGAATCTGAGAGGACCCACAAATTTCCTTCCACCCAGCGTTCCCCCAAGTCTCCCGATAAAAATGGTACCTCACTTGTGTGGGTAGGCCTAGCGCCCGAAACAGGATATACCCCAAAACACAACGTGGACACATAACATTTTCAGAAAGAAAACAGAGCTGTTTTTTACAAAGTGCCCAGCTGTGGATTTTGGCCTCTAGCTCAGCCGGCACCTGGGGAAACCTAGCAAACCTGCGCATTTTTGAAAACTAGACAACTAGAGGAATCCAAGATGGGGTGACTTGTGGGGCTCTGACCAGGTTCTGTTACCCAGAATCCTTTGCAAACCTCAAAATTTCGCCCAAAAAACACTTTTTCCTGTCATTTCGGTGTCAGAGACTTCTGGGATCTGAGAGGAGCCACAAATTTCCTTCCACCCAGCGTTCCCCCAAGTGTCCCGATAAAAATGGTACCTCACTTGTGTGGGTTGGCTTAGCGCCCGCGACAGGATATGCCCCAAAACACGACGTGGACGGATCACATTTTCAGAAAGAAAAAAGAGCTTTTTTTTACAAAGTGCCTAGCTGTGGATTTTGGCCTCTAGCTCAGCCGGCACCTGGGGAAACCTAGCAAACCTGTGCATTTCTGAAAACTAGACACCGAGGGGAATCCAAGATGGGGTGACTTGTGGGGCTCTGACCATGTTCTGTTACCCAGAATCCTTTGCAAACCTCAAAATTTGGCCCAAAAAACACTTTTTCCTGTCATTTCGGTGACAGAATGTTCTGGGATCTGAGAGGAGCCACAAATTTCCTTCCACCCAGCATTCCCCCAAGTCTCCCGATAAAAATGGTACCTCACTTGTGTGGGTAGGCCTAGCGCCTGCGACAGGATATGCCCCAAAACACAACGTGGACACATCACATTTTCAGAAAGAAAGCACAGCTGTTTTTTTACAAAGGGCCTAGCTGTGGATTGTGGCCTCTAGCTCAGCCGGTACCTGGAGAAACCTAGCAAACCTGCGCATTTTTGAAAACTAGACACCTAGGGGAATCCAAGATGGGGAGACTTATGGGGCTCTGACCAGGTTCTGTTACCCAGAATCCTTTGCAAACCTCAAAATTTCGCCCAAAAAACACTTTTTCCTGTCATTTCCGTGACAGAAAGTTCTGGGATCTGAGAGGAGCCACAAATTTCCTTCCACCCAGCGTTCCCCCAAGTCTCCCAATAAAAATGGTACCTCACTTGTGTGGGTAGGCTTAGCGCCCGTGACAGGATATGCCCCAAAACAGGACGTGGACACATCACATTTTCAGATAGAAAAAAGAGCTGTTTTTTACAAAGTGCCTAGCTGTGGATTTTGGCCTCTAGCTCAGCCGGCACCTGGGGAAACCTAGCAAACCTGCGCATTTTTTAAAACTAGACACCTAGGGGAATCCAAGATGGGGTGACTTGTGGGGCTCTCACCAGGTTCTGTTACCCCGAATAGTTTGCAAACCTCAGAATTTGGCAAAAAACACTTTTTCCTGTCATTTTGATGACAGAAAGTTCTGGAGTCTGAGAGGAGCCACAAATTTCCTTCCACCCAGCGTTCCCCCAAGTCTCCCGATAAAAATGGTACCTCACTTGTTTATGTAGGCCTAGCGCCCGCAACAGGATATGCCCCAAAACACGACATGGACGGATCACATTTTCAGAAAGAAAACAGAGCTTTTTTTTACAAAGTGCCTAGCTGTGGATTTTGGCCTCTAGCTCAGCCGGCACCTGGGGAAACCTAGCAAACCTGTGCATTTCTGAAAACTAGACACCGAGGGGAATCCAAGATGGGGTGACTTGTGGGGCTCTGACCATGTTCTGTTACCCAGAATCCTTTGCAAACCTCAAAATTTGGCCCAAAAAACACTTTTTCCTGTCATTTCGGTGACAGAAAGTTCTGGAATCTGAGAGGACCCACAAATTTCCTTCCACCCAGCGTTCCCCCAAGTCTCCCGATAAAAATGGTACCTCACTTGTGTGGGTAGGCCTAGCGCCCGAAACAGGATATACCCCAAAACACAACGTGGACATATAACATTTTTAGAAAGAAAACAGAGCTGTTTTTTACAAAGTGCCCAGCTGTGGATTTTGGCCTCTAGCTCAGCCGGCACCTGGGGAAACCTAGCAAACCTGTGCATTTTTGAAAACTAGACAACTAGAGGAATCCAAGATGGGGTGACTTTTGGGGCTCTGACCAGGCTCTGTTACCCAGAATCCTTTCCCAACCTCAAAATTTGGCCAAAAAAACTCTTTTTCCTGTCATTTCGGTGACAGAAAGTTCTGGAATCTGAGAGGAGCCACAAATTTCCTTCCACCCAGCGTTCCCCCAAGTCTCCTGATAAAAATGGTACCTCACTTGTGTGGGTAGGCCTAGCGACAGGATATGCCCCAAAACACGACGTGGACACATCACATTTTCAGAAAGAAAACAGAGCTGTTTTTTACAAAGTGCCTAGCTGGGGATTTTGGCCTCTAGCTCAGCCGGCACCTGGGGAAACCTAGCAAACCTGCACATTTTTTAAATCTAGACACCTAGGGGAATCCAAGATGGGGTGACTTGTGGGGGTCGGACCAGGTTCTGTTACCCAGAATCCTTTGCAAACCTCAACATTTGGCCCAAAAAACACTTTTTCCTGTCATTTCGGTGACAGAAAGTTCTGGGATCTGAGAGGAGCCACAAATTTCCTTCCACCCATCGTTCCCCCAAGTCTCCCAATAAAAATGGTACCTCACTTGTGTGGGTAGGCCTAGCGCCCGCGACAGGATATGCCCCAAATTACGACGTGGACACATCACATTTTCAGAAAGAAAACAGAGCTGTTTTTTACAAAGTGCCTAGCTGTGGATTTTGGCCTCTAGCTCAGACGGTACCTGGGGAAACCTAGGAAACCTGCTCATTTTTGAAAACTAGACACCTAGGGGAATCCGAGATGGGGTGACTTGTGGGGCTCTGACCAGGTTCTGTTACCCAGAATCCTTTGCAAACCTCAACATGTGGCCAAAAAAACACTTTTTCCTGTCATTTCGGTGACAGAAAGTGCTGGAATCTGAGAGGACCCACAAATTTCCTTCCACCCAGCGTTCCCCCAAGTCTCCCGATAAAAATGGTACCTCACTTGTGTGGGTAGGCCTAGCGCCCGAAACAGGATATGCCCCAAAACACGACGTGGACACATAACATTTTCAGAAAGAAAACAGAGCTGTTTTTTACAAAGTGCCCAGCTGTGGATTTTGGCCTCTAGCTCAGTCGGCACCTGGGGAAACCTAGCAAACCTGTCCATTTTTGAAAACTAGACAACTAGAGGAATCCAAGATGGGGTGACTTGTGGGGCTCTGACCAGGTTCTGTTACAAAGAATCCTTTGTAAACCTCAAAATGTGGCCAAAAAAACACTTTTTCCTGTCATTTCGGTGACAGAAAGTTCTGGAATCTGAGAGGACCCACAAATTTCCTTCCACCCAGCATTCCCCCAAGTCTCCCGATAAAAATGGTACCTCACTTGTGTGGGTAGGCCAAGCGCCCGCCACAGGATATGCCCCAAAACACGACGTGGACGGATCACATTTTCAGAAAGAAAACAGAGCTTTTTTTTACAAAGTGCCTAGCTGTGGATTTTGGCCTCTAGCTCAGCCGGCACCTGGGGAAACCTAGCAAACCTGTGCATTTCTGAAAACTAGACACCGAGGGGAATCCAAGATTGGGTGACTTGTGGGGCTCTGACCAGGTTCTGTTACCCAGAATCCTTTCCAAACCTCAAAATTTGGCCAAAAAAACACTTTTTCCTGTCATTTCGGTGACAGAAAGTTCTGGAATCTGAGAGGAGCCACAAATTTCCTTCCACCCATCGTTCCCCCAAGTCTCCTGATAAAAATGGTACCTCACTTGTGTGGGTAGGCCTAGCGCCCGTGACAGGATATGCCCCAAAACACGACGTGGACACATCATATTTTCAGAAAGAAAACAGAGCTGTTTTTTACAAAGTGCCTAGCTGTGGATTTTGGCCTCTAGCTCAGCCGGCACCTGGGGAAACCTAGCGAACCTGCACATTTTTGAAAACTAGACACCTAGGGGAATCCAAGATGGGGTGACTTGTAGGGCTCGGACCAGGTTCTGTTACCCAGAATCCTTTGCAAACCTCAACATTTGGCCCAAAAAACACTTTTTCCTGTCATTTCGGTGACAGAAAGTTCTGGGATCTGAGAGAAGCCACAAATTTCCTTCCACCCAGCGTTCCCCCAAGTCTCCCAATAAAAATGGTACCTCACTTGTGTGGGTAGGCCTAGCGCCCGCGACAGGATATACCCCAAAACACGACGTCGACACATCACATTTTCAGAAAGAAAACAGAGCTGTTTTTTACAAAGTACCTAGCTGTGGATTTTGGCCTCTAGCTCAGCCGGTACCTGGGGAAACGTAGCAAACCTGCACATTTTTGAAAACTAGACACCTAGGGGAATCCAAGATAGGGTGACTTGTGGGGCTCTGACCAGGTTCTGTTACCCAGAATCCTTTGCAAACCTCAAAATGTGGCCAAAAAAACACTTTTTCCTGTCATTTCGGTGACAGAAAGTTCTGGGATCTGAGAGGAGCCACAAATTTCCTTCCACCCAGCGTTCCCCCAAGTCTCCCGATAAAAATGCTACCTCACTTGTGTGGGTAGGCCTAGCGCCCGCGACAGGATATGCCCCAAAACACAACGTGGACACATCACATTTTCAGAAAGAAAACAGAGCTGTTTTTTTACAAAGGGCCTAGCTGTGGATTTTGGCCTCTAGCTCAGCCGGCACCTGGAGAAACCTAGCAAACCTGCGCATTTCTGAAAACTAGACACCTAGGGGAATCCAAGATGGGGTGACTTGTGGGGCTCTGACCAGGTTCTGTTACCCAGAATCCTTTGCAAACCTCAAACGTTCGCCAAAAAAAACTTTTTTCCTGTCATTTCGGTGACAGAAAGTTCTGGGATCTGAGAGGAGCCACAAATTTCCTTCCACCCAGCGTTCCCCCAAGTCTCCCGATAAAAATGGTACCTCACTTGTGTGGGTAGGCCTAGAGCCCGCAACAGGATATGCCCCAAAACACGATGTGGACACATCACATTTTCAGAAAGAAAACAGAGCTGTTTTTTACAAAGTGCCTAGCTGTGGATTTTGGCCTCTAGCTCAGCCGGCACCTGAAGAAACCTAGCAAACCTGCGCATTTTTTAAAACTAGACACCTAGGGGAATCCAAGATGGGGTGACTTGTGGGGCTCTGACCAGGTTCTGTTACCCAGAATCCTTTGCAAACCAAAAAATTTGGCCAAAAAAACAATTTTCCTGTCATTTCCGTGACAGAAAGTTCTAGGATCTGAGAGGAGCCACAAATTTCCTTCCACCCAGCATTCCCCCAAGTCTCCCAATAAAAATGGTACCTCACTTGTGTGGGTAGGCCTAGCGCCCGCGACAGGATATGCCCCAAAACACGACTTGGACACATCACATTTTCAGAAAGAAAACAGAGCTGTTTTTTACCAAGTGCCTAGCTGTGGATTTTGGCCTCTAGCTCAGCCGGCACCTGGGGAAACCTAGCAAACCTGCACATTTTTGAAAACTAGACACCTAGGGGAATCGAAGAAGGGGTGACTTGTGGGGCTCTCACCAGGTTCTGTTACCCAGAATCCTTTGCAAACCTCAACATTTGGCCCAAAAAACACTTTTTCCTGTCATTTCGGTGACAGAAAGTTCTGGGATCTGAGAGGAGCCACAAATTTCCTTCCACCCAGCATTCCCCCAAGTCTCCCAATAAAAATGGTACCTCACTTGTGTGGGTAGGCCTAGCGCCCGCGACAGGATATGCCCCAAAACACGACGTGGACACATCACATTTTCAGAAAGAAAACAGAGCTGTTTTTTACAAAGTGCCTAGCTGTGGATTTTGGCCTCTAGCTCAGCCGGTACCTGGGGAAACCTAGCAAACCTGCACATTTGTGGAAACTAGACACCTAGGGGAATCCAAGATGGGGTGACTTGTGGGGCTCTGACCAGGTTCTGTTACCCAGAATCCTTTGCAAACCTCAAAATGTGGCCAAAAAAACACTTTTTCCTGTCATTTCGGTGACAGAAAGTTCTGGAATCTGAGAGGACCCACAAATTTCCTTCCACCCAGCGTTCCCCCAAGTCTCCCGATAAAAATGGTACCTCACTTGTGTGGGTAGGCCTAGCGCCCGCGACAGCATATGCCCCAAAACACGACGTGGACGGATCACATTTTCAGAAAGAAAACAGAATTTTTTTTTACAAAGTGCCTAGCTGTGGATTTTGGCCTCTAGCTCAGCCGGCACCTGGGGAAACCTAGGAAACCTGCACATTTTTGAAAACTAGACACCGAGGGGAATCCACGATGGGGTGACTTGTGGGGCTCTCACCAGGTTCTGTTACCCAGAATCCTTTGCAAACCTCAAAATTTGGCCAAAAAAACAATTTTTCCTGTCATTTCGGTGACAGAAAGTTCTGGGATCTGAGAGGAGCCACAAATTTCCTTCCACCCAGCATTCCCCCAAGTCTCCTGATAAAAATGGTACCTCACTTGTGTGGGTAGGCCTAGCGCCCGCGACAGGATATGCCCCAAAACACAACGTGGACACATCACATTTTCAGAAAGAAAACAGAGCTGTTTTTTTACAAAGGGCCTAGCTGTGGATTTTGGCCTCTAGCTCAGCCGGCACCTGAAGAAACCTAGCAAACCTGTGCATTTTTGAAAACTAGACAACTAGAGGAATCCAAGATGGGGTGACTTTTGGGGCTCTGACCAGGCTCTGTTACCCAGAATCCTTTCCCAACCTCAAAATTTGGCCAAAAAAACTCTTTTTCCTGTCATTTCGGTGACAGAAAGTTCTGGAATCTGAGAGGAGCCACAAATTTCCTTCCACCCAGCGTTCCCCCAAGTCTCCTGATAAAAATGGTACCTCACTTGTGTGGGTAGGCCTAGCGACAGGATATGCCCCAAAACACGACGTGGACACATCACATTTTCAGAAAGAAAACAGAGCTGTTTTTTACAAAGTGCCTAGCTGGGGATTTTGGCCTCTAGCTCAGCCGGCACCTGGGGAAACCTAGCAAACCTGCACATTTTTTAAATCTAGACACCTAGGGGAATCCAAGATGGGGTGACTTGTGGGGGTCGGACCAGGTTCTGTTACCCAGAATCCTTTGCAAACCTCAACATTTGGCCCAAAAAACACTTTTTCCTGTCATTTCGGTGACAGAAAGTTCTGGGATCTGAGAGGAGCCACAAATTTCCTTCCACCCATCGTTCCCCCAAGTCTCCCAATAAAAATGGTACCTCACTTGTGTGGGTAGGCCTAGCGCCCGCGACAGGATATGCCCCAAATTACGACGTGGACACATCACATTTTCAGAAAGAAAACAGAGCTGTTTTTTACAAAGTGCCTAGCTGTGGATTTTGGCCTCTAGCTCAGACGGTACCTGGGGAAACCTAGGAAACCTGCAAATTTTTGAAAACTAGACACCTAGGGGAATCCGAGATGGGGTGACTTGTGGGGCTCTGACCAGGTTCTGTTACCCAGAATCCTTTGCAAACCTCAACATGTGGCCAAAAAAACACTTTTTCCTGTCATTTCGGTGACAGAAAGTGCTGGAATCTGAGAGGACCCACAAATTTCCTTCCACCCAGCGTTCCCCCAAGTCTCCCGATAAAAATGGTACCTCACTTGTGTGGGTAGGCCTAGCGCCCGAAACAGGATATGCCCCAAAACACGACGTGGACACATAACATTTTCAGAAAGAAAACAGAGCTGTTTTTTACAAAGTGCCCAGCTGTGGATTTTGGCCTCTAGCTCAGTCGGCACCTGGGGAAACCTAGCAAACCTGCACATTTTTGAAAACTAGACAACTAGAGGAATCCAAGATGGGGTGACTTGTGGGGCTCTGACCAGGTTCTGTTACAAAGAATCCTTTGTAAACCTCAAAATGTGGCCAAAAAAACACTTTTTCCTGTCATTTCGGTGACAGAAAGTTCTGGAATCTGAGAGGACCCACAAATTTCCTTCCACCCAGCATTCCCCCAAGTCTCCCGATAAAAATGGTACCTCACTTGTGTGGGTAGGCCAAGCGCCCGCCACAGGATATGCCCCAAAACACGACATGGACGGATCACATTTTCAGAAAGAAAACAGAGCTTTTTTTTACAAAGTGCCTAGCTGTGGATTTTGGCCTCTAGCTCAGCCGGCACCTGGGGAAACCTAGCAAACCTGTGCATTTCTGAAAACTAGACACCGAGGGGAATCCAAGATTGGGTGACTTGTGGGGCTCTGACCAGGTTCTGTTACCCAGAATCCTTTCCAAACCTCAAACGTTGGCCAAAAAAAACTTTTTTCCTGTCATTTCGGTGACAGAAAGTTCTGGGATCTGAGAGGAGCCACAAATTTCCTTCCACCCATCGTTCCCCCAAGTCTCCCAATAAAAATGGTACCTCACTTGTGTGGGTAGGCCTAGCGCCCGCGACAGGATATGCCCCAAATTACGACGTGGACACATCACATTTTCAGAAAGAAAACAGAGCTGTTTTTTACAAAGTGCCTAGCTGTGGATTTTGGCCTCTAGCTCAGACGGTACCTGGGGAAACCTAGGAAACCTGCACATTTTTGAAAACTAGACACCTAGGGGAATCCGAGATGGGGTGACTTGTGGGGCTCTGACCAGGTTCTGTTACCCAGAATCCTTTGCAAACCTCAACATGTGGCCAAAAAAACACTTTTTCCTGTCATTTCGGTGACAGAAAGTGCTGGAATCTGAGAGGACCCACAAATTTCCTTCCACCCAGCGTTCCCCCAAGTCTCCCGATAAAAATGGTACCTCACTTGTGTGGGTAGGCCTAGCACCCGAAACAGGATATGCCCCAAAACACGACGTGGACACATAACATTTTCAGAAAGAAAACAGAGCTGTTTTTTACAAAGTGCCCAGCTGTGGATTTTGGCCTCTAGCTCAGTCGGCACCTGGGGAAACGTAGCAAACCTGCACATTTTTGAAAACTAGACACCTAGGGGAATCCAAGATAGGGTGACTTGTGGGGCTCTGACCAGGTTCTGTTACCCAGAATCCTTTGCAAACCTCAAAATGTGGCCAAAAAAACACTTTTTCCTGTCATTTCGGTGACAGAAAGTTCTGGGATCTGAGAGGAGCCACAAATTTCCTTCCACCCAGCGTTCCCCCAAGTCTCCCGATAAAAATGCTACCTCACTTGTGTGGGTAGGCCTAGCGCCCGCGACAGGATATGCCCCAAAACACAACGTGGACACATCACATTTTCAGAAAGAAAACAGAGCTGTTTTTTTACAAAGGGCCTAGCTGTGGATTTTGGCCTCTAGCTCAGCCGGCACCTGGAGAAACCTAGCAAACCTGCGCATTTCTGAAAACTAGACACCTAGGGGAATCCAAGATGGGGTGACTTGTGGGGCTCTGACCAGGTTCTGTTACCCAGAATCCTTTGCAAACCTCAAACGTTGGCCAAAAAAAACTTTTTTCCTGTCATTTCGGTGACAGAAAGTTCTGGGATCTGAGAGGAGCCACAAATTTCCTTCCACCCAGCGTTCCCCCAAGTCTCCCGATAAAAATGGTACCTCACTTGTGTGGGTAGGCCTAGAGCCCGCAACAGGATATGCCCCAAAACACGATGTGGACACATCACATTTTCAGAAAGAAAACAGAGCTGTTTTTTACAAAGTGCCTAGCTGTGGATTTTGGCCTCTAGCTCAGCCGGCACCTGGGGAAACCTAGCAAACCTGTGCATTTTTTAAAACTAGACACCTAGGGGAATCCAAGATGGGGTGACTTGTGGGGCTTTCACCAGGTTCTGTTACCCAGAATCCTTTGCGAACCTCAAAATTTGGCCCAAAAAACACTTTTTTCTGTCATTTCCGTGACAGAAAGTTCTGGGATCTGAGAGGAGCCACAAATTTCCTTCCACCCAGCGTTCCCCCAAGTCTCCCAATAAAAATGGTACCTCACTTGTGTGGGTAGGCTTAGCGCCCGCGACAGGATATGCCCCAAAACACGACATGGACACATCACATTTTCAGAAAGAAAACAGAGCTGTTTTTTACAAAGTGCCTAGCTGTGGATTTTGGCCTCTAGCTCAGCCGGTACCTGGGGAAACGTAGCAAACCTGCACATTTTTGAAAACTAGACACCTAGGGGAATCCAAGATAGGGTGACTTGTGGGGCTCTGACCAGGTTCTGTTACCCAGAATCCTTTGCAAACCTCAAAATGTGGCCAAAAAAACACTTTTTCCTGTCATTTCGGTGACAGAAAGTTCTGGAATCTGAGAGGACCCACAAATTTCCTTCCACCCAGCGTTCCCCCAAGTCTCCCATAAAAATGGTACCTCACTTGTGTGGGTAGGCCTAGCGCCCGAAACAGGATATGCCCCAAAACACGACGTGGACACATAACATTTTCAGAAAGAAAACAGAGCTGTTTTTTACAAAGTGCCCAGCTGTGGATTTTGGCCTCTAGCTCAGTCAGCACCTGGGGAAACCTAGCAAACCTGTGCATTTTTGAAAACTAGACAACTAGAGGAATCCAAGATGGGGTGACTTGTGGGGCTCTGACCAGGTTCTGTTACCCAGAATCCTTTGCAAACCTCAAAATCTGGCCCAAAAAACACTTTTTCCTCTCATTTCGGTGACAGAAAGTTCTGGGATCTGAGAGGAGCCACAAATTTCCTTCCACCCAGCGTTCCCCCAAGTCTCCCGATAAAAATGGTACCTCACTTGTGTGGGGAGGCCTAGCGCCCGCGACAGGATATGCCCCAAAACACGACATGGACGGATCACATTTTCAGAAAGAAAACAGAGCTTTTTTTTACAAAGTGCCTAGCTGTGGATTTTGGCCTCTAGCTCAGCCGGCACCTGGGGAAACCTAGCAAACCTGTGCATTTCTGAAAACTAGACACCGAGGGGAATGCAAGATGGGGTGACTTGTGGGGCTCTCACCAGGTTCTGTTACCCAGCATCCTTTGCAAACCTCATAATTTTGCACAAAAAACACTTTTTCCTGTCATTTCGGTGACAGAAAGTTCTGGGATCTGAGAGGAGCCACACATTTCCTTCCACCCAGCATTCCCCCAAGTCTCCCGATAAAAATGGTACCTCACTTGTGTGGGTAGGCCTAGTGCCCGCGACAGGATATGCGCACAACACAACGTGGACACATCACATTTTCAGAAAGAAAACAGAGCTGTTTTTTTACAAAGGGCCTAGCTGTGGATTTTGGCCTCTAGCTCAGCCGGCACCTGAAGAAACCTAGCAAACCTGCGCATTTTTTAAAACTAGACACCTAGGGGAATCCAAGATGGGGTGACTTGTGGGGCTCTGACCAGGTTCTGTTACCCAGAATCCTTTGCAAACCTCAAAATTTGGCCAAAAAAACAATTTTCCTGTCATTTCCGTGACAGAAAGTTCTAGGATCTGAGAGGAGCCACAAATTTCCTTCCACCCAGCATTCCCCCAAGTCTCCCAATAAAAATGGTACCTCACTTGTGTGGGTAGGCCTAGCGCCCGCGACAGGATATGCCCCAAAACACGACGTGGACACATCACATTTTCAGAAAGAAAACAGAGCTGTTTTTTACCAAGTGCCTAGCTGTGGATTTTGGCCTCTAGCTCAGCCGGCACCTGGGGAAACCTAGCAAACCTGCACATTTTTGAAAACTAGACACCTAGGGGAATCGAAGAAGGGGTGACTTGTGGGGCTCTCACCAGGTTCTGTTACCCAGAATCCTTTGCAAACCTCAACATTTGGCCCAAAAAACACTTTTTCCTGTCATTTCGGTGACAGAAAGTTCTGGGATCTGAGAGGAGCCACAAATTTCCTTCCACCCAGCATTCCCCCAAGTCTCCCAATAAAAATGGTACCTCACTTGTGTGGGTAGGCCTAGCGCCCGCGACAGGATATGCCCCAAAACACGACGTGGACACATCACATTTTCAGAAAGAAAACAGAGCTGTTTTTTACAAAGTGCCTAGCTGTGGATTTTGGCCTCTAGCTCAGCCGGTACCTGGGGAAACCTAGCAAACCTGCACATTTGTGGAAACTAGACACCTAGGGGAATCCAAGATGGGGTGACTTGTGGGGCTCTGACCAGGTTCTGTTACCCAGAATCCTTTGCAAACCTCAAAATGTGGCCAAAAAAACACTTTTTCCTGTCATTTCGGTGACAGAAAGTTCTGGAATCTGAGAGGACCCACAAATTTCCTTCCACCCAGCGTTCCCCCAAGTCTCCCGATAAAAATGGTACCTCACTTGTGTGGGTAGGCCTAGCGCCCGCGACAGCATATGCCCCAAAACACGACGTGGACGGATCACATTTTCAGAAAGAAAACAGAATTTTTTTTTACAAAGTGCCTAGCTGTGGATTTTGGCCTCTAGCTCAGCCGGCACCTGGGGAAACCTAGGAAACCTGCACATTTTTGAAAACTAGACACCGAGGGGAATCCACGATGGGGTGACTTGTGGGGCTCTCACCAGGTTCTGTTACCCAGAATCCTTTGCAAACCTCAAAATTTGGCCAAAAAAACAATTTTTCCTGTCATTTCGGTGACAGAAAGTTCTGGGATCTGAGAGGAGCCACAAATTTCCTTCCACCCAGCATTCCCCCAAGTCTCCTGATAAAAATGGTACCTCACTTGTGTGGGTAGGCCTAGCGCCCGCGACAGGATATGCCCCAAAACACAACGTGGACACATCACATTTTCAGAAAGAAAACAGAGCTGTTTTTTTACAAAGGGCCTAGCTGTGGATTTTGGCCTCTAGCTCAGCCGGCACCTGAAGAAACCTAGCAAACCTGCGCATTTTTTAAAACTAGACACCTAGGGGAATCCAAGATGGGGTGACTTGTGGGGCTCTGACCAGGTTCTGTTACCCAGAATCCTTTGCAAACCTCAAAATTTGGCCAAAAAAACACTTTTTCCTGTCATTTCCGTGACAGAAAGTTCTGGGATCTGAGAGGAGCCACAAATTTCCTTCCACCCAGCATTCCCCCAAGTCTCCCAATAAAAATGGTACCTCACTTGTGTGGGTAGGCCTAGCGCCCGCGACAGGATATGCCCCAAAACACGACGTGGACACATCACATTTTCAGAAAGAAAACAGAGCTGTTTTTTACCAAGTGCCTAGCTGTGGATTTTGGCCTCTAGCTCAGCCGGCACCTGGGGAAACCTAGCAAACCTGCACATTTTTGAAAACTAGACACCTAGGGGAATCGAAGAAGGGGTGACTTGTGGGGCTCTCACCAGGTTCTGTTACCCAGAATCCTTTGCAAACCTCAACATTTGGCCCAAAAAACACTTTTTCCTGTCATTTCGGTGACAGAAAGTTCTGGGATCTGAGAGGAGCCACAAATTTCCTTCCACCCAGCATTCCCCCAAGTCTCCCGATAAAAATGGTACCTCACTTGTGTGGGTAGGCCTAGCGCCCGCGACAGCATATGCCCCAAAACACGACGTGGACGGATCACATTTTCAGAAAGAAAACAGAATTCTTTTTTACAAAGTGCCTAGCTGTGGATTTTGGCCTCTAGCTCAGCCGGCACCTGGGGAAATCTAGCAAACCTGCGCATTTTTGAAAACTAGACAACTAGAGGAATCCAAGATGGGGTGACTTGTGGGGCTCTGACCAGATTCTGTTACCCAGAATCCTTTGCAAACCTCAAAATTTGGCCCAAAAAACACTTTTTCCTGTCATTTCGGTGACGGAAAGTTCTGGGATCTGAGAGGAGCCACAAATTTCCTTCCACCCAACAT
Organism: Pleurodeles waltl; assembly: GCF_031143425.1. NCBI lineage: Eukaryota > Metazoa > Chordata > Amphibia > Caudata > Salamandridae > Pleurodeles > Pleurodeles waltl. The sequence continues at coordinate 1,865,268,081 of NC_090440.1, forward strand.
TCCCCCAAGTCTCCTGATAAAAATGGTACCTCACTTGTGTGGGTAGGCCTAGCGCCCGCGACAGGATATGCCCCAAAACACAACGTGGACACATCACATTTTCAGAAAGAAAACAGAATTCTTTTTTACAAAGTGCCTAGCTGTGGATTTTGGCCTCTAGCTCAGCCGGCACCTGGGGAAACCTAGGAAACCTGCACATTTTTGAAAACTAGACACCGAGGGGAATCCAAGATGGGGTGACTTGTGGGGCTCTCACCAGGTTCTGTTACCCAGAATCCTTTGCAAACCTCAAAATTTGGCCAAAAAAAAAAAAATTCCTGTCATTTCGGTGACAGAAAGTTCTGGGATCTGAGAGGAGCCACAAATTTCCTTCCACCCAGCATTCCCCCAAGTCTCCTGATAAAAATGGTACCTCACTTGTGTGGGTAGGCCTAGCGCCCGCGACAGGATATGCCCCAAAACACAACGTGGACACATCACATTTTCAGAAAGAAAAGAGAGCTGTTTTTTTACAAAGGGCCTAGCTGTGGATTTTGGCCTCTAGCTCAGCCGGCACCTGAAGAAACCTAGCAAACCTGCGCATTTTTTAAAACTAGACACCTAGGGGAATCCAAGATGGGGTGACTTGTGGGGCTCTGACCAGGTTCTGTTACCCAGAATCCTTTGCAAACCTCAAAATTTGGCCAAAAAAACACTTTTTCCTGTCATTTCCGTGACAGAAAGTTCTGGGATCTGAGAGGAGCCACAAATTTCCTTCCACCCAGCATTCCCCCAAGTCTCCCAATAAAAATGGTACCTCACTTGTGTGGGTAGGCCTAGCGCCCGCGACAGGATATGCCCCAAAACACGACGTGGACACATCACATTTTCAGAAAGAAAACAGAGCTGTTTTTTACCAAGTGCCTAGCTGTGGATTTTGGCCTCTAGCTCAGCCGGCACCTGGGGAAACCTAGCAAACCTGCACATTTTTGAAAACTAGACACCTAGGGGAATCGAAGAAGGGGTGACTTGTGGGGCTCTCACCAGGTTCTGTTACCCAGAATCCTTTGCAAACCTCAACATTTGGCCCAAAAAACACTTTTTCCTGTCATTTCGGTGACAGAAAGTTCTGGGATCTGAGAGGAGCCACAAATTTCCTTCCACCCAGCATTCCCCCAAGTCTCCCGATAAAAATGGTACCTCACTTGTGTGGGTAGGCTTAGCGCCCGCAACAGCATATGCCCCAAAACACGACGTGGACGGATCACATTTTCAGAAAGAAAACAGAATTCTTTTTTACAAAGTGCCTAGCTGTGGATTTTGGCCTCTAGCTCAGCCGGCACCTGGGGAAATCTAGCAAACCTGCGCATTTTTGAAAACTAGACAACTAGAGGAATCCAAGATGGGGTGACTTGTGGGGCTCTGACCAGGTTCTGTTACCCAGAATCCTTTGTAAACCTCAAAATTTGGCCAAAAAAACACTTTTTCCTGTCATTTCGGTGACGGAAAGTTCTGGGATCTGAGAGGAGCCACAAATTTCCTTCCACCCAGCATTCCCCCAAGTCTCCTGATAAAAATGGTACCTCACTTGTGTGGGTAGGCCTAGCGCCCACGACAGGATATGCCCCAAAACACGACGTGGACACATCACATTTTCAGAAAGAAAACAGAGCTGTTTTTTACAAAGTGCCCAGCTGTGGATTTTGGCCTCTAGCTCTGCCGACACCTGGGGAAACCAAGCAAACCTGCGCATTTTTGAAAACTAGACAACTAGAGGAATCCAAGATGGGGTGACTTGTGGGGCTCTGACCAGGTTCTGTTACCCAGAATCCTTTGCAAACCTCAAAATTTGGCCAAAAAAACAATTTTTCCTGTCATTTCGGTGACAGAAAGATCTGGGATCTGAGAGGAGCCACAAATGTCCTTCCACCCAGCATTCCCCCAATTCTCCCGATAAAAATGGTACCTCACTTGTGTGGGTAGGCCTAGCGCCCGCGACAGGTTATGCCCCAAAACACGACGCGGACACATCACATTTTCAGAAAGAAAACAGAGCTGTTTTTTACAAAGTGCATAGCTGTGGATTTTGGCCTCTAGCTCAGCCGGTACCTGGGGAAACCTAGCAAACCTGCACATTTTTGGAAACTAGACACCTAGGGGAATCCAAGATGGGGTGACTTGTGGGGCTCTGATCAGGTTCTGTTACCCAGAATCCTTTGCAAACCTCAAAATTTGGCCAAAAAAACAATTTTTCCTGTCATTTCGGTGACAGAAAGTTCTGGGATCTGAGAGGAGCCACAAATTTCCTTCCACCCAGCATTCCCCCAAGTCTCCTGATAAAAATGGTACCTCACTTGTGTGGGTAGGCCTAGCGCCCGCGACAGGATATGCCCCAAAACACAACGTGGACACATCACATTTTTAGAAAGAAAACAGAGCTGTTTTTTTACAAAGGGCCTAGCTGTGGATTTTGGCCTCTAGCTCAGCCGGCACCTGAAGAAACCTAGCAAACCTGCACATTTTTTAAAACTAGACACCTAGGGGAATCCAAGATGGGGTGACTTGTGGGGCTCTGACCAGGTTCTGTTACCCAGAATCCTTTGCAAACCTCAAAATTTGGCCAAAAAAACACTTTTTCCTGTCATTTCAGTGACAGAAAGTTCTGGGATCTGAGAGGAGCCACAAATTTCCTTCCACCCAGCATTCCCCCAAGTCTCCCAATAAAAATGGTACCTCACTTGTGTGCGTAGGCCTAGCGCCCGCGACAGGATATGCCCCAAAACACGACGTGGACACATCACATTTTCAGAAAGAAAACAGAGCTGTTTTTTACCAAGTGCCTAGCTGTGGATTTTGGCCTCTAGCTCAGCCGGCACCTGGGGAAACCTAGCAAACCTGCACATTTTTGAAAACTAGACACCTAGGGGAATCGAAGAAGGGGTGACTTGTGGGGCTCTCACCAGGTTCTGTTACCCAGAATCCTTTGCAAACCTCAACATTTGGCCCAAAAAACACATTTTCCTGTCATTTCGGTGACAGAAAGTTCTAGGATCTGAGAGGAGCCACAAATTTCCTTCCACCCAGCATTCCCCCAAGTCTCCCGATAAAAATGGTACCTCACTTGTGTGGGTAGGCCTAGCGCCCGCGACAGCATATGCCCCAAAACACGACGTGGACGGATCACATTTTCAGAAAGAAAACAGAATTGTTTTTTACAAAGTGCCTAGCTGTGGATTTTGGCCTCTAGCTCAGCCGGCACCTGGGGAAATCTAGCAAACCTGCGCATTTTTGAAAACTAGACAACTAGAGGAATCCAAGATGGGGTGACTTGTGGGGCTCTGACCAGGTTCTGTTACCTAGAATCCTTTGCAAACCTCAAAATTTGGCCCAAAAAACACTTTTTCCTGTCATTTCGGTGACGGAAAGTTCTGGGATCTGAGAGGAGCCACAAATTTCCTTCCACCCAGCATTCCCCCAAGTCTCCTGATAAAAATGGTACCTCACTTGTGTGGGTAGGCCTAGCGCCCACGACAGGATATGCCCCAAAACACGACGTGGACACATCACATTTTCAGAAAGAAAACAGAGCTGTTTTTTACCAAGTGCCTAGCTGTGGATTTTGGCCTCTAGCTCAGCCGGCACCTGGGGAAACCTAGCAAACCTGCACATTTTTGAAAACTAGACACCTAGGGGAATCGAAGAAGGGGTGACTTGTGGGGCTCTCACCAGGTTCTGTTACCCAGAATCCTTTGCAAACCTCAACATTTGGCCCAAAAAACACTTTTTCCTGTCATTTCGGTGACAGAAAGTTCTGGGATCTGAGAGGAGCCACAAATTTCCTTCCACCCAGCATTCCCCCAAGTCTCCCGATAAAAATGGTACCTCACTTGTGTGGGTAGGCTTAGCGCCCGCAACAGCATATGCCCCAAAACACGACGTGGACGGATCACATTTTCAGAAAGAAAACAGAATTCTTTTTTACAAAGTGCCTAGCTGTGGATTTTGGCCTCTAGCTCAGCCGGCACCTGGGGAAATCTAGCAAACCTGCGCATTTTTGAAAACTAGACAACTAGAGGAATCCAAGATGGGGTGACTTGTGGGGCTCTGACCAGGTTCTGTTACCCAGAATCCTTTGTAAACCTCAAAATTTGGCCAAAAAAACACTTTTTCCTGTCATTTCGGTGACGGAAAGTTCTGGGATCTGAGAGGAGCCACAAATTTCCTTCCACCCAGCATTCCCCCAAGTCTCCTGATAAAAATGGTACCTCACTTGTGTGGGTAGGCCTAGCGCCCACGACAGGATATGCCCCAAAACACGACGTGGACACATCACATTTTCAGAAAGAAAACAGAGCTGTTTTTTACAAAGTGCCCAGCTGTGGATTTTGGCCTCTAGCTCTGCCGACACCTGGGGAAACCAAGCAAACCTGCGCATTTTTGAAAACTAGACAACTAGAGGAATCCAAGATGGGGTGACTTGTGGGGCTCTGACCAGGTTCTGTTACCCAGAATCCTTTGCAAACCTCAAAATTTGGCCAAAAAAACAATTTTTCCTGTCATTTCGGTGACAGAAAGATCTGGGATCTGAGAGGAGCCACAAATGTCCTTCCACCCAGCATTCCCCCAATTCTCCCGATAAAAATGGTACCTCACTTGTGTGGGTAGGCCTAGCGCCCGCGACAGGTTATGCCCCAAAACACGACGCGGACACATCACATTTTCAGAAAGAAAACAGAGCTGTTTTTTACAAAGTGCATAGCTGTGGATTTTGGCCTCTAGCTCAGCCGGTACCTGGGGAAACCTAGCAAACCTGCACATTTTTGGAAACTAGACACCTAGGGGAATCCAAGATGGGGTGACTTGTGGGGCTCTGATCAGGTTCTGTTACCCAGAATCCTTTGCAAACCTCAAAATTTGGCCAAAAAAACAAATTTTCCTGTCATTTCGGTGACAGAAAGTTCTGGGATGTGAGAGGAGCCACAAATGTCCTTCCACCCAGCATTCCCCCAAGTCTCCTGATAAAAATGGTACCTCACTTGTGTGGGTAGGCCTAGCGCCCGCGACAGGATATGCCCCAAAACACAACGTGGACACATCACATTTTTAGAAAGAAAACAGAGCTGTTTTTTTACAAAGGGCCTAGCTGTGGATTTTGGCCTCTAGCTCAGCCGGCACCTGAAGAAACCTAGCAAACCTGCACATTTTTTAAAACTAGACACCTAGGGGAATCCAAGATGGGGTGACTTGTGGGGCTCTGACCAGGTTCTGTTACCCAGAATCCTTTGCAAACCTCAAAATTTGGCCAAAAAAACACTTTTTCCTGTCATTTCCGTGACAGAAAGTTCTGGGATCTGAGAGGAGCCACAAATTTCCTTCCACCCAGCATTCCCCCAAGTCTCCCAATAAAAATGGTACCTCACTTGTGTGCGTAGGCCTAGCGCCCGCGACAGGATATGCCCCAAAACACGACGTGGACACATCACATTTTCAGAAAGAAAACAGAGCTGTTTTTTACCAAGTGCCTAGCTGTGGATTTTGGCCTCTAGCTCAGCCGGCACCTGGGGAAACCTAGCAAACCTGCACATTTTTGAAAACTAGACACCTAGGGGAATCGAAGAAGGGGTGACTTGTGGGGCTCTCACCAGGTTCTGTTACCCAGAATCCTTTGCAAACCTCAACATTTGGCCCAAAAAACACATTTTCCTGTCATTTCGGTGACAGAAAGTTCTAGGATCTGAGAGGAGCCACAAATTTCCTTCCACCCAGCATTCCCCCAAGTCTCCCGATAAAAATGGTACCTCACTTGTGTGGGTAGGCCTAGCGCCCGCGACAGCATATGCCCCAAAACACGACGTGGACGGATCACATTTTCAGAAAGAAAACAGAATTGTTTTTTACAAAGTGCCTAGCTGTGGATTTTGGCCTCTAGCTCAGCCGGCACCTGGGGAAATCTAGCAAACCTGCGCATTTTTGAAAACTAGACAACTAGAGGAATCCAAGATGGGGTGACTTGTGGGGCTCTGACCAGGTTCTGTTACCTAGAATCCTTTGCAAACCTCAAAATTTGGCCCAAAAAACACTTTTTCCTGTCATTTCGGTGACGGAAAGTTCTGGGATCTGAGAGGAGCCACAAATTTCCTTCCACCCAGAATTCCCCCAAGTCTCCTGATAAAAATGGTACCTCACTTGTGTGGGTAGGCCTAGCGCCCGCGACAGGATATGCCCCAAAACACAACGTGGACACATCACATTTTCAGAAAGAAAACAGAGCTGTTTTTTTACAAAGTGCATAGCTGTGGATTTTGGCCTCTAGCTCAGCCGGTACCTGGGGAAACCTAGCAAACCTGCACATTTTTGGAAACTAGACACCTAGGGGAATCCAAGATGGGGTGACTTGTGGGGCTCTGACCAGGTTCTGTTACCCAGAATCCTTTGCAAACCTCAAAATTTGGCCAAAAAAACACTTTTTCCTGTCATTTCCGTGACAGAAAGTTCTGGGATCTGAGAGGAGCCACAAATTTCCTTCCACCCAGCGTTCCCCCAAGTCTCCCAATAAAAATGGTACCTCACTTGTGTGGGTAGGCTTAGCGCCCGCGACAGGATATGCCCCAAAACACGACGTGGACACATAACATTTTCAGAAAGAAAACAGAGCTGTTTTTTACAAAGTGCCCAGCTGTGGATTTTGGCCTCTAGCTCTGCCGACACCTGGGGAAACCAAGCAAACCTGCGCATTTTTGAAAACTAGACAACTAGAGGAATCCAAGATGGGGTGACTTGTGGGGCTCTGACCAGGTTCTGTTACCCAGAATCCTTTGCAAACCTCAAAATTTGGCCAAAAAAACAATTTTTCCTGTCATTTCGGTGACAGAAAGATCTGGGATCTGAGAGGAGCCACAAATGTCCTTCCACCCAGCATTCCCCCAAGTCTCCCGATAAAAATGGTACCTCACTTGTGTGGGTAGGCCTAGCGCCCGCGACAGGTTATGCCCCAAAACACGACGCGGACACATCACATTTTCAGAAAGAAAACAGAGCTGTTTTTTACAAAGTGCATAGCTGTGGATTTTGGCCTCTAGCTCAGCCGGTACCTGGGGAAACCTAGCAAACCTGCACATTTTTGGAAACTAGACACCTAGGGGAATCCAAGATGGGGTGACTTGTGGGGCTCTGATCAGGTTCTGTTACCCAGAATCCTTTGCAAACCTCAAAATTTGGCCAAAAAAACAATTTTTCCTGTCATTTCGGTGACAGAAAGTTCTGGGATCTGAGAGGAGCCACACATTTCCTTCCACCCAGCATTCCCCCAAGTCTCCTGATAAAAATGGTACCTCACTTGTGTGGGTAGGCCTAGCGCCCGCGACAGGATATGCCCCAAAACACAACGTGGACACATCACATTTTCAGAAAGAAAACAGAGCTGTTTTTTTACAAAGGGCCTAGCTGTGGATTTTGGCCTCTAGCTCAGCCGGCACCTGAAGAAACCTAGCAAACCTGCGCATTTTTTAAAACTAGACACCTAGGGGAATCCAAGATGGGGTGACTTGTGGGGCTCTGACCAGGTTCTGTTACCCAGAATCCTTTGCAAACCTCAAAATTTGGCCAAAAAACACTTTTTCCTGTCATTTCCGTGACAGAAAGTTCTGGGATCTGAGAGGAGCCACAAATTTCCTTCCACCCAGCATTCCCCCAAGTCTCCCAATAAAAATGGTACCTCACTTGTGTGCGTAGGCCTAGCGCCCGCGACAGGATATGCCCCAAAACACGACGTGGACACATCACATTTTCAGAAAGAAAACAGAGCTGTTTTTTACCAAGTGCCTAGCTGTGGATTTTGGCCTCTAGCTCAGCCGGCACCTGGGGAAACCTAGCAAACCTGCACATTTTTGAAAACTAGACACCTAGGGGAATCGAAGAAGGGGTGACTTGTGGGGCTCTCACCAGGTTCTGTTACCCAGAATCCTTTGCAAACCTCAAAATTTGGCCCAAAAAACACATTTTCCTGTCATTTCGGTGACAGAAAGTTCTGGGATCTGAGAGGAGCCACAAATTTCCTTCCACCCAGCATTCCCCCAAGTCTCCCGATAAAAATGGTACCTCACTTGTGTGGGTAGGCCTAGCGCCCGCGACAGCATATGCCCCAAAACACGACGTGGACGGATCACATTTTCAGAAAGAAAACAGAATTCTTTTTTACAAAGTGCCTAGCTGTGGATTTTGGCCTCTAGCTCAGCCGGCACCTGGGGAAATCTAGCAAACCTGCGCATTTTTGAAAACTAGACAACTAGAGGAATCCAAGATGGGGTGACTTGTGGGGCTCTGACCAGGTTCTGTTACCTAGAATCCTTTGCAAACCTCAAAATTTGGCCCAAAAAACACTTTTTCCTGTCATTTCGGTGACGGGATGTTCTGGGATCTGAGAGGAGCCACAAATTTCCTTCCACCCAGCATTCCCCCAAGTCTCCTGATAAAAATGGTATCTCACTTGTGTGGGTAGGCCTAGCACCCGCGACAGGATATGCCCCAAAACACAACGTGGACACATCACATTTTCAGAAAGAAAACAGAGCTGTTTTTTTACAAAGGGCCTAGCTGTGGATTTTGGCCTCTAGCTCAGCCGGCACCTGGGGAAACCTAGCAAACCTGCACATTTTTGAAAACTAGACACCTAGGGGAATCGAAGAAGGGGTGACTTGTGGGGCTCTCACCAGGTTCTGTTACCCAGAATCCTTTGCAAACCTCAACATTTGGCCCAAAAAACACATTTTCCTGTCATTTCGGTGACAGAAAGTTCTAGGATCTGAGAGGAGCAACAAATTTCCTTCCACCCAGCATTCCCCCAAGTCTCCCGATAAAAATGGTACCTCACTTGTGTGGGTAGGCCTAGCGCCCGCGACAGCATATGCCCCAAAACACGACGTGGACGGATCACATTTTCAGAAAGAAAACAGAATTGTTTTTTACAAAGTGCCTAGCTGTGGATTTTGGCCTCTAGCTCAGCCGGCACCTGGGGAAATCTAGCAAACCTGCGCATTTTTGAAAACTAGACAACTAGAGGAATCCAAGATGGGGTGACTTGTGGGGCTCTGACCAGGTTCTGTTACCTAGAATCCTTTGCAAACCTCAAAATTTGGCCCAAAAAACACTTTTTCCTGTCATTTCGGTGACGGAAAGTTCTGGGATCTGAGAGGAGCCACAAATTTCCTTCCACCCAGAATTCCCCCAAGTCTCCTGATAAAAATGGTACCTCACTTGTGTGGGTAGGCCTAGCGCCCGCGACAGGATATGCCCCAAAACACAACGTGGACACATCACATTTTCAGAAAGAAAACAGAGCTGTTTTTTTACAAAGTGCATAGCTGTGGATTTTGGCCTCTAGCTCAGCCGGTACCTGGGGAAACCTAGCAAACCTGCACATTTTTGGAAACTAGACACCTAGGGGAATCCAAGATGGGGTGACTTGTGGGGCTCTGACCAGGTTCTGTTACCCAGAATCCTTTGCAAACCTCAAAATTTGGCCAAAAAAACACTTTTTCCTGTCATTTCCGTGACAGAAAGTTCTGGGATCTGAGAGGAGCCACAAATTTCCTTCCACCCAGCGTTCCCCCAAGTCTCCCAATAAAAATGGTACCTCACTTGTGTGGGTAGGCTTAGCGCCCGCGACAGGATATGCCCCAAAACACGACGTGGACACATAACATTTTCAGAAAGAAAACAGAGCTGTTTTTTACAAAGTGCCCAGCTGTGGATTTTGGCCTCTAGCTCTGCCGACACCTGGGGAAACCAAGCAAACCTGCGCATTTTTGAAAACTAGACAACTAGAGGAATCCAAGATGGGGTGACTTGTGGGGCTCTGACCAGGTTCTGTTACCCAGAATCCTTTGCAAACCTCAAAATTTGGCCAAAAAAAACAATTTTTCCTGTCATTTCGGTGACAGAAAGATCTGGGATCTGAGAGGAGCCACAAATGTCCTTCCACCCAGCATTCCCCCAAGTCTCCCGATAAAAATGGTACCTCACTTGTGTGGGTAGGCCTAGCGCCCGCGACAGGTTATGCCCCAAAACACGACGCGGACACATCACATTTTCAGAAAGAAAACAGAGCTGTTTTTTACAAAGTGCATAGCTGTGGATTTTGGCCTCTAGCTCAGCCGGTACCTGGGGAAACCTAGCAAACCTGCACATTTTTGGAAACTAGACACCTAGGGGAATCCAAGATGGGGTGACTTGTGGGGCTCTGATCAGGTTCTGTTACCCAGAATCCTTTGCAAACCTCAAAATTTGGCCAAAAAAAACAATTTTTCCTGTCATTTCGGTGACAGAAAGTTCTGGGATCTGAGAGGAGCCACACATTTCCTTCCACCCAGCATTCCCCCAAGTCTCCTGATAAAAATGGTACCTCACTTGTGTGGGTAGGCCTAGCGCCCGCGACAGGATATGCCCCAAAACACAACGTGGACACATCACATTTTCAGAAAGAAAACAGAGCTGTTTTTTTACAAAGGGCCTAGCTGTGGATTTTGGCCTCTAGCTCAGCCGGCACCTGAAGAAACCTAGCAAACCTGCGCATTTTTTAAAACTAGACACCTAGGGGAATCCAAGATGGGGTGACTTGTGGGGCTCTGACCAGGTTCTGTTACCCAGAATCCTTTGCAAACCTCAAAATTTGGCCAAAAAACACTTTTTCCTGTCATTTCCGTGACAGAAAGTTCTGGGATCTGAGAGGAGCCACAAATTTCCTTCCACCCAGCATTCCCCCAAGTCTCCCAATAAAAATGGTACCTCACTTGTGTGCGTAGGCCTAGCGCCCGCGACAGGATATGCCCCAAAACACGACGTGGACACATCACATTTTCAGAAAGAAAACAGAGCTGTTTTTTACCAAGTGCCTAGCTGTGGATTTTGGCCTCTAGCTCAGCCGGCACCTGGGGAAACCTAGCAAACCTGCACATTTTTGAAAACTAGACACCTAGGGGAATCGAAGAAGGGGTGACTTGTGGGGCTCTCACCAGGTTCTGTTACCCAGAATCCTTTGCAAACCTCAAAATTTGGCCCAAAAAACACATTTTCCTGTCATTTCGGTGACAGAAAGTTCTGGGATCTGAGAGGAGCCACAAATTTCCTTCCACCCAGCATTCCCCCAAGTCTCCCGATAAAAATGGTACCTCACTTGTGTGGGTAGGCCTAGCGCCCGCGACAGCATATGCCCCAAAACACGACGTGGACGGATCACATTTTCAGAAAGAAAACAGAATTCTTTTTTACAAAGTGCCTAGCTGTGGATTTTGGCCTCTAGCTCAGCCGGCACCTGGGGAAATCTAGCAAACCTGCGCATTTTTGAAAACTAGACAACTAGAGGAATCCAAGATGGGGTGACTTGTGGGGCTCTGACCAGGTTCTGTTACCTAGAATCCTTTGCAAACCTCAAAATTTGGCCCAAAAAACACTTTTTCCTGTCATTTCGGTGACGGGATGTTCTGGGATCTGAGAGGAGCCACAAATTTCCTTCCACCCAGCATTCCCCCAAGTCTCCTGATAAAAATGGTATCTCACTTGTGTGGGTAGGCCTAGCACCCGCGACAGGATATGCCCCAAAACACAACGTGGACACATCACATTTTCAGAAAGAAAACAGAGCTGTTTTTTTACAAAGGGCCTAGCTGTGGATTTTGGCCTCTAGCTCAGCCGGCACCTGAAGAAACCTAGCAAACCTGCGCATTTTTTAAAACTAGACACCTAGGGGAATCCAAGATGGGGTGACTTGTGGGGCTCTGACCAGGTTCTGTTACCCAGAATCCTTTGCAAACCTCAAAATTTGGCCAAAAAAACACTTTTTCCTGTCATTTCCGTGACAGAAAGTTCTGGGATCTGAGAGGAGCCACAAATTTCCTTCCACCCAGCGTTCCCCCAAGTCTCCCAATAAAAATGGTACCTCACTTGTGTGGGTAGGCTTAGCGCCCGCGACAGGATATGCCCCAAAACACGACGTGGACACATAACATTTTCAGAAAGAAAACAGAGCTGTTTTTTACAAAGTGCCCAGCTGTGGATTTTGGCCTCTAGCTCTGCCGACACCTGGGGAAACCAAGCAAACCTGCGCATTTTTGAAAACTAGACAACTAGAGGAATCCAAGATGGGGTGACTTGTGGGGCTCTGACCAGGTTCTGTTACCCAGAATCCTTTGCAAACCTCAAAATTTGGCCAAAAAAACAATTTTTCCTGTCATTTCGGTGACAGAAAGATCTGGGATCTGAGAGGAGCCACAAATGTCCTTCCACCCAGCATTCCCCCAAGTCTCCCGATAAAAATGGTACCTCACTTGTGTGGGTAGGCCTAGCGCCCGCGACAGGTTATGCCCCAAAACACGACGCGGACACATCACATTTTCAGAAAGAAAACAGAGCTGTTTTTTACAAAGTGCATAGCTGTGGATTTTGGCCTCTAGCTCAGCCGGTACCTGGGGAAACCTAGCAAACCTGCACATTTTTGGAAACTAGACACCTAGGGGAATCCAAGATGGGGTGACTTGTGGGGCTCTGATCAGGTTCTGTTACCCAGAATCCTTTGCAAACCTCAAAATTTGGCCAAAAAAACAATTTTTCCTGTCATTTCGGTGACAGAAAGTTCTGGGATCTGAGAGGAGCCACACATTTCCTTCCACCCAGCATTCCCCCAAGTCTCCTGATAAAAATGGTACCTCACTTGTGTGGGTAGGCCTAGCGCCCGCGACAGGATATGCCCCAAAACACAACGTGGACACATCACATTTTCAGAAAGAAAACAGAGCTGTTTTTTTACAAAGGGCCTAGCTGTGGATTTTGGCCTCTAGCTCAGCCGGCACCTGAAGAAACCTAGCAAACCTGCGCATTTTTTAAAACTAGACACCTAGGGGAATCCAAGATGGGGTGACTTGTGGGGCTCTGACCAGGTTCTGTTACCCAGAATCCTTTGCAAACCTCAAAATTTGGCCAAAAAACACTTTTTCCTGTCATTTCCGTGACAGAAAGTTCTGGGATCTGAGAGGAGCCACAAATTTCCTTCCACCCAGCATTCCCCCAAGTCTCCCAATAAAAATGGTACCTCACTTGTGTGCGTAGGCCTAGCGCCCGCGACAGGATATGCCCCAAAACACGACGTGGACACATCACATTTTCAGAAAGAAAACAGAGCTGTTTTTTACCAAGTGCCTAGCTGTGGATTTTGGCCTCTAGCTCAGCCGGCACCTGGGGAAACCTAGCAAACCTGCACATTTTTGAAAACTAGACACCTAGGGGAATCGAAGAAGGGGTGACTTGTGGGGCTCTCACCAGGTTCTGTTACCCAGAATCCTTTGCAAACCTCAAAATTTGGCCCAAAAAACACATTTTCCTGTCATTTCGGTGACAGAAAGTTCTGGGATCTGAGAGGAGCCACAAATTTCCTTCCACCCAGCATTCCCCCAAGTCTCCCGATAAAAATGGTACCTCACTTGTGTGGGTAGGCCTAGCGCCCGCGACAGCATATGCCCCAAAACACGACGTGGACGGATCACATTTTCAGAAAGAAAACAGAATTCTTTTTTACAAAGTGCCTAGCTGTGGATTTTGGCCTCTAGCTCAGCCGGCACCTGGGGAAATCTAGCAAACCTGCGCATTTTTGAAAACTAGACAACTAGAGGAATCCAAGATGGGGTGACTTGTGGGGCTCTGACCAGGTTCTGTTACCTAGAATCCTTTGCAAACCTCAAAATTTGGCCCAAAAAACACTTTTTCCTGTCATTTCGGTGACGGGATGTTCTGGGATCTGAGAGGAGCCACAAATTTCCTTCCACCCAGCATTCCCCCAAGTCTCCTGATAAAAATGGTATCTCACTTGTGTGGGTAGGCCTAGCACCCGCGACAGGATATGCCCCAAAACACAACGTGGACACATCACATTTTCAGAAAGAAAACAGAGCTGTTTTTTTACAAAGGGCCTAGCTGTGGATTTTGGCCTCTAGCTCAGCCGGCACCTGAAGAAACCTAGCAAACCTGCGCATTTTTTAAAACTAGACACCTAGGGGAATCCAAGATGGGGTGACTTGTGGGGCTCTGACCAGGTTCTGTTACCCAGAATCCTTTGCAAACCTCAAAATTTGGCCAAAAAAACACTTTTTCCTGTCATTTCCGTGACAGAAAGTTCTGGGATCTGAGAGGAGCCACAAATTTCCTTCCACCCAGCGTTCCCCCAAGTCTCCCAATAAAAATGGTACCTCACTTGTGTGGGTAGGCTTAGCGCCCGCGACAGGATATGCCCCAAAACACGACGTGGACACATAACATTTTCAGAAAGAAAACAGAGCTGTTTTTTACAAAGTGCCCAGCTGTGGATTTTGGCCTCTAGCTCAGCCGGCACCTGGGGAAACCAAGCAAACCTGCGCATTTTTGAAAACTAGACAACTAGAGGAATCCAAGATGGGGTGACTTGTGGGGCTCTGACCAGGTTCTGTTACCCAGAATCCTTTGCAAACCTCAAAATTTGGCCAAAAAAACAATTTTTCCTGTCATTTCGGTGACAGAAAGATCTGGGATCTGAGAGGAGCCACAAATGTCCTTCCACCCAGCATTCCCCCAAGTCTCCCGATAAAAATGGTACCTCACTTGTGTGGGTAGGCCTAGCGCCCGCGACAGCATATGCCCCAAAACACGACGTGGACGGATCACATTTTCAGAAAGAAAACAGAATTGTTTTTTACAAAGTGCCTAGCTGTGGATTTTGGCCTCTAGCTCAGCCGGCACCTGGGGAAACCTAGCAAACCTGCACATTTTTGAAAACTAGACACCTAGGGGAATCGAAGAAGGGGTGACTTGTGGGGCTCTCACCAGGTTCTGTTACCCAGAATCCTTTGCAAACCTCAACATTTGGCCCAAAAAACACATTTTCCTGTCATTTCGGTGACAGAAAGTTCTAGGATCTGAGAGGAGCCACAAATTTCCTTCCACCCAGCATTCCCCCAAGTCTCCCGATAAAAATGGTACCTCACTTGTGTGGGTAGGCCTAGCGCCCGCGACAGCATATGCCCCAAAACACGACGTGGACGGATCACATTTTCAGAAAGAAAACAGAATTGTTTTTTACAAAGTGCCTAGCTGTGGATTTTGGCCTCTAGCTCAGCCGGCACCTGGGGAAATCTAGCAAACCTGCGCATTTTTGAAAACTAGACAACTAGAGGAATCCAAGATGGGGTGACTTGTGGGGCTCTGACCAGGTTCTGTTACCTAGAATCCTTTGCAAACCTCAAAATTTGGCCCAAAAAACACTTTTTCCTGTCATTTCGGTGACGGAAAGTTCTGGGATCTGAGAGGAGCCACAAATTTCCTTCCACCCAGAATTCCCCCAAGTCTCCTGATAAAAATGGTACCTCACTTGTGTGGGTAGGCCTAGCGCCCGCGACAGGATATGCCCCAAAACACAACGTGGACACATCACATTTTCAGAAAGAAAACAGAGCTGTTTTTTTACAAAGTGCATAGCTGTGGATTTTGGCCTCTAGCTCAGCCGGTACCTGGGGAAACCTAGCAAACCTGCACATTTTTGGAAACTAGACACCTAGGGGAATCCAAGATGGGGTGACTTGTGGGGCTCTGACCAGGTTCTGTTACCCAGAATCCTTTGCAAACCTCAAAATTTGGCCAAAAAAACACTTTTTCCTGTCATTTCCGTGACAGAAAGTTCTGGGATCTGAGAGGAGCCACAAATTTCCTTCCACCCAGCGTTCCCCCCAAGTCTCCCAATAAAAATGGTACCTCACTTGTGTGGGTAGGCTTAGCGCCCGCGACAGGATATGCCCCAAAACACGACGTGGACACATAACATTTTCAGAAAGAAAACAGAGCTGTTTTTTACAAAGTGCCCAGCTGTGGATTTTGGCCTCTAGCTCTGCCGACACCTGGGGAAACCAAGCAAACCTGCGCATTTTTGAAAACTAGACAACTAGAGGAATCCAAGATGGGGTGACTTGTGGGGCTCTGACCAGGTTCTGTTACCCAGAATCCTTTGCAAACCTCAAAATTTGGCCAAAAAAACAATTTTTCCTGTCATTTCGGTGACAGAAAGATCTGGGATCTGAGAGGAGCCACAAATGTCCTTCCACCCAGCATTCCCCCAAGTCTCCCGTTAAAAATGGTACCTCACTTGTGTGGGTAGGCCTAGCGCCCGCGACAGGTTATGCCCCAAAACACGACGCGGACACATCACATTTTCAGAAAGAAAACAGAGCTGTTTTTTACAAAGTGCATAGCTGTGGATTTTGGCCTCTAGCTCAGCCGGTACCTGGGGAAACCTAGCAAACCTGCACATTTTTGGAAACTAGACACCTAGGGGAATCCAAGATGGGGTGACTTGTGGGGCTCTGATCAGGTTCTGTTACCCAGAATCCTTTGCAAACCTCAAAATTTGGCCAAAAAAAACAATTTTTCCTGTCATTTCGGTGACAGAAAGTTCTGGGATCTGAGAGGAGCCACACATTTCCTTCCACCCAGCATTCCCCCAAGTCTCCTGATAAAAATGGTACCTCACTTGTGTGGGTAGGCCTAGCGCCCGCGACAGGATATGCCCCAAAACACAACGTGGACACATCACATTTTCAGAAAGAAAACAGAGCTGTTTTTTTACAAAGGGCCTAGCTGTGGATTTTGGCCTCTAGCTCAGCCGGCACCTGAAGAAACCTAGCAAACCTGCGCATTTTTTAAAACTAGACACCTAGGGGAATCCAAGATGGGGTGACTTGTGGGGCTCTGACCAGGTTCTGTTACCCAGAATCCTTTGCAAACCTCAAAATTTGGCCAAAAAACACTTTTTCCTGTCATTTCCGTGACAGAAAGTTCTGGGATCTGAGAGGAGCCACAAATTTCCTTCCACCCAGCATTCCCCCAAGTCTCCCAATAAAAATGGTACCTCACTTGTGTGCGTAGGCCTAGCGCCCGCGACAGGATATGCCCCAAAACACGACGTGGACACATCACATTTTCAGAAAGAAAACAGAGCTGTTTTTTACCAAGTGCCTAGCTGTGGATTTTGGCCTCTAGCTCAGCCGGCACCTGGGGAAACCTAGCAAACCTGCACATTTTTGAAAACTAGACACCTAGGGGAATCGAAGAAGGGGTGACTTGTGGGGCTCTCACCAGGTTCTGTTACCCAGAATCCTTTGCAAACCTCAAAATTTGGCCCAAAAAACACATTTTCCTGTCATTTCGGTGACAGAAAGTTCTGGGATCTGAGAGGAGCCACAAATTTCCTTCCACCCAGCATTCCCCCAAGTCTCCCGATAAAAATGGTACCTCACTTGTGTGGGTAGGCCTAGCGCCCGCGACAGCATATGCCCCAAAACACGACGTGGACGGATCACATTTTCAGAAAGAAAACAGAATTCTTTTTTACAAAGTGCCTAGCTGTGGATTTTGGCCTCTAGCTCAGCCGGCACCTGGGGAAATCTAGCAAACCTGCGCATTTTTGAAAACTAGACAACTAGAGGAATCCAAGATGGGGTGACTTGTGGGGCTCTGACCAGGTTCTGTTACCTAGAATCCTTTGCAAACCTCAAAATTTGGCCCAAAAAACACTTTTTCCTGTCATTTCGGTGACGGGATGTTCTGGGATCTGAGAGGAGCCACAAATTTCCTTCCACCCAGCATTCCCCCAAGTCTCCTGATAAAAATGGTATCTCACTTGTGTGGGTAGGCCTAGCACCCGCGACAGGATATGCCCCAAAACACAACGTGGACACATCACATTTTCAGAAAGAAAACAGAGTTGTTTTTTTACAAAGGGCCTAGCTGTGGATTTTGGCCTCTAGCTCAGCCGGCACCTGAAGAAACCTAGCAAACCTGCGCATTTTTTAAAACTAGACACCTAGGGGAATCCAAGATGGGGTGACTTGTGGGGCTCTGACCAGGTTCTGTTACCCAGAATCCTTTGCAAACCTCAAAATTTGGCCAAAAAAACACTTTTTCCTGTCATTTCCATGACAGAAAGTTCTGGGATCTGAGAGGAGCCACAAATTTCCTTCCACCCAGCATTCCCCCAAGTCTCCCAATAAAAATGGTACCTCACTTGTGTGGGTTAGGCCTAGCGCCCGCGACAGGATATGCCCCAAAACACGACATGGACACATCACATTTTCTGAAAGAAAACAGAGCTGTTTTTTTACAAAGTGCCCAGCTGTGGATTATGGCCTCTAGCTCATCCGGCACCTGGGGAAATCTAGCAAACCTGCGCATTTTTGAAAACTAGACAACTAGAGGAATCCAAGATGGGGTGACTTGTGGGGCTCTGACCAGGTTCTGTTACCCAGAATCCTTTGCAAACCTCAAAATGTGGCCCAAAAAACACTTTTTCCTGTCATTTCGGTGACAGAAAGTTCTGGGATCTGAGAGGAGCCACAAATTTCCTTCCACCCAGCGTCCCCCCAAGTCTCCCAATAAAAATGGTACCTCACTTGTGTGGGTAGGCCTAGCGCCCATGACAGGATATGCCCCAAAACACGACGTGGACGGATCACATTTTCAGAAAGAAAACAGAACTTTTTTTTACAAAGTGCCTAGCTGTGGATTTTGGCCTCTAGCTCAGCCGGCACCTGGGGAAACCTAGGAAACCTGCACATTTTTGAAAACTAGACACTGAGGGGAATCCAAGATGGGGTGACTTGTGGGGCTCTCACCAGGTTCTGTTACCCAGAATCCTTTGCAAACCTCAAAATTTGGCCCAAAAAACACTTTTTCCTGTAATTTCGGTGACAGAAAGTTCTGGGATCTGAGAGGAGCCACAAATTTCCTTCCACCCAGCATTCCCCCAAGTGTCCTGATAAAATGGTACCTCACTTGTGTGGGTAGGCTTAGCGCCCGCGACAGGATATGCCCCAAAACACGACGTGTACACATCACATTTTCAGAAAGAAAACAGAGCTGTTTTTTACAAAGTGCCTAGCTGTGGATTTTGGCCTCTAGCTCAGCCGGCACCTGGGGAAACCTAGCAAACCTGTGATTTTTGAAAACTAGACACCTAGGGGAATCCAAGATGGGGTGACTTGTGGGCCTCTGACCGGGTTCTGTTACCCAGAATCCTTTGCAAACCTCAAAATGTGGCCAAAAAAACACTTTTTCCTGTCATTTCCGTGACAGAAAGTTCTGGGATCTGAGAGGAGCCACAAATTTCCTTCCACCCAGCGTTCCCCCAAGTCTCCCAATAAAAATGGTACCTCACTTGTGTGGGTAGGCTTAGCGCCCGCAACAGGATATGCCCCAAAACACAACGTGGACACATAACATTTTCAGAAAGAAAACAGAGCTGTTTTTTGCAAAGTGCCCAGCTGTGGATTTTGGCCTCTAGCTCAGCCGCCACCTGGGGAAACCAAGCAAACCTGCGCATTTTTGAAAACTAGACAACTAGAGGAATCCAAGATGGGGTGACTTGTGGGGCTCTGACCAGGTTCTGTTACCCAGAATCCTTTGCAAACCTCAAAATTTGGCCCAAAAAACACTTTTCCCTGTCATTTCGGTGACAGAAAGTTCTAGGTTCTGAGAGGAGCCACAAATTTCCTTCCACCCAGCATTCCCCCAAGTCTCCCGATAAAAATGGTACCTCACTTGTGTGGGTAGGCCTAGCGCCCGCGACAGGATATGCCCCAAAACACGACGTGGACGGATCACATTTTCAGAAAGAAAATAGAGCTTTTTTTTACAAAGTGCCTAGCTGTGGATTTTGGCCTCTAGCTCAGCCGGCACCTGGGGAAACCTAGCAAACCTGTGCATTTCTGAAAACTAGACACCGAGGGGAATCCAAGATTGGGTGACTTGTGGGGCTCTGACCAGGTTCTGTTACCCAGAATCGTTTGCAAACCTCAAAATTTGGCCAAAAAAACACTTTTTCCTGTCATTTCGGTGACAGAAAGTTCTGGAATCTGAGAGGAGCCACAAATTTCCTTCCACCCAGCGTTCCCCCAAGTCTCCTGATAAAAATGGTACCTCACTTGTGTGGGTAGGCCTAGTGCCCGCGACAGGATATGCCCCAAAACACAACGTGGACACATCACATTTTCAGAAAGAAAACAGAGCTGTTTTTTACAAAGTGCCTAGCTGTGGATTTTGGCCTCTAGCTCAGCCGGCACCTGGGGAATCCTAGCAAACCTGCACATTTTTGAAAACTAGACTCCTAGGGGAATCCAAGAAGGGGTGACTTGTGGGGCTCGGACCAGGTTCTGTTACCCAGAATCCTTTGCAAACCTCAACATTTGGCCCAAAAAACACTTTTTCCTGTCATTTCGGTGACAGAAAGTGCTGGGATCTGAGAGGAGCCACAAATGTCCTTCCACCCAGCATTCCCCCAAGTCTCCCAATAAAAATGGTACCTCACTTGTTTGGGTAGGCCTAGCGCCCGCGACAGGTTATGCCCCAAAACATGACGCGGAGACATCACATTTTCAGAAAGAAAACAGAGCTGTTTTTTACAAAGTGCCTAGCTGTGGATTTTGGCCTCTAGCTCAGCCGGTACCTGGGGAAACCTAGCAAACCTGCACATTTTTGGAAACCAGACACCTATGGGAATCCAAGATGGGGTGACTTGTGGGGCTCTGACCAGGTTCTGTTACCCAGAATCCTTTGCAAACCTCAAAATGTGGCCAAAAAAAACACTTTTTCATGTCATTTCGGTGACAGAAAGTTCTGGAATCTGAGAGGACCCACAAATTTCCTTCCACCCAGCGTTCCCCCAAGTCTCCAGATAAAAATGGTACCTCACTTGTGTGGGTAGGCTTAGTGCCCGCGACAGGATATGCCCCAAAACACGACGTGGACACATCACATTTTCAGAAAGAAAACAGAGCTGTTTTTTACAAAGTGCCTAGCTGTGGATTTTGGCCTCTAGCTCAGCCGGCACCTGGGGAAACCTAGCAAACCTGCGCATTTTTTAAAACTAGACACCGAGGGGAATCCAGGATGGGGTGACTTGTGGGGCTCTCACCAGGTTTTGTTACCCAGAATCGTTTGCAAACCTCAAAATTTGGCCAAAAAAACTGTTTTTCCTGTCATTTTGGTGACAGAAAGTTCTGGGATCTGAGAGGAGCCACAAATTTCCTTCCACCCAGCGTTCCCCCAAGTCTCCCGATAAAAATGGTACCTCACTTGTGTGGGTAGGCCTAACGCCTGCGACAGGATATGCTCCAAAACACGACGTGGACACATCACATTTTCAGTAAGAAAACAGAGCTGTTTTTTACAAAGTGCCTAGCTGTGGATTTTGGCCTCTAGCTCAGCCGGCGCCTGGGGAAACCAAGCAAACCTGTGCATTTTTGAAAACTAGACACCTAGGGGAATCCAAGATGGGGTGACTTGTGGGGCTCTGACCAGGTTCTGTTACCCAGAATCCTTTGCAAACCTCAAAATTTGGCCCAAAAACCACTTTTCCCTGTCATTTCGGTGACAGAAAGTTCTGGGATCTGAGAGGAGCCACAAATTTCCTTCCACCCAGCGTTCCCCCAAGTCTCCCGATAAAAATGGTACCTCACTTGTGTGGGTAGGCCTAGCGCCCGTGACAGCATATGCCCCAAAACACGACGTGGACGGATCACATTTTCAGAAAGAAAACAGATTTTTTTTTTACAAAGTGCCTAGCTGTGGATTTTGGCCTCTAGCTCAGCCGGCACCTGGGGAAACCTAGGAAACCTGCACATTTTTGAAAACTAGACACCGAGGGGAATCCAAGATGGGGTGACTTGTGGGGCTCTCACCAGGTTCTGTTACCCAGAATCCTTTGCAAACCTCAAAATTTGGCCAAAAAAACACTTTTTCCTGTCATTTCGGTGACAGAAAGTTCTGGAATCTGAGAGGACCCACAAATTTCCTTCCACCCAGCGTTCCCCCAAGTCTCCCGATAAAAATGGTACCTCACTTGTGTGGGTAGGCCTAGCGCCCGCGACAGCATATGCCCCAAAACACGACGTGGACGGATCACATTTTCAGAAAGAAAACTGATTTTTTTTTTACAAAGTGCCTAGCTGTGGATTTTGGCCTCTAGCTCAGCCGGCACCTGGGGAAACCTAGGAAACCTACACATTTTTGAAAACTAGACACCGAGGGGAATCCAAGAAGGGGTGACTTGTGGGGCTCTCACCAGGTTCTGTTACCCAGAATCCTTTGCAAACCTCAACATTTGGCCCAAAAAACACTTTTTCCTGTCATTTCGGTGACAGAAAGTTCTGGGATCTGAGAGGAGCCACAAATTTCCTTCCACCGAGCATTCCCCCAAGTCTCCCAATAAAAATGGTACCTCACTTGTGTGGGTAGGCCTAGCGCCCGCGACAGGATATGCCCCAAAACACGACGTGGACACATCACATTTTCAGAAAGAAAACAGAGCTGTTTTTTACAAAGTGCCTAGCTGTGGATTTTGGCCTCTAGCTCAGCCGGTACCTGGGGAAACCTAGCAAACCTGCACATTTGTGGAAACTAGACACCTAGGGGAATCCAAGATGGGTTGACTTGTGGGGCTCTGACCAGGTTCTGTTACCCAGAATCCTTTGCAAACCTCAAAATGTGGCCAAAAAAACACTTTTTTCTGTCATTTCGGTGACAGAAAGTTCTGGAATCTGAGAGGACCCACAAATTTCCTTCCACCCAGCGTTCCCCCAAGTCTCCCGATAAAAATGGTACCTCACTTGTGTGGGTAGGCCTAGCGCCCGCGACAGCATATGCCCCAAAACACGACGTGGACGGATCACATTTTCAGAAAGAAAACAGATTTTTTTTTTACAAAGTGCCTAGCTGTGGATTTTGGCCTCTAGCTCAGCCGGCACCTGAAGAAACCTAGCAAACCTGCGCATTTTTTAAAACTAGACACCGAGGGGAATCCAAGATGGGGTGACTTGTGGGGCTCTCACCAGGTTCTGTTACCCAGAATCCTTTGCAAACCTCAAAATTTGGCCAAAAAAAACAATTTTTCCTGTCATTTCGGTGACAGAAAGTTCTGGGATCTGAGAGGAGCCACAAATTTCCTTCCACCCAGCATTCCCCCAAGTCTCCTGATAAAAATGGTACCTCACTTGTGTGGGTAGGCCTAGCGCCCGCGACAGGATATGCCCCAAAACACAACGTGGACACATCACATTTTCAGAAAGAAAACAGAGCTGTTTTTTTACAAAGGGCCTAGCTGTGGATTTTGGCCTCTAGCTCAGCCGGCACCTGAAGAAACCTAGCAAACCTGCGCATTTTTTAAAACTAGACACCTAGGGGAATCCAAGATGGGGTGACTTGTGGGGCTCTGACCAGGTTCTGTTACCCAGAATCCTTTGCAAACCTCAAAATTTGGCCAAAAAAACAATTTTCCTGTCATTTCCGTGACAGTAAGTTCTAGGATCTGAGAGGAGCCACAAATTTCCTTCCACCCAGCATTCCCCCAAGTCTCCCAATAAAAATGGTACCTCACTTGTGTGGGTAGGCCTAGCGCCCGCGACAGGATATGCCCCAAAACACGACGTGGACACATCACATTTTCAGAAAGAAAACAGAGCTGTTTTTTACCAAATGCCTAGCTGTGGATTTTGGCCTCTAGCTCAGCCGGCACCTGGGGAAACCTAGCAAACCTGCACATTTTTGAAAACTAGACACCTAGGGGAATCGAAGAAGGGGTGACTTGTGGGGCTCTCACCAGGTTCTGTTACCCAGAATCCTTTGCAAACCTCAACATTTGGCCCAAAAAACACTTTTTCCTGTCATTTCGGTGACAGAAAGTTCTGGGATCTTAGAGGAGCCACAAATTTCCTTCCACACAGCATTCCCCCAAGTCTCCCAATAAAAATGGTACCTCACTTGTGTGGGTAGGCCTAGCGCCCGCGACAGGATATGCCCCAAAACACGACGTGGACACATCACATTTTCAGAAAGAAAACAGAGCTGTTTTTTACAAAGTGCCTAGCTGTGGATTTTGGCCTCTAGCTCAGCCGGTACCTGGGGAAACCTAGCAAACCTGCACATTTGTGGAAACTAGACACCTAGGGGAATCCAAGATGGGGTGACTTGTGGGGCTCTGACCAGGTTCTGTTACCCAGAATCCTTTGCAAACCTCAAAATGTGGCCAAAAAAACACTTTTTCCTGTCATTTCGGTGACAGAAAGTTCTGGAATCTGAGAGGACTCACAAATTTCCTTCCACCCAGCGTTCCCCCAAGTCTCCTGATAAAAATGGCACCTCACTTGTGTGGGTAGGCCTAGCGCCCGCGACAGCATATGCCCCAAAACACGACGTGGACGGATCACATTTTCAGAAAGAAAACAGAATTTTTTTTTACAAAGTGCCTAGCTGTGGATTTTGGCCTCTAGCTCAGCCGACACCTGGGGAAACCTAGGAAACCTGCACATTTTTGAAAACTAGACACCGAGGGGAATCCAAGATGGGGTGACTTGTGGGGCTCTCACCAGGTTCTGTTACCCAGAATCCTTTGCAAACCTCAAAATTTGGCCAAAAAAACAATTTTTCCTGTCATTTCGGTGACAGAAAGTTCTGGGATCTGAGAGGAGCCACAAATTTCCTTCCACCCAGCATTCCCCCAAGTCTCCTGATAAAAATGGTACCTCACATGTGTGGGTAGGCCTAGCGCCCGCGACAGGATATGCCCCAAAACACAACGTGGACACATCACATTTTCAGAAAGAAAACAGAGCTGTTTTTTTACAAAGGGCCTAGTTGTGGATTTTGGCCTCTAGCTCAGCCGGCACCTGAAGAAACCTAGCAAACCTGCGCATTTTTTAAAACTAGACACCTAGGGGAATCCAAGATGGGGTGACTTGTGGGGCTCTGACCAGGTTCTGTTACCCAGAATCCTTTGCAAACCTCAAAATTTGGCCAAAAAAACACTTTTTCCTGTCATTTCCGTGACAGAAAGTTCTGGGATCTGAGAGGAGCCACAAATTTCCTTCCACCCAGCATTCCCCCAAGTCTCCCAATAAAAATGGTACCTCACTTGTGTGGGTAGGCCTAGCGCCCGCGACAGGATATGCCCCAAAACACGACGTGGACACATCACATTTTCAGAAAGAAAACAGAGCTGTTTTTTACCAAGTGCCTAGCTGTGGATTTTGGCCTCTAGCTCAGCCGGCACCTGGGGAAACCTAGCAAACCTGCACATTTTTTAAAACTAGACACCTAGGGGAATCAAAGAAGGGGTGACTTGTGGGGCTCTCACCAGGTTCTGTTACCCAGAATCCTTTGCAAACCTCAACATTTGGCCCAAAAAACCCTTTTCCTGTCATTTCGGTGACAGAAAGTTCTGGGATCTGAGAGGAGCCACAAATTTCCTTCCACCCAGCATTCCCCCAAGTCTCCCGATAAAAATGGAACCTCACTTGTGTGGGTAGGCCTAGCGCCCGCGACAGCATATGCCCCAAAACACGAAGTGGACGGATCACATTTTCAGAAAGAAAACAGAATTCTTTTTTACAAAGTGCCTAGCTGTGGATTTTGGCCTCTAGCTCAGCCGGCACCTTGGGAAATCTAGCAAACCTGCGCATTTTTGAAAACTAGACAACTAGAGGAATCCAAGATGGGGTGACTTGTGGGGCTCTGACCAGGTTCTGTTACCCAGAATCCTTTGCA
The DNA here is from genome assembly GCF_031143425.1 of Pleurodeles waltl. NCBI lineage: Eukaryota > Metazoa > Chordata > Amphibia > Caudata > Salamandridae > Pleurodeles > Pleurodeles waltl. The sequence continues at coordinate 1,865,293,659 of NC_090440.1, forward strand.
AACCTCAAAATTTGGCCCAAAAAACACTTTTTCCTGTCATTTCGGTGACGGAAAGTTCTGGGATCTGAGAGGAGCCACAAATTTCCTTCCACCCAGCATTCCCCCAAGTCTCCTGATAAAAATGGTACCTCACTTGTGTGGGTAGGCCTAGCGCCCGCGACAGGATATGCCCCAAAACACAACGTGGACACATCACATTTTCAGAAAGAAAACAGAGCTGTTTTTTTACAAAGGGCCTAGCTGTGGAATTTGGCCTCTAGCTCAGTCGGCACCTGAAGAAACCTAGCAAACCTGCGCATTTTTTAAAACTAGACACCTAGGGGAATCCAAGATGGGGTGACTTGTGGGGCTCTGACCAGGTTCTGTTACCCAGAATCCTTTGCAAACCTCAAAATTTGGCCAAAAAAACACTTTTTCCTGTCATTTCCGTGACAGAAAGTTCTGGGATCTGAGAGGAGCCACAAATTTCCTTCCACCCAGCGTTCCCCCAAGTCTCCCAATAAAAATGGTACCTCACTTGTGTGGGTAGGCCTAGCGCCCGCGACAGCATATGCCCCAAAACACGACGTGGACGGATCACATTTTCAGAAAGAAAACAGAATTCTTTTTTACAAAGTGCCTAGCTGTGGATTTTGGCCTCTAGCTCAGCCGGCACCTGGGGAAATCTAGCAAACCTGCGCATTTTTGAAAACTAGACAACTAGAGGAATCCAAGATGGGGTGACTTGTGGGGCTCTGACCAGGTTCTGTTACCCAGAATCCATTGCAAACCTCAAAATGTGGCCCAAAAAACACTTTTTCCTGTCATTTCGGTGACGGAAAGTTCTGGGATCTGAGAGGAGCCACAAATTTCCTTCCACCCAGCGTTCCCCCAAGTCTCCAGATAAAAATGGTACCTCACTTGTGTGGGTAGGCCTAGCGCCCACGACAGGATATGCCCCAAAACACGACGTGGACACATCACATTTTCAGAAAGAAAACAGAGCTGTTTTTTACCAAGTGCCTAGCTGTGGATTTTGGCCTCTAGCTCAGCCGGCACCTGGGGAAACCTAGCAAACCTGCACATTTTTGAAAACTAGACACCTAGGGGAATCGAAGAAGGGGTGACTTGTGGGGCTCTCACCAGGTTCTGTTACCCAGAATCCTTTGCAAACCTCAAAATTTGGCCAAAAAAACACTTTTTCCTGTCATTTCCGTGACAGAAAGTTCTGGGATCTGAGAGGAGCCACAAATTTCCTTCCACCCAGCGTTCCCCCAAGTCTCCCAATAAAAATGGTACCTCACTTGTGTGGGTAGGCTTAGCGCCCGCGACAGGATATGCCCCAAAACACGACGTGGACACATAACATTTTCAGAAAGAAAACAGAGCTGTTTTTTACAAAGTGCCCAGCTGTGGATTTTGGCCTCTAGCTCAGCCGACACCTGGGGAAACCAAGCAAACCTGCGCATTTTTGAAAACTAGACAACTAGAGGAATCCAAGATGGGGTGACTTGTGGGGCTCTGGCCAGGTTCTGTTACCCAGAATCCTTTGCAAACCTCAAAATTTGGCCAAAAAAAAATTTTTTCCTGTCATTTCGGTGACAGAAAGTTCTGGGATCTGAGAGGAGCCACAAATGTCCTTCCACCCAGCATTCCCCCAAGTCTCCCGATAAAAATGGTACCTCACTTGTGTGGGTAGGCCTAGCGCCCGCGACAGGTTATGCCCCAAAACACGACGCGGACACATCACATTTTCAGAAAGAAAACAGAGCTGTTTTTTACAAAGTGCATAGCTGTGGATTTTGGCCTCTAGCTCAGCCGGTACCTGGGGAAACCTAGCAAACCTGCACATTTTTGGAAACTAGACACCTAGGGGAATCCAAGATGGGGTGACTTGTGGGGCTCTGACCAGGTTCTGTTACCCAGAATCCTTTGCAAACCTCAAAAGTTGGCCAAAAAAACAATTTTTCCTGTCATTTCGGTGACAGAAAGTTCTGGGATCTGAGAGGAGCCACAAATTTCCTTCCACCCAGCATTCCCCCAAGTCTCCTGATAAAAATGGTACCTCACTTGTGTGGGTAGGCCTAGCGCCCGCGACAGGATATGCCCCAAAACACAACGTGGACACATCACATTTTCAGAAAGAAAACAGAGCTGTTTTTTTACAAAGGGCCTAGCTGTGGATTTTGGCCTCTAGCTCAGCCGGCACCTGAAGAAACCTAGCAAACCTGCGCATTTTTTAAAACTAGACACCTAGGGGAATCCAAGATGGGGTGACTTGTGGGGCTCTGACCAGGTTCTGTTACCCAGAATCCTTTGCAAACCTCAAAATTTGGCCAAAAAAACACTTTTTCCTGTCATTTCCGTGACAGAAAGTTCTGGGATCTGAGAGGAGCCACAAATTTCCTTCCACCCAGCATTCCCCCAAGTCTCCCAATAAAAATGGTACCTCACTTGTGTGCGTAGGCCTAGCGCCCGTGACAGGATATGCCCCAAAACACGACGTGGACACATCACATTTTCAGAAAGAAAACAGAGCTGTTTTTTACCAAGTGCCTAGCTGTGGATTTTGGCCTCTAGCTCAGCCGGCACCTGGGGAAACCTAGCAAACCTGCACATTTTTGAAAACTAGACACCTAGGGGAATCGAAGAAGGGGTGACTTGTGGGGCTCTCACCAGGTTCTGTTACCCAGAATCCTTTGCAAACCTCAAAATTTGGCCAAAAAAAAACTTTTTCCTGTCATTTCCGTGACAGAAAGTTCTGGGATCTGAGAGGAGCCACAAATTTCCTTCCACCCAGCGTTCCCCCAAGTCTCCCAATAAAAATGGTACCTCACTTGTGTGGGTAGGCTTAGCGCCCGCGACAGGATATGCCCCAAAACACGACGTGGACACATAATATTTTCAGAAAGAAAACAGAGCTGTTTTTTACAAAGTGCCCAGCTGTGGATTTTGGCCTCTAGCTCAGCCGACACCTGGGGAAACCAAGCAAACCTGCGCATTTTTGAAAACTAGACAACTAGAGGAATCCAAGATGGGGTGACTTGTGGGGCTCTGACCAGGTTCTGTTACCCAGAATCCTTTCCAAACCTCAATATTTGGCCAAAAAAACAATTTTTCCTGTCATTTCGGTGACAGAAAGTTCTGGGATCTGAGAGGAGCCACAAATGTCCTTCCACCCAGCATTCCCCCAAGTCTCCCGATAAAAATGGTACCTCACTTGTGTGGGTAGGCCTAGCGCCCGCGACAGGTTATGCCCCAAAACACGACGCGGACACATCACATTTTCAGAAAGAAAACAGAGCTGTTTTTTACAAAGTGCATAGCTGTGGATTTTGGCCTCTAGCTCAGCCGTACCTGGGGAAACCTAGCAAACCTGCACATTTTTGGAAACTAGACACCTAGGGGAATCCAAGATGGGGTGACTTGTGGGGCTCTGACCAGGTTCTGTTACCCAGAATCCTTTGCAAACCTCAAAATTTGGCCAAAAAAACACTTTTTCCTGTCATTTCCGTGACAGAAAGTTCTGGGATCTGAGAGGAGCCACAAATTTCCTTCCACCCAGCGTTCCCCCAAGTCTCCCAATAAAAATGGTACCTCACTTGTGTGGGTAGGCTTAGCGCCCGCGACAGGATATGCCCCAAAACACGACGTGGACACATAACATTTTCAGAAAGAAAACAGAGCTGTTTTTTACAAAGTGCCCAGCTGTGGATTTTGGCCTCTAGCTCAGCCGACACCTGGGGAAACCAAGCAAACCTGCGCATTTTTGAAAACTAGACAACTAGAGGAATCCAAGATGGGGTGACTTGTGGGGCTCTGACCAGGTTCTGTTACCCAGAATCCTTTGCAAACCTCAAAATTTGGCCAAAAAAACAATTTTTCCTGTCATTTCGGTTACAGAAAGTTCTGGGATCTGAGAGGAGCCACAAATGTCCTTCCACCCAGCATTCCCCCAAGTCTCCCGATAAAAATGGTACCTCACTTGTGTAGGTAGGCCTAGCGCCCGCGACAGGTTATGCCCCAAAACACGACGCGGACACATCACATTTTCAGAAAGAAAACAGAGCTGTTTTTTACAAAGTGCATAGCTGTGGATTTTGGCCTCTAGCTCAGCCGGTACCTGGGGAAACCTAGCAAACCTGCACATTTTTGAAAACTAGACAACTAGAGGAATCCAAGATGGGGTGACTTGTGGGGCTCTGACCAGGTTCTGTTACCCAGAATCCTTTGCAAACCTCAAAATTTGGCCAAAAAAACAATTTTTCCTGTCATTTCGGTGACAGAAAGTTCTGGGATCTGAGAGGAGCCACAAATGTCCTTCCACCTAGCATTCCCCCAAGTCTCCCGATAAAAATGGTACCTCACTTGTGTAGGTAGGCCTAGCGCCCGCGACAGGTTATGCCCCAAAACACGACGCGGACACATCACATTTTCAGAAAGAAAACAGAGCTGTTTTTTACAAAGTGCATAGCTGTGGATTTTGGCCTCTAGCTCAGCCGGTACCTGGGGAAACCTAGCAAACCTGCACATTTTTGGAAACTAGACACCTAGGGGAATCCAAGATGGGGTGACTTGTGGGGCTCTGACCAGGTTCTGTTACCCAGAATCCTTTGCAAACCTCAAAATTTGGCCAAAAAAACACTTTTTCATGTCATTTCGGTGACAGAAAGTTCTGGGATCTGAGAGGAGCCACAAATTTCCTTCCACCCAGCGTTCCCCCAAGTCTCCAGATAAAAATGGTACCTCACTTGTGTGGGTAGGCTTAGCGCCCGCGACAGGATATGCCCCAAAACACGACGTGGACACATCACATTTTCAGAAAGAAAACAGAGCTGTTTTTTACCAAGTGCCTAGCTGTGGATTTTGGCCTCTAGCTCAGCCGGCACCTGGGGAAACCTAGCAAACCTGCACATTTTTGAAAACTAGACACCTAGGGGAAACGAAGAAGGGGTGACTTGTGGGGCTCTCACCAGGTTCTGTTACCCAGAATCCTTTGCAAACCTCAAAATTTGGCCAAAAAACACTTTTTCCTGTCATTTCCGTGACAGAAAGTTCTGGGATCTGAGAGGAGCCACAAATTTCCTTCCACCCAGCGTTCCCCCAAGTCTCCCAATAAAAATGGTACCTCACTTGTGTGGGTAGGCTTAGCGCCCGCGACAGGATATGCCCCAAAACACGACGTGGACACATAATATTTTCAGAAAGAAAACAGAGCTGTTTTTTACAAAGTGCCCAGCTGTGGATTTTGACCTCTAGCTCAGCCGACACCTGGGGAAACCAAGCAAACCTGCGCATTTTTGAAAACTAGACAACTAGAGGAATCCAAGATGGGGTGACTTGTGGGGCTCTGACCAGGTTCTGTTACCCAGAATCCTTTGCAAACCTCAAAATTTGGCCAAAAAAACAATTTTTCCTGTCATTTCGGTGACAGAAAGTTCTGGGATCTGAGAGGAGCCACAAATGTCCTTCCACCCAGCATTCCCCCAAGTCTCCCGATAAAAATGGTACCTCACTTGTGTGGGTAGGCCTAGCGCCCGCGACAGGTTATGCCCCAAAACACGACGCGGACACATCACATTTTCAGAAAGAAAACAGAGCTGTTTTTTACAAAGTGCATAGCTGTGGATTTTGGCCTCTAGCTCAGCCGGTACCTGGGGAAACCTAGCAAACCTGCACATTTTTGGAAACTAGACACCTAGGGGAATCCAAGATGGGGTGACTTGTAGGGCTCTGACCAGGTTCTGTTACCCAGAATCCTTTGCAAACCTCAAAATTTGGCCAAAAAAACACTTTTTCCTGTCATTTCCGTGACAGAAAGTTCTGGGATCTGAGAGGAGCCACAAATTTCCTTCCACCCAGCGTTCCCCCAAGTCTCCCAATAAAAATGGTACCTCACTTGTGTGGGTAGGCTTAGCGCCCGCGACAGGATATGCCCCAAAACACGACGTGGACACATAACATTTTCAGAAAGAAAACAGAGCTGTTTTTTACAAAGTGCCCAGCTGTGGATTTTGGCCTCTAGCTCAGCCGACACCTGGGGAAACCAAGCAAACCTGCGCATTTTTGAAAACTAGACAACTAGAGGAATCCAAGATGGGGTGACTTGTGGGGCTCTGACCAGGTTCTGTTACCCAGAATCCTTTGCAAACCTCAAAATTTGGCCAAAAAAACAATTTTTCCAGTCATTTCGGTGACAGAAAGTTCTGGGATCTGAGAGGAGCCACAAATGTCCTTCCACCCAGCGTTCCCCCAAGTCTCCCGATAAAAATGGTACCTCACTTGTGTGGGTAGGCCTAGCGCCCGCGACAGGTTATGCCCCAAAACACGACGCGGACACATCACATTTTCAGAAAGAAAACAGAGCTGTTTTTTACCAAGTGCATAGCTGTGGATTTTGGCCTCTAGCTCAGCCGGCACCTGGGGAAACCTAGCAAACCTGCACATTTTTGAAAACTAGACACCTAGGGGAATCGAAGAAGGGGTAACTTGTGGGGCTCTCACCAGGTTCTGTTACCCAGAATCCTTTGCAAACCTCAACATTTGGCCCAAAAAACACTTTTTCCTGTCATTTCGGTGACAGAAAGTTCTGGGATCTGAGAGGAGCCACAAATTTCCTTCCACCCAGCATTCCCCCAAGTCTCCCAATAAAAATGGTACCTCACTTGTGTGGGTAGGCCTAGCGCCCGCGACAGGATATGCCCCAAAACACGACGTGGACACATCACATTTTCAGAAAGAAAACAGAGCTGTTTTTTACAAAGTGCCTAGCTGTGGATTTTGGCCTCTGGCTCAGCCAGTACCTGGGGAAACCTAGCAAACCTGCACATTTGTGGAAACTAGACACCTAGGGGAATCCAAGATGGGGTGACTTGTGGGGCTCTGACCAGGTTCTCTTACCCAGAATCCTTTGCAAACCTCAAAATGTGGCCAAAAAAACACTTTTTCCTGTCATTTCGGTGACAGAAAGTTCTGGAATCTGAGAGGACCCACAAATTTCCTTCCACCCAGCGTTCCCCCAAGTCTCCAGATAAAAATGGTACCTCACTTGTGTGGGTAGGCCTAGTGCCCGAAAGAGGATATGCCCCAAAAGACGACGTGGACACATAACATTTTCAGAAAGAAAACAGAGCTGTTTTTTACAAAGTGCCCAGCTGTGGATTTTGGCCTCTAGCTTAGCCGGCACCTGGGGAAATCTAGCAAACCTGCGCATTTTTGAAAACTAGACAACTAGAGGAATCCAAGATGGGGTGACTTGTGGGGCTCTGACCAGGTTTTGTTACCCAGAATACTTTGCAAACCTCAAAATTTGGACCAAAAAACACTTTTTCCTGTCATTTCGGTGACGGAAAGTTCTGGGATCTGAGAGGAGCCACAAATTTCCTACCACCCAGCGTTCCCCCAAGTCTCCCGATAAAAATGGTACCTCACTTGTGTGGGTAGGCCTAGCGCCCGCGACAGCATATCCCCCAAAACACGACGTGGACGGATCACATTTTCACAAAGAAAACAGAACTTTTTTTTACAAAGTGCATAGCTGTGGATTTTGGCCTCTAGCTCAGCCGGCACCTGGGGAAACCTAGGAAACCTGCGCATTTTTTAAAACTAGACACCTAGGGGAATCCAAGATGGGGTGACTTGTGGGGCTCTGACCAGGTTCTGTTACCCAGAATCCTTTGCAAACCTCAAAATTTGGCCCAAAAAACAATTTTTCCTGTCATTTCGGTGACAGAAAGTTCTGGGATCTGAGAGGAGCCACAAATGTCCTTCCACCCAGCGTTCCCCCAAGTCTCCCGATAAAAATGGTACCTCACTTGTGTGGGTAGGCCTAGCGCCCGCAACAGGATATTCCCCAAAACACGACGTGGACACATCACATTTTCAGAAAGAAAACAAAGCTGTTTTTTACAAAGTGCCTAGCTGTGGATTTTGGCCTCTAGCTCAGCCGGCACCTGGGGAAACCTAGCAAACCTGCACATTTTTTAAAACTAGACACCTAGGGGAATCCAAGATGGGGTGACTTGTGGGGCTCTGACCAGGTTCTGTTACCCAGAATCCCTTGCGAACCTCAAAATTTGGCCCAAAAAACACTTTTTCCTGTCATTTCCGTGACAGAAAGTGGATCTGAGAGGAGCCACAAATTTCGTTCCACCCAGCATTCCCCCAAGTCTCCCAATAAAAATGGTACCTCACTTGTGTGGGTAGGCTTAGCACCCGCGACAGGATATGCCCCAAAACACGACGTGGACACATCACATTTTCAGAAAGAAAACAGAGCTGTTTTTTACAAAGTGCCTAGCTGTGGATTTTGGCCTCTAGCTCAGCCGGCACCTGGGGAAACCTAGCAAACTTGCACATTTTTTAAAACTAGACACCTAGGGGAATCTAAGATGGGGTGACTTGTGGGGCTCTGACCAGGTTCTGTTACCCAGAATCCCTTGCAAACCTCAACATTTGGCCAAAAAAACACTTTTTCCTGTCATTTCGGTGACAGAAAGTTCTGGAATCTGAGAGGAGCCACAAATTTCCTTCCACCCAGCGTTCCCCCAAGTCTCCCAATACAAATGATTCCTCACTTGTGTGGGTGGGCCAGGTGCCTGCAACAGAAAAAGGCCAAAATCTTGTAGAGATTGAGGGGATAGCACAGCGAGTTGATAAGCACATATTCTTCTTTTATACATCTTTAGGCTTTGGGGACCCACACAAGTGCGGTGTCATTTTACTTGGGAGACTGAGGGGAACGCTGGGGAGTAGGAATTTTTTGCTGGAGCGGTGATCGTACAAAGAAAAGTCAGGAAAATATGCTTTTTGAAGCACATTTTGAGGTTTGCAGAGGAGTCTGGGTAAGAAATTTTGGGGGATCCACACAAGCCACACCTCCCTTGACTCCTTGGGGTGTCTAGTTTTAAAAAATGTCTGGGTTTGGTAGGTTTCCCTAGATGAAGGCCGCACCCAGGACCAAAAACATAGGTGCCCCCTCCCCCCCAAACACAGGTAGCTTTGTAATATATCATTTTGATGTGTCCACATAAGTCTGTGATGTGCCAAACACTAAAATTGTGAAAAGAAAAGCAGTTAGGTTATGTGAAAAAGACCCCTCACCCACCAATCAAGTTTGTGGCATGCTTCATCATTGGTGTCCCACCTGAGACACCTAGCGTGTCACAAGTGTGCTGCGATGCCTGATTACAGCGGAGCAGGTTTTGTCATTTTTAACCACACATACTGGTTGGATTTGGCACGAGGGTGAGTGATGGTTCAGCAGATCAAATTTTATTAACAAGAGATTTCACAAAAGTGAAATGCACTGTTAATAACTGAAAGGCCAAAAAACTGAACCAATGACTCACAGCTCGTGAGCTGTAAAGCCACGACAGGGCACCAACCGCTTTAGTCAATTCACACACCTTTCATACATGACATGCACAAGACCATTCACGCCGCCAGCCACGGGCCCAGCACATTACAACACTCGCATCGACAGACAGCGCCACTCAAGGGCCCATCACTTTCATACACCCACATGCCTGATACAGCAATCACACCAACTGATGTGTGTGGACTGGCGTTTGGATGGCACCGCCAGCCAAGCGCCACCCCACACACACCGCCAGCCAAGCGCCACCCCACACACACCACCAGCCAAGCGCCACCCCACACACACCGCCAGCCAAGCGCCACCCCACGCACACCACCAGCTAAGCGCCACCCCACGCACACCGCCAGCTAAGCCCCACCCCACGCACACCGCCAGCCAAGCGCCACCCCACACACACCGCCAGCCAAGCGCCACCCCACACACACCGCCAGCCAAGCGCCACCCCACCCACACCGCCAACCAAGCGCCACCCCACACACACTGCCAGCCAAGCGCCACCCCACGCACACCGCCAGCCAAGCGCCACCCCACGCACACCGCCAGCCAAGCGCCACCCCAAACATACCATCCCTTTTTTTTTGTTTTTAAACAACAAAGAAACCACTAATCATAAATAAGTACAAAACTACAAACACAAAAGCTCTAACTGAATACATGACTAATGCCAACCGTGAAACTGAACATATAAAAATATAAAACAGCAGTTTACGCTCACGGAATTTCCCAATAATTCTTCTGTGTGTGGTAGCTCCTGAAACAGCCACCCACACACAGCCCAGGCTTTGAAGGACAATCAGGGCAGTACATCCTAGTCTCCTTCCTGATACCTCTTCGAGCACAGACTCTACATCTCTTGGCAGGAAAGTTTTTTTTGCCCGTGGGAGGAATGTGCTCAGCAAAGTGACGATCTTTCAATCTAGCCACATCCTCCACCACTGCTTCTCTAGGAACTCTTGCCTGTTCCAGCACAACAAGGCTAGCTATGATAGACTCCTGAAATTTCACAAATGTCATCCTTGACTCTGGAGAACTATCCTTGAACACAACAAAAGCATTAAAAGTTGCCAAGTGGAACAAGTGAATCGCTAATTTCTTATACCAAACATAAGACTTACGAGCAGCAGTGTAAGGTTCCAACCTCTGATCTACTCTATCAACACCACCCATGTGCTTATTATAGTCTAAGATGCACACAGGTTTGCGCACTTCGGCAACCTGACCCCAAACAGCCACAGGTGAAGTACTCTCATCATGGATGGTACTTAGCATGTATACATCCCTCTTGTCTACAAATTTCAGAGCTAGCAGCTCATCATTCCGCAAGGCACTGCACTGTCCCTTCTCAAGTTTTTTACAGACGAGCTCTCTTGGATAGTGTTGGACCTGACTTTTTGACGGGGTAATCCCCAAACTTTTTGCCTCCTTCTTCCTATTTTTTCTGACCTGTTGTTGTTGGCTTTTGACCTCTGGGCACTTTACCACTGCTAACCAGTGCTAAAGTGCATATGCTCTCTGTGTAAATGGTACTATTGATTGGTTTATCCATGATTGGCTATTTAATTTACTTATAAGTCCCTAGTAGAGTGCACTATATGTGCCTAGGGCCTGTAGATTAAATGCTGCTAGTGGGCCTGCAGCACTGGTTGTGCCACCCACTTCAGTAGCCTCTTAACCCTGTCTCAGGCCTGCCATTGCAAGGCCTGTGTGTGCAGTTTCACTGCCACTTCGACTTGGCATTTAAAAGTACTTGCCAAGCCTAGAACTCCCCTTTTTCTACATATAAGTCATCCCTAATGTGTGCGCTAGGTAACCCCTAGAGCAGGGTGCTGTGTAGGTAAAAGGCAGGACATGTACCTGTGTAGTTATATGTCCTGGTAGTGTAAAACTCCTAAATTCGTTTTTACACTACTGTGAGGCCTGCTCCCTTCATAGGCTAACATTGAGGCTGCCCTCATACACTGTTGAAGTGGCAGCTGCTGATCTGAAAGGAGCAGGAAGGTCATATTTAGTATGGCCAGAATGGTAATATAAAGTCCTGCTGACTGGTGAAGTCGGATTTAATATTACTATTCTAGAAATGCCACTTTTAGAAAGTGAGCATTTCTTTGCACTAAAATCTTGTTGTGCCCTTCAATCCACGTCTGGCTAGGTTTAGTTGACAGCTCCTTGTGCATTCACTCAGACACACCCCAAACACAGGGTACTCAGCCTCACTTGCATACATCTGCATTTTGAATGGGTCTTCCTGGGCTGGGAGGGTGGAGGGCCTGCCCTCACACAAAGGACTGCCACACCCCCTACTGGGACTCTGGCAGACAGGATTGAACTGAGAGGGGGCTTGGTGCATTTCTTAGACACTCTTTGAAGTCACCCCCACTTCAAAGGCACAACTTAGTATAAAACAGGGCCTCTGCCCTACCTCATCAGACACTTGCTGGAGAAGAAACCTGAACCAGAAACTACATCCTGCCAAGAAGAACTGCCTGGCTGCTCAAAGGACTCACCTGTCTGCTTTTCTACAAAGGACTGCTGCCTTGCTGTTGGCCTGCTGCCTTGCTGAACTGCCTGGCTGCTCAAAGGACTCACCTGTCTGCTTTTCTACAAAGGACTGCTGCCTTGCTGTTGGCCTGCTGCCTTGCTGAACGCTTGTCTGGCTGTAAAAGTGCTCTCCAAGGGCTTGGATAGAGCTTGCCTCCTGTTCCCTGAAGTCTCAGGACCAAAAAGACTTCTCTCTTCCACTTGGACGCTCCGTGCGCCAACATTTTCGACGCACAGCTTGTTCCGCAGCAAGAAAAACGCCGCACACAGACGCTGATCGAAGCGACGCCTTCGGGACGACCGAAACTTCGACGCATGGCCTCGCAAGGACAACGCCGCCTGACTTCCCGGGAGAAATCGACGCGACGCCTGCCGTGAGATCAAAACTTTGACGCACGGCCTCGCAAGGACAACGCCGCCCGACTCTCCAGGAGAAATCGACATGACGCCTGCCGTGAGATCGAAATTTCGACGCGCAGCCCCGCAGAACGACGCGCAGCCGGAAAACAAGCAGGAAAATCCCCGCACAGACCCGGGACATCTGGTACTCCCCGCGAACCACAGAAAGAGACTGTCCGCGCGCCGGAAAACGACGCACGACTCCCCGCGTGGAAAATAACGACGCAAGTCCGTGTGTGCTGAGGAGAAATCGATGCACCCACCAGTTTTCCACATACCTCTTCTCCTGTGGCCCTCTGAGGAGATTTTCCACCAGAAACCAGGTACTTTGTGTTTGAAAGAGACTGTGTTTACTTTCTAAAGACTTAAGACACTTTATATCACTTTTCAGTGATATCTTTACAAATTCATATTGCAACTTTGATCGTTTTGACCTGAAGATACCCAGATAAATATTATATATTTTTCTAAACACTGTGTGGTGTATTTTTGTGGTGTTATGCTATGGTGTTGTATGATTTATTGCACAAATGCTTTACACATTGCCTTCTAAGTTAAGCCTGACTGCTCGTGCCAAGCTACCAGAGGGTGGGCACAGGCTGATTTTGGATTGTGTGTGACTTACCCTGACTAGAGTGAGGGTTCTTGCTTGGACAGTGGGCAACCTGACTGCCAACCAAAATCCCCATTTCTAACAGATAGCCTTTCCGATTAGAGCAGATTGTTCCACAAGCAACAGGGTCCACTCTGAACAACTCCTTGCACAACTGAACTCCAGTGTAGAAGTTATCTACATATAAATGGTGACCTTTGTTAAACAGTCGTCTACCAAGTTCCCACACAATTTTCTCACTAACTCCAAAAGTGGGTGGACAACCAGGGGGGTCAATTTTGGAATCCCTACCAGTGTAGACCCGGAAATTATAAACATATCCTATACTACTTTCAGACAGCATATACAATTTAATTCCATACCGTGCCCTCTTGCTAGGAATGTACTGCCTAAAAACCAAACGACCCTTGAACAGGACCAAAGACTCATCTACAGATATTTCTTTGCCTGGAACATAGATCTCTGAAAAACGATCTACAAATGATCAAGGACAGGTCTAATCTTAAAAAGACGGTCAGAATCAGGATGATCTCGTGGCAAGGCTAAAGCATTATCTACAAAAAAAATAGGCCAATCTACCCCCAAGGGGGGCAGAAATGCCATATAATATATGGCCCCCTTTGGGGGTGACCCTTGCCCAAGGGGCCAACCCCCACACAAAGCACACACACACACATACATTATCCCTGGTGCTATGGGGTTTTGCCCCCCTTGGGGGCAGAAAGGCCTAAAAAAAAATTGGCCTATCTGCCCCCAAGGGGTGCAGAACTGCCCAATAATGCATTTGTGCCCATGGGGCCGACCCTTGCCCAAGGGGCCGCCCCAACACAAAAAAAGAAACAACAACAATAAAATCCCTGGTGTCTAGTGGCTTTCTGCCCCCCTTGGGGGCAGATCGGCCTAAAAATAAGGCCAATCTGCCCCCAAGGGGGCAGAAATGGTGATAAATACATTGGCCCCCCAGAGGGAGCGACCCTTGCCCAAGGGGCCACCTTCCCACATAAAGCACACATACACACATAATATGGCTGGCGTTATTGGGATTCTGCCCCTCTTGGGGGCAGAAAGGCCTAAAAAAAATAGGCCTATCTGCCCCCAAGGGGGGGGGGGGGCAGAACTACCCAATAACACATACGGGCCCCTGGGGGCGACCCTTGCCCAAGGGGACGCCCCCCAACAAAAAAAAACAACAACAATAAAATCCCTGGTGTCTAGTGGCTTTCTGCCCCCCTTGGGGGCAGATCGGCCTAAAAATAAGGCCAATCTGCCCCCAAGGGGGCAGAAATGGTGATAAATACATTGGCCCCCCCCAGAGAGAGCGACCCTTGCCCAAGGGGCCACACCCCCACACAAAGCACACACACACACATATAGTATCCCTGGCGCTGTGGGGATTCTGCCCCCCTTGGGGGCAGAAAGGCCTAAAAAAAATAGGCCTATCTGCCCCCAAGGGGGGCAGAACTGCCCAATAATACATACGGGCCCCTGGGGGTGACCCTTGCCCAAGGGGCCGCCCCCAACACAAAAAAAACAAACAACAATAAAATCCCTGGTGTCTAGTGGCTTTCTGCCCTCCTTTGGGGCAGATCGGCCTAAAAATAAGGCCAATCTGCCCCCAAGGGGGGCAGAAACGGCGATAAATACATTGGCCCCCCAAGGGGAGCGACCCTTGCCCAAGGGGCCACACCCCCACACAAAGCACACACACACACACATAGTATCCCTGGCGCTATGGGGATTCTGCCCCCCTTGGGGGCAGAAAGGCCTAAAAAAAATAGGCCTATCTGCCCCCAAGGGGGGGGGGGCAGAACTACCCAATAACACATACGGGCCCCTGGGGGTGACCCTTGCCCAAGGGGCCGCCCCCAACACAAAAAAAACAAACAACAATAAAATCCCTGGTGTCTAGTGGCTTTCTGCCCCCCTTGGGGGCAGATCGGCCTAAAAATAAGGCCAATCTGCCCCCAAGGGGGGCAGAAACAGCGATAAATACATTGGCCCCCCAAGGAGAGCGACCCTTGCCCAAGGGGCCCCACCCCCACACAAAGCACACACACACACATATAGTATCCCTGGCGCTATGGGGATTCTGCCCCCCTTGGGGGCAGAAAGGCCTAAAAAAAATAGGCCTATCTGCCCCCAAGGGGGGCAGAACTGCCCAATAATACATATGGGCCCCTGGGGGCGACCCTTGCTCAAGGGGCCGCCCCCCAACACAAAAAAAAACCAACAATAAAATCCCTGGTGTCTAGTGGCTTTCTGCCCCCCTTGGGCGCAGATCGGCCTAAAAATAAGGCCAATCTGCCCCCAAGGGGGGCAGAAACGATGAAAAATACATTGCCCCCCAAAGGGGAGTGACCCTTGCCCAAGGTGTCGCTCCCCCACACTAAAAACACACACACATACAGAAATCTCTGGTGTCTAGTGGGCATTCCTGCTATCTGATCGCATTGCGATCGGGTAGCAGGAATGCTCAAAGAGGCATAGAGGGAAAGGAAAACCCTTTCCTTTCCCTCGATGCCTCTTTCAGAGGCATCCCCCCCGCACGAAGGTGAAAAACTCACCTTCTCCTTAGACGCGCTGGAAGCAAATGGCTTCCAGTGCGTCTTTCACCCTTTCATGATATCAGCGCGCGCTGACGTCATGGGGGGGTGGGTGTTGGGGGTGAAAGGGGAAGGGATTCCCCTTTCAGCCCTGGCCTGGGGGATGGGGGGGTGGCCCTCGGGGGGAGCGCTAGCGCTTCCCCCGAGGGCCAGTCCCAGGACGTAATGGGCGCCACATGGGCGCTGCCATGGACGTAACCATTATGTCCATGGCGACAAAGGGGTTAATGAAGACATCAGGCCTGCTGCACAGCACCACCGCAGGGTAGAGTTTCATCTAAAAGAAGCTGTTGAGAAGTACCTAGAAGCTGTGCTGAAACATGACGTTACTGAGCGCTCTACTGGTCCCACACCATGGGTGTCGCCTATTGTGGTATTTCCGAAAAAGGGCAGTGAAGATGCAGTGTATATGGGCCAAGCCCACAAAGCATTCGAGAGAGACATACATACTGGTCCTCACATTGTGGATATGATCATGTAGTTAAATGGAGTCAAAAAAAATTCCTGTCTTGACCTAAACATGGGCTGCCATCAGCTAGAAATGGAAGAGAATTCCAGGTACAATACCACTTCTTCAACTCATGTTGGTTTATTTAGATACAACACATTAAGCTTTGGTATTTGCAGAAATATACTCCAAGATGTTATACGTAGGATTATTCAGCCTGTGACACATGCCTTCAATTACAGTGATGATATACTGGTATTTGGTGCAGTACGGAAGGAGTATGATAAAGCCTTCAAATGTGTCAATTACTTGCAGATGCGGGCCTCACCTTATATGCCAAAAAGTGTGAATTTCACAAAACAAAGCTCAAGTTCTTTGGACATGTATTTTCTTATGGAGTCATGGCTCCTGATCCTGACAAAAGTACGAGTAGTATCAGCCACCAGTCCTCCACAAAATGTCACCATGGTACGGTCTTTCTTGTTCATGGCCAGCTACTGTTCAAGGTACATTCATGACTTTGCCACAGTGAGTGCCCCTTTGCAAGACCTGACAAAATGAAATGCCCAGTTCAGATGGTGTGCTGAATGTGATAGCAGTTTCAAAAATACAAAACATGCAATTGAAATTGTGACTGAGATGGCTTACTTATATTTATGACTTTTGTTACGCAGAGCAGCACAGCAAGTCACCTTGCTGCCTTGCCCTGCCCTGCTGTATATTTATCCAATACACCACAATCCTGTCCTTTCCCCGTGCACTTGTGCACAATGGGCTGCTGAGCACCATGCAGGCGCATCTTTTTGGCACATTCTCAGGTTTACTAGGTTTGGTAAATCTGGAATTACTTTAAAAACCATGGAGTTGCATGGTAACACCCATGAAACACCCATGGAATGCTTCCCTGGCTCAGACTAATGCCATGCAGTGATATGCGCTGCATTGCATTATCCCAGATTTTTTAAGCCATTCAAAGCCAAGCAGAGTGGCTTTGGATGGCTTCAAAAATCTGCCTGCACTAGGTGATGGAAGAGCGATGCAAAACAGGTCATAAATATGGCTGGGAGATCACTGTTGATGCAAGCCAGGTGTTTAGAGCAAACCTTGCTTAGCATAATGGACATCCAAATGCTCAGAGACACATTGTGGCATACGGCAGTCAAAGTTTGTACGCCACAGAATGTGCCTATTCCCAGCCAGAAAAAGGAGAGTCTGGCAGTGGTATGGGCCTGTGAACATTTACATGTGCATTTCACAATCGTCATCGTCACAGACCACCAGGCGTTACCATTTTCAGCAATCCGGAAGCCAAGATAACCCCCTCTCATCGAGAGGTGGGGGTTGTGCCTACCAGAGTGCGGCTATATAATTGTCACAAGCCAGGCAAGAGTCAAAACCCTGCAGATTATTTCTCACGAGTACCCCTACAGCAGCACAGTTCAATGTCGAAAACTGATGAGGAGTACATCAACTTCATTGCCAAGTCCAGGGATCCTGCAGCTCTGTCCATTGAGCAGATCATTGCGACTACCAATGCTGATAAGGACATGTGTGCCCTTAAAGACATTATTGCAGCCAAGTCATGGAGACAGAGACCCTCATTACGAGTTCGGTGGTCAGCGGACTCCGTGATTGAAATGGTGGTCGCACTGCCACGGGCCCGGTGGTGAAGACCGGCATATCACAGGTACTGGGAAGGCACCTGCAGAACACAGCCAAGTTACCATTCGGCCCGCCACAGCTGAGGGCCTGGCGCAGCGGGTGCGGCTGGCGATAGCCATCTCCAGGCTGGCAGTCAGGCAGTATCCCACGACCACATTATGAGATTGGAGACCGCCAGGATTCACCGCCACGAAAAGCCTGGCGGAAAAAACAATATAAAAGGGAACACTTTCAGCAAAATAAGGCACATCATTAGGCACCATGGCACAGGAATTGCAACTCCTCCCAATGCTCTACCTGGCCATGCAACTCCCAGACCAGTGACGGTGACCAAGATACCAAACGTAAGTACACCAGCCTAGCACACTCTGGAGGAAACACACACAACACACACACACAACATGGGATGCCATGCCCACACACACACGCAAACAAACACACGTACCAACACACACACATACACACATACATACAACATACACGCTCATACCCACAACAATAACATAAACATGTGGAAGGAAAGCCAGGACTAGGTAGGAACCATTGGCACCAACGGTGTTGTGCCGCTCATATATTATAAATGTTAAAATCTGGAATAAAACTATGTACACACAGGCCCAAGGGCTAGTCCAAAAGTCCCACAGTGCCACGAGTACACTGGACACAAGGTGACGCCCCAACTTGACTCCTGACTGCAAAGTGCAGACCTCCACAGGGCAGGGGCATCAGGGGGTATGCAGGCACCTCAGGGGTGGGGGGGGCTTTGGGCTTGGAGGGGGGTCCTTTGCTCTGGGCTTCAAGGTGGGGGTCCTTGTGCCTGCCCTTGGAGGGGGGGACCGGAAGAGGGGGTTTGGGCTTTGCCTTGAAAGTGGAGGGAGTGGGCTTGGCCTTGGAAGTGGAGGAAGTGGGCATGGGCTTGGGTTTGGCAAGAGGAGCAGTGGATGTGTTGGGGCAGAAGTGGCAGGTGGTGGAGGGGCATAGCGAGGGCCTGTGGTGGACTGAGTGGCAGAAGGCAGAGGCCTCGGAAGAGTAGCAGGGTGCTTGGTGGGAACAGGGACTGGGGCAGTGGTGAGGAACAGGCAAAACTCTCTGAGGAAATGTTTTTGGGGGACACAAAAAGGTCAAGGTAAGGACGTTTGGGAGTGGAAGGAGTGGGTATGGTTGTGAGTTGTGTACGTGGTGGTGCCTTGGGTGCAGGTGCGTGGGTGGATGAAACATTGTATCGCCTCATCCTGCCAGCTTTCTCGACTGTTTCCTGGTGGTGCATGCTCTGAGGGCTGTCTGCCTTCACCCAGCACTGGAAGCCAAGAAGAAATCTCCTGTGGGTCGACGGAATCTTCCCCCTGCTAAAGCAGGCACCAAAAGACTGCATCACCGATCCTCTGGGTCCCCTCTCATCCTGACGAGCGTGGTCCCTGGAACACAGGAGCTGGGTCCAAGTGTCTCCCACAGTCCAATGGCCCTTCTGTCCAAATTTGGTGGCGGTAAGTTCTTGCCTCCACGCGCCAGACAGCAAACCTGTGTACTGCGTGATTTGCAGCTGCTCCGGCTTCTGAGCACTTCTCCAAGGATTCCTTCGTGCACAGCCTAGTCTGGGTCCCCAGCACTTCGTCCTGCAGTGCTAAACCCACTGAGTTGGACTCCGACATTGTGGGACCCTCCTTTTGTGACTCTGAGTTCACAGAACTTCCAAGTGCCTGCTCCGGTACTTCTGCGGGTGCTGCCTGCTTCTGCGGGGGCTCTCTGAGTTGCTGAGCGCCCCCCCTGTCACCTCCTCCAAGGGGCGACATCCTGGTCCTTCCTGGTCCCCAGCAGCACCCAAAAACCTCTACAGCGACCCTTGCAGCTAGCAAGGCTTGTTTGCGGTATTTCTGCGTGGAAACACTTCAACAACATCTAGCACACAGTGGGACATCTTCCATCCAAAGGAGAAGTTCCTAGCCCTTTTTGTTGTTGCAGAATCTTCAGCTTCTTCCACCCAGAGGCAGCCCTTTTGCACCTTCATCTGGGGTTTTCTGGGCTCCTGCCCCCCCTGGACACTATCGCGACACTTGGACTTGGTCCCCTTCCTTTTCAGGTCCTCAGGTCCAGGAATCCGTCTTCAGTGTTTTGCTGGTGCTTGTGGTTCTTGCAGAATTCCCCTATCACGACTATTGTGTCTTTCTGGGGTAGTAGGGTAACTTTACTCCTACTTTCTAGGGTCTTGGGGTGGAGTATTTTGGACACCCTTACTGTTTTCTTACAGTCCCAGTGACCCTCTACAACTTCCCATAGGTCTGGGGTCCATTCGTGATTTGCATTCCACTTTTGGAGTATATGGTTAGTGTTGCCCCTAGACCTATGTTTGCCTACTGCATCCTATTGTGATTCTAAATAGTTTTCACTACTTTTCTTACTGTTACGTATCTGTTTTGGGTTTGTGTGGATATAACTTGTGTATATTACTTACCTCCTAATTGAGGGTATTCTCTGAGATACTTTTGGCATATTGCCACTAAAATAAAGAACCTTTATTTCTAAGAACAAAAGAAAAGATACAGTTTGAATGGTATAATGCTACAAAATGGAGGAATGTCTAAATTATTAATAATATTTCTTCCTAGTATTTCAAAAACAATAGATGTTCAACCACAGTGGCTGTCATTTCCACCTCTTTGTTTTTTACATGCAACTAAATACTTTTTTGCTCAATTTTCTGTTGTATGACTCTTGTCACAAAGCAGTTGTTCCAGCACAGTCAGGCCGAGGTTTATCAAGCCCTTGCATTGCCCTTGCATCACGCATGGTGACACAAGCCAACACAAGGGCTTAGGTCAGCTTTATCAAGTGATGCAGAAGCCTTCCTCTGTCATTTTCTGGAACTTGTATGGTACAAGTGCAGCACTGTGTTGGCCTGCGTGATGCAGGAATTAATGTCTGCAAGACAGAGGTTCCCACACAAAATCCAATACAACATTAACCCAGTATGTATTACTAACATATCACTGCATGACACGTCTCATCCATGCGTTATAGTGCATAATATAGTAAAGATGGCGCGTCCATGAGGAATGAAAGTGGCATAGTGCAGCGCAATACATTCTCAGTGCTGTATGAGTCTTGATCCCTACACAAAATTGATGAGGTCACCTGTGAGATTTCGGGGTAAGTTGATCTGCAATTGGATGGCATTGGAAGGGCAGGTGGCAGGGAGTGAACTGGCACATAGCAGACAGGACGTACCTGGAACTAGGCCCGTATCATCCTTGCACGTGAACTTGGATCTGGGCTGTTTGACCAGGTGAGGATGCTCGAAATGGATGAGAAGGATGAGGCTGGCAATAGTACTGTATGTGAGAATAAAGTAAACAAGGTCAGTTGGCCTGTGACTTTGGAGGGCTTGTTGATGAACACAGACTGTGCTGTTTTAGGAATATAGCCCTGGGATGCTTATGAGCTGCGGGGTGCTAGTGCCAGGGCCATGGGATACTACAACTTATGTGATACCTTTTGGCATCCTGGCAGGTGAAATTTAGCTCAGGATAAGCCCTGTTCAGAGACAGGAACATCGGTTCTCTACTGACATCAGGCAGATGTGCAATAATTGTGAACCCAACAAAGGTTCTGGCCGGCTTCAGACTTTGACAATGAAGAAAGGAGCCTCTATTAATTCCAGAAACATATTGAGGTGATAGTTGTTTGAGATCCTGGTCTTCACATCTCAAAGGGCTACAGGTATACCTACCAACAGGATGTCATCTGCTTTCCCGTACCCACAATACTCAAACATACCTCTCGTAGGTGAAGCATTCGACTTCATCCTTGTTGTGGAAAAGATAGAAGGGGCACCATTATCCTTGCAAGGCCTCCTTGCTCAGTCCAGTAGAAAAGGCTGGATAAATATGCATTTGTAAGAGAACCCTTGCATGAGAGGTCAGAGCAACACCCCTCCCCACCCTCCCCCGCCAGTGATTCAGTGGCGGCAAAGCCAGATTATGATACTGAACCATCTTTGTGGGACATACCCACAGCTGTATGGGAGTCCTGTGCAATCTGAGATGAAAAATAGACATTGTACCCATGAACATAAATCTGCTGTGAGCACACCTTCAGAAAGTCCCAAATATGATGTTGAGGGTGGAAAATGAGTCTCAGACCATGCCATGGATGTTCAATGTATGGAGAGAGAAATGTCTGAAACAGAGCACTCAGTGACTCATTGAGTGAGCTGAGGATGCAGAAGGTTTCTCTTTGAACAAGAATGTTCACATAACAGGACTCACGAAAAATGAGGATGGATACTCTGTTGAACCGTTTGTTGAATGCTCTTGTTTCATGTGTTGAAGCCCAATGAAATGTTGAAGCTCACCTTGGTGGTGAGGACTCAAAGGGTCCCAGTGCTTTTGCCTCAACTGGGGATGGGTAGGTGCAACTTAGATTGAAAAATGTCTATATCCTCAGTTTCATGTCCATATGTATCAATTAACTCCCATGGATGGATGGTAACCCGTTGACTAAAAGGAATTGTGAATGTTAAAAATTAAAAAAAGAATGGGGAAATAGGAAGTTATCCATTGGACCACTACCACTTCTCAAGTAAACTTTAAAAACATAGTCAACTTTTCTTTTTAAATGCAGTCATGTTTCCTTTAAAGGAAATGGGCTGCATTTAAAAAAAACTTCACTTTATTGAAGTTAATCACAGACATGGTGGTCTGCAGACCCAAACAGGCTATCGTTCCTTTGATGGCCCCAATCAGAGTGAGTCATCATTTGTGACCTACCTGATGAATATTAAGGACTCGTTAAGAATTTGAATGTTCTGAACAAACTTATTTGTACATCAACTGATTCAGAAAATTATTTATTTATTATTTAGTGGCCATAAAAATATGGCTCGCACTTTGTGACCAGTATTTTCTTGCAGTACATAGTAGATGAGGCCCCACTGTACCTGGAAAGATTACATCTAGATCCAGGCGAGTTGCCATACTGCTAAAGAAATCAGCATTGTTTCTGGTAAATGTCATATAAATAAACTCTTATTGTTATATAGTGGCAGCGAATGGCACATGGAATGTGGAGAACATAACTCTGATGTTGGTGTATTACCTCATGACACTGTACAGTACAGAACTGGATGTGGCTGACACATATTTAAGATTTATGTATAGCTGTACTAATTTTCAAGAAAAGCCCAAACTGAGTGGGCATTCTCCAGACCAGTCTCCTATCTAAACTTTGAGACCTTGAGAATGAGGCCCTCATTACGACCCTGGCGGTTGGTGATAAAGTTGCGGCAATACCACCAACAGGCTGGTGGTAACTACCGCCAAATTATGGCCATGGCGGAAAGATTTCGGATAGACAGCCAATGTACCACACCGAACACCAGGGCGGAAACAACAGCCACCACGGTGGTAGCCGCCTACAGTCAGGAGGAAGTCAATGTTCCGCCTACCATATTAAGACACAGGAAACCGCCACCTTTTTCCGGGGCGGTACCACCGACATCAAAAGCCTGGTGGAAACTGAGCTCAGAAGGGAAAGGACTCACCATTGGAGACACAGGGAAAAACGACGCCACAACTGCATGTCATCCCCATGATCTTCTATGTTCTGCTATGTTCTGCTCCACCACGAACACCAATGCCGGCGAAGACGACGACGGTGATTACAGAAGCCTAGCACACAAGGGAGGGGAGGAGGAAAATGACAGTGTCACACACGCACAACACACACCACACACACACACACACCATACACACAACCAGATGCATTACAAAAACAATTTGACCCCGTAACTCGGATGAATAATGCAAGGACAAAATGATTTCTCAAAAGTGAATGTAATGAGCATGAAAATAAGTTAGGCAAGATAATAGATATATACATATGTATAGAAAAAGGGACACAGCCCAGTCCACAATTTGCGTAGGCCACATGGCCACAGGCCAAAGTCCAAGGCCACATATGTCACCTGCTTCAACACAGAGAGAACACTACAGGGTCATCAGTTGGTAAATAGGCAGGCACCACAGGGGGCCGGGGGGGTACCTCAGCTGGGAGATGTAACAAGACCACTGGTTGTGGAGGGGGCAACATGCCCTGTGCTTGGTCCAGTGGACTGCAAGGTCAGTCTCTCAGGTGGGTGTCATACCCACTGGTTGTGGAGGTGGCAACATGCCCTGTGCTTGGTCCAGCAGAGTGCAAGGTCACAGTCTGTCAGGGGGCCGGGGGGGCACCTCAGCTGGGAGATGTAACAAGACCACTGGTTCTGGAGGGGGAAACATGCCCTGTGCTTGATCCTGGGGAGTGATGGCCATGTGGGTGCCTTACCCACTGGTTGTGGAGGGGGCACCGTGCCCTGTGCTTGGTCCAGTGAGTGCAAGGTCACAGTCCGAGTGGACAGGCCGCACAGCAGCCCATTTGGGCAGGATTACATACCGTCCACCGCTGGTGACGGCTGCACAGTGGTGGTGCTGTTGGTGAGGGGAAGCTCATGCCCATCCCCTGCAACCTCAGATGGCTGCACAGTGGTGGTGCCGCTGGTGGGAGGAGGCTTCTGCCCATCCCCTGCAACCTCGGACGGCTGCACAGTAGTGGGGCCACTGGTGGGGGAGGCTCCTGCCCATTCCCTGCAACCTGGGACGGCTGCACAGTGGTGGTGCTGCTGGTGGGGGGAGGCCCCTGCCCATCCCCTGCAACCTCGAACGGAGGACAGTGGTGGTGCTATTGGTGGGGGGAGGCTCCTGTCCATCCCCTGCAACCTCGGACGGCTGCACAACCATGGTTGGTGGTGGGGGCCCTGTCACAGTTCCAGGCCCAGGCCCCTTGGTCTTCCTGCCTGCTGGAGCCGGCTCCTTTCCCTTCTTGCCTGCTGGGGCAGGCTCCTTGGTCTTCCTGCCTGTTGGGGCAGGCTCCTGTCCCTTCTTGCCTGCTAGGGCAGGCTCCTTGGTCTTCCTGCCTGCTGGGGCAGGCTCCTTTCCCTTCTTGCCTGCTGGGGCAGGCTCCTTGATCTTCCTGCCTGCTGGGGCAGGCTCCTTTCCCTTTAGGCTGGCTGGTGCAGTCTCCTTCCCGTTCAGGATATGTGGCCTGTATCCCTTTCCACCACGAGTGGGTGCTGTGACGACTGGGCCCATGGACTGTGTGGCTGAGGTGCTTGGCTGGGTTCTTCCTGCCCTTGCCATACGTGCATGATGGTGGGGAGGGGTAGGGAAGAGGTCAATGGTGGTTAGGAACAGTTTTTTAGGGACACTGGGGCATGAAGAGGCAGAAGGAATGGGAATGGAGGATGAGGGAGTGGTTGTTGGAGGTGTTTGTCTGCTGGATTTGGGTGCAGGTGCATGGGCTTTATGCTGCTGTGAGGTGGATGGCTGTTGGGTGTCTGAGTGCTTGCGTTTGTGTCTTTTAGGACGGGGGACAGACACAGTGGAAGAGGACACATGGAACGTGTGCATGGATGTTGTGGAGTTGTCTGCCAGTGAGGTGTGTGTTCTGCTTCGTGTGGTGATGATGTAGTGCGGGCAGGTGTGAGTGTGGATGAAACTGGGTGGGAGGTGGAGGATGAGGAGAAGGGGGAGACAGTGGAAATAGTGGATGTTGGTGTGTCTGCAACTGGATGGTGTTTGTGTGAGTGCCTGTGGGATGAAGTGTGGTGCTTGTGTTTGCCTGTGACACTCTTGGGTGTTATCTTGCGTGCATGCTCATCTGGCTGTGTGCTTGGGATGGGTTGGGGTTAAGAGGAATGGGACTTGGCAGTGGAAGTTGGAGGGGGGGACAGTAGGAACAGGGTCAATGGCTGCCATCAGAGAGGAGGCAGAGCTTGAATCGATCTCTGTTGGGCCGCCAATCCAGTGTGAATGCCCTCCAGGAATGCATTAGATTGTTACATCTGGGCTGTCAGCCCCTGGATGGCATTCACAATGGTTGGCTGCCCTACAGAGATGGATCTCAGGAGGTCAATAGCCTACTCACTCAGGGCAGCAGTGCTCACTGGGGCAGGGCCTGAGGTGCCTGGGGCAAAGGAGATGCCCACCCTCCTGAGTAAGCGGGCACGGGCAACTTGATGAGCAGCCGCTGGGAGGGCGGTTCTGGTACGGGGTGGCGGCTGTAGCTGGGGTGGTCACAGACGTGTCTGCCACCACCAGGGAGCTTCCATCAGAGGAGGTATCTGTGTCAGAACTGCCCCCTCCAGTCTCCGGCGTGGTGCTCCTCTCGCCCTCCATCCCACTGGTGCCCTCACCGTCAGTGGACTCTGCCTCCTGGGTCCTGTGGGATGCAGCTCCCTCCGTCGCCAGTGCCTCTGCTCCTCCGCCAGATGATGCTAATGCACATAAGGACAGGATGACAAAACAAGAACGGGGGGAAGAGACAAAGGATACACTTGGTCAGTGGCTGCACCAACACCACTGTTGGCGCAAACAGCACCCTTACTCACAGGGAACAGCCCTTCGCACTATGCCATTGCACTAACAGAGAAATAGCGGCCAAAGCATGGGGAGGGGCACACACCGCCAAATGCAGCACACCTGGGACCCACGCAGCCCTGACCAGTAGTGGATGCCTACGAGCTAGGTAGCAACATTTTCCCTTTTGAACCCTAGCCACCAGAGACCTACGCTGCAATGTCAGACCTGGCCTAGGGGAACCCACTTACACACATCCCCCACTCGGATACCACCCTACCATGCGTAAGTTGTAATAATGGGGACTGAACTCACCCCCTTGTGGCTGCTGTGATGCCCTCAAGAGCCCATCCAGCTCAGGATAGGACACTGTCATTATGCGGGCCATCGGGGGGGGTCAGGGTTCGACGGGCACCCCTTACTCGTTGGGAGGCCATCCGTAGCTGGGCCTCTGCCATCTTCCATGCCTACCATTTCTGACAGTGGGTGCTCCACCTGCCATAGACCCCAGGGGTCCACACCTCTTTGGTGATGGCACGCCATATACCCTTCTTTTGATGGACGCTGACCTGCAGAAGCAATGGACACAGAAAAATAAATTTAGACAAACAGTCCTGCCTGTTAAACATATGGCCCACCATACCCATTTCCATCACCATTTACACACACATGGCCCAGCACACAACCTGTACGCCGCCCAGAGGACATCCACCCACCCCCCTTACACAAGGCCTTCACACACACAACTCCATGCATACATGCCACATGCATCGTGGCCACAGTGTACTCACCTGTTGGTCTGGAGGCCCACACAGCAGTCCATACTGGGGAAGGACCCTATCCACCAGTCTCTATAACTCCTCCGAATTGAAGACTGGGGCCCTTTCCCCGGTCACACAGGCCATGGTAGGTTCCAGACACAGGTCACAGCAGCACATGCAGTGTAGGTCCTCTCCTATGGAAGGTCAGGTAGCAATTGAGGAATCAAATAGAAAATGGCAGGCACGTCCGCAGCAGTTAAACCGCCACCGCCGGCGCAGATCACCATTGGCCAAGGTACCCCATAGGGCCCAATTATAACCAATAAGGAGTTTTATGGTGGTTCCCGACCACTTTCTGCAACGGCGCACAACATCAGCGGAATCACCTCACTTCCACCTGTCCCCCCACACAGGACAGGTGGGCGCCATTTCGGGGGGGGGGGCAGGCCCTGGAATAATGCTGCGTCACAAGAGATATTAGGACATACTGGACAAATCACAATGACCCATAAGAGGTTTACAGGATGCAAAGTTCTGTTTTAGTACCATTGTGCAATTTGTGACCGACTCCTCACTCTTATGTCCCTTAGATTGCTACCGCTGCGGATGAATAGGAGATGGAGACATACCCCTGTGTACAGACCCCTGGTAGACTTGGCAACACTGTAAGACAGGCACATTATCCTCACCTATAGACTGGACATGGCCACAGTCACAGAGCTGTGTGCCCAGTTGGAGCCTGACCTGATATCTGGTATCCGTCACCCCACTGGGATCCCCCATCTTGTGCAAGTGCTATCAGTGCTCCATTTCCTGGCAACTGGTTCTTTCCAAGTGACAGTGGGCTTGGCAGCAGGAATGTCACAGCCAATGTTTTCAATAGTTCTGACAAGAGTGTTGCCTGCCATGATTAAACACATGTGCAGCTACATTGTATTCCCCCAGGTTGAAGATTTGGCCACAGTGAAGGCCGAGTTCTATGCAATGGGACATATCCCCAACATAATTGGGGTGATTGATGGAACACATATTGCATATGTCGCCCCTGCCAGGATAAACAGGTGTTCAGGAATCGGAAGAGTTTCAACTCTATGAATGTACAGATGGTGTGCCTTGCGGACCAGTATACCTCCCAGGTCAGTGCTAAGTATCCTGGGTCGGTGCATGATGCCTTTGTCCTGAGGAATAGCAGTATCCCAAATGTGATGGGCCAACTACAGAGGCACAGGGTATGGCTAATAGGTGAGCCCTGGTCCCCACCCAGTATATGCTGGTGTATGGTTATGGTGAGGGCCATAAGGGATAGTGTGTGGCTAAATGTTGTCCCTCAATATTTCAGGTGGCTCTGGTTACCCCAACCTATCATGGCTGCTGACCCCTGTGAGGAATGCTAGGACTAGGGTAGAGGAACGTTATAATGAGGTACATGGGCGAACCAGAAGGATAATTGAAAGGACCTTTGGCCTCCTGAAGGCCAGGTTCCTCCCCTAACAGGTGGATCCCTGTGCTACTCACCAAAGAAGGTCTGCCAGATAGTGGTGGCATGCTGCATGTTGCATAACCTGGCCCTCAGGCTCCAAGTTCCATTCCTGCAGGAGGAGGAGGAGACTGGAGATGCACGTGTGCCAGCTGTGGACCCTGTGGACAGTGAGGATGAGGACAACAGAACATCTGTGATCAGACAATACTTCCAATGACACACAGGTAGGACAGTGTTACTTCACATTTCAATGATATTTGTTTGAATTTGTGTGGCAATGGCATGCTGATATTTCCCACTTCTATGCCCACTTACTGTTCCCTCTGGCAATTCATTTTGTAGATAATGGTGACCTCACATATACTCCTGGTGTGATCACTGCAGCCAGCTACAGGTCATTAATCTATGCTCATTTTCTGTACAGTTGATTTGCAATGTTTGTACCTGTTTCAATTAATACATATTTGATGTACATGACATACTTCAAACTTCTTTTTTTCCAAGGGTGTTTATTGAAGTGCTAAAAGATTGAGGGGCAAGTGCAATGGGATGGGGTGATGATGGAGGAAAGTTTAGGGTATTGTTCTAGTCTGTTTGTAGCACAGGTGCATTGTCCAAGGGGACATAGGAAGGGGAGCAACGGCAGTTCAAGATGGACAGGGTGACAGGGTGGGACACAAGGGTGACAATCAGGAGATTGTCATTTCCTGGCAGGGGTCTTGGCAAGTGTCTCTGGCTCCTGTTTGGATCACAGGGAACGTTTGCGGGATGGTTCTCCTGCAGGGGGTGGAGTGCTGGTGGCCTGTGAGTCCTGTGCAGGGGCCTCCTGGCCACTAACGGCAGCGGAAGTGGAAGGCTGTTCAGATGTCTGGCTAGTGGCAGGGGCCCGCTGGTGTGAGACTGCCTCGCTCATAATATTGGCCATGTCTGTCAGCACCCCTGCTATGGAGATCAGGGTGTTGGTGATGGCCTGCAAGCCCTCCCTCATCCCCTGGTACTTTCCCTCCTGCAGCCACCTGTTCCCCTACACATTGTCCAGGATCTGGCCTATTGTGTCCTGGGAATGTTGATAGGCTCCTAGGATCTCTGCAAGTGCCTCCTGGAGAGTCGGTTCCCTGGGTCTGTCCTCCCCCTGAGGCACAGCACTCCTCCCAGTTTCCCTGTTGGCCAGAGCCTCTGTCCCCTGAACCGTGTGCCCACTGCCACTGACCCCAGGTCCCTGATTGTCTTGGGTATGAGGTGTGGCCTGGGATCCCTGTAGAGGTGGACACACTGCTGATTGACGTGACCTGGGGACAGAGGTGTGGGTGCGCTGGGTGGGTGCTGTGGTGGTGTTTCCTGATGGGGTGTGTGACTAGGCCTGGGTGTCCAGAGGTCCCTGATGGGCCAGGTACGTCATCCAGATCCTGAAGGCCAGAGTTGCTGTCATCACTGTGGGCCTCTTCATTTAGGGAACTGGATAGTACTGGCACCTCCACCTCCTCTCCACTGACATTGGCTGGGGTACCTGTGGGGATGTAAATGATGTGTTATGGTTTCTGTGTCTGACATACTGTGCATCCGTGGCTTGCCCTCTCTGGTTGGATTTGCCCTGGCAGCTTTCACTTGTGTACGTTGGTGTATGGTGGGATAGTTAGTTCTCTATAGTGTGCATGATTTAGTGATGAGTGTCCATGCAGGGCTGTGAGTGATGTCCATGCACTGGTATAGCATGCATGGCTTGGCATTGGGATGATTGGAATGTGATGGTGGGGTGTGTGGGAAGTGGTGGAGTGATGGGAGTGAGGGTATGTGATGGCAAGCAGGTAGGGGGGTGGTAGTAGTAGAGAGTTGACTTACCAGAGTCCAGTCCTCCTCCTACTCCGGCCAGGCTCTCATGATGCAGGATTGCCAAGACTTGCTCCTCCCATGCTGTAAGTTGTGGGGGAGGAGGTGGGGGTCCACCGCTAGTCCTCTGCGCAGCGATCTGGTGTCTTGCTGCAATGGAATTAAACTTCCACTGTAGGTCGTTCCACCTCTTCCTGATGTCATCCTTTGTTCCTGGGTGCTATCCCACGGCATTGACCCTGTCCACGATTCTCCGCCATAGCTTTATCTTCCTAGCTATCGATGTCTGCTGCACCTGTGCTCCAAATAACTGTGGCTCTACCCTGATAATTTCCTCCACCATGACCCTTAGCTCCTCCTCAATGAAACAGGGGTGTCTTTGTGGTGCCATGGGTGTTGTGTGAGGTGTGTTGGTGAGGTTGTGTGGGGTAATGTGTTGGGGTGTGTGATGTGGACTGCTGAGTGGTGTATAGGTGTGAGTAGTGTGTGGCTCTAGTCGTGTCAGTGGTCTTGGTGTCTCTCTGCTGGCAATTGTTTGAAATGGTAAAGGGTTGTGGGTATTTTGGTTGTGTGTTTTATAGTTGTGTGGGTGTGGTGTGTGTATGGGTATCAGGTGTGTGTTATTTAAATTGACCAATGTAGTGTTGTTTTGTTTGTGTATGTCCATTTTGAGCGCGGCGGTATGTACCGCTAATGGTTTACCACTGTTGAATGGCCGCTCTGGTGATTCGTGGGTCATAATGTGGTGGGCGTTGTTCTGTTGGCGTAACGGTGTGGGTTTTGATGCCACCAGTTTATCACTGACCTTTGGTGTGGCGGATTTGTGTGTGTGGCAGAATTCTGTCGGATTGGTGTATTTGTGTCATAATATGGTGAACGGATATCTGCTGCGGCGGTGGTAAGTTGGCAGCCTTCAGCATGACGGTGAATGGGATTTACTGCCAATGTTATAATGAGTGCCTGAGTTCCTTGCAAGACCTTAGTAACAATATATAGGTTGCACTAGATTAACTTGTAAAATAGAGATCAATCTGCATTTTTCCCCATTCGGGATAACAGACATAACATTAGATGACTGTATGAGTGTAACATAGCAAAGCCGTCATTGGTCCTTGCACTGTATGCACCAAAGACTTCGACTCACTCAAATGGGCATACATGCCGGAAGTATTAGGAAGCATAAGCTTTTGCTCCTGTTGAAGCTGTTTTCCCTGGAGAGAAACAATGCAGGGATTCCTGTTTTCCCTCTTACTTTTAGCTGTAGTACTGGGGCCACCAAAGGACTGGATTCTTAGTCTTAGTTTGCTCTCCCAGTTTGATGAGAGAGTTATTATATGTGAATGGTAACCCTCTGTATCTTGCTGACCCAGCTGCTTCTACTTGCAGGATCCAGTATGTATTCAGAATATTCTGTAGATATTTTGCATTTACATTAACTTACATAAATCAGTGCCCTGGTCTGTTTCAGTCTGGTATAACATGTCTGTCTACGCTGCTCCTTTAAGAGTAATGGTTCCACATGCTCATTTTTATTCAAAACCTTGCCCAGTTTTAGAGCATTGTTCCACTCTCCATGCTGGGTAAGACAGCATAGTACAAAATGATTGTATCCCTTTGAGAATTTGCCATATTGAGTCCCAGAGGTTTTCTTTAAAAAAGTGGATGCCACATCCCATTGACTTATATCATCATCAGTGTACTTGTAAGTGGCTAGCAGAATGGTATGTCATATAACGAGGGCCTGTAAATGGAGTGCTAACAGTGTGCCTGCAGCACTTATTGTTCTACCCACTTAAGTAGCCTTTCAAAACATCTCATGTCTGCCATTGCAGCCTGTTAGCAGTTTTAAACTGCCAATTTGACTTGGCAAAATAACCCCTTTGCCAAGCCTAAAACTCCTTTTTTAATACAGTTTTGTAGCATCACATTGCACTTATTAAAAAAACACATAGCTTAAAATTTCACTTACGAAACCCTCTACACGATTGTTATATATTCTTATTCTTGTTTCTTTATGGAATATTCCAGGTATTACATTTCGGGCAGCAGTTGGATTTTTGGCATTATTGTCCAAGAGTAGTCTTGGGAGCTGCAGCCTGTTAGAATTTTCACAAATCATCTTGCTATACATTCCATCTAATTGAGAAACGTTTACATATTCTGAGGTTATTTGGGAAATCAGGCACCGCTTTTACACCTCATAAAGTTGTTAGACAACCATTGTCTACTACATCCACAGAGAGAGAGTAAAACTAATAACCCCTGTCTAAAGCTGCAATTGACCCAGGAGCCCTTGACCAGGAACCTCTTTGTCAAAAGATTTCATGTGAATTTACTGTACTTTACACAGATGGCGAAAGAAGCACCTGGATGCACTTCTAAATCACAGCATCTCATTCTGCTCACAAGAACCTGAATAGAAGGATTTAACAAAGTCGTTTGGTTTTCAAACACATTTAGTAACAACAATGGGTTCTTGATCACTGTAGGAAAGGCTCATAAGCAAGCAATCCTCAGAGCAGAAATGCGGTATTATGATGCAGTAAGGAATTGTAATCATTCTTCTCCAGTTGTTTTCAGAAAGATATTGTTCTTGATCCACAGCCCCCCTACCTGCTCCCATTTTATTTGGTATACAATAATTATGGGGGAGCGCAGGACCCTACGAAATCTGGATAAAAAGTGTCTCGCCCAAATATTGGGTGGATCGGGAATAGGGTTAACTTCAAAGACTGTGTGACAATGTGTTCCCAGAGGCAAGATTCAAAAAACCATTAAAAAATACACAATAAGAAAGGAAATACTCAAAAAGGAAGTTTGAGATTAGAAATTAGAACTTAAAATACCCTTAACACCTTAGCCCTAACCCACTATCTGAATATTAATTCACCCTGTCTGATCTAATGTCGTCCGGAGGTGTTAGAACACTAGGGGCCTGATTTATACTTTTTTAGCGCCGCATTCGCATCATTTTTTGACGCAAAAGCGGCACAAACTTACAAAATTCAATTATATTTTGTAAGTTTGTGCTGCTTTTGCGTCAACAGAGAACCATTCTGAATGAATGCACTACATTGTGTAAGCAGTAAAGACCTTGCAGAATGCAGCAAAAGGGCTTCCTCGAATTATCTATTCGAGAGCAATGTCATACAGAAATAAAAAAAAATCAGTGTCTTGCTGCATGAAGTATCAAGAGAGAAATAAAAACACAAATTGATCATCATGATTTAGCATCTTGTTTTGAACAAGATGGTGTTGAGGCCTAACTGAGGCATAGTTAGCCTGAGCCATAAAAAGCACACTTAAACACATTGTAATAATAGCTGTATATCAATGTACACATGCAAAGTCCAAAGCAGGGGGTATATTTACTACAAATTGATGCAATGGAGTGCTGCAAGGCAACTTGTTGCATTACATGAATGAGAGAGAGTTGAAATGTGACATATTTACAGAGATATTGCACGCATCAGCTCTCTCTCTGCTCTGGCACATTTGTGGCTGCCTTGTGCCAATGAAAGCACCAATGCACCATGATGCAAGGGTGTCTGCGTTAAAAGGAGGATTTATTTTGCAGGAAATAATACTTTCCTGCACAAAAACAGTCCTTAAAGGCATTTTCCTTTTTCTGCGTGTGCTACAAAATGCAGCTCACATGGAAACAGGAAATAACGAGGAGAAATACAGATATTTTCCCTTGTTACGCCTGGTTCGGGGAGGCTTAGTATTTTGACATATTCCCA
This sequence comes from Pleurodeles waltl, assembly GCF_031143425.1. Taxonomy (NCBI): domain Eukaryota; kingdom Metazoa; phylum Chordata; class Amphibia; order Caudata; family Salamandridae; genus Pleurodeles; species Pleurodeles waltl. Next base: position 1,865,327,478 of record NC_090440.1, read on the forward strand.
AGTTTACAAGCCTTTGTAAATATGAGAATGCACCAAAATATATGCGTGGATGCATGGGAACGCCCATGGCTACCCCTTGGAAGTCATCCCCAATGCAAAGAAACGCAATTAACTTGCATCATTTTGAATTTAATAAACCATGCAAAGTCATGCAAGGTGGCTGTGTGCGGCTTAGTAAATGTCAAAAAGGATTTTGCATTGAGGCTGTGCCATGAAAGTGATGTAACTCCAATGCAAATCCTTAGTAAATGTTCCCCTTGGTTTAGGAAGCACCTGGCAGAGGATGCCTGGTGGAGAAATTACCATAATGGTTTGGTCATAATTGATATTAAGTACAGGGATAACTGACGGAGAAATTGAAATAATGGTGTACTGTCTATGGCGAAGAACTACTCCATTCTAGCATCTTTTAAAACCATATATGACATTCCCTCTGCTTCCTACATCTTAAGGCTCCAACCAGGACTCCCAGAAAGAACACTCAGCAACTAGGAGAAAGAAGAAGGATACTGACATTTTGTGTGACGACTGAGAGGAAAGACAGTAGCATTGCCCAAAGTTATGCAAGTGCTGTTAAAAACTCTCTTTCTGGATAGACATAATGAAGCTATCACATTACACTGAATAAGGGCAAAGTAAGTATTGGTTCTAGATGTATTGTAATCCCTATCAGAGTGCCCCATACAGGTGTGTCAATCCTGGAAGGAGGAACATGGGCCCACACACATGTAACACCAGACAGCAAGGCTTTCTTTGTGCTGCTGCTACCTAAAGCAGTGCTAACACGTGATAGTTGAATGAGCTTTCCTCTTTCCTTATCAAATGAACTCCAGTCTGTCTTTTTTCTTATTTGCAGGACTCAGTAGGAAATTTACATGATCAGAAGAATATAGCGGAGGACCCTGAAACAGGCGAGGAGGCCGCAGAACAACTCTAAAACAGAAGATGCCTAGATGGCTTGGGAAGTTACTGTTAAAAGTACAGTGACTTTGAGTCTACCCTTTCCAAACTCCAGCAATACATTAATTTCTTGTGATAAAATGTTGTGTTAAAATTCTTTAGTGATAAACCATCTAATTGCTTCTCCCTTCCTCAGTCAATTTTTTCCTTGGTATTCTCCTGTTTTACCAGATTTCCCCACCACAACGAATAGTAGAAACTGCTGATCCTGACTGCAGATAGCTGTTCTCCAAAGCCATGCTGTCTTGCCGCCTTACAATGTTTCTCTGCTCCTTGATTCTCCTGAGAAAGGTTATTCATAGGAAAAGACTTTGCAGATCAATGTGATCTACAGCAGAAAATAAATGTTTGAGATCCAACCGGGCAGTCTGAACCGAAATGGTAAACTAAGAGTCAAAATGTGGCCATTGGATTGGCAGGTCTCAGGTATGAGAACACGTTGTATATCCAAAAGTAAGCCACAGAAGAAATACAACTAGATCTGGTGCCATAAATGGGACCATCTGATAGAGACGTCTAGCTGCAGATTTCTTACCTTTGGATTTCCCCAGGGATCAGACTGAAACCAAAAACTTTTGCTTGAGTGCCGTGCCGTCGGTTGGCTCCTTTTGATTCCGCATGGCGTCGTTGTTGGCACCAGATATACCATTGCGGTCACCTGTATTGACGCCACCCAGGGGGGTGGATGTCAGTTCTTTTCTTTCTGCACCAGTTAGGCAGACCGGAGTGTGCTACACCACTGTCATTTTTTGACTGGCATTTTTTGATGTTTTTGTCAAGTATTTTTGTAAAGTTTGTCGAGATGACATCTAGCAAGGTAGGATTCAAGCCGTGTGGTGTCTGTTACCGCGCTATGTCGGTTACGGATCCTCACCTTGTCTGCCTATGCTGTGTCTACCAGATAATGCGTTACCGAAGGTAAGTAACTTGTTCGTCGGGTGTTCTTCCAGAATATCGAATTCAAAATATCTAGGCATGCAAATATCAAGGGCAAAATATTGAATCCAAAACATTGAAAAGTAAATCATGATAGATTTTTTGCATCTAACTTCACATACATGTACCATGGTCAATACAAATATGTGTAGACCTATCTATAACACTAATAGTCACTCAAGTTGTATTTGAAGTGATGTGATGTAAGAAGCAGAACTAGCTGCTTGCCTCACACCTGAAACCTTCGTAACTGTATGGTGCATTTTTCATGTTTTTGATTGTATATGTTGAATAACACAAGGTGTGCATATAAACATATGTAGTTAGTGAATTCTGATTGCTGAAAAAGGCATCAAGCCCTGCCATAATGCCACTTTCCTGCATTTTTTGCTTTTCAGTGACCTGTGTACACTCTAAATAATTTCTGTCAATCACAGTAATATCTTTATCTGAGAAATATATGGTTGTCACCAAACATACCTTTACTGTTTTTAATTTGTTTGTTTCTACATGCACTGTAACTAATTATAGCATATAGAATAGTTTGTTGGAAGTTTTAAATTCTATATTACAGTTTGACAAACACACATCACAAAACACAACTTGTGAAGAGCAGCAACCCGGTGTGAAGAAATCCTGAGGTCTGATATTAGAAACATTAATATATGTTCCTTCAAATGTTGGTTAAAATGTGGTTACTTCTCCAGGTGACTAGCCATTGAATGGCTGTGGGTAGGACTATCAGATAATTTCATGTCATCTGGGATATCACTGTATTCTTTGGCTGTCTTTTTTGCAAACCATTGTAGTGTGATTACTCAGTTCAGTTGGTTCATGTGACTTCAACCAGGACTTTATTTCACAAGTAGGCTGTTAAACCACTGCCCATCTTATTTTGTGTGATTTGTGTTCTGTATGTCTGTCATGTATGTACCCATGACGATTTGAGTGTTCTTTATAAAATACATTTTACCTTTGCCAAGTCTAGAACCCATTTCCTTTTACCTTTGATGATCTCTTGTAACTTTGTTGTTTCTGAATCTCTGGAACTGTCTGTGGACGCTGAGACTTAAATGATTTGGTTTGTCTGCGCATCTCTATATTCTGTGCAGGTTTTTATCTAACTGGTACATTGGACTTTCTACAGTGAATATAGGCAAACCCCTAGACAATAAGTAATTCAAATAGTCATAGCAATAATAATGGTTTGATGTGGGAGATAGGTTTATTTAAACAATACATTAACATATGTGAATTAGCCATTTGCAGTCTGTACAACACACTGACCTTAACCCCTCCTGGAGCTTTGCCCTCTCAGTGCTGAGCCCTTTTTGGCTGTTTGGGGTAATTTATGCTTCGGGCTTCATAACATAAAGCTAAGTGAGATTTATGATTAGATTTTTTGTTTTTATATAGCACTCAAATGACCTTGGGCGTCTTGGCACTGCTGCTGTCATAGGTAGAAGTAGTGGCAAAAAACAAAGAGAGTAACATTAGTGACTAATGAGCCAGGTCTTAAAATTTTTCCTAGAGGACAATAGATCTTAGCAGTTCTTTAGATTCATGGGGAGAGAGTTCCACAATTTAGCTCTCCTCTAGAGGAAACTCCTATCTCCCAATGATGCTCGTTTGGCCCTGGGCAGCAATAGGCATGTGGTTTCCAAGGATCTGAGCTTCCGGGACAGTATGTACCAGATAAATCTGTCCTGAAGGTAGCCTGGGTCGATGGTATGCAATGCCTCAAAAGCTATACAAAGAGCTTTAAAATCCATTCTCTTAGCCACTGGAAGCCAGAGTAGCTCAATCAAGGCCTAAGACACAGCCTGATATTTTGGAAATCCCAACAGGAGCCGGACCGATGCATTCTGTAGCATCTGAAATTTATGGAGAATTATTTTCTGGATGCCCATAAATAGGGCATTACCATCGTCCAATCTGGCTAGGACAACAGTGTTGACCACCGTTTTTTGGAGGTCTGGGGGAATGAAAAGACAAACTTTCCTAATAATTCTTAAGGTAAAAAATACTGATGAAATTAGGGTATTAACCTAATCTTCCTAACTAAGTTTATTGTTAAAGACAATACCAGGTTCTTCACTTTCCACACTGGTAAAGGACGTGCCCCTATTTCCGGAAGCCACCAAATTGATTTGTGACCTAAATGAGTTGTCTTTGCCTAGAAGAAGGACCTCAGTTTTCCCAGTATTAAGCTTTAAACAGTTTAGCCTCATTCAGCTGCCTACCTGAGACATACAGGAACTAAATTTTAGGCAGTGTCTTCCTGATTACTGGATACTGATACCACTATGTGGGTATCATTGGGATATGACACCACAGAGAATCCAAAAGATTTGATCAGTCATGACAGTGGGGTGATGTAAAGATTAAAGAGAGTAGGACTCAATGATGAGCCCTGTGGCACCTCGCACAGCAGACAAAATTGGTCAGAAATGAAATCACCCATGGCTACATGTTACACTCTTTCCATTAGGAAGGATTTTTGATCAAGCTGAGAGCAAGACCACTTATTCCCAGCTCGGAGAGCCAGTCAACCAGGATGGTATGATTGATCGTCTCAAAAGCTGTAGAGAGGTCCAGTAATATCAGTGCAGCCTTGCTACCTATAATGGACCTTAGCTCCTCTGATGCGACCACCAGCGATGTCTCTGTACTGTGGACCCTTCTAAATCCATTTTTGTGTACAGTCCAGCAGCCTGTTAGTTTCAATGAATAACATACCTTCAGTATTCAATGCCTTCTCCAATAGCTTAGCTGGAAAAGGTAGTCTAATCATTGGCCAGACAGTTATATGCACTTGTGGATCCAAATAGCTTTTTTAATAAAGGTAGAATGGAGGCCTTCTCCCACTCAAAAGGGAAGTAACCAGTGTTATTTAGTTCATTCAAAATTGTGGTTGGATGTTTAATATTCCTGGGACAAGAAGCACAGATTTTGGGAGGGGAGAGGTCCAAAGGAGATTCAGATTTGGTAGATTTTATTGAGACACCTGCTCCGTACTGAGCAACGAAAACTTATCAAAGACAGCAGGTGAAGGTCACAAGCCATTGGCTGTTGGGGATATAGACAGTGTTTGATTATTGGTTACATAGGTGTCAAAAACTTCCTCTACGTCTGTCTTAAAGATTTTGCCTCGAGTATTGCAAAACTCTTGGCTACTATTATTATTGCTAGGCACATGCATCTTTGCAAGGCTTTTCAAAGTGTTGAAAAGCTCTTTCCCAGAATTATTGGACTGTAGAATCTTGTTGGAAAAGTATTTGGGTTGTTCCTCTAATATAAGCTTTTTATACTCTGCAAAGGATTGCTTGTAAATCTCTCGGTACTGAAGATCTTTCCTTCTACACAGCTGTTTCTGGGCTCTTCACCTCTCAGAAAACCATGGTTCTGACCCTTTATCAAACCATGCAAGGCCACCTTGTGTGGCCCTGCATGGCTTGATAAATGTAGAGTAATGCAAGGTAGTGCAAAACTTTGCCTTGCATTGCTCTGCCCCAGGGAAGCGTTCTATGGGTGAAGCGTGAGTGTTCACATGTATAAACCCAGGGATTTTGGTGCATTCACAGATTTACATTTAGTGGTAGATCTGGGAATGCATCAAATTTCTACGTCTCCCCAGGTGAGGCATAACAAGAAGAAATATCTTTATTTCTCCTTGTAGGAGGCTGACCTGGCTTATAGTGGGTACCTTGTGGTACTTACACCCTGTGCCAGGTCCAGTTATCTCTTATTAGTAGAATAGAGGTGTTTCTAGCAGCTTAGGCTGATACAAGGTAGCTATGGCAAAGCAGCTTAGGCTGAACTAGGAGACATGCAAAGCTCCTACTATACCACTTATATCATATAGCACAATATCAAAAGAAAACACAATACTCAGAGTTACTAAAAATAAAGGTACTTTATTTTAGTGACAATATGCCAAAAGTATCTCAGAGAATACCCTCACTTAGGAGGTAAGTAATATACACAAATTATATGTATACAAACCCAAAACAGATAAGTAACAGTAAGAACAGTAGTGCAAACAATGTAGAATCACAATAGGATGCAATAGGTAGACATAGGCCTAGGGGCAACACAAACCATATACTCCAAAAGTGGAATGCAAATCACGAATGGACCCCAGGCCTATGGGAGATGGTAAAGGGTCACTGGGACTGTGAGAAAACAGTAAGGGTGTCCAAAATACCCCACCCCAAGACCCTGAAAAGTAGGAGTAAAGTTACCCTACTACCCCAGAAAGACACAATAGTCGTGATAGGGGATTCTGCAAGAACCAAAAGAACCAGCAAAACACTGAAGACGGATTCCTGGACCTGAGGACCTGTAAAGGAAGGGGACCAAGTCCAAGAGTCACGATAGTGTCCAGGGGGGGCAGGAGCCCAGGAAACCCCAGATGAAGGTGCAAAAGGGCTGCCTCCGGGTGGAAGAAGCTGAAGATTCTGCAACAACGAAAAGGGCTAGGAACTTCTCCTTTGGATGGAAGATGTCCCACGGTGTGCTGGATGTTGCAGAAGTATTTCCACGCAGAAATACCACAAACAAGCCTTGCTAGCTGCAAGGGTCGCGGTAGAGGCTTTTGGGTGCTGCTGGGGACCAGGAAGGACCAGGATGTCGCCCCTTGGAGGAGGAGACAGGGGGGCCCCAGCAACTCAGAGAGCCCCCGCAGAAGCAGGCAGCACCCGCAGAAGTACCGGAGCAGGCACTTGGAAGTTCTGTGAACTCAGAGTCACAAAAGGAGGGTCCCACGACATCGGAGTCCAACTCAGCGGGTTGAGCACTGCAGGACGGAGTGCTGGGGACCCGGGCTAGGCTGTGCACAAAGGAATCCTTGGAGAAGTGCACAGAAGCCGCAGCAGCTCCAAATCACATAGTACGCAGGTTTGCTGTCTGGCATGGGGAGGCAAGGACTTACCTCCACCAAATTTGGACAGAAGAGCCACTGGACTGTGGGAGACACTTGGGCCCAACTCCTGTGTTCCAGGGACCACGCTCGTCAGGATGAGAGGGGACCCAGAGGACCGGTGATGCAGTCTTTTGGTGCCTGCGTTAGCAGAGGGAAGATTCCGTCGACCCACGGGAGATATCTTCTTGGCTTCCAGTGCAGGGTGAAGGCAGACAGCCCTCAGAGCATGCACCACCAGGAAACAGTCGAGAAAGCCGGCAGGATGAGGCGCTACAATGTTGCTGGTAGTCGTCTTGCTACTTTGTTGCGGTTTTGCAGGCGTCCTGGAGCAGTCAGCGGTCGATCCTTGGCAGAAGTCGAGAGGGAAGTGCAGAGGAACTCTGGTGAGCTCTTGCATTCGTTATCTGAGGAATAGCCCAGAGGAGAGACCCTAAATAGCCAGAAAAGGAGGTTTGGCTACCAAGAAAGGAGGTTTGGCTACCAAGAGAGGTAAGCACCTATCAGGAGGGGTCTCTTGCGTCACCTGTTGGCACTGGCCACTCGGAGCAGTCTAGTGTGCCTCCAACACCTCTGAATCCAAGATGGCAGAGGTCTGGGACACACTGGAGGAGCTCTGGGCACCTCCCCTGGGAGGTACTGGTCAGGGGAGTGGTCACTCCCCTTTCCTTTGTCCAGTTTCGTGCCAGAGCAGGGCTGGGGGATTCCTGAACCGGTGTAGACTGGCTTATTCAGAGATGGGCACCATCTGTGCCCATCAAAGCATTTCCAGAGGCTGGGGGAGGCTACTCCTCCCCAGCCCTTCACAACTATTTCCAAAGGGAGAGGGAGTAACACCCTCTCTCAGAGGAAATCCTTTGTTCTGCCTTCCTGGGACTGGGCTGCCCAGACCCCAGGAGGGCAGAAACCTGTCTAAGGGGCTGGCAGCAGCTGCAGTGGAAACCCCGGAAACGCAGTTTGGCAGTACCCGGGTTCTGTGATAGAGACCCAGGGGATCATGGAATTGTCACCCCAATACCAGATTGGTATTGGGGTGACAATTCCATGATCTTAGACATGTTGCATGGCCATGTTCGGAGTTACCATTGTGACGCTACACATAGGTAGTGACCTATGAGCAGTGCACGCGTGTAATGATGTCCCCGCACTCACAAAGTTCGGGGAATTTGCCCTGAAAAATGTGGGGGCACCTTGGCTAGTGCTAGGGTGCCCACACACTAAGTAACTTGGCACCTAACCTTCACCAAGTGAGGGTTAGACATATAGGTGACTTATAAGTTACTTATGTGCAGTGAAAAATGGCTGTGAAATAACGTGGACGTTATTTCACTCAGGCTGCAGTGGCAGTCCTGTGTAAGAATTGTCTGAGCTCCCTGTGGGTGGCAAAAGAAATGCTGCAGCCCATAGGGATCTCCTGGAACACCAATACCCTGGGTACCTAAGTGCCATACACAAGGGAATTATATGGGTGTACCAGTGTGCCAATGAGAATTGGTAAAGTTAGTCACTAGCATGCAGTGACAATTTTAGAAAGCAGAGAGAGCATAAACATTGAGGTTCTGGTTAGCAGAGCCTCAATGATACAGTTAGGCACCACAAAGGGAACACATATAGGCCACAAACTTATGAGCACTGGGGTCCTGGCTAGCAGGATCCCAGTGACACATATCAAACACACTGACAACATAGGGTTTTTACTATGAGCACTGGGCCCTGGCTAGCAGGATCCCAGTGAGACAGTAAAAACACCCTAACATATACTCACAAACAGGCCAAAAGTGGGGGTAACAAGGCTAGAAAGAGGCTACCTTCCTACATTCCTTGTGTTTTCTACAGCACACATAGAAGTAGGAAGATGCCTCTCAGAAGTGTTTATGTGCAAGAAGTGTCCCTTCCTGCACAAAAACAACCCTGCCTCCAACACAGACAGCCTTGCAACATGATGTAAGGGTGCCTACTTTCGTAATAGGCAGCCAAAGTGCACCAGTGGTAGGAAAGTACAGGAATGACAGTATAATGGTAAATATGGCATATTCCTGCCCTTTCACGCACGGCAGTTCAGCAAGGTGGCTTGCTGCATTGCACTGCATGGAAGAATAATATATCTGCCCCCTAATATTTTACCACAGTTTTGGCAGTTTTCAAAGCAGTGGCCCATATTATCTACTTTATTTGCTTTCAACCTTCTTCCAGTTTGTGGTGGAAACAAGTGAGAAACCTATGGGTGGTCCATGAAAGTTACAAGTTACTGAAAAAAGACAAAATTCTGAATTCAGTAAGGGGTTGTATGTGTAGATGAATCAATGTTTTTCTAAAGAAATGAAGGGCCAGATTTATGAGAGGCTTGCACTGGTACTGCGCCACGAATTGTGATGCAGTGGTGGCATAAGCAGTAAGTCATATTTATAAAACAAAGCATTTGCCAAAATGCGTTGTTTTATAAGGCTTGCGTGGGGCAAAATCTGCGCTGAAAGTAGCTGCCCCACACATAATATAATAAATGCAATGTAGGCATTCCCCTGCAAAGTTTGTCTTAAATGTAACACAGTTATATTTATGGGTTTGCCAATGTGTCACACATCGTTGTGAGGGACATCGCAGAGTCCGAAATGCACCAGAATTTCTGTACATTGGCAACTCAGGCATAGGAAATGATGCATTGGCTGTGGTACAAAAAGAGCAACCTCAGAAAATATTTTGGCAAGTTCAACTACATCATGGAGGTCATCATCCTGCAGCTAGGAATCGCTAGGAGACCTCCATCACCACATGGGCAGTGAAGGAGCAAGGAGCATGTGTTCTGGCAGTGCATATCCCTCATTAATCTCAGGGAGAAGGAGGTCATAAATTCTTCACAATCATGAGAGAGTCTATCACTTAATTGCTGCATAAGATTGGGCAAGGCTCCAGCCACCAACTGAACTGCCCACCAACATCCCACCACGTGTTAAACTAATGGCTGTCCTTCACATGCTAGCATCGGGTTCCTTCCAGAGCAAAACAGCCAGCGTTGCTGGAACCTCACAGGGATCATTTTCCCTCTGTACTGGATGCCATAATCTGACTCACCCCCAAGTACTTTCTATTTTCCGAGACACAGCAACAACAACTGAACTCTAAGCAAGGCTTCTATGCCATTGCGGGATTCCCACATATCCTAGGTGCAATAGATTGCACACATGTGCAATTGGTGCCCCCTGCTGAAACATACCACCTGTTCAGGAACCGGAAGCACACCTATTCAATCAACGTCCAGGCTATAGTGGACTATTTAGGGATGCTAATCAGTATGCTGGCCAAATATCCAGGGAATGCACATGATGCCTTCAGGCACAGTATCATAAATGAGCGGTACCAGTATGGTCAATATGGGAATGGCCTACTGATTGGTAAGGAAATCTTAAGTATACATCATACTAACTCACATTTGTAAATGTAGAGCATAATAGCCATATCTGTGTATGTCTAAAGATGCATATTTACAAGACGTTCGTGACATGCTTCCAATACGCATCTTGGTAAATGCATAACGCAAACATCTAAGTCAAACTTTTGAGAATAGCTTAAAAAATCTGCAGTCAGTTGAAGCATTACATTACTCTGTGCAAGGGAGGTGTTCCACAGCTATTGCGGTGGGCTTTCCATGCAACTCCAATGGTTTATGACACATTTCCAGATTGTCAAATCCTGGTAAACTTGTGAATGCGACAAAACGATGCGGCTCCTCAGATGAGGCGTAGTGAAAATAAATATCTTCTTATCTCCTCTTTATCTTTTTTTGTGTGCTGCATCCTGAAGCACACATAAATAGAGGATTTTGCCTCTAAGGATTGTTTTTGTACAGGAAGGTATTCCTTCCTACAGAAAAACAATCCTGCATGCAACACAGACACCCTTGCACCATGGTGCAAGAGTGCCTGTGTTCATGCTTCATAGTCCATTGTGTGCCAGTGCAAGGTGAAAGGTCAGGAATGCGCTGTATGCCTCAAATACTGTGCATTCCTGCCCTTTTCTAGTGACATACTACAAATATGGCCCCTGGTGTCATATGTAAATAGTGGGAACAACTTACTGGAACTTGTAGACAATGATGTTCCATTGTGCATCCCCTCATCAATCCTGCAATGGTAGTAGCAACCTAAAAACTGTGTGTAGTATTGTGTCATTTCGCACTGTGTAAATGGACAGATCCACTACATCTGCACTGGTTAACCTATTCAATACAAAAATCATGTGGTGCATAAGTCAGTATATGTACAAAGGGTATGTATTAGCTAAGTGTGAGATGAGTATTTGTTTAATAGTGTACCTAGTTTTGGTATCAGTTAAAGTTTCTCTACATTAATAGTGTGTGAATAAATCTTGTGTTCATAAGTAAATATGTACCACCTGGTAGTAAACTTGTATGCTGTCCAAAATTTCTGGTGCAACACTGGAAAAAGTAGTTGTAAATACTATTTGTGTCATGCAATATAAGTGTAGGCCCAGTTCATGTAAATTTCTGGTCCCAATGTGATACCAGCAGTACAAAGTGCACATATGTCTCAGACATACTTACAGTCTAGGTACAAACATACACATTGGTGTCAAGCCACATTGACAAATGTAACCAGTGTGATAGATCACCAGTTTTGTGGTGCACGTTGGTTACATTTCCTGCATCTGAGTCCATCAATGTAAAACTCAATAAGTCAAACAATATGCTGTCAGACATGTCATACACCAGTAACTAACACAGAATAAAATGCAACTACGGCAAGGTATCACAATGTACTCAGGATCCCAATCTGAACATTCTCTGGCCACACCAATGATGACAGAATAGAGGCATATAAGTACAGAATCACATACACAGATTTGAAAACCTAAAGTCTTGTGTCCAGGTCTATAGTAGAAAGTTACTTGTATTTTGTATATACATCAGTTGTTCTGCATAAAAACTTCCCTCATTCCCATACATTTGCGTCAATGTAAGTTTAGCATGACACCTGGTCAGAAAAAAAGCATTTGTTGTAGGCTGACCTCAAAATATATAACTATCCATGTCACATGCTGGAAATGCACCACATGTACAAAGCAAATAGCCATGCTAAATTAAGTGAACAAATCAAGAGTTGTGCCACTGTTGTGTAGGCAAATACCAACATTAGAGGTTTCAAAATAACATATGTGTGTATAAGTGTCAAACATGTTGGTATTGTCAAAACCTACCTAGGGCTGAATATATGCCAGAAACTCAGATAACAAGTTAGTCACATTGCACAAATAGTGAGTGCACATAACATAGAGATGTCAAGAACGTTTCAAATTACTAATCATAGTAGACTACTTCCTAAACTTGAAAGGGAGCATGTAGAAGTGTTCAAAGGATCAAGACAAGGTCAGCATTTGCTGTGATACTTACGCCTGGTAGAGACATGTGTAAACCAATGGTCAATAGCATATAACACATATTGTTCTTTATTGTAAGAAATGTATATGTGCTTGCTAGTATACATAACACACATGGACAGTTATGTCTCAGTAACCATGTACATAATCATTAACAGTTGTATTTTTATACGTTCATCTGATCAAGGATATGGTTTCAGCCATGTGGCATGACCCCAATCATCCATCCCCAGACGGAGCCTGAAAAACGTTCCAATATGGCACTGAGCAAGAAGAGGAATATTGTTGAGAGGACATCTGGAGTTTTGAAGTCCAGGTTCAGATGCCTGGACATGTCAGGGGGGGACTGTTTTATTCCCCTCTCCAGTGGTCTGAAAAATCAACCTTGTCTGTGCCATCTTGCACAATATCTGTGTCAAAACTAATGTCCTGTGGGTCTCCAAGCCAGAACATACAGAGCAAGTGGAGGAGGAGAATGAAAATGAAGGAGAGATCCAGCACACATTGGCTGGTCGTCGGCAACCCCACCAGAATGTAGCAATTTTTTTTTCTTAAACCATTTAACATGATGAAGAAAATGTCTGAAATGTGTTAACTATTCAAGCAATATGAATAAATATTTGAATTTATTAATTGTGTTGTCTTTATGTCAAAGTTAATGTAAAAATCACTTCACTCACATCTTCTAAACTAGATGTAGGCCTCAACATGTAACAATCATGTTGTCTGAGCTGTTGAGCAACATGGGACAATACCTCAAATTAAAAAATCAACCAGCGCAGCAATGCAGTGTGAAGCAGTGTACTGCATGAAAGGGACAGTCCAAGATTGCCACATAGCTACATCTAAATTATCCATTCCTGTCCTCACACACTTAAGCAGTGCAGTGGGGCACAGCTAGCAGTCTTGCTGTGTTCTGCAGCAGCAAAGTGTGTGTCATATTGCACTCAGTGATTGGTGGAACACTAATATCCCAAAATGGCTCTACCTGAGGCAATTCCCTCATTGTAGGGTGTCTCTCCATTGGACATGCATGCAAATTGTCATCACTTTGCTGGAGCAAATATTGTTGCAGATACCATCACAAACCAAGAGTGATAGTTGTCATGGACAAAGGCCTAGTGACAGATGTTGCTGTTAGAATGTTATTTATAATGAAGGCATACAAGCATGTGTGGGGATCCTCAAAACAACAAACATGTGACTCTTGTCCTAGGCAGATTGTCAGACATAACACATCTGGCGGCCACAGTTGAAAGAATACATATTTTCCATGTTTAACACACCAATGCGATGAGGCTCGAAGGCCTGTAACACAACCCTATGAACAGATCACCTTGCAATATATGGCATTACCCAAAGAAATAAAGAAATAAGACAATGGAGATGTTTTTCCAACCATCACATCACCTCAAGAATACAGAGATGGTAAAAGTGTGAAGTGTCCATGGCAAAAGTTAATCACAAATATATGTGTACATGCACAATCTAATTGACCATGGTGTGATGGGTGTGTTGGGTATGAAATTACATCTTCATTGTAAGAGTGGTGTACCCCTGAGTGTATAAATGCATAGTAGTGTGGCTCACTAAATCTTGTATCAACCCAAAGGGGAACATGGAATATGAGTATGTGCCATTACAATGGCCTCTGTCATGGATTGCAGTCTTCTTGGACCGTGAGTGCCACACAAAGGCCTGGCCTCACAGTTGTACTGCTACTGCCTTTGCCAGTAGTAATACTGAGCTAACAGGAGGTAGCAGCATGCTGTGTATTGAACAGTAGTAGTGGACATGACCACGTGACCCTGGTTCACTGAGGTGAGGCTGACTGGCTCACTCACATCTTCAAAAAAGTGAGTTCCTGTGGGTTACACTCTCCCTTGCCCAACATCATGTTGATCCTAAAAACTGTCCATGATAAAACCATGTGCAGAACGCATTTGCATGTGCAACAGGTTCAAATGTGGAACAGTGTGCACTTGGTTAATGTGTGTGTGTGCTGGTAGTGTGTGATCACCATAACACAATCTAGTACAGTCCAAAGGGAGTGTAGCACCAAATAGTGTGCAGTGACTGAGTGTGTGTGCTGCATGTCATATTGCTGGTGGTTGCCCGATACCTGTGTATTACATTATTGCTTCCTGAAAGTCCTGTGACTGTAAACAAAGGGGCATTTTTGAGCATGGCCATACATTGCAGCGCAGTAAGTGACCTTCCTGCAATGCTATGTGTGAAAGCAAACGGACAGTAATGTGCTGTATCTAATGGAATACAATGCATTCCTGCCTTTTACCCTGTGTCGGTGCCATTTTGGCTTCCTAGGGCCAACGCAGGCATCCTTGCACCGTGGTTCAAGGGTGCTTGTCTCGCATGCAGAAATGTATTTGTGCATGAAGGTTTGCCTCCCTGCAAAGCAAACTATCCTGTGAGGAATATTCTGCCATGTATGTGTGCTGCAGAATGCAGAACATATTGAAAGATGAAGTAACAAGGAGAGTTAAACCTAAAACTCCTTGTGACACCACTCCTGGGAAGGTTTTACTTTCTGGCGCATTCCCAGGTTTACCTCGTTCTGTAAGTTCTGGAAGGCATCTAACACCATGAGTTGTGTATTGGTACACCCATGCAGCAGTTAGGGAACTTCTCTCAGGTGCTGAGTTAAGCAATGCAGTGATATGTAAAGCAATATGTCACTCGAGATTAATGACCCCTCACAGGGCTATGCAAGGTGGGCTTGGGTGGCTAAACAAATATAATAGATTTACATTGGGCATGTACCATGTTGTGTTGTGCAAGCGCTACACAACTTAGTTCATACATATACCCCTGAGTGCAGAAATGTCTGCACCACTACATTACATGGAGGATCTTGCCTAGCTTTGTGCATAAGGCATGGCCGTCTGTTGAAAACATGTGGAATACTGGAATTACATCAGATGGAGTTTGAAAGTCCAGTAAATCTGCATACCCTGGAGTATGGGGGCCACCCTATCTCTCTGCTTCTCTAAGTGTGCAATTGTGACACATTACAATGAAGGATTCCTGACACTCTACAGGAGGAGAGACATTGGAGAGATTATGGAATACAAAAGAGTGGGCCATAGGCCCCAACAGCAATCTTTACATGCACATATGACTGTGGGGGACATCCTGCTGTGTCCCCTGTTACTGGCTGTGATAATTGATGCGTGATCATACTGCCCATAATTCCTACTTTGCTTTGCTGCCATGCTTCCTGCGGCTCCCCTGGCTGGGTGATAAGGAATGCACATGCATTCCTTGTACCCAGATAGACTCCACGGGCACTCTGCCGGGCCACCTCTCATGATGTTACAGGCACATGCAAGACTTCCAACCACCCAGTTTCACCACCTTGAAACTGCCTTCTGTCACACAGACCTCCCAAGTGGTGCCTCCTCAGTCCAGGGCCAATGGAACTGGCCCCATGGTATGTGAGCCATTATTACACTGTCCTCTACAGTAGATCCCACACATTAGGCCAGTTGCGTGGGTCAGAACACGTGCATCGCCCCTGTTGTGTGGCACATTACACTAGTTGCTCTTTTGGAAGCCACACATTGATGCTAATGCCTGGAACTGACTTTAGAAGTGCCACTGTGCAGTGCAGCCATCACGTGTTGGCCATTTGAGTAGAGGTGCATCATCAAAAACGACGGATATGTCAGAAACGGGCAGGATGAAATTATGCAAATGGGTGTGGCAGGCTCCATACTAGGAAGTGTGAAAGTTACATTTTCTTTCAGTCTGTGCTGGATGTTGAAGGAGTTATGGAGAGTGGCTGGTGTCTATGTGCGTAATTTGGTCTTGTTGGTGTCTGCTGTGTTCCTGTCTTTGTGAACTGTGTGCCTTTTGTGTCTTTTTGTTGTAAATTGTATCCTTGTTGTCATTGTTTTGTTGGGTGTTTGTCCATTGAGGGTTTTTATATATTAGGGGTAGGGATTAGGTTGAGAGGTGTTTGGGGTTTAGTGGGTATAGTGGTGTTTAGGGCATGTTGGGAAGGTTCGGGTAATGAATTTCACTGAGGGAGAGTCTGAGGGCCTGCTATGGCTCCTGCATTACCTGCCCAACATGCTTGCATCAGGGGGTAGAGTCAGCCAGGGATACCCAGCCAAGGAGTGGAAGGAGACCTTGGAGAGGGTGTGTTGACATATGCACAAGGTGTTTGTGGTGGAGAGCACTGTCTTCCAGCTCAAACATCGCTGGGCTGATGTTGTGGCATGAGCGGGAGAGCTGGTAGAACACCTTGGATTGGAAATTGGAGGCCCCATAGGTATGTATGATTGTAACGTCTGCATATAATTTATTTACTATCACATTGAAACAAAAGTGTAAACATGTAAGGGGTTGATCATTTAAAGTGGTGGTTACAAAGAGACAGTGTTATGCTATGCAAATGCTGTACCCTGCCCCAGTGGGCCTGTTTAATGGGTAATGGATGATTGTTTAGACTGAACATGCATGTATTTGGATACATTACCTCATTTCCCTGATTTAACATATGTGATTGAGCATGGCATGATGCAAACATTTATGAAACCTGCACAGGTGATAGATAAAGATAAATGTAATGTTCAATCTCCTATAATGTCAACGTTTTTATGTGTGCTGCATTGTTTAGCACACATAGGCAGATGGAAATGCCTCAGGCAATTCTCTTTGTTCAGAGAGCTGACATTTCAGGACAGAAAAATATAAACCTCCTTCCAAGCTATGTACCCTTGCACCATGTTGCAAGGTAGCATGCATAGCTGCTAGTCTCCACTCTGTGCAAAAGTGCCATGAAGAGTGTGATATGGTCCTTACAATATTACCTGTGATGTATACACTACAGCACTTCTCTGGTCTGCCTAAGGCCAATGGTTTACCCCTTGTGTCATTGTGCAAGGGGTACTGGGCTGATGCTGCCCAGCAGTACACAAACATCACATGCCTGAGGGATGCTTCATGTATGTGATGTTAGATATCTCTGAGCATTAACATCCAGCCAGCTCTGCCATGCAAGGTGACTAGCAGCATCACATATTCATACATTGTATACATAAGTGTGTCAAGCGTGTTGAATATTCAAAATCACTAGGAAGTCATTGCACTGTTAATGGAATTTAGACCATGTGTAGCTGCACTATTTTCAATGCAATGTTCAGATCATGGTTTTGTAGGTGGACCTGTCCCATACACCAGGGTGCAAGTTGAGACCTTCTTGGATCCCATTGCTACAAGTAAGTGTAATAAGTACATGGTTATAGCTCTGTGAGGCTTGTGTGTGATCCATAATAACTGAAGCAGTGCGATGTGTATGGGGATATATCAATCACCTGCAACTACATTACAGTCAGTATAAAAACACAACTGACCTTGTACACAGATTAATCTTGAATTGACAAGGACGTATGTCAATGATGTCGTTACAGGGACAGTGTGTGCAGGCACACACACAATGTTTCAACAGATGTAGCAGCAAAGTGGAATGAGCTAGACTAAGCTTTTCTGGACATGGTTTGGTTACCTATGTCCATATTTGAGTAGGAAACTGGTGCTCATGAAGTGGAACACATTACCCAGACAGTGTTACCAAGTCATGAAAATATTATTTTGAGAAAGTGTGTTTTAAAATGCTACATACATTGCTCTGTCTTCCATCATACTATGTACATACATGCTGCATAAGTTTAACTTCTCCTACTACATAAATTCTGTGTGAATGCGGATGCGCGCCATCCGGATCCGGAGGCGTGCCAGAGGCAAGCCCGTCTGCGCCCGTCCGCGCCTGGCCCGCGCCCAGCGCCACGACCACTGGTCCCCAGCTCTCCCAAGCCCCGCTGATCCGCTACGACCCCACCACCCTCCACGCCCTCAACCCAGGACGCTCCAACACCTGCTTCCAAGCTCACCCCAAACGCACCCATGGACCCTTCGCCTGCAACTCCTGCAAACACATCTTCCACCACGCAACTACCACGACCACAAGCCCACGTGCCATCAACCACCTCAAGTGCATCCTAGTCAACGCTCGCTCCGTCCACAAACACGCCGTTGAACTCTGGGACCTCCTGGACTCCACAGCACCGGACGTCGCCTTCATCACGGAGACCTGGATGAATGCCTCCTCTGCTCCAGACATCGCCACCGCCATCCCCGAAGGCTACAAGATCTCCAGAAAAGACCGCACCAACCAAGTAGGAGGAGGTATCGCCATCGTCTTCAAAGACTCCATCAGCGTCACCACCTCCACCGAAGACGCCCCTCTCGCCGCTGAACACCTGCATTTTCAGATTCGCACTGACCCGAGGACCACCCTCAGAGGATCCCTCATCTACCGTCCTCCAGGACCACGCGCCCCTTTCAGCGACGCCATCGCCGACTTCATCTCCCGGCACGCCCTCGCCTCACCGGACTACATCCTCCTAGGCGACCTCAACTTCCATCTGGAACAAAACAACGACCCCAACACTACCACCCTGCTCGACAACCTCGCCAACCTCGGCCTCAAACAACTGGTGAACACCGCCACCCACATCGCCGGACACACGCTCGACCCTATCTTCTCCGCCAGCAAACACGTCTTCTTCAGCCACACCTCCGCCCTACAGCTGCGTCCACTTCACATTCCGACGCGAGACCCACAACCTCCACACTCAACCCATCCCTCGTCGACAGTGGAACAAGATCCCTGAAGAGCAACTCTTCTCCGCACTCGCCGTCAACCAACCCACCCTCACCACCGACCCCAACGACGCAGCCCTCAACCTCACAAACTGGATCTCCAACTGCGCAGACAACCTTGCTCCCCTCAAATGCACGGATCGACAGACCAACACCAAAAAACCTCTCTGGTTCTCTGACACCCTCAAAGAATCAAAGAAAACTTGTCGCGCCCTTGAGAAAGCCTGGCGCAAGGACCACACCGCTGACAACATGACCGCCCTCAAGAACGCTACCCGCGAACACCACCACCTGATCCGCGCTGCCAAAAGGAACTTTTTCACCGACAGACTGGACAAAAACAGCCACAACAGCAGAGAACTCTTCAGCATCGTCAAGGAGTTCTCCAACCCCAGCGCCAATGCCAACGCCAACGCCGTCACGCCCTCACAGGATTTGTGCGAATCCCTCGCCACTTTCTTTCATCGCAAGATCAGCGACCTCCACGACAGCTTCGGACACCAGACCCAACCAAACACCACCGAACCCGCATCCCCGGCCATCACCCTCAACAACTGGACCCACATCAACACGGAAGAAACCAAATCCATCATGAACTCTTCCACTCCGGCGCCCCTTCGGACCCCTGCCCGCACTTCATCTTTAACAAAGCCGATGACATCATCCCTCTGCACCTCCAGACCGTCATCAACTTTCTTCTGCTACCTTCCCCGAATGCTGGAAACACGCCGAAGTCAACGCCCTACTAAAGAAACCTACGGCTGACCCGAGCGACCTGAAAAACTTCCGCCCAATCTCTCTTCTGCCTTTCCCAGCCATGGTAATAGAGAAGACCATCAACAAACAGCTGACCACCTTCCTGGAAGACAACAACCTGCTCGACCCTTCACAAACCGGATTCCGAACCAACCACAGCACTGAAACCGCCCTCATCTCAGTCACAGACGACATCAGAACCCTGATGGACAACGGTGAAACAGTCGCCCTCATTCTCCTCGACCTCTCGGCTGCCTTTGACACCGTCTGTCACCGCACCCTAATCACCCGCCTCCGCTCCACCGGGATCCAAGGCCAGGCCCTGGACTGGATCGCCTCCTTCCTCGCAAACCGTTCCCAAAGAGTTTACCTCCCTCTGTTTCGCTCAGAACCCACTGAGATCATCTGCGGCGTACCTCAAGGCTCATCACTCAGCCCGACACTCTTCAATGTCTTCATGAGCCCCCTCGCCAACATCGTACGCAAGCACGACATCATCATCACCTCCTACGCCGACACCCAACTTATACTCTCCCTCACCAAGGACCCCGCCAGCAACAAGACCAACCTACAAGAGGGTATGAAGGACGTCGCAGATTGGATGAGGCTCAGCCGCCTAAAGCTGAACTCTGAAAAAACGGAAGTCCTCATCCTCGGCAACACCCCGTCCGCCTGGGACGACTCCTGGTGGCCCATAGCCCTCGGCACCGCACCGACCCCCACAGACCACGCCTGCAACCTCGGCTTCATCTTGGACCCTCTTCTCACCATGACCAAGCAAGTCAACGCCGTGTCCTCCGCCTGCTTCCTCACCCTCTGCATGCTCCGCAAGATCTTCCGCTGGATCCCCGCCGACACCAGAAAAACCGTGACCCACGCCCTCGTCACGAGCCGCCTGGACTACGGCAACACCCTCTACGCCGGGACCACAGCCAAACTCCAAAATCGCCTGCAACGCATTCAAAACGCCTCGGCCCGCCTCATCCTCGACGTACCCCGCAGCAGCCACATCTCCGCACACCTGAGACACCTGCATTGGCTCCCAGTCAGCAAAAGGATCACCTTCCGACTTCTCACCCACGCACACAAAGCCCTCCACGACAAGGGACCGGACTACCTCAACAGACGCCTCAGCTTCTACGTCCCCACCCGCCTCCTCCGCTCCTCTGGCCTCGCACTCGCTGCTGTCCCTCGCATCCGCCGCTCCACGGCGGGTGGGAGATCTTTCCCCTTCCTGGCGGCCAAGACCTGGAACTCCCTCCCCACCAGCCTCAGGACCACCCAGGACCACTCCGCTTTCCGGAGACTCCTAAAGACCTGGCTGTTCGAGCAGCGATAACCCCCCCCTTTTTCCCCTAGCGCCTTGAGACCCGCACGGGTGAGTAGCGCGCTTTATAAATGTTAATGATTTGATTTGATTTGATTTGATTTGATTTGAATGACTATAGGTGTGGTTAGAGATTCATGCTGATCAACACTTAAAATGCTTGGTGACCCATTCCTGTCCCTGTAGCTGTGTGGAAAATAAAAAGTCAAAATGCTAAATTATGTAGGGCCATGTCAGCAGGCTAGCCATCAGAAACAAAACATTACTTCTATGATAGAAGCTGCAAATGTTGTTGTGATAGTATACATTTTCACTTAATAATGGATTTGAGTCATGACAGATGACAAATGATATCTGAACATGTGATCTGCAGGGTGTTAGTACATTATCATGAGCATTTTTCTTTCATCATTTACTTAATAACCAGAGGAATGGCTTTTGTAATCCGGCCTCAGTGGTACTTGACCCTCCCTCAGAGTACTTCATGTCATACTTATGTGAAATGGAGACAGAGGAACAATTACATCAGTGCCCTGGAAGCTGTATGGATGTTGGCCTGATACTCGATTTACCCATGATGTCATACAAATCATTACCACGCTGCACATTGTGAGTGTAGATGTCCAAATGGCAGGGGTATGGTCATATGGCTTTGCAGGTCGTAACTGGATGTCAGAGTTCCTACCACAGTGCAATGTGAATAATTTGGAGCAAATGTCAATGATATAAAACATATGGAGCATATGTAGGTCTCAATGTATGAATACAGTCTAATTGGCATGGTATGGCCAGCTACCCAGACACACTAACCTGCACATGGATTTGCATAGGAATGCCAAACTCATGGCTCCTAAATCCCCTATGTTCCATTTATGGGAGGGATTCATACAGTGCTAGGTGTGAAGTCATGTTGCTGCACCGTGTAAAAGTTCACATGCTGAGATGCACTCTGTTAGCAGCATACCTCCCTTTACACTGCTCACCTACTGGTGGGGTAACTTAAATTGGCTACCACGAATGCAGTCACCCTAGCCTCATGGTGCAAGGTTCCCTTACTCAAACCACACAAAGTTCTGGTACAGATGAATACTCCAGTATATATATGCACACTTGTGAGATGCCTTATTTAAATTGTGACGTGATGACAGCAGCCCTGGGAGAATGTGTGTACAAACATTTGATTATGTGAAGGTCAAAATGGTATTGCTACAGCTGTTTAACAGAAGGTATATGTTAGATTTTCTGGAATTTCCCTGAGGAACAAATTGTGAAGTATACTAGAGGTATATCTTGCAGTAGGTAGCCAATCACCCTCCATCTATGTATTGGCTTCCAGGCACGGAGTATGTCAAGACATCAATGTGTGTTGATTTGTATACCTCTGGATGAGTAGTGCAATACAGATGCACAAAACCTGGACTTTCCTACGTTGTCACCTTTCACATATGGTAATAAGGAAATAACTAATTTGCATGATGCAATACCAACAGCAAAATTGTCCATATCTAAATCATGTGTTCTATTCCCTATGGGCACATCATAATGATTGTGACTCACTGTCATGAATGGTATAGTTGTAATCATTTTGTGACTGCATGTCCATAATGTATAACTACACTGCCAGCACTTGAGTCAATTTGCCTTGTTTGAGTAGGTTATTTCTTTGTACAGACTGTATGTTGACCATACCACTTTCTCAATATTTGGTGTTGGTCTGGCCTGCCATATATGATTGTATGACAGTGTAAGCCTAGTCTTGCAGACATCATGGATGTTAGAAATGGGGTCTTTGGTTGGCAGTCAGGTTACCCCCTGTCCAGGCAGGGACCCTCACTCTAGTCAGGGTAAAAATAAAATCACCATCAGCTAACCCCTGCCTACCCCCTTGGTAGCTTGGCATGAGCAGTAGGCTTAACTTCAGAGTGCTAGGTGTAAAGTATTTGTACCAACACACACAGTAACTTAATGAAAACATTACAAAATAACACAACACAGGTTTGGAAAAATAGGAAATTTTATCTAAACAAAACAAGACCAAAATGACAAAGATCCACAATACACGAGTCACGTTATCAATTAAAAAGCAAAAATAGTTTTTATGTATTTTTAAACATACACTAACACTGTTAGCATGAAAATGTACCTTGGGTGCATCACAAATAACCCACAAGGGCGAGTGTGTGTCAAAAAGGGCTTGTGATGCATCGATTTCACCCACAAGCGAGACCTTGCGGTGTTTCTCCTTTCGTCAGGTCAGGCACGTAGTTTTTTCTCTCTGCAGGAGAGTGATGCGTCGATCCGTTCAGCACTATCTGGTCTGGGCAGGCCTTGCGTTGTTTTTACACGGCCAGCGGTGTTTGCATCGGAAATTCAGCTGCACGATGATACGAAAACTACACAGCGCGGGTTGCGATCTCCCAGCCTCCGTCAGCGCTGCTGCGAGTCGTTTCTCCAGCTCCGTGCGTCGATTCTTCAGTCGCGTTACAGGCGAGCATAAATTTTCAGCCGCAAAGCCGGCAGAGCGTTGATTTCCCAGCCGCAGATCAGAGTTGCGTCGATCTTTTCCCCGCACGGCGTTGTGTGCGTGGATTTCTTCCTCTTAGGCTGCCAGCTTCTCCTTTCAGGGTCCTAGGAATTGGATGGGCACCAAAGGGCAGAGTAGGAGTCTCTCCAGAGACTCGAGGTGCTGGCAAAGAGAAGTCTTTGCTGTCCCTGACACTTCAAACAACAGGAGGCAAGCTCTAAATCAAGCTCTCTGAGATCTTCACAAGATGGAAGGCACACAAAGTCCTGTCTTTGCCCTCTTACTCTGGCAGAAGCAGCAACTGCAGGATAGCTGCACAAAGCACAGTCACAGGCAGGGCAGCTCTTCTTCCTCAGCTCTTCAGCTCTTCTCCAGGCAGAGGTTCCTCTTGGTTTCCAGAAGTGTTCTAAAGTCTATGGTTTTGGCTGCCCTTCTTATACCCAATTTCTCCTTTGAAGTAGGCCTACTTCAAAGCAAAGTCTCTCTTGAATGTGAAATCCTGCCTTGCCCAGACCAGGCCCCAGACACTCACCAGGGGGTTGGAGACTGCATTGTGTGAGGACAGGCACAGCCCTTTCAGGTGTAAGTGACCACTCCCCCCCTCCCTCCTAGCACAGATGGCTCATCAGGAAATGCAGACTACACCCTGCTCCCTTTGTGTCACTGTCTAGTGTGAGGTTCAACCAGCCCAACTGAGACCCCAAAATCCACATGTCCATCCACTCCCAAAGTGAATCTACACTTTAATCAGATTTAAAGGTAGCCCCCATGTTAACCTATGAGAGGGACAGGCCTTGCAACAGTGAAAAATGAATTTAGCATTATTTCACTGTCAGGACATATAAAACACATTACTATATGTGCTACCTTAACCATACACTGCACCCTGCCCCTGGGTCTACCTAGGGCCTACCTTAGGGGCGCCTTAGATGTAAGAAAAGGGAAGGGAAGGTTCAGGCCTGGCAAGTGGGTACACTTGCCAAGTCAAATTTACAGTTAAAACTGCACACACACACACTGCAGTGGCAGGTCTGAGACATGATTACAGAGCTACTTATGTGGGTGGCACAACCAGTGCTGCAGGCCCACTAGTAGCATTTGATTTACACCTCTAGTGCACTTTACTAGGGGCTTACTAATAAATAAAATATGCCAATCATGGATAAGCCAATTACATACACATTTTGTAAAGGAGCACTTGCACTTTAGCACTGGTTTGCAGAGGAAAGTGCCCAGAGTAACAAAAACAGCAAAATTAGAGTCAGCACACATCAATAACCTGAAAAAAGAGGAAAAGATTTAAGGGAGACCACACCAAGGATGAAAAGTCTAACAGGCTGCCTCAAACGTAGGGCCATATCTGTCATATTCTCCTATGACAAGTCTCTACAGCAGCTTCAGCACAGCACAGGCTCCCACTGCCGCAATGTGTATGCACATTATCTGCAAATGTGGGGGCATATTTATACTCCGTTTGCGCCGAATTTGCGTCGTTTTTTTCGACGCAAATTCGACGCAAAACTAACTCCATATTTATACTTTGGCGTTAGACGCGTCTAGCGCCAAAGTTCATGGAGTTAGCGTCATTTTTTTGCGTGAACACCTTCCTTGAGTTAATGATATGCAAGGTAGGCGTTCCCGTCTTAAAAAATGACTCCGATGCATATGCGTCGTATTTATACTCCCGGGCAAAAATGACGCCCGGGAGTGGGTGGGTCAAAAAACCCCGCATTAGCGCCGGATTTTAGCGCCTGGGTCAGGGCAGGGGTTAAGGGACCTGTGGGCTCAGAATGAGCCCAGAGGTGCCCTCCCCTGCCCCCAGGGACACCCCCTGCCACCCTTGCCCACCCCAGGAGGACACCCAAGGATGGAGGGACCCACCCCAGGGACATGAAGGTAAGTATTTTTTTTTTTTTTTTTTGTGGCATAGGGGGGCCTGATTTGTGCCCCCCTACATGCCACTATGCCCAATGACCATGCCCAGGGGACAGAAGTCCCCTGGTCATGGCCATTGGGCAAGGGGGCATGACTCCTGTCTTTGCTAAGACAGGAGTCATTTCAATGGGGGTTGGGCGTCGTTAAAAAATGGCGCAAATAGGGTTGAGGCGATTTTTTTGCCTCAGCCTGACTTGCACCATTTGTGGACGCCCATACGCCATTTTCCCCCTACGCCGGCGCTGCCTGGTGTACGTCGTTTTTTTTAACGCACACCAGACAGCGCCGGCGGCTAACGCCGGCTAACGTCATTCAATAAATACGGCGCCCGCATGGCACTTCAGAATGGCGTTAGCCGGCGCTAATTTTTTTGGCGTAAAACTGCGTTGGCGCAGTTTTGCGTCAAAAAGTATAAATATGGTCCGTGGTGTTTACATTTCCGCATGAGCGGATAATGAATGTGCGCCTTATTTTTTAGAAAATCGCTCCTTTTCAATAAGATGCGATTTTCTTGTAGTTCACAGTAATGTGCTTTCTAGGCGGATATTCTTCGCACCGAGCGCTTTTGTCAGGAAGGAGAGCCTTGCTTCTTATGCTGTCTGCCATGGGTTAATAACATATTTTATATTTTACAGAGCTTGTTTTTAAAAGTTAAAGTAAAGTGTGAGAACACATTTGAAAGTTTACCATCCTATATTTGAAAAATGTTTTTCTGTGGCCTATCCACTGCCTACTCCCGTTTGAATTTCCAGCATATCAGCTTATAGATGGGAGTTGTAAGAGTGCTGTGGGGCAGTGGCGGCTGGTGGAGTTTTAAAGTGATGGGGCTTAAGAGAAATTAATTATATATTTAGCGGCCGGGAGAAAACCCAACATTTATTAGGAGTTTCAGGGGTGTCATACCCCCAGGATTTTTTTTTTTTAATTGGTGCATTTTGGAGAAGTTAGGGTGCCCTTTTTCTCTCCACATCTTGTGAATGTACTTCCTTGTATCTCCTTCATTCCCCCATGCCCAGACAATCTGTGAGCCCACTAAACTGTAAGCACTGCATTTCCTTATACATTTGCCTTCTCAAAATGTTGACAACTGCATACCTCGTTCACATATATTTGTACAGAATCACCACTGTAATATGTGACTGTTGCTCTGTGCGCTCTGCAGAGGGGCCAAGAAGGCGAGAGGAAGTCCTTCTCTCCAGATGGATATATACACACACACACACCCCTTAAATGAAAAGTGGAAAATGTACTGTTATGTTATGAAAAGCCAGTTTGTTAATATAATCGCTGCAGATTTCTATGTGTGTAACTCGTCACACAATTAAACCAGTTGATGCAGTGGGAATAGCGAAATGGGTACTTATTAAGCAACAAAGTCCCAGCCTGTGAACATAAGTACTGTGAATATGCAAATCATTATTTTATTATTATATAACACACGGTGTAAAATAGGCTAACACATAAAGCTTCAGTGTTTAAAATTAAACAAATGTTTTCAAGCTGTATATTACAATCTGACAGTACCAAACATAGTGTAAAACGGTTTTTAGGAGTTTCTATTAGAAGGGTGAACACCATACCTCAGCTGGTAAAACTCTTACAGTACATCCGAAAAAGAGTAACCCTGACTTCATGATGCCTCAAAGGACTCCGTCAATTTAAGCCAGATACAGGCTCCTATGCATCTCTTGGATGTGTTGATAATTCCAACCAAGCCTGTGGAAATAGCTTTGCAGATGCTGCGGAGTACAGAATAAACACTATTTTTTACGGCTGTTGTATCTTGGTGCTTTCCCACTACAACCCTAAAGTGACCATTAATTTAAAGGTAATTAAATTAAGATAGGTGTGCACACTAAAAGCATCTTGGCTCTGGTTTATTCCGAGGAGTGCTGGGTTAATTCAGTGAGAGGCAGAGACTAGGAAAGAGCTCTCAGTGGCGAGCTGCGTCGCCCAGTTAGCGAAGACTATGGTGAGGAAGAAGGCCCCAAGACAGCCTAAGGGTAGAGCATAAACAGATTGGCAGGGACACCAGATATTAAACTACAGTGGCCCGAGTCTCAAAGAAACGCCAACTACTCACCATTTTGTTCCTCTTTGTGCTTTGTAGAGTTGAAGTGGAATTGTCTGAGAAATTGAGTCCTACTGCTATGAGCGTGACTTCGCAGCCAGAGCTACATAGTTGGGTGTCCTGATAAGGTTTATACTGGGGTCAGAAACTGAAAGGCTGGTAGATTTATACAGGAAATATACATAGAGTTCACCGGCCTAGCTGAGAAAGAGTCCAAGGCCATGCAGGCTTTCTTGTGAACATTATTCAATTTCCAGCTGTCCATTTGCTCTGCCCTGGAACAGTGAAGCACCTCTCATCTTCACCGTTCCTGATGGCCGGAAAATGTGCTGCTTGTTAAAAACCTTCACACGTCCCTGTAAAAAAGTTTGACGCTTCGCTTTTCTTTTTTTTAAATAAAATAATCTCTGTAGATCTACCAGGCGAGCTGCTGAAATGCTCTAAACAGATATACGAGGTGCAGAAGCATGCACAGTGTATTCTGTTCAGAGCATGCAGCACGTGACCTGGCTTCACAAGCCATTGGGTTGAGACTCATGACTGTGGCATCAGGCCCTCTTCCAAAGGCTGAAACAGCTCCCTTTCACAACTCGTCACCCTTTGACGACTTGAGAAAGGAATGGATAGTGAGAGGAAGCTTGGAATTGACAGACAGCCCTGGGAAGTAAAGGGCTGATACTATACACACCTGGGCTGGTGTCAAAATATGGCACTGCATCACGTCATTACTGGGCGGCACCTCAGGGACCCTAAGTATTGAAGGCCTGGGCTGGCACCTCGTAAGCCAGTAGGCTGCTGAAATTTCAGACCTATAACTGGCACATGCACACTAGCGCATGTGCCCAAGAAAAACTGCCTGACGTCCATTTCAAGCAGCATCACTCTAGGTATGCAAGGCAATCTGAATGGTTATTGCTTTTTGCCTCTCTGTGGCCCCCTGCAGATGTTCTCCGCCAGCCTTTTCATGGCGGTTAATACAGTGCTGCCCTGGCTGATCAATCAATCAGGAATTTGTAACATGCACAACTCACCCGTGAGGGTCTCAAGGCGCTGAGATGGAGGTGGGAGGGGTTAGGGGGGGAAGTGGGGGTTGGTGCTGCTACTGCTACTGCTCAAACAGCCAGGTCATGAGAAGTTTCCTTAAGGTAAGGAGGTCTTTGGTCTGACGCAGGTGGGTGGGAAGAGTGTTCCACCTCTTGGCAGCGAGGTGCAAGAATGATCTGCCGCCGGTTGTAGATCTGCGGATGCGTGGGATGGTTGCGAGGGCGAGGTGGGCGGAGCGGAGATTCCGGGTCGGGGTGTGGAAGGAGAGCCGTCTGTTGAGGTATTCTGGTACAGTGTTGTGCAATGCTTTGTGAGCATGGTTGAGGAGATTGAAGGTGATTCTCTTGTTGACTGGGAGCCAGTGCAGGTCTCCAGTGGCGGGGGATATCCAGGATGACGCATGCGGAGGCATTCTGCAGTCCAGACTGCTGCTTACAAGGGCTTGGGTGACTGTTCTGCTGGTTTTGGTGGGGATCCATTTGTGGATCTTTCGGAGCATGCAAAGGGTGTTAAAGCAGGAGGAGGAGTTGGCGTTGACTTGCTGGGTCATGGATAATGAGGAATCCAAGATCAACCCTAGGTTGCGTGCGTGGTCGGTGGGAGTCAGAGCGGTTCCAAGAGTGGCAGGCCACCAGGAGTCATCCCATGCGGAGGGGATGGAGACAAAGATGAGGTCTTCCGTCTTGTCGGAATTGAGTTTGAGGCAGCTGTTCTTCATCCATTTGGCGATGGCCTTCATTCCTTCGTGGAGGTTGGTCTTGGTGGAGTCCTTGGTGAGGGAGAGGATCAGCTGGGTGTAATCAGCGTATGAGATGATTTTGAGGTTGTGGGGTCAGGCGGTGTTAGCAAGTGGGGCCATGTAGACATTGAAGAGGGTCGGGCTGGGGGACAAACCATGGGGTATGCCTCAGATGATTTTGGTGGCCTCCGAGTGGAATGAGGGAGGTGGACTCTCTGGGTTCTGCCGGTGACCAAGTCCAGTGCTCTGTTGTGGATTCCTGCATTGCTAAGGTGTCAGCGTAGGGTGTGGTGGCAGATGGTGTTGAAGGCAGCCGAGAGGTCCAGGAGGATGAGGGCCGCCATTGTCCAGTATGATTCTGATGCCGTCAGTGGCGGCAATGAGGGCAGTTTCGGTACTGTGGTTGCTGTGGAATCCGTATTGGAAAGGGTCCAGGGTGCAGTTCTCTTCAAGGAAGGGGGTTAGTTGTCTGTTGACAGCCTTCTTGATGACTTTTGCTGGGAAGGGGGGATCAGGGAGATAGGCTGGAAGTTCTTGAGTTCCTTTGAGTCTGCCTTGTTTTTTTTGAGGAGGGCGTTGATCTCGGCATGTTTCCAGCTCTCGGGAAGGACGCGGACTCGAAGGAGCTGCTGATGATCTTCCGTAGTTGGGGTGCGATGATAGAGCTTGCTTTGTTGAGGATGTGGTGAGGGCAGGGGTCAGATGGAGAGCCGGAGTGGATGGTGTTAATGATTTTGATGGTGCAGTTGTCATTGATGGGCTCCAGGAGAGCAGGAGGTTGGTCGGAGGTTAATCTGTGGTGTTGCTGATTGCCGGGGGGTCTGGGTGCTGAAGCTGTCATGGATGTCTGCAATCTTGCAGTGGAAGTAGGAGACTAGGGAGTCACAGAGGTCTTGAGATGGTGGGATGTCATTGGCATTGGAGCTGGGGTTGGAGAGTTCCTTCATGATGTTGAAGAACTCCTTGTGGCTGTGTGCGTTGTTGTTGATTTGGTCTTAGAATTCGGTTCTCTT
Source organism: Pleurodeles waltl (assembly GCF_031143425.1). NCBI lineage: Eukaryota > Metazoa > Chordata > Amphibia > Caudata > Salamandridae > Pleurodeles > Pleurodeles waltl. The sequence goes on from NC_090440.1 coordinate 1,865,357,782, forward strand.
GGCAGTTCGGATTAGTTTGTGGTGTCTGCGGATGGCGTTTTTGAAGGCTGTGTGGTTGTCCAGGGTCTGATCTTGGCGGGACTTTCTTTCGAGTCTACAGCAGGTTTGCTTAGATTCGTGGAGGTCGGCTGTAAACCAGAAGGCCCTTCTGTCGAAGGGATTCTTGATCGGGACGAGAGTATTGGCACAGGTGTTGATCCATTGCCTGAAGTTGCAGACAGGTGCGTCAGTGTTGGTGGTGTCAATGGGTGGGTTCTGGGAGAGGGTCGCAATAAGTTGGTCTTCGGTGACCTTGTTCCAACTGCGCTGGGGGATCCATTGTGGGTGGTGGTGTGTTGTGGGTTTCTTGAAGGAGAAGTGGATGCAGCGGTGATCTGTCCAGTGGAGTTCGGTGGTGTGGCTGAAGGAGACGTGATTGCTGGCGGAGAAAATAGGGACGAGTGTCTGTCCTGCGGAGTGGGTCAGTGTTGTGACGAGCTGTTTGAGTCCGAGGATGGAGAGGTTGTCGAGCAGGGTTGCGGTGTTGTTGACGTTGGTGTTCTCAATGTAGAAGTTTAAGTCCCTGAGGAATATGTATTCAGAGGATGCGATCGCGTGTGTGCTGATGACGTTGGTGATGGAGTCTCTGAACTGCTGTCAGGGGCCTGGGGTCCTGTAGATGAGGGTCCCTCGGAGGGTGGTGTTTGGGTCAGTGTGGATCTGGAAGTGCAGGTGTTCAGTGGTGTTGAGGGTGTCTTCGGTGCTGATCGTGATCCTGAGGATGTTCTTGTGGATGATGGCGATGCCTCCTCCTGGCTAGTTGGAGCGGTTCCTGAGGGTGATATTGTAGCCGTCTGGGATGGCTATGGCGATGTTAGGCGCAGAGGAGGGGTTCATCCAGGTCTCAGTCAGGAAGGCGACATCTGGGGAGGCTGAGTCAAGTAGATTCCATAGCTCTACTGCATGCTTGTGGACGAAGCAGGTGTTGAGGAGGATGGTAACCTGCACCCGCCAACAGCCCATCGGGATCACCGATCTCGGCGGAGACGGGGGTACCCTGGCAGTCGGACCGCCAGGGTTGTAATGTGGCGGTCGGACTGCCACAGCAGCGGCGGTCCAGACCGCCACTGTGAGTCTGGCAATCTAGTGACTGCCAGACTCGTAATTAGGCCCTATGTCACAATAAATAGGGAGCAGAAGGCTTGGTGTTCACCACTGACTTAATGATAGGTACTCCCCTTTTAGCCTCAGAGCCTTAAACAGGAATTAGGAAATTATTTGATTTATTACTTTGAAAAGTAGATCTTTTTTCCTTCATTTTACCAAATCTTTGGTAAAGTGCGAATTCCAAAGTCAGTGTATATATTGTTAGGTGTGATAATGCTACTCCTAGCAGGGAAGTGGATACACATTCAAATCAATGGGTTATTTTGACCCTGACTATATGCCAATGCACAAACTACTGATGCTCAGATCAAATATATGTAAGTAATCTACTTGAAAGGGTTTTGTAAGCAAGACATAGCGATGATGATGATGATTCACTACTGTAAACTCTATCCCCAGAGAGTCTGCGGTTGCAAGATAGGATAAAAGTGAATAATTCAGCTAGATGAAATCACCATTATGAATCCATTGTGAATCACAATGCACACATTGTGATCCATTGTGACTTGAAAGAGAAAGGGGTGATGAAGATGCATAACTCTTTCCATGTGACTCACAATGGTATGCACAAACGTTTTGCGCCAATTTTGCCAGGGGCAGTTTCTCCTTTAAGGCTCTGGGGCTGCGATGCTCTGAAATTCCTACATATTTACCTAAAAAATATTCAACAGATCGATTTATTGAGAGATATGATCGTATCTCTAAACAAATGGATATACTGAAGTCTGGACTGTCTGTCCCAGGCTGCCTGCCCTGCCTCGCTCCGAAGCAGGAGCCAGAGGCAGGCAATATATTAACTTTCTGCATTACAACACAGGACGCAGGGTTTACCTTTCTAAAATCCTTCATTGCCATTGTAATCTATGGTTTTATCCCCTGAAGGCCAGTGAGGCTGTTAGCATCATTATTTTGGGCACTGGAGTCTGCATTTACAGCTGAGGCGGGACGTCCATCATTCACAGGCATAGATCCACCCTTTCTTATTTGTCGCACTGTAGGGCTGGACGTAACCATGTGTGATTTGGCACCTTGTTATCCTTAATGGTAAGTGTTATAATGCTAATCTCATGTCATGTGTATTGTCCTGAGACCCCTGGTCATGCTAATCTCCTCCACTGTAAAAAACCCAGGCCCTGGCTTCAGGTCACGGACCCCTTTAGAAGTTGAGCTGCGGTATTTGTTCCCCAGCGAAATTGATGCAAAAGACCAGCAGGGCTTTGTTTTCTTGGGAAGTTGATCCGAATATCCGAACCAAGAGCAAAGGGAGAAATATGTGCATACAGTAAATAGAGTTACATGCTGTATGGCTTTAAACCAACCCTATCTTCATGCCCTTGATATTAATGCAAATTAATAAATGTGTGTACAGTGAATAGAGTTACATGCTGTATGGCGTTAAACCAACCCTATCTTCATGCCCTTGATATTAATGCAAAAAACCTGGATTGATTTACGCGCAATGAATGTAGAAAACGTTGAGGTTATCCATGTCAGGTATTTAGTTCCTCTTTTATTTGACATGTTTTATTTAATCTTGCATTTGCCAAGAGTGTTAGCTGTTTCATCATGTTGTTTCTGTATTTCTTTTGTGCATCTTATTACTCTTGTATAGTGCATACTTTGAGCTGGTTCCAGGTATTTATGAAGTGCTTTGATTGAGAGGTGTGATAATGAGGCTGAAGGCAAAGAAAAGCGCCTGTCAGTGGGTTAGCCTCTCTGCAGAGCACACAGAACAATGGTAAATTCCAGTTGCAGTTGAAATTCTGTGTAAATGTGTGTGAAGGGGGTACACAGATGTCAAATATTTACAAGACAAAAGTGAAAGAAAATAAAGTGCTTAAAAATGAGTGAGTGCAGTTTATGTTTGGGGTGGTGAAGTGAGGAAGATGTGAGGAAGTGCATTTGGTGGAGAGAGAAAAGACGGTGCTGAAGAGGAAAGAGATGAGAATAAAGATATGCAGATGGACAAGATGTGCAGAGAAAAAGGGCATGCATATCTAACGTAAAGTACACATAAATGAAAGTCAATACTCCTTCAATAGGAGTTTAACTCAGTCTCACAATTTCAGATTTGAAACATTTCCAATGTGAATTATTTATAAAATCATTGTTGATATTCATTTATCATAAACAGCTAGCAACCATTGACAAAGCCAGTAGTACTGGCAGTGTTAGGTGTATGTCATTGTTATATATCGGGATTCAGTAACATCTCAGAGAGAAACCAAAATACTCCTCAGGTGGCACATTATGGGAATTATAGAAACTTATTTTACATGTTCCCATTTAGAGAGTCCCTACTTTTTTAATCCCACTGAAAGACCTGTCTTCATATATTCCTATATGACTGACCAGAATCTGTGGGTGCACTTTCTTCCAAAGCTGATGTCACCTGTAGTGCAAGACACTGGACAAGCACACACTGTTAGACCTGGCATCCTTAGCGTGGTTTCCCCCTAACCTTATGCCTTCAGAACTCCTGTTTTTGCTCACAGTTTTTGCTGGCCTTAGGACTCTGGAGACTTTTCCATGTTTAACCAGTGGTAAAGTGCTTGTGCTTTCTCCCTAAATCATGTTAGATTGGCTTATATTCAATTGTCATAATTAATTTACTTGTAAGTTCCTAGTAAAGGGGCACTACTGGTGCATAGGACCTCCAAATTAAATGCTACTAGTAAGCCTGCAGTACTGACTGTGCTACTTACGTAGGTGGTGCTGTAGGTAGGAACGCTGTTGTAGCCTGTGTATGTGCAGTTTTAAACTGCAATTTCCACCAGCCAAAGTAAACCTTTTGCCAGACCAAAACCTTCCTTTTTAATACACATAAGTCACCCATAAGTAAGCCCTGGACAACCCCAAGTGCAGGTGCAGTGTATTTAAAAAGTTGGACGTGTTCTTTTGAGTTTTACATATCCTGGCAGTGAAAAGCTCCTAAATTCATTTTTCATGACTGCAAGGCCTACCTCTCTCATAAGATAACATTGGAGTTTCCTTATTACATTTTATATGTGGATTTTCCAAATGGGAACAGTTCCTGTTTTGTCTATCTGGAATCCCAATTTATAACCTTAACTCATGGTGGAGTCAGATTTTAAATTGCAATTCTAAAAATGCTAGTTTTAGAAAGTTGCATTTTCATGGCTTAGTGATTTGGTGGTGCAGTCTGTCTCTGGGTCTCATGACTGGATATGGGTAATAATTGGGTTTTGTGTATTCCTCCTAGACAGCCACACACAATAGGGGGCTTATGTGCGCCTGTATGGGACATCACTGGAAGGATGGGAGGGAGGAGCTGGACCCAGCCCCACTTACCCTTGAATAGGCTATGTTCTGTCTCCACACCAAGTGCTGCTTACCCCTATAGTTAGTCTGGAGCGAGGGCCAGGAAGACAGGGAACCATGTGTACTTCAATGGCATGCCTCTAGAAGCTTTTCTCCATATCAAAGGTGCAACTGGGTATAAATTCTAGACCTCAGGCACCAACTACTCATTACACCACTCGACCTGTGGATACTATGCCATTAAGAAGGTCTGCTGTGCTGCTAAAATGACTGCCATGCTGCTGGACTGCTGCTCTGAAGCAATGGCTGTCTGGCCGTGCTAGTCTGCTACCCTCTTGCCTCGGTGTGAAAGACTAGACCTGCATCTCTTGAACCTAGAAGCCGGAGTAATCACAAGGGATAGTTGGCTGGCCTTCTGATCTGAAGTCTCAGGGGCATAACAAGCTTTCAACAACCTTGTACCTGCACATCGACTCTGCCATTTTTTAATCTACCCTGCCAAGTGGTACCACCCCAGTCCTGGACCCCGGGAAGAAGGGTTAAGGTGCTCTGCCAGCCTCTGTGGATTCAGCGGAACCAACACATCTCCTCTGCTGCGTGCCAAACCAGAGCAGAACCGACACATCGCTGCTGCTGCGTGAATTGAACCTGTCGCAAAGACCTGCATTGGAAACGCTGCTGCGAGATGCATCCTTGACACAGGCCCTTGCATCTCTCGTTGACGGCAGCCTCAGCAACGACAACGGACTGTGTATTGCAGCCTTGCAGCTCTCTGGAACTGATGTATCGCACCAACTGCACACTGCATCCTCCAAATCAACTTCGCATCTGAAGGCCCGTCAAAGGGATCCTCAATGAGAACATAGACCCTCACATTGCAGCTTCGTTGCATCTCGGAACCAGCGGATTGCTTCAGCTGTGTGACGCATCTTCGACCTAGATCCTCGCAATGCTCTTCAAACTAGAACTTAAGATACTTTGTTCAGCGGGCCCAGCTGGGTTCCTGTAGCCAGCCTGCACTCCATCATGGTCGGCTTGAACTTGTGAGTTTGTACCGGTTAAATGCAACCAGATATCTACAGTTGGCACTTTGTCCTTTTTGGCACTAGTTGCATCAAAATCTTTAGAAATTGCATATCTCTGGTTCTACTGATTCTTTTTTTGTTGTTTTGATCTTGTTTTACTCATTGAAGAAAGGTCTATGTTTCTCACTTGGTGTAGGATTCTTTTTGTGTGGTGTTGTCACTTTATTACTGTTTGAATTGTTGCACAAATACTTTACGCATTGCATGACTGTTCTGTGCCTAGCTACCAGGGGGCTGAGCAAAGGTTCATTTAGGGTTGGCTTGCGCCTCATCCTCACAAGGATCCTGGTTGCTGCTTGACCATGGCTCACAACCTAGTCAACCAACAGCTCAATTTCTCGACACACGTTAAAGTTCCTGAAGTTGTTGCTCTGTACAATTTGAGCATTACAGTAATTGTTGAAGATATTAATACAGTAAGACATAGGGCAATTTATAATAATTTGCTTTGAAATGCACCACTTGTCAATATCTTTTCCGAGGAGACCCCCAACCCTGCGGTTGCCCACTAAGCTTGCTCTGTTCACTCACTACATAAAAGTCATAGCCAACTTTTAAACCCCACCACTTTCAAATGTCACCAACCCCCACTGCATTTTGCAGTTAGCATCTGCCTCGGGCAGGGCGATACAATTTACTAACTGTAAGATGTCAGTTTTCAAGGGCTGCCAAGGAGCTCCTGAAAGCTGGATAAATCAAGAAGTGATACCTACGACCTGAACTTCACTTTTTGATTCTATTTGCGACACTGGAACCTCTGTTGTTTGTAAGGGTAGATGGTTCAAAGCAGTCACCTTGCGAATGCAACGCTGGGACGGAGGTTTACTGTCCCATGAAGGTCTCTATCCCAGCCTTTTCTAATTTTCACATTGAGTCGCAAGCCGATTCCCACCTCATCAATATTATCGAGGTGGGCAATTTGCAAAGGATGAGACTGATCGCAGCACAATGGAAAACATGGCGCTGAAACCACCGTTTTTGTGCATGAAATCAACTGTAATAAAAATAAAAGCAGTAATTATGGTACAACTAAATGCAAAGTTATAATTTGTATGAACGATATTACAATTGCAATATTGCCGAGGGTAATCAACTTCTACATATTCTAGGCTGCCAGGGATGATCAGTCCTCCTTTCGGCTTTTGCTGTTGATTTCTAAAAATCTCCTACTTCTTTTTAAAGAGGGAAATATTTATACATTGAAAGTATCCATCTTCAATACGTATGCTATAAACCATTCTTAACAAACAATTGTTTGTTTTTCCTGTTTTTCAAATTATTTAACAATATCAGCAGAGAGTTTGAAAGACCCAAGATGTGGGGGTCAGTTCAGACACATGAAATCTAAGGTGCAAGTTCGTGGTTATGTATATGTCGAAACTAAAAAAGGTATGAAAGGCTGAGAAAACATCACTTTTCCCCCGTATATCGGCAACCTGTCATCAAATTGGGATATATCCTGGCAGTGGGACAGGACTGCGCATTCATTGTGTTGTAGCCAAAGGACTTCATCGTACAAGCCAGCTGAGACAATGAGAGCCAGCACAGTGGCACAGTACCTACCAGCAGGTTCACGTGTTTCCCTCAATTGCTTCGTTTCTGCTGACTGCCAGTAAACAACAACTGAATTGAATAGTGCGTATCAGGGCTATAAAAGACCGAGCTTCGTGAGGCCCTTGTTATAAAAAGTTGGCCAGCACTGGACACAATGGGGAAGGTAAATGCAGCTTTCCTTTTATTTTTGATGATATGCTCCTTAAGTCTTTTTTCTGTGCCCATTCCATTTCAGCCTCATCCAGGAAGGAAACTCTTTATCATACACATACTTTGCAAACACTTTAGAAGAGGGGAGGGCAGACAAAAGAATCTTAATGTATTTTCCCTTTTGACATATATTGAAGAAGAAGCAATTTCATGAGGGAGGCAACCAAAATAAAGCCGTTTTTTCCTTCAAACATCAGGAACCTCCCTCCAGATTCGGGCTCATGGGCATGTATGCCTATAGGTTTACAAGTGTTTTCAAAAATCTTAAGTGGGCTATGTACTAGACGAGTTTGCTTGGGCACTTACATGGCACTGCACAATTTTGCGCTGCAATTACAGACTAATGTAGGTAAGTAAATGTACACAATTCGTAACCTCAATTTGGGCCACGCAATCGCCTCTTCAGAATCTTATGAAATAACCCCCTAAATTTGGTCACACGAGTCCAGTAAATACACTTAAAATAGGAGAAAATAGAAAGGAACAATATTTATTGAAGAACTCCATACCAGTTCAATGTAATTTTCTATTGTTTTTAATAACAGATCACTTTTTATGAGGACAGGAACTTCCAAGGCCGTTCCTACGAGTGCAGCAGCGACCATAATGACCTGCATTCTTTCTTCAACCGCTGCAACTCCATCCGTGTGGAGAGTGGATGCTGGATGATCTACCAGCGCCCCACCCACGCGGGCCACCAATACTTCCTCAGGAGGGGGGACTACCCGGACTTTCAAAACTGGATGGGTTACAGTGACTCCATTCGGTCCTGCCGCATTGTCCCACCAGTACGTTTGACGCCATCCTATTAATATTTGTCTTATTTTTAACTGTGTTTTATTTTAAATGAAGATGCCGTTATCATAAATGGGAAGTAAATGCTTTTTAAAATATCTTCAGCAAACCTTTCACATTTTCTGGTGCAGTGAGCCTTAGAAGAGGAGAGAGTTGCTCCCATATCCAAAGCAGTCTAATCTACATAAGAAGACGAAGTTCATATTGAAATGGTAGGCTTAGTTTTCTGTTTCAGAGATAAAAACCGCAGAATGGTTTCTGTCTTATTGGGTTTCATTACCTTCTCAATCATAACTCACCCCGGGCCTTACCTTCCCAAAGCACTATGTGAAATGTGACGTAGCTAAAAACAAAGAGCTCCCTAGCCCATCTTCCACGCCCACCCTTTACTTATGAGCCAAAAGGGGAGAAGACTCATCATGTGTTTTATTTTTCAGTTTTCCTCAGAGGACACCACGGGGCGCTGCCTGGGCTAACCTCTTCCTTTAATCTAGCAAGGAGGAAAACAAATCTTATCAGACTTGAGAACCAGGGCTCTTGTCATGGTCATTTCTGGGCACCGACTGTCATAGAGAGGCTGTTAGGTGCCTTCTGAAAAGGACATAGTATCTAAAAAGAAGCTTAAAGTAAGTACTTTGGTCGCAAAAAACATTTTTGTTGGAGCTAGTAGGCTGCCCTTTTAACTCTGGTCTTTACATTGAGACCCTTGTTGGCCCCAGTCTGGAAGTTGTGATACTGATTGGCAGTAGTAGAGTAGCTTTGAAAAAACAGTGCTCTCCCTTAGCTATCTTGTTTTCTGTAGCACATTGAGCTGAACTGATTTCAGTATTCTTGCTCCTACTGGTAGGCTGTATAAGACAGTTGTGGTGAATATATATGTCTTCTGTGACTTCAATATTCAAGACCTACAAGGGACACAAGGTCCTCATATTTACTGCAAAGCAGTATGTTGGGTGTTTTGTTTCACATGTTGGGGAAATGCCCCTTTTTGTATTGTCACCACCATGTTTTGCTGAATGTTATTGCTGGGTTTTACACTTTGCACACTGGGGCACTGCTGTCCGGTGCCCAGTATTTGTGCCCTGAGCCCTAAAACATACCAAAATTGGTTAATTGTAGATTAACAAATTAACTCTAATATAGGGCCTTCTTAGGTGTAAAAACTACACCCATGGAATAGAATTATTAGCTTTGCCTGTGGACTACAGCAATTATTGTTCCGTCAACATGAGAAACATGGCTTCAGGCATACCACATTAGCCTGACTGCTGTAGTTTAAACCTGAAGCTGACCTGTAAAATTAGCCCTTTTGACAGGGGATAAACCTTTTGAATATTAATGTCACTTGTATATAGGCCTTGTAGCCTGCACGTTAGGGTGCACAGTATATAAACTGGAACATGTAGAAATTTAATGTCACCATGTCCCTGCATTGTCAAGCCCCTAAAAGTTATTTTCACAGTGGAATGCCCGGGCTGTCCTATGAGAAAACTAAAGTACAGATTCAAATATTAATTCTGCTATCTCAAGTTTGGGACCAATAAGAAAAAATAATTAAACTGTTCTTTTTAAATATTTATGTAAACCCAATTCAATGGAGAAGTTGGATTTTTAATAACGATTTAGGAAAGGTCATTTTTAGAAAGTTAACTTTTCCCCTGTTTGACACTTTTTGACGCTAATTTAAATTTGCTCTCCAGCAGCTCCCCAGAAAGTGGTTAGCCTGAATGAGGTGTGAAACTGCTCCCAGTTTAAAATCAGGTGTCGACTGACACCTGGAGAAGACCAGCCATTGTCCACTTGGTCATGTTAGCACCAAATCCAAGAAGAGGAGAGCCATCCCCAGAACTGGTTTTGACTGACCACGAGAAGGAGACTACTCATTACCTAGGCAACAATTCTGGGTGGTAACACTGGCTGTGCACAATATTTAAAGGGTTCTCCATCTTGGATTTTGGGAATAAGATGCATTGTGAGATTGTTTGCAGGAGGGCAAACGGGAGCTGCTGCAAAAGTGGCTAGGGTTACCCCTGGGAACTTTTACACCATTGGTTAGATAGGGACCAGGAGTCACCCCGACCGACTAGCTGGTGCCAGGCATAAATGTGACACACCAAGACACCATCCTCAGAACACTTTCTGGACTGGTGGAAACACAGTGAAAAACTACACTTTTTTATGTGAGACCTGCAAGGAGACATAAAGGTAGGATCTGCTCCCACTTCCACACAGAATAAATAGGTAGACTCCAAGAGTCAGGCATTTCTCCTAAAGTGCCCTGCTGGTCAGTCACAACAAGAACTTGCATAGACCCTGCTGTTGGCCTCTACACCCTGAGTGTCTCAAACTGCTTCTCTTGAGGTAATTGAGGCTTAAAACCACACTCCTTTGGGTGTTTGGACACCAGAAAAAAAGCTTGGAAACTTGTGACAACCTTTCCTCCAGAGCTTTAGCGGGATCTGGTGGAAAAAGCATCCAACCAGCAGTGCCACACTGTTAGATTAAATTTCAGTTTTGTCCCATTCAAACATTCCCGGACGTCCAAAAAACAAAAAGCGGATTGGAGCTCAGAACATTTTCAGCAAAAAAACTCAGAAAACCTCAAAGAACTAGCAGGACAAATTTGCGTCATGTATCCAACCTTCAGTTCAACTGCGGCATCTAGAGTTTCAGAAGCACCCTGTGCGGAGAAGACATTTCATCTCAGAAAGTGACAAAGTCCCATTCTGCATTGGGACTTTCGAAGAAATGTCAAGGCTTTTCTTCTGAAGTGGGATTTTTTTTTAACTTCTTGACTCAAACTTTTAATGGAAACAATTCACTTTATGTATCAAACCTGGGCTCCATCATGTTTGGCCTGAAATTTCACCTTGTGCCAGCTCTTCTGTGATCATCAACTATCATCGGCGCTTTACCTTTTCTTGACACTTTTCACGTAAATCTTTGGTAATTCTATCTGATGTCACTTGTGGTATTATGAAGGCCTTCACCTGTGGCACTATGACCAACCTATTGGCTTGGCAACAGATTTACCTTTGAGGCTGTAAGGCTGAGGTAGCCAGATAGCTGGTCTTCTTTGGATGCCGTTCCTGGGCACTATGCTGTTTGGAGAACATTTGGAAGATTTTCTTAGTTTTATCTTCCAAAACCATAAGCATAATCAAGTTTTACGAAGCTGGGCTAAGCCTTTGGAGAGTGCCAGTTGGCTATCTTGCTGGCATCATTACAGGTATTTTCATGTCCCAGCTGATCAGGGTAGGTTCCAGCCTTCTTCCTTTCCAGTCAGGGGTGTCAACAATAGGCCTCCTCTTCTGCCAAAGCCAAACAGTAACCATGCCTATGCAATTCTTGTGGCCAAGGTTCCAGAAGGAAGCATTTCTCAGTGTTCTATAATTTGTTAGCAGAGTCTATCACACATGCATGGTTTCCAAGTGTAATACAATTCATTATTACTTCCAGCCGTGTCATTCTTGTCAGCAGGCTTTGCCTCAATAGGTAATTGACTTGATTCAGAAGAACACTGTGGTGAGCGTTCTACTGGAAGTGAATGGGCTGGGCATTTATTTTCCTGTGTTCCTAATTCTGAATGCTACATTTCAGTTCCAATTGATCATCAGCCTTATATACCTGAACTATTCCAGCAAGAAATTCCATTTAACAAAGGAAACATTATGACACACCATTCTATAGTTTATACAGGTGAGTCATTTGCTTTTCTACCTGGGCAACAAGACAAGGGATTCTTGAGATTCTTCATACTGGAATATCATGAATGACTCAAAAATATTCACAAAAGTGTTAGCTCTACTGGGGTGCTTTTCAGTGCAGGATAATTTGTACTCCCTTATCTGGATGATTGGCAGGTTCAATCCCATTACACTGCAGCGGTTCCGCAGGGCACACCCAAGGTGTCATCTTCTGCTATAGCATAAATTCTACATCAAAGCCAAAAAGTCTTAATTTGGTGTGACCTAGAATCTAGAGTTCATTGGAGCTCAATTCCAAATACCCTCCAGTCTAGGCATCAACATCATATATCCACTTTGCTGACTCATGAAGCACCCAGGAAGGAATAAGCTACAGGTGCATGGGGAATCACGTCATTAGGGCCATGGGTGGGCACCATGTGGATCAAGGGGGCATGGCCATCTTTTTGCATCTGTTTTTTCTCTTTCTACAGGCTTCTTGCTTCATTGTGGATCCTTGGGGTCACTTGCACTTGGCTCTGCTGGCTTGGCAGCTCCTTCAGCATTGGCCCCCTTATTTCCAGGACTGGACGATCCTAATACTACTTTCCAATGACATATGGGTCAGTCTATAACGGTGGCTACACTGTGGTCCCTACTTGCACGGGGGTTATAGCTCCCATAAGAGCGTTGTCACTTTTCCTATGCTAGATAGTTGACAGTAGTGTTTCTGACCTTCCTCTCGTTCGCTTCTCATACAAGGCCAGATGATCCTGATCCAAAATGACAACAGAGTAGTGAATGCTTTTGCATTGGGTTCACTAGCTATCCAGATCAGCATTTGGTCAGAAAGGTATGTTAGCCATTTCAGAATCACACATTCGGGTAGCAGACAATGTGAGGGTGGGCTGCTTGAGGAAGGTATTTCTTCCTTCCCAAAACTTCATTTTGGCTTGTCCCATTTCGGAGAAGTATGCATGATGTTTTGGAATGCATTAGTAGACCTCTTTGTCAGTGATGCAATGCTGTTCGTCTATGCTTCCTTTCTGGGTTTCAGAGATAGGAACATGGGTGCTGGTTGCTCTGTCCTCTCTGTGGCCTCCCCTTCTGTTATATGCCTTCACTCCTTTTCTCTTAATTTACAGGTTGTCGGTTTTTCTGTGAAGGGAGAAGGCAGATCTAATCCTTATAGTCCCCTTCTGGCCTTGCATTATATGGTTTCCTCTGCACAGAAAAATAGCTCAGTTTCCAGAATGGATATTTCATCATCTGTGTACAAAGCTTGCAAATTGCCAAGCTGATGTCCCTAGGACATTACTGGACTTCCTTTCTTTCTTATGCTCACAACGTTTCTTAGATTATTGCAGCTGTGAGCCAAAAATGGGGGTTGAAATTCTTGTGCCATGGCATCGATCTTACATTAGCATTTTGCACTTTTCTGTTCCAATGGGCAGCTCTCAGGAATGGAAAGTTTGTGTGCTTGGCTCGTGCAGGGGTTTTCTCTTCTCCCTCCGCTTAGGCAATTGGGTCCTGTGTGTAACTTGTCTGTGGTTCTTAAGGGTCTACAACTTCTTTCAGATCTGTAGATGAAATCTCCCTTTGAATTTGACGTTATTTTCTCTGGTAGCCTTTACATCCACCTTTTGGACATGAGATTTGGGCTCTTCAACTTTTTGGGCAATTTATTAGCAAATCGTACCTGATGGGTTAATTTTAGGACCAGGGCAAGGAATGGTTTCTCCTTAAGATTGTATCTTCCTATCACCTTGATCAAGAAATTACTCTTCACTCTGTTCCTGCCCTTTCCCCTGTGAAAGAGTAGGCTTGGCATCTTCTGGGTGTTTCCTGAGCTTTACCGATCTATATTTCAAGTTCTATAGACTACCAGCTGTGTGACAATCACTTTGTCCATGTAGCAATGGCGGTAGAGCCCCTTCTTCATCTCTAAGTTGTTACTTCATGATAGTGGTCTCACCTGCCTATTGATCTGAAGGATCCTCTTTACCAGTTTCAGTGTACGATCTTTCTATCTATGGGAAGGCTGCTTCAGGGCAGGTGGTGCAGGAGCTTATATCCAGGATATCTGTTGGCTCATAACCTGCGCAGCGCCTTCCACATTTATCTCTTCCTACCTTTTGGGTTTGGGAAACAGCAGTTGATGGACCAGAGTACCTGCATTAACCTGGAGATTGCATCCTTTTCTTTACGAATCAAGTCACAAGTTACTTGATCTAGGATATGCTTATGGATGGGTATGAGATATCGTTGAGGAGGTAATGTTCTGATTACTTGCCAGTTGTCTGATTACCTTTCCTCATCCCCATAATAACATCCATCCCACACTCCCTTGGTCATGATAAAGTGCTTTGGAATGACAGGACATATTAGGGCTCTTCTCCCCTTTGGCTTGTGGATAAATGATTGAGCCTGGGGGAGGGGACGAGAAGACAAAAATGGTGGTGTAGGGCGTTATGTGTTGGTCACATGGTGCCTGTTAGGAGGTGGAATTACCTCATCCTGTAAGTACTGTGATGAGAAAGGATAATCAGAGTAATGAAGATTAATTGGAACATTAGGGAGGTAACACTTGAGTTCATAGCAGGCAGGGGCTCTGTTTCATAAGACACCCCTGGTCAAAGGGACAGCATTTAGTGCTTTATTTATACCATTGGTTGCGGGTGTTGGCCACTGAGGCTCATTTATAAGGACTAGGACTTATATTCATAATCATACTTTGCCCCTTAGAAAGGGAAATAAAGTCACTAAAGGAAGACAAAAACATAAAAATAGAACAAGGGTGACAAGGTTAATAGCGGGGATCAAATAAATCGTGTGAGAGTAAGAGTAAATAACAGGATGTGAAGGAAGAAAGAGGCATGAGTGAAATCAAGACTACACAGCCATGGCATTCAGCAAAGTCACAGTTGTGCAGTACCAGAAGTAGGCTTCGAAGAAACACTCTGGGTCCCTGCGTGTATTTTTATTTTTTATGTGGTACTTTGTACATTTGGCCTCGACTGCACCTTTTTGTACCAGTTCTTGATAACCTCAATTAAAATGAAACTGAATTCATTTAGAATTATATACTAGTCTGTAATCTTGAATTTTTGTTTGACAGCACCGTGGAACATTTCGTGTGAGAGTTTACGAGCAAGAAGGGTTTAGAGGTCAGATGATGGACTTCACAATGGATTGTCCTAATGTACAGGAAGAATTCCGTCACCACAACATCCGATCCTGCAATCTTTTGGATGGCTACTGGATATTCTATGAGGAGCCCAACTATAGAGGACACCAGTACCTCCTGAAACCTGGGGAGTACAGTAGATTCTCTGACTGGGGTGCCAGTAACAGTAAAATTGGTTCACTGAGGCGTGCCATTGAAGTTCCTTACAACACTCCAGGAATCCCAAAATAAAATCCTTTGAACAGAACTCATTCAAATTCTGTGCATTTTTTTTACCAGAGTTGAAAAATGTACCTCTTATGTGGTTTATATTGAGTTTCATAACCCCTGATTGACTCTGGCGTTCATTTTAGTTTGTAGGCTGAAATTTGGAATCATTAGAAAAACTGTACAGTGCCATGGAACATTTGTTCACTTTTTCAGAACTGAATTTATACAGGCGATAGGTAATGGCAAATGCCATAGCCTCTAGCAATGTCCAATGAAAACCTGTGTTGTATAATTCAAACATTCCTTCCAATTGTATTGGAAGTGAAAACGCTCAGGGCTCATATTCTGGACTCTCTTCTTTCGACAAAACTTTTTAAGAGTCTTGAGGGGTAAAAAGGAGCTAAAATCAACACTTTAAATCAATTAACAGTGTCACCTATTTGGTCACACATTAAGTCCCGGAGACAAGAAGAAAGTTTAGAAGGCTTATTACAAATTGAGTGCCAAAACAATGTAGATGAGGCATAGAAGGCATACAAGTATTTCAGCTGCAGCAATACAAAAGATAAGAAATACAATTTGATGATCAGTATATAAATCACAGTCCTCTTGCCTAATCATTGGAAAGCTAAGTTAATCTAAATACCCCAACTAAACTAGAGGAAATCCTAATTAACTCTCATGGAATATAGGATCTCGTAGGAAATTGGCAGCATAGCAGAAACCTCAGTAGACGTTCTGATAGAGAGGTGGTGCATTGCTTAAAGCAATACAAATGAATTCAAGTAGAGAGGTCTGTACCCCTTGTAGTCTCAAGTGAATATGCCCTTGTCTAACTAAGATAATACCAGTTAAACCTACAGAACCATCGAGAAATCCTCATCATCCACACCAGTACTTGTTTATCTTCCATTGCACAGTTGAAAAGGCAACTCCCCTTAAGTTCCCATTGCATGAATCGAACATCAGGGTGACCTTGAGTGTCTCTGGGAGCCTGGTACACAGACAGGAGTCTTGCATCTAATTTGTTAACGCTCCCTTGTCCTTGCCAGCTTATCCTCCCATACCTCACTATCTCAAATACACAATATACCTTTCATTAACTGTACACTCGCACAAGTGCACCTGCAAGAGAAACATTGCAAGGCAAGCAAAACTCTACATTGAAGGTTAGACATAGAAAATCAAATGTTCAGGTTTTGAGTTGTGCTAACTTAATATAACATTTCAATGTAGATTCGAAATACATGATTATACGTGCATCTTCAATTATAATTGTCACATATTCCAAAATAAATGTGATGTGCAGTTGCACCATAATTCCATAATCAGAAATACATAAATGTAACTATACATGGGTACTACATTTCAGTACTTTTATAGTCAGACATTAAAAGCACATTTGAATGCACTTCTAGTGTGAGTTAGAAATATGATTTGGATGCTTCACTTTACATTAGTAACTTTAAGGCACACAATATATCTTGTCAATTACGTAGTCCTGTCACTGTTTTGACATGTAATAGACGTTACCACGAGGCTTTAGTAATTGCCTACAAGCAGCTTTAGCATCAGGGAGTGTGAAAAGATAACTTTCAAACGTACACAGTTTATATTTCCGAAAAAAAGTATAATACAATTAATATTTGGTTCTAGCACCAGATCTTCATTATTACTCAATAGTCAATAGTATTGTCTCTGGGCTGCAGCATACAGCGCACCATCCTAAGTATTTGAGATCTTTCCAAGATATCGTACTTTTTCTGTAAGTTGATAGACATTTCGTTATTGTTGAGCACATATGTGGATTAAATGAATGAAAAGATATGAGAAAGCAGTAACAAATGTGAAGATGGTATGTTTTTGACCGAGTTCATCTTGTCATACCTTGACATGAGGGTGCCCCAACTTTTGAACTTTTCACAGCGCCTGGTATAATCTAAAGTGGGTGGCTGCAAAAGGTTGTTCCTAATTCTTAGTCATGTAAAATCTCAAATATTGCACAGTGGGTCACTTAGAATTTTGCAGTCAACTCCTCCTGTGCCCCATTAAAGGGGTAGGATCCTCAGGATATCCATCAGCAGAGCTTCATGCTGTTCCCACAGAGAAAACTCAAGACCTGTTGGCCATAATGCCACTAGGTGATAGTGACAACAGTGTGATAGTTATTAGATTTTCTTGTCCAGGACCACTGTAAGAGGTGTGGCTGTCCTGCACAAGGAGTCAATGATCCCAGAGCACAGCGAGAACACTCCATGAGCAACATTACTATTGTTTTCTGTTCTTCAGAAATAAACTTCTGCTTTGGAAGTTTGTTTGTGCAACATAAAAACATTAGCTATGCCCATCCAAAACAACATGGTACTCGACTGCAAACGTATCTGTTTTTAGAGTATCTACCACACTCGCAATGAGATTCATAGCCTTTGCTGAGGCGGGGAGCTGGGGCCTGCCTGCCAGACTCTACCTCAGCCTCTTAGGTATTAAGATTGTCATCTTTGTATAACTTTCATATATTTATGTTTAAGATTGGCCAATTTTCCAATGAAGAGCGAGAAAAAGAGCAACATAATAACTACAAATAAACCTATCTTTAAATTTCAAGAGTGCATCAAAATCCCTATAAGTTAATACATCACATATATTTTGCAAATCCATTTACATTAATATGTCGAAAAATATAGGACTAACAGAAACCCTTTACTTTTCTTGTCATTCTAATATTTGTAATAGTTTTTTTAAGGATCTGTGGATGCTCCAATATGATTAATCTGCTTTTTTAGCCTGCTATCCCAAGGTTTGTTTCTAATTTGTATGGACAAGGAATGCCGGCATTGTGGGGCCTTTGGACTATGAGAAGCTTCTAAATACTTTCATTTCATGTGTTTCCCCTCCTAAAACTTGGCAACCGTTTTGAAACACTCATTGGTATATCTGCTTTTTCTGTAAATCCACTGTGAATATGTGCACATACTGTACACATCGGGACATAGACTTCGACACCTGTTTACTAGTGTAAAAGGTGATTTATTAGGACAGGCTTGCTCACTGTATAATACATTAACATAACTGGAACTTTAAATGAACAACTTTTCATCTTTAACCTTTGGAACTCCCCCATCGTCCATTCTCACTTCATTCCCCCACTTATCCTTCGTTCACTCATCCTCCACTTCCATTCTCCCACACATCCCCGTATTCCTTTCGTCCCCTGTCTGAATCAGGCATCCCCCAATCTGTCATCCTTCACCTGCTTCTTTTTCCCCCCTGGAAGGGTGGACAGGTCTGTATCTGACTCTCCACCCTCCCCCACATACCGCCACCCAGCACAAACCCTTTTGGCATTTTGCTGCTCCACTAGTGAACGCACTGCAACACCTCATGCCCTTCCAACAGGATCGCTCCCCCCATATATTGGTCAGCAAAAAACTAAACTCCAACATGTAATGGGCATTTCCCATCTCTAAGAGATGCACACCGTCATCCATAAAAAGCACCTGCTCATCTTTTGTTATCCCCTGGTGCATCAGCACTTTAATATCATGCGCCCAGCAGAAAACCCACATAGCCCTATTGAGCTTCCTCCAAGCCCCGTGTTTCAGTGCTCCTCCATTTTCTCCTGGGCACAAATTCAGTCCAAACCAAACAAGTTCCATGCATGTTGTGCTGCAGCAGTGCCAGATCCCGTTGCATATGTTGTAGTAGGGTAAGCCCAGAGAGGCGGACCAGATCATTCTCCCCAATGTGTACCACCATTACAGCAGGACATCCCCATGTCGGCATAATCGATGTGATAAAAGTAAGCAAATTGCCCCATCTCATTCCGCTCTTTCCCCACCACAACACATCGTGCCGGCTACCCAGAAGTCCCAGGGATCATCCAGAAACCTGCTTCTCTGCATATTTAGCTGTCCAATGAATGAAAGATTGGCCGACCAACACAGTAACTGCCTTATCTTTCTCCGGGCCCCGCGCCCAACCTGAAAGGAGAAACAAATGTCAGAGTGCAACAATAAATCCCCCCACCTCAGAAATCCCCACACCTGAAAACGAAACCCAGGCCCAAACCTAACACACCTACCATATCCCTAAAAAAGCATCAAATCAGCCCTTACATATCTTTCACAACATTTGGACCGCCACCGCCTAATACGCCTGATTTGATCCCAATCCCAACCGGGCTGCTTCAGTCGCCGCGCCAATCCTGAAGGAATGAGTACCAAAGTTACCAGCCTGCCTCCCAAGCGTCTCAAAACATTCTCAAAACGGACAACAACTGGAAAGCTGTAAGCTTCTTACCATTCTCATGACAAAGCACACTCTCCTGTCAACCCACCCTATGCACCCTGAAGTTTTCCCATTCCCATACTGGGCATGCCTCCAGCACACCCCCCTTTTCCAACAATATCCATTTTCCCTTTCCTAGTTGATCCATCTTGGATCGCCTCAACCAAATCCCTATGCGCTCACCCTGCCTTTGCACATCACCCACACTTACACCACAAGCTTTCTCCACACCCAATAATTCAGACGCACGAAATGCCCCAAACAACATCCATATCATACATAAACGCAAAAGAGCCACCTCGTGGGCATTCACACAACAAACAGGCAGGACATGCAAAATGTCAAAGAGCAACGCAAACGTAATAGCATCACGCACCGCACCGGACCCCGTTCGCATTCTCCCCATCCTTTTAGCATTTTTCCTAAAATGTCATTCTTCGCTGGGTCCCAGCCAAAAAACAGCTTCCCATAAAACGACACTCCTGCCAACTTGCCCCAAATCGTGGCGGGCAATAAACTCTTCTGGATCAAAAATATAACAAAACGCAGCACCCGATCCTCAAGTATTCCCTGGTCCTGCCTCCAAAACTGCCCTTCAAAATCCTAAAA
Organism: Pleurodeles waltl; assembly: GCF_031143425.1. NCBI lineage: Eukaryota > Metazoa > Chordata > Amphibia > Caudata > Salamandridae > Pleurodeles > Pleurodeles waltl. The sequence goes on from NC_090440.1 coordinate 1,865,377,833, forward strand.
ATTGCAACCATGCAAGGTGATAACTCCTGAGGGTTGATTCAGCTAGTGACATCTCCACCAGTCTCATGCCCCCCACTCCCAAATGTCTGCCGGGACCACTGTCTTGTGCTCCTCTGCGCTGGGCACCAATTGGCAGAAACGCTGCCACTGCAAACGAGACAGGGAACCTGCAATGGAATTGTTGACCCCTGGAATATGCGCAGCCTTAAATATGATATTCAAAGTCAAGCAACGAAACATAATCTTCCTCAGCAGACGCAGCACCCTGAGATCCCTGCCCTATGTCTGTTCACCAATTCAACCCCTATCAGATTGTCTACATGAAACATCACTGTCCTGTTGGTCAGTTTGCCACCCCACACCGAAAAAAAAGCCACTAGCAGAGAAAACAATTCTAAAAAGGCAATGCTCCTACCCTGACTCAACCACCTGGCTGGCCATGACTCCGCACACCACCGCCCATCCCAGAAATGCCAAAACCAGAGGCACCCGCTGTAGGAGGCTGGACTGGCTTGTAGTGAGTACCAAGGGGTACTTACACCTTGCACCAGGCCCAGGTATCCCTTATTAGTGTAGAGGGGTGTCTAGCAGCTTAGGCTGATAGAAAAGGTAGCTTAGCAGAGCAGCTTAGGCTGAACTAGGAGACGAGTGAAGCTCCTACAGTACCACTAGTGTCACTTGCACAATATCATAAGAAAACACAATACACAGATATACTAAAAATAAAGGTACTTTATTTTTATGACAATATGCCAAAGTATCTCAGTGAGTACCCTCAGTATGAGGATAGCAAATATACACAAGATATATGTACACAATACCAAAATATGCAGTAATAGCAATAGAAAACAGTGCAAACAATGTATAGTCACAACAGAATGCAATGGGGGCACATAGGAACAGGGGCAACACAAACCATGTACTCTAGAAGTGGAATGCGAACCACGAATGGACCCCAAACCTATGTGACCTTGTAGAGGGTTAGAAAAATAGCCCACACCAAGACCCTGAAAAGTGGGTGCAAAGTGCACCTAAGTTCCCCAAAGAGCACAGAAGTCATGTTAGGGGAATTATGCAGGAAAGACCAACACCAGCAATGCAACAACAATGGATTTCCAGACGAGAGTACCTGTGGAACAAGGGGACCAAGTCCAAAAGTCACGATCAAGTCGGGAGTGGGCAGATGCCCAGGAAATGCCAGCTGTGGGTGCAAAGAAGCTACCACCGGATGGTAGAAGCTGTGGATTCTGCAAGAACGACAAGGGCTAGAAACTTTTCCTTTGGAGGATGGATGTCCCACGTCGTGAAGAGTCGTGCAGAGGTGTTTTCGTGCAGAAAGACCGCCAACAAGCCTTGCTAGCTGCAAAGGTCGCGGTTAGGGTTTTTGGATGCTGCTGTGGCCCATGAGGGACCAGGATGTCGCCAATTGCGTGAGGAGACGGAGGGGGCGTCCAGCAAGACAAAGAGCCCATTCAGAAGCAAGCAGCACCAGCAGAAGTGCCGGAACAGGCATTATGAAGTGGAGTGAACCGGAGCTCACCCAAAGTCACAAATGAGAGTCCCACGACGCCGGAGGACAACTCAGGAGGTTGTGCACTGCAGGTTAGAGTGCCGGGGACCCAGGCTTGGCTGTGCACAAAGGAAATCCTGGAAGACTGCACAGGAGCCGGAGTAGCTGCAAAACACGCGGTTCCCAGCAATGCAGTCTAGCGTGGGGAGGCAAGGACTTACCTCCACCAAACTTGGACTGAAGAGTCACTGGACTGTGGGAGTCACTTGGACAGAGTTGCTGAGTTCAAGGGACCTCGCTCGTCGTGCTGAGAGGAGACCCAGAGGACCGGTGATGCAGTTCTTTGGTGCCTGCGGTTGCAGGGGGAAGATTCCGTCGACCCACAGGAGATTTCTTCGGAGCTTCTAGTGCAGAGAGGAGGCAGACTACCCCCACAGCATGCACCACCAGGAAAACAGTTGAGAAGGCAGCAGGATCAGCGTTACAAGGTCGCAGTAGTCGTCTTTGCTACTTTGTTGCAGTTTTGCAGGCTTCCAGCGTGGTCAGCAGTCGGTTCCTTGGCAGAAGGGGAAGAGAGAGATGCAGAGGAAATCTGATGAGCTCTTGCATTCGTTATCTAAGGAATTCCCCAAAGCAGAGACCCTAAATAGCCAGATAAGGAGGTTTGGCTACCTAGGAGAGAGGATAGGCTAGCAACACCTGAAGGAGCCTATCAGAAGGAGTCTCTGACGTCACCTGCTGGCACTGGCCACTCAGAGCAGTCCAGTGTGCCAGCAGCACCTCTGTTTCCAAGATGGCAGAGGTCTGGAGCACACTGGAGGAGCTCTGGGCACCTCCCAGGGGAGGTGCAGGTCAGGGGAGTGGTCACTCCCCTTTCCTTTGTCCAGTTTCGCGCCAGAGCAGGGCTGAGGGATCCCTGAACTGGTGCAGACTGGCTTATGCAGAGATGGGCACCATCTGTGCCCATCAAAGCATTTCCAGAGGCTGGGGGAGGCTACTTCTCCCCAGCCCTGACACCTTTTTCCAAAGGGAGAGGGTGTAACACCCTCTCTCTGAGGAAGTCCTTTGTTCTGCCTTCCTGGCCTAAGCCTGGCTGGACCCCAGGAGGGCAGAAACCTGTCTGAGGGGTTGGCAGCAGCAGCAGCTGTAGTGAAACCCCGGGAAAGGTAGTTTGGCAGTACCCGGGTCTGAGCTAGAGACTCGGGGGATCATGGAATTGTCTCCCCAATGCCAGAATGGCATTGGGGTGACAATTCCATGATCTTAGACATGTTACATGGCCATGTTCGGAGTTACCATTGTGACGCTATACATATGTCGTGACATATGTATAGTGCACGCGTGTAATGGTGTCCCCGCACTCACAAAGTCCGGGGAATTTGCCCTGAACAATGTGGGAGCACCTTTGCTAGTGCCAGGGTGCCCACACACTAAGTAACTTAGCACCCAACCTTTACCAGGTAAAGGTTAGACATATAGGTGACTTATAAGTTACTTAAGTGCAGTGGTAAATGGCTGTGAAATAACGTGGACATTATTTCACTCAGGCTGTACTGGCAGGCCTGTGTAAGAATTGTCAGATCTCCCTATGGGTGGCACAAGAAATGCTGCAGCCCATAGGGGTCTCCTGGAACCCCAATACCTTGGGTACCTCAGTACCATATATTAGGGAATTATAAGGGTGTTCCAGTATGCCAATGTAAATTGGTGAAATTGGTCACTAGCCTGTTAGTGACAATTTGGAAACAAATGAGAGAGCATAACCACTGAGGTTCTGGATAGCAGAGCCTCAGTGAGACAGTTAGTCATAACACAGGTAACACATTCAGGGCACACTTATGAGCACTGGGGCCCTGGCTGGCAGGGTCACAGTGACACATACAACTAAAACAACATATATACAGTGAAATATGGGGGTAGCATGCCAGGCAAGATGGTACTTTCCTACACCTGCCGCATCTGAAAAAATATGCACCTGCCAGACAGTGTCTTCCTCCTGAAAGGACATGGAGATCCTGTTCAACTGTTTCAAGAACAGGTCCCATACCCTGATGTCTCCTCGCAAACCCATGGTCAACCAAAACCTGTGATGAGGGAGCGATGTGCCTGACATTGGAAGCCCCATGCGCCTGCAGAAAGTCCTACCACCCCGGACCATCCAACATGGAAAGTTGAGGAAACCCAAGAGTTGTTGGGCCACGTGCAGTTCAATCTTCTGTCTCAACCTGATCTGACGCAAAAACAGGAGAATCTCTGCAACTTTCACAGCAGACAGCCGCGCCATGAAAGTCATTATGTCAAATTCGATGCACAAAAAAGTCAAAAAACAGCTAGGGCCCTCTGTCTTCTCAGGAGCCAAGGGCACCTCAAAATCCTGTGCCAATTTTATCAAAAACTGCAATGCCCTACCACACAAGTCAGACTGAGGCACCCCCACAAAAAGGAATTCATCCAAATAGTGCAACACCATCTGATGTCAACTCACCTGAATAAAAACTCACTGCAAAAAGGTGCGGAATGCCTCAAACAAAGCACAGGAAATCGCACACCCTGTGGGTAGCACGCTGTCAATGTAAATGGCCCCACCTAACTGCATCCCCAGCAGATAGAAATCATCCGGGTGAATGAGGAGCAACCAGAAAGCTGCTTTGAAGTTGCAATTAGCCAGCTCAGCACCCTTGCCACACTCCCTTATGAGCCGAATGGCATCATCTACTGAGGCGTACACCACTCGCGTATCCTCCAGTGCAAATCATTCACTGATGCCCCTTCAGGCCATGACAAATGATGTATCAGCAGGAAATCCCCTTTTCTCTTTTTTGGTACCACCCCCAAAGGTGAAATCATGAAATCATTATCAATGGGCCACTCGTAAAAGGGGCCCGCAATTCTCCCCTCTGCCACTTCCTTACTCAGTTTAGTCGTCACTACTTCAGGCATGGCCTTAGCTGACTGCAAATTGTCCGCCCATCTCCTCAACCGTGGCCCTTGGTATTCCACCCGGAAACCTTCTCTGAAACCCCATTCCAATTTGAGCACCATGTCTGTATCCGGGTACATGCGCAACCAGGACAGTAACCTCTCCAACTTAATTGGAGTGGGCGCCCTTTGGCCCAGGAGCGCCTTGCCCCCCTCTGCCCCTGGTAGATTTCCAATGCTCCACTGGACTAGCAAGAAAAAAACATTGAATAACTGGGTGTCTCCCTCCACATTTAGAACATCTAGCTTAAGTGTACAGGGGTGCAGGGAGCAAAACCTCTTGTTGAAGTTCCAACATGCTCCTGAGCTAGGCAATGGAGGCCACCAGTCCCCCTTACCTTGGACACCGTGACCAGGTGTACCAGCATCCAATGTCAACTTGCACCCGCCACCTTCTTTTCGAGACACCGCGTGTCCTTGTGTGCTAGACGTTGAAGCCTGCAAAACAGTAGTAGAAGAGGGTGTTGTGCCGCTCCTGCTCCCCTTCCCCTTCCCTTGTACCCCGCTCACCTCTTTGTCATGAATCTCCTCACCCTCCCAGTCATCCAGGTCCTCCTCATAATCCAACTCAAACAAGTCTTCCTCGTCCACACCCCATACTTCATCAGCACGTGCAGCCTCACCCCCATCATGCTCTGCATTTAGCCCAAGTCCCTCATGGTGTAAGCCAGGCATGTGCTTTGTGCGTTCCCGCGGTGTACAGAAGGCTGGCGAAGACTCCTCTATGGTTCCCGACCAAAGTCCTGGGGCCGTGTTGCGCCCCATTGGCTTCGCCACCTTTCTGCTAACCTCTGACGCTGGCATTGACTCCCTGTGCTGCACTGGGCCGTGTGCCCCCTGTGTTGCTGTCACGCTTTCTGCTGCACTGGCCGCACCAGCCTCCTGATCCATCCACCGCTCATGAGGGATCCACACCCAACTGCCCTGCCCCGAAACTTGCCCTTTTAAGTGGCCCCCTCAACCCCCACCGACTTCCTCTTCTCCTGCTGTGACCTCCCCTCAGCCTCCCCCCTCTCCTTGCATAACTTGGCCCACCTGTCCTCCGTCTCTGCGACCAGCTTCCTCTGTTCTTGAATCTGGGCCTCAATGTCCACTGCCGACCAGTCAGTGGGTGGGTGCTGCTGGGACTCCACCCCCCTGGTCTGTGTACACATGCCTCCAACTGTTTCCCTGCACATCTTAGATCAGCCTCCTCCTCAGCTGCCCGCCTGTGGGTCCCCTCTACAGCTACACTCACTTTCTTCCCCTTTTCTTTGCTGCCTCCTAGCCCCTACCCCTTGCCTTTCTTGTGGGCTGTGGCTGGTTTGCCAGCTACAGAGAGGTCCAGGGGCTGCTGCCGCCCACCTGGCCGACTGGGCTCCTGCCCTGCCTGCAGTGTAACCCCCTCCTTGCTGCAGGCCCGGCCCAGAGGGACCTGCCATGCTCTCAGAGAGCCCACTACCCCCAGACTCAGCCCCCCTCTGCCTTACATCTATAGGGGGCTCCCCTTACTGCTCCTCTGCCACCCTGTGAGAAGGGGGGGTGAACACGCTGTGCCCGCTACCCCTTTTTGCCTTTTTTCCCCCTCCTTTCAATGGGGAGGGGCAAACGGCAACTGCCGCTGCCACTCCCTGAGCCGCCGCACGCAGCTCGCATGATAAACCTACCTAGGCCTGGTCTAAGACACCAGGCCTGAGCAGGTCACCACGATCGGCTTTGCCCAAAATGCGAAGCGCGGCCTGGACTGCTGTGGCATCATGGCCCGCGGCCATGCTTAATGAACCCTGCACGCACCTGACACCTCCCTGGGGATCGGCCAACCTCAGCGCAGTGCAACAAGCTGGCGCAGAAGAAAGCGAGCCCTATCTCCAGACCCTCCCTATATATCCTCCCCCTAAACCCTCCCTTACAAACCCCCCAACCTATCCCAGCCCCAGCCACCGACATCCTGCCCGAATACTCCTGTGGAAAGGCTGGACTGCGTCCAGCTCTCTACAGGGCCCTACATTCTAATGTGGGAGAGAGCAAGACTTTTTGCAGCCCTCAATGTAGCATTAAACCCATGTTTAATGGCTTGACAGGCAGCCTTGTAACACTGCAAGCAAGCCCCTGATACTAAAATATCAAATAAGCCACTTTTTGACGAGTAAAACTCAACATTAGGTAAGTCGAGTGTAAGTGTGCCTTTAAACCTCAAGTCTTACTTGCATAATGTTAAGATTTAAAACTTGAAAGTTGTACCACCTTGTATGTTCAAAAGGTAACATGGATGAAAAGGTACTGTTACCACAGAGCTTGGCAGTGTGCATGTGAGTAAGCTTGCACAGGGCTTACAAGTTACTTTTGGCAAGCAACCAGCTAGAGACTTTACTGTCACTTTACTGGTGGGCATTGCTCCATGTCATTGCCAAAACTGAATATTCAGCAGTCCCCTTAGCTTAACTCTAAACACACTTAGGCCCATATTTATACTTTTTTAGCACAGCATATGCATCATTTTTTTACACAAAAGCGGCGCAAACTTAAAAAATACAATTGTATTTTGAGTGCAAATGCTGCACTAAAAAAGTATAAATATGGGCATTAGATGGTAAGGAGCTACAATTCAAATAGCACAGTGTGTTGCAGCAAAAAGTCTCGTATGAGTAAATGTTGGGCAGCCCTGGTGATCTTTGGGAGCTTTCGGGCCTAATGTGTCTTACTCTGGGGCTATGTTTAAAACTCACAGTCACATTTGCAAAGGTCCACGGCATGCTGCTAAATTGAATCACCTTTGGTAATATACATCTAGACATGGATACAGAGCAACTCAGTGCTTACAGGCTATATGGCTGAAAATGTGAAACAATAATTCAGAAACCCAGAAGCTCACCAGCTAAACATTGGCTCCTCCCAAGCTCAAAATGAAGATTTATTGTGCAAAAGTCCTAATACCCAAAGTCAAAGAGTCTTGGATGCCAGGTAAAAGGGCAACCACCGACCCTGGGCTCAAAGTCCAAGAAAGGACCACAGTTCAGGCAGAACACTGGACTCCAAATCCAAAGTTAATGCAGAAGGACTACTGGTGCAGAGGCTGAACAAGAAATAAAGTATATCTGGCAGGGGTACAGAAACATCAGAGCTGAATCTCAGGATTGGGTATTGATAGTTAAGACTCTCATAATAGGGACACCTATCAGGCTAGTTTGCCCATAAGACTAATTAATCCATTGAGAAGGAAACACTGAATGCTGGAAATTTGTCCTTCCTGCAGAGTAACCGCAGATGTTTGCCTTCTGTGGCTGAATCTGTTTTTGTAGACCACAGAACTGTGTACATCTTACTCCTGCTGACATGGGTAAAGTGTTTGTGCACTCCTTTTTAAACAAGGTACAACTGTCATGTACCTAATTGGTACATTTAGTTTACTCTTGAGCCCCTAGTATATGGTACTGCATGTACCTAGAGCCTGTAAATTAAGGCCCTAATTTATACTTTTTGGTGCAAAACTGCAGAAACACAGTTTTGCACAAAAAAGTGTATCACCGGATTGTGCTAATCCTGAGTGCGAACGGCGCTCAGCTTGGGCTAGCGTCAACTAAAATGATGCTATCCGGGTGGGGATGGCGGTAGGGAAGGAGGAGGATTGGCTCCAAAAAATTACGCTAGCCTGGTTAGAGGCAAAAAAATGCCTCTAACCAGACTAGTGCCATTTCCTGGTGCACCACCACCCCAATGGCCATCATAGTGGACAAGTGTCCCCTGGGCATGGCCATTGCAACCTGTGCCATGCAGGGGGCCCCAAGTTAGGGCTTCCGAAGGCACTTTAAAAAAAAACATACTTAGCAATACTTACTCTATATACCTGGGATGGGGTCCCCCATCCTCCTGTGTCCAACTGGTGGGTGTGGGGTTGTTCCTAGGGCTTGGGGAGAGCACCTATGGACCCCTTCCATGATGTTTAACCATGGAAATGGGTCCACAGGTCCCCTAACGCCTGTATGACCCAGGTGTTAAATAATGGGGCTAAGCAAGCTTAGCACCATTATTTAGCCTCGCCTTCCACTGTGCATCATTTTAGCACGGGGTATAAATATGGCGGTAAGGGGATACCACATTTTTTGGGTGGGAACACCTACCTTGCATCTCATTGACGCAAGGTAGGTTCACACATCCAAAAAATGGTGCAAACTCCAATATTTTGGCGCTAGACATGTCTAGCGTCAAAATTTAAATATGGAGTTAAGTTTGCACCGCATTTGCATGAAAAAAATGATGCAAATGTGGTGCAAAAAAGTATAAGTATGGGCCTTAATGCTCAAGTGGACTGCCGCACTCATTGTGCCATCCACTAAGGTAGCCCTGTAAAACATATCTCCAGGATGCCCTGGCAAAATAAACCTTTCTCCAGAACGAAACCTTTCTTTTTAGTACTTGTAAGTCATCCTTATGGTACCTTAATTCCCTTAGGGCAGGGTCCACAGTATTGAAAAAGTAGGACATGTATATTTAAAGTCTTACATGTGCTGGCAGTGACAAACCCCGAGGTTGTTTTTATTGTAGCATGTCTGGCTCTCCAATAGGGAAACATGGGCTTTCATTACAACTCCTTAGATTGCTTAGTTTCAGTTTGGAAGCAGTTAGAAACTGATTCAAAGCCTCATTTTAATAGTAATTTAAAATCCAACTTAATGGTAAAAGCAGATTTTATATTACCATTTTCCAAATGACACTTTAAAAAAGCTGTAGTTTTCCTCCCTCAGACAAATGTGTCTACCTGCCAGTGTCCAGTGTTACCTGAATAGTGAAGGGCTCACCTGTGGTGAGATGTGGATTACACCCAGACAGTGGACAGAAGGCTTGAGTGTGGATAAGTGTGTTTCCTCCTTTAGGAGGGTGGCCTGGAGGTTGTGCTGAGCCTCTTCCGGAGGTTCAAAGAGTGCCTACACTGTCACTGGCAGGTGTATCTCACACCTAGGCCTGACTTTCTTTGTCTTCCTAGTCAGCTTGGCTCCAAACCCAGTGGGAGCTGCCCCAGAACTGGTTTTGAGTTATCACAAGGGAAGATTTTTCCATTATCTTAGCCATACCTCTAAGTGGGCACAGGGAGCTCTGACCAGCTGAAGAAGAATTCTGCCATGTTGGATTTAGTTAGAAAGTGATACTGTGGACTAGCCAATAGTAAAACTGTTAGACATGACAGCCTTAGGGTGGTCTTCCCCCAACTGTTTAACTGCCTCCCTTCATTTTTCTGACCCTGTTCTTGCTGGTTTTAGGACTCTGAGCACTTTAGCACTGCTGACCAGTGCTAACGTGCATATACTCGCTCCCCTAAACATGGTAACATTGGCATATTTAATTTACCTTTAAGTCCCTAGTAAAGTGCACTACCTGTGCCCAGGGCCTGTAAATGATATGCTACTAGTGGGCCTGCAGCACTGTTTGTCCACCCATATAAGTAGCCCCTTAACCATGTCTCAGGCCTGCCATTGCGAGGCCTGTGTGCAGTTTCACTGTCACTTCGACTTGGCATTTAACACTACTTGCCAACTCCCCTTTTTCTGCATTTAAGTCACCCCTAAGGTAGGCCCTACGTAACTCATAGGGCAGGGTGCTACTTAAATAAAAGGCAGGATATGACTTATGTGTTTGACATGTCCTGGTAATGAAAAACTCACCAATTCATTTTCCACTACTATCATGCCTGCTCCTCTCATAGACTTGCATTAGAACTGCCCTCATATACTTTTTATTGGTAGATTTTTATCTGTTATGTCATGTTTAGTATTGCCATAATGGTAATAGAAAATCCTGCTTACTGGTGAAGTTGGATTTAATATTTCAATTTTAGAAATGCCACGTTTAGAAAGTGGACATTTCTCTGCACTAACTGCCATCTGTGCCTTACAGCCCTGCCCCCAATTCATGCCTGGTCTGTCCTGGTTGACAGCTCCCCTTGTGACTCCCACCAGCCATAAACAGAGGACACCCAGTCACATCTGCATTCATCTGCATACCGAATGGGTCTCCTTCCACAGGAAGGGTGGAGGGGATCTCTCTTACACTTCAAAGGCCAGTGGCCTACCCTCACCCAAAGGACTGATAACCCCACACATGGATCCTGGCAGACAGGACTTGACTGAAAGGGGAAGTCCACTTGAAAGGCATTTTTGGGTATATAAACTGGCTCTCTGTCCCCACCAAATCAGACACTTCTGGATCTATACCTGAACTCTGTCAGATGAACTGCCTGGCTGCCCAAAGGACTCATCTGGACTGCTTTGCTGATAATTACTGCTTGTTGTCCTTCTGCCTGCTGGCTTTAACTTTGATGGAAGGCCTCTCCCTTCCCCAGAAGTGGTCTCCAAGGGCTTGGATTTAACTTGCCTCCTGTTCTGAAGTCTCAGGGCCAAGAAAGACTTTACCTACTAGCTTTTAGCTAGCTCACTGACCTCAGCAACTCCAGCAATGCCGCCGCTGCTTGATGCCACACCGCTGCCTACTCCGTGGCCCTCGCTACACATAATGACTGCGGTCTGCAACGCAAGTCTGATGTAGCCGTGGTGCCGTATACTTCCCATAGTGTGATTGTGACACTGTGAAGTCAACACATCACGTCTTGACAGACTGGATCCATTGTCCTTGCCAGGTCACAAGGAACTGATGCCTCATCACCGACGCCGCACCAGCTCCCCCTGCAATCAGATGGAACCAATGCCTCACCTCCCTGGATGCCACTAGGAACTGACGCCACACCGGCTCCAGCGACGCATTACCTCCACAACTCAGTGTGATGTCTTTCTTTCTTCGTTTTCAAAGGTACTGTGCCTAGGGGTCCATGCAACTCTGTGGCCAGCACCTGGGTGTTGGATTTTTGGGAACTACTCCGTCAACGATACTGTGATAGTTCCATTTGAAGCTATTTTGTTTCTAGGCGCTTTAGTGGGATTTCATCTTTAAAAATTCATAACTTTGCTTGTGAACATTGGATTTTCGTAGTTTTGACCTTATTTTTTCAGATAATTATTATTTATTTTTCTAAACTTGTGTGGTGTATTTTTGTGGTGTTTTCACTGTGTTACTGTATGAGTTATTGCACAAATACTTTACACATTGCTTTCTAAGTTAAGCTTGCCTGCTCTGTGCCAAGTTACCAGAGGGTGAGAACAGGATAATGTGGGTTGTGACTTACCCTGACAAGGATTGTTATTTCAACTTGGACAAGGGTGCAGACCTCTGCCAACTACAGAACATATTTCTTACAAAAACATACAGGAAGGCCAGCTCAAGGGGACAGGTCACGCCTGGAAATGTTTATACCATTGGTTACAGAGTGCCCAGGAGTTTCTTCTACCCACAGTCTGGCACTGGGCATAAATGTCACAACCCTGGTATCCTCCTCAGAATACTTCTAGACCTGTGATAATCAGAAAAAGGACTGCCCTGCTATGTGAATCCTAAAGCAAGACTGTATGTACTTGCCTTTAACCCAGGAACACAGAAATGACTTCATGGCTCAATTGACTGACCTCCTGTTTGAGTTACAGGGACACAACCAGCTTCTAGAAACCTTTTATGGCAACTGCTCAGTTGACCAGTTCCAACTGGAGCTGCCCTGGACTCTGCTGCTGGCCTTTTTTGGAGTGAAACCTAACCCCCAAATGGTGCCACCTCCTCTTGTCCTAACTGCAAAAGCTGGCACTTAAAAATGTTTTGCCAACATTTCGGAAAACTGGAACTGCCACTGAGCCAAAGCAGTCAATGTTGAATCACTGATCAGATTCATCTTGCTAGTTTGCCCTGCTGAAAGATATCTGACTTCCAGAAAATTTGTAAGTTTTAACATAGAGGGCTTCAGCTGGACTGACCCATCGACATATGGTCTTTCTGTGCAGACTTCTGACTTCGACCGCTCAGAGCTTTCCCATCTTCATTGATGACTGTACTGGGACACTGCTCTTCAATTGTTGTCAACCCCTGCATTGGATACAATTTGCAGCTTGCCCTGCTGTCGATTTGTCTACAACCACTATTCTTGAGAAAAATATCTATGTCCGAAGGTAAACTTTTCTCCAGGGTGAATCTGCTGCCTGTAGCCGAACAGCTCTCCATAGGGTTTGGCCCTAACTTAACTTTGGGTCGGTCTACCAAGATCAGATGGCCCTGGTTTGCTCTTTGTGATTTTGCACTATTTTTAATTCAAACTTTTACAAAGTCATATATACTGTTCTATTAATTAGATTTATGTTGTTTTTATGTACTTTTATTTAGTAAAATATTTCCTATTTTGTAAATTGGTTTGGGATTTTCCCTCCGATGTAGTTTCACTTTGGTACTCCTTGAGTTCTGCATAAATAGTTTACACTTTGCCACTATGTTAAGCCTGACTGCTTTGTGCCAAGCTACCAGAAGTTAAGCACAGGTTTAATTAGTGACTTTAATGGTTTGCCCTGACAAAGACTGTGACTATTATTTGAAGTGAGTTCTCATCCCCTTCAACAAATAATCCAGTTTCTTACACTGGACATTAGGGACAGGGGCAACTGTGACTTCAAGCCAGGATGTCTCTTCAAATGTAAGAACGAGAAGGATGACTCAGTATGGTTTATGTATCAGAGTGGCTAGCATTAGCCACTGCAATATTATCTTAAGGGTAAAAAAAGAAAACATCGGAATCCATTTTGGACTGAAAGGAGACAGACATCAACTCCCACACAGTCAGTGATTGTATGGTTGGTAAACGATGGAAGCTCACCACATTTGCAACCCAACAATGCTCTCCGAAGGTGCTTGATCCTCTTTTTTATAAATAATTATTTTAATTAAGTTATTTAAAAGAATCAGTTACATCTCTCTGCTGTTGCTAAAGCTACGGCAGCAAGACTTTGGCACACTTCATACTCCTCTGTAAAACTTACATCATCTAAGAACAGGAACATTTGCAAATTCACTGGCACTCCTTGTGAGCCAGGACAATCCACTTTCTGGGCAAAGCTTAGTCCAGCAAAGTCAAAAGGATAAAAATAGCAGCAGATATTGAGGCTTCAAGAAGGGAAAGACTGAGCAAAACACATGCAATAGAGCATACTCTCAATGGGCCACATGTACAAAGGTTTTTGGCACTTGCAAACTCACTATTACTGCAAATCAGAGGGTTTGCAAATAAAAAACCCTTATTAAAATGTACTGAACCCATTTAATGATTCAGGAAAGGTTTTCTGAATCGTTAAATGGGTTTAGGAAACCATTGTGAATTGCTATTAGGAAGCTAAATCCAGTTGCAAAACATTAACATTTTACCACCAATGCAAAGCATGGGAAATCTATTTGCAAGCAGTAAGGGTCCCCTACTCCCTGTGAATGTTGAAAAAAAAAGTTTTTATTTAGCATCAGGTAGAGCATTCCTGAATAAGGATTGTGGAACCTTTAATTTCTTTTAAGCATATCCCATTTTCCTTTGTGAAAAATGGGCTGAATTAAAAAAAAAATGCCTTATTTAAAAGCAGGTGGCCTTCTGACCCCAGTAGGCCCTTGCTGAGGCTCCAACTCCAAAGATGTGACTTTGTGGTGCTTTCTCCCCCTAGCACAACCCAATCTAGCAATTGTGGCTGTTGCTGCTAGTAATTGTGCTACTTTTATCCTTAAAAGAGCTTCACCTGAGACCCAAAGATAGTTGGCATCAGCCCAGCAACCTGACATTGGTTGCTCTCCTAGCTTTTTACAATCTTTCTAATTGATCTGCTGCATTAATAATTGATGTGATTTGTGCAGCTTTTTCACTCTGTGTTGCCAAAGGAGCTTTCAAGGCACTTGTGTTTGTCTCAAAATTGTTCTGGATACCTCTATTCTCACAACTCTTGATACCTTAGCTTCTAAGTCATCAATCTATTTGTGCAAATTTTCTAGTGAGGACATCAATGCCTTTTTCCTGTTGTGATATGAAACAACTGGCAGTGGCATATGGGCCACCTTGAAAGGACCGGTATGTGGCCCTGTTTTTTGGTTCTGTCACAGCCCATTGGACCAAAAAATGGGCCACATGCTGGCCCTTTCAACTAGCCCATCTGCAGTGCCAGAGTGCACAGCAGGTCATTCCAGCACTGGAACTCACAAAGTTCAAAACAACATACTGCGAGAGAGTCTGCCACATATACAAAATAACCCTTTTTAATAATACATAACAAAACACAAATCATCACACAGAACACATTTAGATACAGTTCTTTGCATACAACAGATACAGCACAGATAATACACATAGGTGGTCAATTCAATATCGGTGGTCTTTTCACAAGACCGCCGAGGGACCGCCGTGCTGAAGACCGCCAGCGCTGACGATTTTCCGCTCGGCGAATTATGACTGCTGGCAGTCCTCTGTCCTTTTCCGGACGGAGAGCCGCCAGCAGCCATACTGGCGGTCGGCGGGGAAGTGGAGGTTGCTCCACCTCCACCGTCCTGTCAACAGAACACTTCCCACTGAATCACATTACATGATTCGGCGTGGCAGTGTTCTCTTGACGGGGTGCTGGAGGGGGAGCAGCCCCCATGGATCCCATCCCCTCCCGGAGGATCAACAGACAAGGTAAGTTGATCGTCCGTTACGGGAGGGGGGTGGGGGAGTGTTGTGTGGTGTGTGCGTGCTAAGGGGTGTGTGTGTGTGTATGTAGAGGGGGGTGTGAGTGCGTGTATGCATGCAGGGTGTTTGTTTGGAAATGTGTGCATGTCTGTCTGTATGTATGTCTGTATGGATGTGTGCGTGTATGTCTGAATATGGGTGTGTATGGCTGTTGGCATGTTTGTTGGTGTGTGTGCAGGTATGTGTGTTTGTGATGTCTGCGTGCGTGTCGAGGGTGAGTCTGTATAGTGATGTTGGGGGTGGGGTGGGGAGGGGGGTCCTGCCACCTTTGGGGGGCAGCAGGAGGGTGGGGTGTGTCGGGAAAGGACTTGGGGGTGGGGGCGGGGGGTGTGGGAGACCCCTATCAGTGCCAGGGAAGGAATTCCCTGACATTGATAGTGCTTACCGCCATGGATTTCATGGCGGTTCCCAACCCCATGAAATCCATGGCGGTCAGCCGGGTCATGATACCTCCGGCGGTCTTGTGATGGCTGCCGGGCTGGAGACCCAAGTCTCCAGCCCAGCGGTCGTCTCCGCCCTGGCGGTCGGTTCGGAGAAGTGGCGGATGACCATGGCGGTAACCGCCATGGTCATGATTCCATTTTTTTTAACGCCAGCCTGTTCGCGCTTTTTCGTCAAACGCCAGGGTTGTAATGAGGGCCATAATTGGCTGTGCACCATTGCCTTACTACTTTTGATATTGGAGTGTACTTGGTCAGCCTACCATTACTCCTATTGTGAATGTTTGCACAGGTTTTATGGTCGAACTTCATAGTTAAAGACACATGCTTCTTTTTCATACATAGAAACAGTAGTTTTTCCATACTATTGTGCTAATATGAAGCATGACTTCCAAACTGATTTTGTATCAATGTAGGTTTTCTATGTCTGCATTGTATATTTCTTTGCTACTCATGGAAGAAATGCATAATGTTCTATAACATGACTACTCACAAACATTTCCCTGGGGCCAAAAAGTATAGTCTGTGGTGTGACACAGGTTCACATAGAAACCAGCGGGATAGAGTCAGGTTGTGTAAGGTGGGCGTTGGGGGATTAAAGCATACTCACGGTGTGGGCTGTGAAGTTATTTTGAGGGTTTTGCTCCATACAACCCCAAGATAAGCTCCTAGTCTCTAGAAGATATATAGATTTGACAGTACTACAGTACAGTACTTTCCTTGTATACACAAATTTCATCTGGTCTCCCGAGAATGAAAAACGTGTTCTCACAATTATTCTATCAAATTAGCAGCTCTAAACATATATAACATTCCAGACATTGCAGTTATGGTCAGGTATTCCTTTTAAGAAGGCAATCAAGTACCTGATTTCCAACATGCTGTGTGCAGCCTGGTCATCCTAAAGTGTAAGGCTATCCACAATTTAATTCTTTTCAGAAATGGAAGAAAGCAAGACTTTGAAGATTATTTAAAATTCCCTCCCTCTTTTACACCTACTCCCAGCAACGTATGAGTGACAAAAGATGTTACTGATAGCCCATTAGCACAGCTCCTGCCCCTCTGTTTTTTCACTAAATACAAAACACTTTTTCAGCGTGATCTCATGGCTAGTGCCTGGCACACCTTCTGAAATCATTTCTGTGCCCCCCCAGCAGTGTCCATATCCCGGGTTGAAGACTGCTGCAATACTGTGTTCTGTTGTGTCTAAGTTGCTACTCCTTTACTGCACCTCAGAGTAATCTTTCTCTACTTGTAATGAATACCTTTATGGACTTGAATGTACAAAGCGAGTAACTTGAGTATAAAATTGGAACGCAATAGAACCTTAGGTGCCAAAATCTCCTCATGACTTTAGTCTCTTCTGTGTAAACATTAGGGTGCTTAGAAATAAGCTCCATTATGGTAGTGTTTGCTCTACATACTCCTTTTTAAAGACACTCCAAAAAGGTGTGTAATTCACTGAGGTGGGCAGACACAAATTTGCAACCTGCACCACTAGACGTGGCAAGGTGTTAGCCATGGCACTTGACATTTATTCCTGGCTTTGACACTTTGCCAAAGTATGCTGGTTGTGAACTCTATTTAAAGTCTGGGTAAGTTCCACAACACAGTGACTTGTCTTTGGTGAGAGTAGTTCCTGAGTCTCACATTGGAACCACACAAACCCCAAATGTTGTGTAGCGAGCAAAATGGAAATCATGGGACCAGAAAGAGTGGCTTTTATTATTCCTGACCTCCCCCTATGGACAAATTGTGTGCTCTTTAGCAAACCTTTTGGAACATATTTCTCTGCTCCTTTTAGTTACAGAGGTAGGCAGAACTTAAATAAAACTAAACATTGTTAGTAAGTATGTGATGCGAAAACAGGTCCGTAAACCATCAATCAAATGATGTTATGCATAGAAGAGAGAACACTCAGCCCCATAGTAAACCCACTAAAATGTGTGGTAGTGTGAAAGTTATGGATCTTGAAACAAGGAGTTTTGCACTGTGGGATTAGTACTCCTGTATTACCAATTGTTTGGTGATGGTCAAAACGTCCTTTTTATGCCTTTGTCCCCTTAATTACTATTTTGTGACAGACATGGAAATGCTACTTAAGGCTTGAGCCAAACCTGTGCTCCACATTTGACTCAGCTCAAGATTCTTTTGGATTGTCAAGCTTAAAATGAGTCAAGTCTTGATGTGGCTTCTGCCTGCCACCTACGCTCGTACCTCGTGCCAAGAAATCAAGACAAAGCATTAACATTTGGTGTAAAATGGAGAGGGAAAGATATTTCCATCAAATGGTTTAGTTGCACTACGTGAAACAAGAAAACCTGTGACTAGTCCTTGACCAATTCTTTGATCCTAGGCAATTGTATTCTTTCACTTTGTCTCCTTATCTTCGCTTACGCATATGAGAGCATCTTGAAATAAATGGGTTCAAGATGTCTCCTCTGCAAACCTATTGTGTTTGATTTAGTAGACTGCAATGTGTTTCTTGTATAATACCAACCTAGACTAACCATAGGGTACAGATGACAAGGGACAACCTCTTAGTTCCCTAATGACAGTGTCCTCAGGGCAGTAGGGGACATGAATGTTTTTAAGTTAAAGTTTGAGAACTATCACATTTAATAAATGCCTCTCAATGCAGTGATATCATCTGATTTACTAAGGTGAAACCCTTTTCCATGTTAAAGAATTGGACTTTTCTGAATTTTGAACAGACCTTATCTTATAATTTACGTGTTTGTTGCTGAATGTCTTTAAACATGAAGGTGTTCCTAAAGATAAGTGGTGCAGGACACCTTTTATGTTTCTTTTCCTTTACTTCAGTTAACAGGTAAATAAACGCTTGTCCATTTTTAGCACCATTATGAATGTTAACGCTCATTAAGTAAAGAGCAGCCCAGTGCTGCTGTTTACTAGAAGGCTGCATGTAAAGGTCAGAAGGATCTAGCAGGTCCCTGGCCTGTGAGTATCCCTGTTCTATACTGACTATCATTTTTACAGTTCTATCCGAAAGAAGGGGGTGATAGGATGCACTCTAGTCCCTTCTTCTGCAGCCTCTTTGATCGCTTACAGCAGATGCTGACCAAAGACTTTTCCAGGATTATTCAACAGGGCTAGCGGTCCTCTGGTCATTTTTTATTACTTTTCTTTAACAGTGGTAGGACTACATTGCCACCTTGGTTCTTCAAATCTGAGTCTTTTTTCTAGATAATGGTGGATCCAACAGCATTACTTTTTATTAAGAACATTGCCACTCTATCTGAGCCTGGTGGTTTGGAAGAAAGTAAAAATGTACAAACTTTTGCTTATTGTAAATAGTAGTAAGTAAATATCTTTAAATTAATTTTCAAAACATATAAGGCTCAATATTTAAAATATAGCAGCTAGCTGAAGTCAGGAATGTAATTGAAAGGCCAGTCATTCATTTCCAAAACAACCCATCATAATATAGTAGGAAAAAGACATGAAGGAATCCAACAGATACAAAATAATAAACTATATTGACCAAGAGTGAAAAGTCTGCTGTGAGTTTGATGACACCATCACCAACTAAAAAGGGAAAGGAGGCGTGAGAAACAGTTTTAAGTAGAGAGAACTAAGGGCCAGATTTACAAGAAAGTAGCGCAGCGTGGCTCTGCGCCAAAATTTGTAATGACATGCTTCATCACTTCAGAAATGCAGGGATGTGCAGTATTTACAAAAATATGGCGCACCCCTGTGTTTCCCCTAGCGCTGGTGCTAAAATTAGCTGCCTAGAGCCAACGCATGCACCCTTGCACCGTAGTGCAAGTGTGCCTGGGTTGCAGGGAATAATGGTTTATGTGTAGGAAGGTGTCCCTTCCTGCACATAAAAAAATCAATAATGATGATTTATTACTTCTATGTGTGCTACATTTTGCAGCACACATAGAAGTAGCAAATCGTCATTAATTAATGATTGTTTATGTGCAGGAAGAGACACCTTCCTGCACATAAACAATCATTCATGGCATTTTACTCTTTCTATGTGTATTGCAGAATGCAGGTCTGTAGAAGCACTTTGAGGTAGAGGGGAGGGATACTCTGACATCCTTAGGGGATCCTCAGGGACTCACCTACTCTATCATGAAGGATGCCATATTCACTAGATATGGTCTCACCCCTGAGCATTATAAGGAAAAGTTCAGGTCCTATGAGAGAAAGGAATCTCAAACATGGTTGGAATGTGTTGATTCATTCTGTAGGTCACTGGATGGTTGGGTGAAGGGCAGTAAGGTGACAACATATGAGGGGCTTTACAATTTGATTGCTTGGGAGCACTTGTACAGTTTATGTTTTCCAGAGCTGCGCCAGCACCTTATTGACAGCAAGCTGACTGACCCCAGGTAGCTTGCGCAGGAAGCGGACCGCTGGGAGAGTACCAGGGTCCAGAAGAGGTATGGAAGAGACTATGCAAAGGGTGGGCAGGGTCCCTCTCACAAGAAAGGGGGGGTAAGGGTAAACAGGGGGAGTTCTCTAAAGGGCCCCGACTATTTCCCAGGGGAAGGATTCTGAACCCCCCAGTGAAAATAAACCATGGTTCTCCAAAGGGAAACCTGTGGAGGGGGGTCCCCCCGTAAGTGTGATACATGTGACCAGGTGGGTCATGTGAGGGGGGATCCCAAATGCCCCAAGAGTACACCTGCACCCACTGGTGCGGAGTCCCAGGGTTTGGCTAGTGTAGCGCTTGGGGAGGAGTTGGTTCCAGGGGGGTGGGAGCCAGCTGAGATTGCCCTTGTCTCACTAGTGAACAAGGAGACGGTCCAGCGAACCCTAGTTCCTGAGAACACTAAAAGGTACATAGGGTGGAGGCTCTGAGAGACACAGGAGCCAATGTAACTACAGTGAGGAGTCACCTGGTGTCTGAAGAGCAGATAGATCCCCGGGTACTTCATGGAGTAGTTGCAGTGGACAACTCAGAGTGCCTGTGCAGAGTGGCGCAGGTTCCCTTTGAATGGGGGGGGAGGGTCTCAGGTTCCTTGAAGGTAGCTGTGAGTCCAACCATGCCTGTAGATTGTTTGCTTGGCAATGACTTAGAGGATTCCGCATGGAAGGAGGTGGAACACAGGTCACACTTGAAGATGTTGGGTCTGCCTGGGTGGGTATGCGTATCTACCAGGGCAATGGCAGCCCGTCAGGGTGGTCAAGAGCCCCTGGAGCCTGAAACAGTGGCCCAGGTGACTGCCAAAAAGAGGAAGGGCAGGGGACACGGGAAACCGGCCCCAGAAGTTCCCAAGGTCTGGGAGGAGGCAGAACCTGAGGGTGACACCCAGGAGCCTACAGGGGAACAGGTTTCTGAACTGGGTGAGGTCCCTGATCTGTTACTGTGGCAGCAGGAGAGGGGACCCACCAGGGAGGCATTCTGGGAGGCACAGAAATCATGCCCTACTCTAGTGGGTTTATGGCAGCAGGCTTCAGACCAGGCGGCTGGCAAGGAGCCAGGATCTCACCTGATCTATTGGGAGGACGGCCTCCTGTATAGTGAGCATAAGGTGCCTGAGCCAGGGTCAGCCCATGTGCTGGTGGTACCCCAGTGCTTTAGGACCTTTCTACTGGGTCTGGCTCATGACGTGCCTTTAGCAGGACATTTGGGGCAGGGCAAGACCTTTGACAGGCTTGTCACCCACTTCTATTGGCCACAAATGCACACACACTGGGATGCACAGTGTAGGTCTTGCCAAACTTGTCAGGCAAGTGGCGAAAGTGGGGGGAAATGTAAGGCTCCCCTCCAACCTTTCCTGGTTGTTAATACTCCCTTTGAAAGGGTTGGTATTGACATTGTTGGGATCCCAAGACATCCATGGGCAACAGGTTTATCCTGGTGTTGGTGAACCATGCCACCTGGTACCCAGAAGCCATTCCTCTGAGGTGAATCACTTCCGCTGTGGTGGATCGTGCATTAATGGGGGGGTTTTACCTGCATGGGGTTCCCCAAGGAAGTGGTATCTGATAAGGGTACCAACTACTTCATATCTACTTATATGAAGTTTCTGTGGAAGGTGTGTGGGGTAACAGATAAGTTCACCACACCTTACCACCCCCAAAGCAATGGTCTGGTTGAGCGATTCAACCGCACCTTGAAGGGCATGATAATGGGCCTGTCAGAGCGCTTGAGGAGGGAGTGGGACGTCCTCTTGCCATGCCTTCTGTTCACTTACAAGGAGGTGCCTCAAAAGGGGCTTGGCTTTAGTCTTTTTAGCTGATCTATGGCCACCCTGTGAGGGGACATTTAAGTCTGGTGAAGGAGGCTTTGAAAAAAGCTCCTAGTAAATCCCCCCAGGATGTATTTAGTTACATGCTGGCTTTGAGAAACTAGAATGCCTGCTTCAGGGGTCTCGCACAGGAAAACCTAGAAGCATGCCAGGAGGATATGAAATGCTGGTATGACCAAAATGCCACTCTGGTTGAGTTTCAACCTGGTCAGAAAGTGTGGGTGAATGCACCAGTGGAGCCGAGAGCTCTCCAGGACAAGTGGACTGGGCCATTTGAGGTGGCGGAGTGCAAGAGTGGAGTCACCTACATGGTAGACTTGCAGACTCCCAGTAACCCTTTGAGGGTCCTGCACGTGAACCGGTTCAAGCCACACTTTGAGCGGACTGAATTGTCCATGCTCCTAGTGACAGATGACGGGGTGAAGGAGGAGAGTGAGCCTCTTCCTGACCTCCTGTCTGCAGGAGAGAAAGATGGGTCTGTGGAGGGAGTGAACCTCTCCCCCTCCCTGACTGCAGAGCAGCAGAGGGATTGTCGCCAGGTGTTGGGACAGTTCACCTCACTGTTCTCCTTGATCCCAGGCGTCATACACTTGTGCCCACATGATGTGGACACTGGGGACAGTGCACCCGTTATACAGAAGGGTTACAGGGTGACAGACAAGGTCAGGGCTATCATTAAGGATGAGGTATCCAAGATGTAAACCCTAGGGGTTATTGAGCATTCCAGCAGTCCTTGGGCCAGCCCTGTGGTTTTAGTACCAAAGGCCGCTGCACCTGGTGCCACCCCAGATAAAGTGGTGGTAATACCACCAACAGGCTAATTATGACCATGGCAGAAAGATCTCCGAAAGACAGCCAATGTACCACACCAACTGCTAAGGCAGAAACAACAGGCACCACGGCGATAACCCACCATATTATGACTACACAATCCACCACCTTTTCTGGGGTGGTACCAACAACATCAAAAGCCTAGCGGAAACAGATCTCAGAAGGGAAAGGACTCACCATTGGAGGCACAGGGTACAACCACGTCACCATAGAAACTGAACTGCATGACTTCCCCATGATCTTCTACGTTCTGCTCCACCACGAACACCAACGCTGGCGAAGACAATGACGGTGAGTACAGCCACCTAGCACAGAAGGGTGATGACACACACACACACGCACAACACACACCCCATACACACAAACAGATGCATTACAAAAACTATTTTACCCCATCACTCGAGTGAATAATGCAAGGACAAAACAATTTTGCAAAAGTGAATGTAATGAGATCAACACAGTAGGAAAAATAAGTTAGGCAAGATAATAGATATATACATATGTACAGAAAAATGGACACAGCCCAGTCCACAATGTTCGTAGGCTACAAGGCCAAAATCCAAGGCCAACACGGAGAGAACACTGCAGGGGCATCAGTTGGTAAATAGGCAGGCACCTCCAGGGGACGGGGTGCACCTCAGCAGGGAGATGTAACAAGACCACTGGTTCTGGAGGGGGCAACATGTCCTGTGCTTGATCCTGGGGAGTGATGGGCCACAGTCTCTCAGGTGGGTGTCTTATCCACTGATTCTGGGGGGGCAACGTGCCCTGTGCTTCATCCTGGGAGCGGAGGGCCACAGTCTCTCAGGTGGGTGTCTTACCCACTGGTTTTGGAGGGGGCAACGTGCCCTGTGCTTGATCCTGGGAAGCGATAGGCTGCAGTCTCTCTAGAGGGTGTCATACCCACTGGCTTTGGAAGGGGCAGGCCGCACAGCAGCCCATGGAGGCAGGACAGTGGTGGTGGTGCTGCTGGTGGGGGGAGGCTCCTGCCCATCCTGTGAAACCTCGGATGCCTGTGGTGCTGCTGGTGGGGGGAGGCTCCTGTCCATCCCCTGCAACCTCAGATGGTTGACAGTGGTGATCGTGCTGATGGTGGGCAGAGGCTACTGCCTATCCCCTGCAACCTTAGACAGCTGCACAACCATGGTTGGTGGTGGGGGCTCTGTCATAGTTCCTACCCCAGGCCCCTTGGTCTTCCTGCCTGCTGGTGCAGGCTCCTTTGTCTTCCTTGCATCTGGGGCAGGCTCCTTTCCCTTCTTGCCTGCTGATGCAGGCTCTTTGGTCTTCCTGGCAGCTGGGGCAAGCTCCTTTCCCTTGAGGCTGCCTGGTGCAGGCTCCTTCACCTTCAGGACATGTGGCCTGGATCCCTTTCCACCACAAGTGGGTGTGGTGACGACTGGGTCCGTGGACTGTGTGGCTGAGGTGCGTGGCTGGGTTCTTCCTACCCTAGCCATACTTGCTGGACAGGGAGGAGGGGTATGGAAGAGGTCAATGGTTGATATGAACAGTTTTGTAGGGACTTTGGGGTGGGAAGAGGGTGAAGGAATGGGAGTGGAGGATGAGGGAGTGGTTTTGGAGGTGTCTGTCTGCTGCATTTGGGTGCAGGTGCATGAGCTGTATGCTGTTGTGAGGTGGATGGCTGTTGGGTGTCTGAGTGCTTGCGTTTGTGTACTTTAGGAGGGGGGAAAGACACAGTGGGAGAGGACACAGGGGACGTGTCCATGGCTGTTGTGGAGGTGTCTGCCAGTGAGGTGTGTGTTCTGCTTGGTGTGGTAATGCTGGTAGTGGATGATGATGTAGTGCATGCAGGTGTGAGTGTGGACGGAACTGGGTGGGAGGTGGAGGAGGGGGACACAGTGGAGACAGTGGATGTTGGTGTGTCTGCAACTGGTGTTTGTGTGAGTGCCTGTGGGATAAAGTGTGGTGCTTGTGTTTGCCTGTGACACTCTTGGGTGTTGTCTTGTGTGCATGCTCCTCTGCCTGTATGCTTGGGATAGGTTGGGGTTGAGGAGAATGGGACTGGGCAGTAGAAGTTGGAGGGAGGAGGGTCAAAACTGGGACAATGGCTGCCATCAGAGAGGAGGCCAGAGCCTGAATTGATCTCTGTTGGGCCGCCAAGCCAGTGTGAATGCCCTCCAGGAATGCATTAGATTGTTGCATCTGGGCGGCCAGCCCCTGGAAGGCATTCACAGTGGTTGACTGCCCTACAGATATGGATCTCAGGAGGTTAATAGCCTCCTCACTCAGGGCAGCAGGGCTAACTGGGGCAGGGCCTAAGGTGCCTGGGGCGAAAGAGATGCCCACCATCCTCGGTGAGCGGGCATGGGCAACTAGATTAGGGGCTGCTGGGAGGGCGGTGCTGGTACAGGGTTGGCAGCTGTACCTGTAGCTGGGGGGGTCACAGAAGTGTCCACCACCACCAGTGAGCTTCCATCGGAGGAGGTATCTGTGTCAGAACTGTCCCCTCCAGTCTCCGCCATGGTGCTCCCCTCGCCCTCCGTCCCACTGGTGCCCTCAGCATCTGTGGACTCTGCTTCCTGGATCCTGTGGGATGCAGCTCCCTCTATCACCGGTGGCTCTGCTCCTCAGCCAGATGATGCTAATGCACATAAGGACAGGATGACAAAACAAAAAGGAGGGGAAGAGACAAAGGATACACTTGGTCAATGTCTGCACCAACACCACCCTTGACATACACAGCACACTCACACACAGGGAACAGGCCTACACAATATGTCATAGCACTACCAGAGAATTAGTTAGCGGGCAAGGCATGGAGAGGGGCACACACCGCCAAATGCAGCACACCAGGGACCCACGCAGCCCTGACCAGTAGTGGATGCCTAAGAGCTAGGTAGCAAGAATTTCTATCCCGATCCCTAGCCACCAGGGGGCCTACTCTGCAATGTTAGGCCTGGCCTAGGGGAACCCACTGACCCATGTCCCCCACCCGGATACCACCCTACCATGCGTAAGTTGTAATGATGGGCACTGTACTCACCCCCTTGTGGCTGCTGTAATGCCCTCAAACACCCATCCAGCTCTGGATAGGTCACCATCAGTATGCGGGCCATCAGGGGAGTCAGGGTTAGACAGGCACCCCTTCCTCGTTGGGAGGCCATCCCCAGCTGAGCCTCCACCATTTTCCATGCCCAGCGTCTCAGGTCCTCTGCCTGCCATAGACCCCTAGGGTATGCACCTCCTTGGCGATGGCACTCCATACATCTTTCTTTTGATGTGCGCTGACCTGCAGAGGCATTACACACAGGAAAATAGATTTAGACAAACAGTACTGCCTGTTATAAATATGGCCCACCATACCCCTTTCCATCCCCATTTACACACACATGGCCCAGCACTCAACCTGTACACCGCCAAGAGGACATCCACCCACCCCCCTTACACGAGGCCTTTACACACATACAAATCTATGCATTCTTGCCACATGCATCATGCCCACAGTGTACTCACCTGTTGGTCTGGAGGCCCATACAGCAGTCCGTACTGGGGTAGGACCCCATCAACTAGTCTCTCCAACTCCTACGATGTAAAGGCTGGGGCCCTTTCCCCG
The DNA here is from genome assembly GCF_031143425.1 of Pleurodeles waltl. Lineage (NCBI taxonomy): Eukaryota > Metazoa > Chordata > Amphibia > Caudata > Salamandridae > Pleurodeles > Pleurodeles waltl. The sequence continues at coordinate 1,865,403,988 of NC_090440.1, forward strand.
GTCACACGGCAATGGTAGGTTCCAGATACAGGTCACAGCAGCACATGCAGTGTAGATCCTCTCCTGGGGAAGGTCAGGTAGCAAGTGAGGAATCAGGTAGAAAATGGTGATCACGTCCACGGTGGTGCATACTGTTACCAGCAGCATCGATCACCACTGGTCACTGTAATCCATAGGGCCCAATTATAACCAATGAGGAGTAGCACGGCGGTTCCCAACCACCGTCCGCAACGGCACACAATGTCAGCAGAATTACCTCACTTCCACCTGTCCCTTCACACAGGACAGGCAGCCTCCTTTTCAGGGGGGGCGCAGGCCCTTGAACATTACTGCGTCACTAGTGATATTAGGACATACTGTACATATCACACTGATCCATTACAAGTTAACAGGATGCAAAGTTCTGTTGTAGCTCCATTGTTCAGTTTGTGACCGGCTCCTCACTCTTTTGTCCCTTAGATTCCTACCGCTGCAGATGAATAGGAGATGGAGACATACCCCGTGTACAGACCCCTGGTGGACTTGGCAACCCTGGAGGACAGGCGCATTATCCTCACCTATAGACTGGACTGGCCCACAATCACAGAGCGGTGTGCCCAATTGGAGCCTGACCTGATATCTGGTATGCGTCACCCCACTGGGATCCCCCCTCTTGTGGAAGTGCTATCAGTTCTCCATTTCCTGCCAACTGGTTCTTTCCAAGTGACTGTGGGCTTGGCAGCAGGAATGTCACAGCCAATTTTCTCAATTCTGCTGACAAGAGTGTTGTCTGCCCTGATTAAACACATGTGCAGCTACATTGTTTTCCCCCCCGGTTGAAGATTTGGCCACAGTGAAAGCTGAGTTCTATGCAATGGGACATATCCCCAACATAATTGGGGCGATTGATGGAACACACATAGCATTTTTCCCCCCTGCCAGAATGAACAGGTGTTCAGAAATCGTAAGAGTTTCCACTCCATGAATGTACAGATGGTGTGCTTGAAATCGTAAGAGTTTCCACTCCATAAATGTACAGATGGTGTGCTTGGCAGACCAGTACATCTCCCATTCCAATGCTAAGTATCCTGTGTTGGTGCATGATGCCTTCATCCTGAGGAATAGCAGCATCCCAAATGTGAGGGGCCAACTACAGAAGCACAGGGTGTGGCTAATAGGTGAGTCCTGGTTCCCACCCAGTAGATGTTGGTGTATGGGTATGGGGTTGGCCGTAAGGGTTAGTGTGTGTCTAACAGTTGTCCCTCGATATTTGCAGGTGACTCTGGTTACCCCAACTTATCATGGCTACTGACCCCTGTGAGGAATGCCAGGACAAGGGCAGAAGAATGTTACAATGAGGCACATTGGCAAACAAGTCAGATAATCGAAATAACCTTTGACCTCCTGACGGCCTGGTTCAGGTGCCTCCATCTAACAGGTGGATTCCTGTGCTACTCACCCAAGAAGGTCTGCCAGATAATCGTGGCATGCTGCACGTTGTACAACCTTGCCTTGAGATGCCATGTGCCTTTTCTGCAGGAGGAGGAGGCTGGAGATGCCCGTGTGGCAGCAGTGTACCTTGTGGACAGTGAGGATGAGGAGGCAGAGGATGAGGATGAACACAACAGAACAGCAGTGATACGACAATACTTCCAATGACACGCAGGTAAGACAGTGTTACTTCACATTTTATTGTCATTATTTTTAAAATCTTTGGCACTGGCATGCTGTTATTTCCCACTTCTATGCCCACTTACTGTACCCTTTGGCAATTCATTTACCAGATGTTGGTGCCCCACTATAGCTCCTGATGTGATCACTGCAACCAACTACAGGTCTTTCCTATGTGCACAATTACTGTACAGTTGAATTGCAATGTTTGAACCTGGTGAAGCGAATACATACTTTAAAAATGTAACATACTTGTTTTTTTCCCCAGGGTGTTTATTGAAGTGCTAAGAAGAAGAGGGGGCAAGTGCATTGGGATGAGGTGATGATGGAGGAAGGTCCAGGGTATTGTTCCAGTCTATTTGTAGCACAGGTGCATTGTCCAAGGGGACATAGGACAGGGAGAAATGGCAGTTCAAGGTGGACAGGGTGACAGGGTGGGACGCAAGGGTGACAATCAGGAGAGTCTCATTTCCTGGTGGGGGTCTTGGCAATAGCCTCTGGCTTCTGCCTGGATCACAGGGAATGTTTGCACTGTGGTTCTCCTTCTGCAGGGGGAGGGGTGCTGGTGGCCTGTGAGTCCTGAGGCAGGGCCTCCTGGCCACTAGTGGCAGCGGAGGTGGAAGTCTGTACAGATGTCTGGCTTTTGGCAGGGGCCCGCTGTTGTGAGACTGCCTCCCTCATAATGTTGGCCATATCTGCCAGCACCCCTGCAATGGAGACCAGGGTGGTGTTGATGGCCTGCAAGCCCTCCCTGATCCCCTGGTACTGTCCCTTCTGCAGCCGCCTGTTCTCCTTCACAGTGTCCAGGATCTGGCCCATCGTGTCCTGGGAATGTTGGTAGGCTCCCAGGATCTCTGCTAGTGCCTCCTGGAGAGTCGGTTCCCTGGGCCTGTCCTCCCCTGGTGCACAGCAGTCCTCCCAGTTTCCCTGTTGTCCTGTGCCTCTGTCCCCTGAACCGTGTGTCCACTGCCACAGACCCCAGGTCCCTGATTGTCTTGGGTGAGGTGTGTCCTGGGGTCCATGTAGAGGAGGACACACTGCTGATTGATGTGTCCTGGGGACAGAGTTATGGGTACGCTGGGTGGGTGCTGTGATGCTGTTTCCAGATGGGGGAGACTCTGTGGTGGTGTGTGACTGGGCTAGGGTAACTGACTGTCCAGAGGTCCCTGATGGACCAGGTAGGTCATCCAGATCCTGAAGACCAGAGTTGCTGTCATCACTGTGGGCCTCTTCAATTGGGGAACTGGATAGTGCTGGCACCTCCTCTCCGCTGACATTGGCTGGGGTACCTGTGGGGATGTAAATGATGTGTTATGATTTCTGTGTCTGACATATTGTGTATCCATGGCCTGGCCTCTTTGGTTGTATTTGCCCTGGCAGCTTTCACTTGTGCATGTTGGTATAGCTAATTCTCAATAGTGTGCATGCTTTACTGATTATTGTCCATGCAGGGCTGTGAGTGGTGTCTATGCATTGTTGGAGCATGCAGGGCTTCGCATTGGGATGAGTGAGATGTGATGGTGGGGTGTGTGGGAAGTGGTGGACTGATGGGTGTGAGGGTCAAGGTGGGGGTATGTCATGGCATGCAGGTAGGGGGGTAGTGGTAGTAGATAGTTGACTCACCAGAGTCCAGTCCTCCTCCTACTCTGGTCAGGCCCTCAGGATGCAGGATTGCTGAGACTTGCTCCTCCCATGCTGTGAGTTGTGGGGGAGGAGGTGGGGGTCCACTGCCAGTCCTCTGTACAGCGAGCTGGTGTCTTGCTACAATGGAATGTACCTTCCCCGTAGGTCATTCCACCTCTTCCTGAAGTCATCCCTAGTTCTTGGGTGATGAGTGTCCATGCAGGGCTGTGAGTGATGTCCATGCACTGGTAGAGCATGCGTGGCTTGGCATTGGGATGAGTGAGATGTGATGGTGGGGTGTGTGGGAAGTGGTGGAGTGATGGGAGTGAGGGTATGTGATGGCATGCAGGTAGGGGGGTGGTAGTAGTAGAGAGTTGACTTACCAGAGTCCAGTCCTCCTCCTACTCCGGCCAGGCCCTCATGATGCAGGATTGCCAAGACTTGCTCCTCCCATGCTGTGAGTTGTGGGGGAGGAGGTGGGGGTCCACCGCCAATCCTCTGCGCAGCGAGCTGGTGTCTTGCTGAATGGAATGTACCTTCCCCTGTAGGTCATTCCACCTCTTCCTGATGTCATCCTTTGTTCCTGGGTGCTGTCCCACGGCGTTGACCCTGTCCACGATTCTCCGCCATAGCTTCATCTTCCTAGCTATCGATATCTGCTGCACCTGTGCTCCAAATAACTGTGGCTGTACCCTGATAATTTCCTCCAACATGACCCCTAGCTCCTCTGTGAAATGGGGGTGTTTTTGTGGTGCCATTGGTGTTGTGTGAGGTGTGTAGGTGAGGGTATGTTAGGTAATGTGTTGGGGTGTGTGATGCGGGTTGCGTGAGTGGTGTATAGGTGTGAAGAGTGTGTGGCTCTAGCTGTGTCTGTGGTCTTGGTGTCTCTCTGTTGGCAATGCTTTGTAATCATAAAGGGTTGTGGGTAATGTGGGTATGTGTTTTATAGTGGTGTGGGTGTTGTATGTGTACAGGTGTTAGGTGTGTGTTGTTTGAATTGTCCAATGTGGTGCTGTTTTGTTTGTGTTTGTCCATTTTGAGCGCCGCTGTTTGTACCGCCAATGGTTTACCGCCGCTGAATGTCTGCTGTGGTGATTCGTGGGTCATAATGTGATGGGCATTGTTCTGTTGGCATAACGGTGTGGGTTTTGAGACTGGCAGTTTATCACTGACCTTTGGGCTGCCGGATTTGTGTATGTGGCTGAATACTGACGGATTGGTGTGTGTGTGTGTCATAATATGGTGAACGGATATCTGCTGCAGCAGTGGTATGTTGGCGTGGTGGAAAGTGGGATTTACCACCAAATTCTTTAAAAATTCATAACTAGACTTATGTATTTTGGATGTTGGTCGTTTTGGTCTTGTTTTGTTTGGATGAATATTACCTATTTTTCTAAACCTGTGTTGTGGCATTTTGTAGTGTTTTTACTGAGTTACTCTTTGTGTTGGAACAAATATTTTGCGCGTAGACTCTGAAGGTAAGCCTGCCTGCTCGTGCCAAGCTACCAGGGGGGTGAGCGGGGGTTAGCTAAAGGTGATTCTCCTTTACCCTGACTAGAGTAAGGGTCCTTGCTTGGACAGGAGGTAACCTGACTGCCAACCAAAGATCCTATTTCTAACATACTCTATTGGAACTACTCAATCCCATGATAATGTAGCAATTTCACTACAACAGGCTACAAGTGGGTGTACACAGAATGTACTACCAAACTTAATTCCACACTGCAAACATGGCAGAAGGTCACATGTCCCCTTGGTGTGTGCAACTTATGATAAACATCAGATATTTAACTGTGTAACACATATATGCATATTACCAACACATCATGTCAAAATAAACACACATGCATTCTCCAGTCACAATAATAGAAACACATATAATTTTGGTGGAATTGCCCAGTAACAAGATGAATAGTTGCACCAAAATTGGCATATCTATCGCAAATGTACAACACTAATGTATGCATTATAAAATTCTCTAAAATATACAACCTGTTCTTGCCACTGTCACAAATGAGAGTAAGTGCATGGCACACACATTAGCAGAAATATCATCATCAGCAAACAATTAGTAACAATCATGAAGTAAGGTCAGGACAAAGATATTTTCAAAATATAAATATTTTATATAAATGAGATAACTCTCTCATAATTAAAATAAATAATAGAGCAAAGAAACAAAGGCATTAGGCCATTGGCCCACAGTATGGGTGGCATGCCCACAACTTTCCTCCTAATGTCACTGCTAAATAAAACTTCTGGAAGGGGCATAAATGAGGCAGAGAGAAGGTACCTCAGTGATGTTACTGGGGAGGGGGGTCCTTGGGTTTAAAAGGGGTGGTTTGGGGTTTGGGATGGTCAGGTTGGGATTTGGAAGGGGTGGGTTAGCATTTTAAAGGGGTATGATGACATTTGGGTGGGGTGGTCTGGGATGAGGGAGGGATCAGGGACAGGGCAAAAATAAGGTCCTACTTGGTCATCCAAACAAGATGAGTCATTCATGGCCGCCACACCAGTCCCCTCACCCTCAGTGGCACTGTGTCCCTTGGTGTCAGTGGTGTTTGCACCAGGACTACAATGCCCAGCTCCTCCCCCGCCGATGTGGCCACTGTCACCTTCACCTTGCCTAGGTGATGCTGTCAAAACAGATACAACAGTTTGAGGGTATCTGTGTAAATGGAGTTTAACATGAACTTTGCCAAGAAAACATTTGCCAAGTCTAACGAGTTCAAGGCACTGAAAAGTGGCCTCTTATCATCAGTATCTCATGCATGTGGGAAGAATTCCACACACCAGCTGCTTACAGTTTAGAAGTTCCCCATGCTAGCTCCCACACCATGATTGTCTTTTGTCCCTTATCCACTTTCAGTTCTCTGCATGACAAGTTGCTTTGACGACATTAGAAAATACATAGGCCCAGATACATTCCAAACCGACTGCAGTACAGGGCAAAAACTTTTTAACCTATCCAAAAGAAACATGTTTTGGGTCGGATATTGACTCATCAAGATGGGCTACACCAACATCTGTATGATGGAATCTTCCATCTGCAATTGTCATTTCAAGTATCACTTTGCTCACAATCATAGCTTTCCCATCTGGACATAACTAAGGGCACTTACATGTCATTTGGACTGTGTGTAACTCTATCAACCAATGTGTACACATTCCTGTCTGTTACAATCAATACATTCTGGCATGAAAAGGCATGTTGGTTGATACAGACTGGCTCTCATGCACATTTGGGAAGGACTGAGGCTTCATGGTAACCTGCTACTGTCTACATGAAATTAACTGAATGTTGCTATTGAAACATTTCTCAAATAGTTTTCAGATAAGGAATGATGCCATTGTACACGTTTCCAGTCCTTTTGGTGATCAAGATCATATTTTCATTGTACCAACTTACAAATGTAAAGTCTGATACTGCAACTGTCTCACACGTGCTCACTAGGCCATGTCACCAGTAAGAGGGCCTACATTACCTACTCACATCTGTGATGGAGCATCACATCTGACTCAAACCTCAAATGGGGCATGTTTGGTACAAATGTCCCTTATAATATGAATAAAGTGCAGGTACTCCTTTTTTCACATGCTGCCATGTGTCTGCTCTACATAGTACTTGACGTGTGATGAGGAATCTTGTGACAAACTTTAGAACAAAAGTACATTATAAACACAACATCAAACATTATCTGATAAACTTACACCTCCAGAAATCCTCTTTTGTGTAGAATGTGTGTCAACTGCCATGTTGATGCCAAAATGCAATGCTGTAAATTTTAAAGGTTAAACAACAAGAATAACTACAAACAATAACTCCCCCTCTTGCTGCTGCTGTTGGGCCCTCAACTGCCCATCAAGCTCCAAATGGGCCACTGCAAGGATGTGGCCCATGAGGGGGTGTTAGGCTGCAGTGCATGCCCTTGCCTCGTTAGGAGAACTGGCCAAGCTAGACCGCGCTGACGCCCTGTGTGGATGAAAACAAATGACAACAAAAGAGGTTTAAAGTGATTTTGGTTGTCTGTAGTGCAGTCAAACAATTTTAGTAGCAGCTCTCACGAGCATTCACAGAACAGACAATACAGATGACCTACAAACATGTCAAAGTACCTTAGAGACACTGATTTGCAGTGATCTGTAAAGTAGCCTAAACAATTTTCATCTCATGTTACCAATAGAAGACACAAACACCATCTACAGCAGGGATAGGGACCTTTAATGTAGTGAGACCCACTCCAGATTAGTCCAACTCATTGTGAGCAACTAAAGGCTTAACAACTTGTACTTATAACCACATGCACAGCTACATTGGCTTCATACCTAACCTTCTAAGAGTGAGATACAATAGTTTGCACCACATACAGTGACTAAGGGCAATTTGGAAGGGCTGCCATGTGTTAGTGAGAGCATGGTTTTGGTGACTATATGAGCACGTGTGTAGTAATGAAGCATACTTGTATTGCTGATTGTGAGTCTGTGTCATTTAGACAATACCTTTTCCCCATATGTGGCACCATGACATGTTTAAAACAAAAGGTTATTCCAGTTCTCAATTATGGCCTGTACATTCACTTGACAGAACAGCATCAAACAACACCAGAACTCTGAAAAATCTACTTGGATTTAAAATTTCTACCATTTTGATCTGGGCTGAATTTTTCCACTTAAACTAGATGTACAGTGCCTACTAGCCACTGGAAGTAAGGGGTCTGCATTTTGTCTTATTAAACCTACAGTGAAAACTCAGCTAATTCTCACAGGTGACTTTTCATTTCAATGCACAGACATTTCCTGAATCAACACCCTGTACCTACGTAATTCATTCAGTTCACTACCCTGCAATCACAACAATCAGTCATGAAACAAAGGGGAGCAAATAGTCTGTGGACAAAGAGGGAACAAGGTACTTTGGCAAACATTTCCCACTCAAACACGTACCTGTTCCTCTGGGGCCCCATACAGCTTGCTGTACAGGGACAGGACCTTCCTGGTGAGGAGTTCCTGCTCCTCAGAGGAAAAGGTAGGGGCCCGGTCACCTGATTTGCCTGGCATCCTGGCTCCCAGAGGTCAGTAACAGCATCAAAGGTGAGGAGGTCTTATTGGCTGCAGTGTTAGGAGGCAAGTGAGCTTTTTTCAATATGCCACGTATAAGTACACAGCAGATGCAATATGTGATGAAAATGCATACAGCCACTGGCTTTCGTGCATAGTCGTCGCATACGATAGCCTATGGCAGGATCCGTCGCGGACTGTTCCACCTACTATCTGACAGCCATCGGGTTGCCAATGTCCTGACGGCAAGTTCAGGCAGCTGCCATTTTAGGGTGTGAAGCTGTGTATTTTTAAATTATTAGTGCATCACCAGCACTCAAAATGGAGGCTGGTCTCTATACAAGCATCAGATATGAACAACACTGTTTTTGGGAAGATATCACACAATAAAAAGCTAACCATCACTGTGTTTGACATTGATAGTGCCGCTGGAGAAGTAATACCTCCATTGACTGTACTTATTAAGAAAAAAAAAACAACTAACTGCAAATAATACATTATAAATATATTATTAATTGCAAATAATTAAAACCATTTGTCACATAAAATAATGGGTGTTGAAGTTAAAAGAAGTTGATAACAATGTGTCTACATGTATGACACAATGACATTCCTAATGTTACCAAAACTTAAGATGTGTGTTGATCATCAAAGTATGGTGTGACCATTTAAGCTGATATTTTCTTCCCATGCATGCAGACCTTTGAACCCAGGCATGGGTAGGAGATGATGACCTCAGGTCTTTAGGCCATTTCAAGACCTTGCCACTGTGGAGGAAAGGGATGTCATTAAGAAGTTTCAGTTAAATAGGCAAACTATCCTGGATTTGTGTCACCAGCTGGAGTCTGCTCTCCTGCCTCACATCAGGAATACAACATCTACAACACCAATAGTGAAACTCATGGCAGTTCTTACGTTTGTGGCCATTGGCTCTTTTCAGTACACTGTGGCAGCATCTGGGGGCATGTCCCAACCAACTTTCAGTGGTGTGGTACAACAGGTCCTTTCTTCAATACTGAGACACATCAAAAGCTACATCCACTTCCCATGACAACAGAATTTGACCACTGTGAAGGGAGAATTTTATGCTTTGGGTGGAACACCACATATGGTTGGGGCAATAGATGGCACGCATCTTGCCTTGGTGCCACCACACGCGAGGGAACAGGTCTACCACAATCAGAAGTACTTCCATTCCATCAATGTGTTCGTACATCTCAAGTGTGTCTGCCCACTTTCCTTGGTCAACACATGATTCGTTTGTACTACAGAACAGCACCATACTCCTGCAAACATCACAACTTGGAACTGCTCTTTGGTAAGTACAATATGGCGTGAGGATCATTTGCTTAAATTCTAGTTTAGGAAGATACAATTATTTGATATGATATTAATCTATTGATATATTGCTTCCATTTAAGAGACACATCTTATCCTAACAGACCATGGCCCTCATTCCAACCCTGGCGGTCATGGACCGCCAGGGTGGATGGACACGGAAGCACCGCCAACAGGCTGGCGGTTCTTCAATGCCCATTCTGACCGCGGCGGTAAAGCCGCGGTCAGAAAAGGGGATCCTGCCGGATTACCCCTGGCTGGGCTGAATCTCCATGGCGGCGCTGCTTGCAGCGCCGCCATGGAGATTCCGACCCCCTTCCTGCCATCCTGTTTCTGGTGGTTTTTACCGCCAGGAATAGAATGGCGGGAACGGGTGTCGTGGGGCCCCTGGGGGCCCCTGCACTGCCCATGCCACTGGCATGGGCAGTGCAGGGGCCCCCTAACAGGGCCCCAGCATGATTTTCACTGTCTGCTTAGCAGACAGTGAAAATCGCGACGGGTGCAACTGCACCCGTCGCACCCCTGCAACACCGCCGGCTCCATTCGGAGCCGGCTTCTGTGTTGCAGGGCCTTTCCCGCCGGCCCAGCGGGAAAGCCAGAATGGCCTCCGCGGTCTTTTGACCGCGGAGCGGCCAAATGGTAGCCGCATGGCGGGCGGCTCCCGCCGCCCGTCCATGTTTGCTAGCACTGTTGAGAAATCCAACAACACTTGGGGAAGTCTGCTTCAATGAGGCCTATGGAAGAACACGGAGGTCAGTGGAGTGGGCTTTTTGGCTCCTCAAAGCCAGGTTTAGGTGCCTGGACAAGAACGGTGGAGGCTTCCTCTACTCACCCGTATAGGTGTGCCAAATCACAGTTGTCTGCTGATTGCTCCGCAACATTGCAAATGGAACATCCCAATAATTGCAAAGGATGGACCGTGAAGAGCTACAGGGTGAAGATGTTTAAATGCTCAATGAAAATGACAGTGGTGAAGAAGAAGGAATTGACCTATGTCAATGTGTTATTGACCACTTCTTCACCTGAGTGTAAGTTTACTTCTACATATTGTAACCTCTAATGTCAGTAAAACCTGTGACATAGGGAACATATCAGTCAGCAATGGTAATTTGGTAGGAATAGTCAGTTCAGAAAAGCCCAAAGCAGAGATGTTAGTGGATCAGAGTTTCCCTACATTGACTACTGTGTTCATTGGCACAGATTAACTTTGCTTGTGCTAAATATATGTGTCCTCCTAACTTGTTGTTTGAGACAAATTTAATAAATCATTAATTAGCTTTTGTTTTAAGTTTCAGGGTCTTTCACCATGTCAACTTTTATTTGGACATTTCAAAGTTGTGATATTTGCAGTGATATGTTGCTGCTGGAAAGTGCAAAGTGAACATGCGTTGATCCTGGAACAGACACTCACTTGGGATGTCTAGATCTTGTACAGAGGCAACTTGCATTTTGATTGAATGGACGTTCAGGAGATTGTATCAGACCTGTTTTCTGTGTGATGTTGCCATCAAGGCAATATGTGCCACTTAACTTGCTCAAACCACAGGTGTACATCAAGCCATAGCATACTGTTCTTCCTTCACACTGACTAAATCTTCAAATTGTGTTCAGTGGAGGTAGTTGATGTGTCTCCTCATAGTTGATAGATTTTTTTTACTCACACCACTGAATGGTGGTTATGACATTGCACCAGATACTGACACAGGGCCCTATAATGGCCATGTGGCCTCAAATTGTCTTACTGCCATGATGTAGACTATTGGTGTTATTGATGTAGGATTCCTACTATGAGGGCATGATGTATGGCTCCAGCTGAGGTCATGTATCATTGATTGATTGCCTATTTAATTTGAATCTCATGCAATATTCCCTTTCTTCCATGGTGTCAGGGGCATGGAGTCTCCACCCCTTAATGACACAGACTATTGTGGTTACGCATGGTTTGTGAATTTCAGCTCTGATTTCATCTAGGGGCCTGATTTAGATCTCAGCAGAGGGGTAAATCTATTGCAACTGTGACGATATCCCATCCGCTGAAATCTAAATACCATAGAAAAACAATGGCAGAAGGGATATCTGTCAATGTTGCAATGGAGTAACCCTTCCACCGAGATCTAAATCAGGCCGTATGGCTTGCCACCTACGTATGTATGTTATCAATACATTGGGATTTTGATTTGTTTTGTTTGAATGGGTAACACATTACTTCTTGGTGATGTCTAATTTTCCTTTGCAATTTTTGTTTTTAAATAATTTGACAAAACGATGGTGGAAGACAGACATGAAAAATGAAATACTGCAAGAAATGCATCAACAGTCTTGTAGTTTGTGTCCATATCATTTATTTGCATGACACAAAGGAACAGAAAGGTGTTTCAACCAATGAGAAAATGAACTAAAAATAAAATCAGTCATGGTGGAAAAAAGTATAGTAGTAGAGGCAAAAACAATTTGGAGTCCAATGTACAAAGTAGAACTGTCCTCACAAAAGGTAAATGTGTTCCTGAAATAGTCCGCAGAGTGAATGGCACACACAAACTGGAAGAAATTTGGATCTGAGTCTCTTGGAGGTTGTGGTGGAAGTCTTGCCATCTTCTCCTGGTTATCTGGATGACTGTCCCTTCCGGGGAGGAGGGGGCATAGGCTTAATGTACAAAACAACTAACATTTTCATCCATAACATAACTTGGTGAATGTCAAATGCACAGGTTTTCAAGATGTGTGCACATAAGGAAGTAAAAGAAGGTAGAGCGACATGACATTGCACTATTGTTTTGCAGATACAAAAAACAGAGCATCATGGTAGTTGTAGTCATCTGTTGACACGATAGACAATAGTTGTCAAAAAGTGAGTTACACATATGTGTCAATAACTATAATGGAGATGAACACACATTTACAACATGTACTACACACATATGGGTATGATGTGAATATGTGATAATATTACTTTCAAGTTGTATACCTTCATGTGCAAAAAGATGGAGTTTTGGACCTGTTTTTGGGAGAACAACAACATACATTGATAGAAAGCAAGGGAATAAGTAAATGCTAGGAATGATCCATGGGGGACAACACACAATCTGATTAAACATATTGCACATTGTTAAAAGGAAAGATACAACCATGATGGTAGTAATTAGTATGAAACAAGATATTTTGTGGAGTCAGGTTTAGACATATCTGTGTTGAACCATTCTAAACATCTAACTTAAGGATAGAACTACGTTTGTGATTGTTGAGAGATTGCTAAGTGCAACTTACCATTGTCCACTCCACCAGGGATTCCTGTCAAGCCTTCAGAATGTCAGATCTGCAAGACCTTCTCCTTCCAGGGAAAGAGTTGGAAGAAGGGCTGGGAGAACTACCATCAATGCTCTGAGCCTCCAGGTGACGCTTGGAGGCCAGGGAATGCACTCTCCCCGCAGATCTTTCCACCTCTTCCTAATCTCCTCCTTTATGCGTAGATTGTTTGATACAGCATTCACTCTGCCAACTATTCCGTCCCTCATTTGCCTTTTCTGAGCTATGATTGTGTTTTGTACTTGTGCTCCAAACAATTGTGGCTCTACTTTAATGATTTCATCCACCATGACAGACAGCTCTCTCGCTGTGAAACGTGGATTTCTCGTGTTGATTTTTGTCTAGTTTACATATTATTACTCTATAAATGCCAATTTGGTCAGTAAGATTGGGGGGAGGGGAAGTTTGAGCTTCAGATTGTCCAACAATTACCCTGGCACTTAATGTTAAAATACTCCATAGGACAAGAGGGGCTTGAGGGCAGCAGAACTGTAGAGGAGTGTGGATTGATTACTAGGGGTACTAAGTGAGAGAAAACACATCATTTTTTGTGATAACCAACATTTTTTAAGTTTTTCCAAACAGAGAGGACGGCGCTAGTGTGCGTTTGTGTGTAAAAATTGCTGGTGAAATCTGACATCATTCCTCCCTGTACCCGACTGAAAGAACATGTACCCAAGTATTTATCACAAATTACATTTATTAGGGGGGGTGTAACACTCCAAACACCCCCTGAAACTAGTCCCATGATAAAGGCATGTTATGGTAATACATTGGCAATGGCATTTTGTGGTACACTTTTATCACTAACATTAAAGTTTACAAAACAACATTTTTCTAAAATGTACCTTCAATAAAAATGCAATCCCTATGTACATACCAGCTGGCATGACTAATGGCAGGCCTCATTCTTGTTACCAGTTTGGTATGAAGGTAATTTTTTCATTTCAAGAGAAATAATGAGGGCCATATATATTCTGTCCTAAACCAATTCACAGTGGGATACCCACGGGATGGGCCTTATCCCCTCTTGTTGAAGTATCTGCTCTAGACAGCCTTCTCTGCCTATAGACAGATCTATAGTATCCCATACATAACATATTCTTATAATAATATGCTTTGGGTCATCCCTTGCTTATCACTGGGCAGTTTTTTGTATCTGTTAGAATGAGGTCTTTGGTTGGCAGTCGGGTTGCCCCCTGCCCAAGCAAGAATCCTCACTCTAGTCAGAGTAAAGGCGAATCACACTCAGTTAACCCCCGCTCACCCCCTTGGTAGCTTGGCATGAGCAGGCAGGCTTAACTCAGAGACAATGTGTTACGTATTTGTACCAACACACACAGTAATACAGTGAGCCACTACAAAATGGCACATCACAGGTTTAGAAAAATAGTAAATATTTTATCTAGATAAATAAGACCAAACACAATAAAAGTCCACCATACACCATTTAAGAATATGATCTTAGCACTTAAAAACACAAAAATAGTGCCTAGAAGCACAAATGCTGCACAATAATGTTAAGCGTCGTTGTGACTGAGTCGTTTCCTACAACGTGATGCCGCTGGCACTGTTAACGAAGTTGTGCGACCCCCAGCTACAGTACCTTTGTAAAACAAGTAGAAAACAGGCTGGTGCTCAGAGTCAAGGAACGAGGTGGCGCTGGATCCGATGGGGCGTCGGTTCTGGTGCTATGGGGCAGAGGAGCAGAGACCTTGTACAGCAGCGTCGGGTACTTACTGCAGAATGGTGGAGGTGAGGCGGTGTGAGTTGAGAGGTGTCGGTCCCTTGGTTCCAGCAGATATGAAGTCCAGCGAAGTCACAATGCTGCGGGCCAAACTCACAGGGTTGCGATAATGTCACAGGGCCGCAGGCGCTGCAATGATGCTGGCTGCCAAGGACATCGGACTTACGACACTCAGATCTCTGTGAATTTGCGCGGGTTCATCAGCTGCAGTGGCGCGAAGCCTGTGGAGTTGTTGCGCTTCTGCGAGGTCTGCGGCTTCGGGGCAGGCGGTGTTACGGTTTTTGTACAGCGGCGTCGTTAGGGAAGTTGCACGGTGTCATCCAGCATCGTTAGACAGGTTTTCTCCAGAAATTCACTTCCAGGGGCCCAGGAACTGGAATGGCACCCTCTGGCAAGTCCACAGCATGCAGACTCAGAAATGGATGGTGAAGCCTTTGCTGTCTCTGAGGCTTCAAAACAGGAGGCCTGCTCTACTCCACGCCCTTGGAGATTCTTCTCAAGCATGAATGCACAAAAAGTCCAGTCTTTGTCCCCTTTCACAGGCAGACGCAGCAACTGCAGGACAGCCCAACAAAGCACAGTCACAGGCTAGGGCAGCACTTATCCTCAGCTCTTCAGCTCTTCAGCCCTTCAGCTCTTCTCCTTGGCAGAGGTTCCCCTTGAATCCAGAAGTGATCTAAAGTCTGGGGTTTTTGGTCCACTACTTTTACCCCTTTCTGCTCTTGAAGTAGGCAAATTTCAAAGGAAAGTCTCTGTTGTTCACAAGATCCTGCCTTGTGCAGGCCAGGCCCTAGATACACACCAGGGGGTTGGAGACTGCATTGTGTGAAGGCAGGCACATCCCTTTCAGGTGTGAGTGACCACTCCTCCCTCTACTCTAGCACAGATGGCTCATCAGGAAATGCAAACTACACCCAAGCACCCTTTGTGTCACTGTCTAGAGGAGATACACAAACAGCCTAACTGTCAAACTGACCCAGACTGGGAATCCACAAACAGGCAGTCACAGAATGGTTTAAGCAAGAAAAGCCCTAATTTCTAAAAGTGGCATTTTCAAACTCACAATCTAAAAAGCAACTTCACAAAAAGATGTATTTTTAAATTGTAGTTCAGAGACTTCAAAATCCATATTTCTATCTGCTCTGGAAGGGAATCTACACTTTAATAATATTTAAAGGCAGCCTCCATGCTAACCCATGAGAGAGATAGTCCTTGCACAGCAAAAACCAAATTTGTAAGTATGTCACTGTTAGGACATGTAAAACACTTCAGTAAATGTTTCACCTTTAACATACACTGCACCCTGCCCATGGGGCTATCTAGGGCCTACTGTAGGGGTGCCTTACATGTATAAAAAAGGAAGGTTTAGGCCTGGCAAGTGGGGACTCTTGCCAAGTCAAACTGGCAGTTTAAAACCACACACACAGACACTGCAGTGGCAGGCCTGAGCCATGTTTACTGGGCTACAAATGAGGGTGGCACAACAAGTGCTGCAGGCCCACTAGTAGCAATTGATTTACAGGCCCTGGGCACCTCTAGTGCACTTTACTAGTGACCTATTAGTAAACCAAATATGCCAATCAGGGAAAAGCCAATATATACAATTTCACAGAGGGAGCAGTTGCACTTTAGCTCTGGTCAGCAGTGGTAAAGTGCCCAGAATAACAAAAACAGCAAACACAGAGTCCAGCACACACAAATAACCTGGGAAGTAGAGGCAAAAGGTTGGGGGAGGCCATGCCAAGGATGCCAGGTTTAACAGTATCTATCTCAATTGCCTGTTTTTGTGCTTTTGATTAGACTGCTTTCCTCCCTATTCAGTTTGTCCCATAGAGGAGCAATTTGGGCTCACATTGGTTTGATTGGATGAGTTGTATCCTTCCACTGCATACTTGAGGTTGTCTTCAGGAAGAAAGAGAAAATATTCAATTGTCTCAATAATAAGTACAACAACTGTCAGACAAGCTAAATTAATAGTATCAAAACCCAATACAGCTGCAATAGACACTTGTAAACCTTTATCTTCCTTACCAACAGCAGCATTACACGAAATCAAAGGTAACGTAAGTGTACTATAGCCTACAAATATATTTACTGGGGAAGGCTTTAATCTCACTTCAGATGAAACATTAGAGAGACGTTCCTCTGCTTCTGACAGATCGGATTCAGAGAGGAGTTTCTCTACCATTGGGTTTAAGTGACACTTGTAGGCTGTTACATCTCACAGTGTAAGTTTCAACTTTATATTCTTCTTTTCCCAACTCTTATTCCAGGACTGACTTTACTTGAAAAAACAATGATTCAGTCTTTCCTTTCCTGCTAAAATCCACAGCATTGTTGTTTTGGACCATGCATGCACGGTAATTGCACTAGGTTCTGCCAAAGAATGTAAAAGAGATTACACCTGTGGCCCAGATTTACAAAGATTGTTTGCATTACTTTTTTAATGCAAACCCAATGCATAATATTGTGTTGGCATTTACAATCCAAAGCAAGCATGATTTCTGTTTGATTGTAACCAAAAGTAACACAAAGCTGCACAGTGCGTTGTGTTCCATTGGCCATGAATGGGCGTTCCCATGCAACTGTCAATGGAATTTGATGCAAATTCCTATCTACAAAGCGAGGGATTTGCATCAAAATATTGCACTCTTGCACTCCTTGAGAAAGGCGTAACAAAGGGAAATGTTTTCATATCTTCCCTTTTTCCTCTCTTTCATTGTGTGCTGAATTCCACTGCACACATATGAAGAGGAAACACCTTAAAACAGTGGTTCCCAACCTTTTGATTTCTGTGAACCCCCACTTTAAGATTAATGGAACCCAGGGACCCTCACTGAATTATGATTGGAATCTGGGGACCCCCGCCTGAGTCATTACTGGAAGCTGGGGAACTAATTTGTCAATATTTGTTCATATTTTTTTATTTACCAGGCTCTCCCGGACCCCCTGAGAAGGCTTCGCAGACCCCCAGGGGTCCCCGGACCACAGGTTGGGAACCACTGCCTTAAAACATAGTTTGTGTACCTTATATATATAATCACACTACCGGAGAGTTGTGAGGGAGATTAGAAACACATATTTGGTGGGAAACGTCCCATACTAGCTCCCCCTTCGAAAGACTAGTTACCACAAGAAAGTATGGGGTTCACCGATGATGTAGAGCTCAGTACATGAGAGATTGTCCGTGGGCTCCTAGACCTCGTTGGGTTCAGAAAATGCGTGGTGTGGGTGCTGTGTCTGGTGGGGGAGGGGGAGGGATTTCCTTTTACGGACTAGGTGGTCTCACACACTATATAGTGTCATGCTTCATCATTTGACCACCTAGCCCCACCCAGGTAGGATAGTACCACCTGGGCGGACTCAACCTTGCCGGTAAAAGAACGGGAGGGAGTGAGTAAATATATTTTATCTGGAGATAATGGGATCCAGCTAAGCTACGGGGATATAAAAGCACCTAGGCAGTCACCTGTGTGTAGTCTACACTTTTAATAGTGGTAACTGCTGGTGCAACCAAAAACGGGGCGGGACACCACGGTGAGAACAAGGACTCACTGGGTCACTTCACTAGAAGTTGGCCGACATGTTTCTGCCCTCTACTGGGAGCCGTGGAAGGTCTCGGGGCATTCTTCAGGGCCTAGGATCCCTAACCATCATGCAAGGTGCAGATAGATGAGCCTCCCCTCGAAAAAGGGGGGGGGAACAACATTTGTAATATATTGATAGAGTGGGCCTACCTGTGGCAAGGAACTACCTCGCGGAGGCCTAAAGGGATAGAGAATGTAAATTCATCAACAAAACACAGCAAAACACACCATATACTAGAATTAAATATAAATATACATATAGAAAAGTGCCACAGCAAGCCAAAGTCATGCGGAACACACAGTGAAAACACGGTCCTGAAAAGAAACAATTATCCTTACCGTAATGCTTGAGGCAACTGGCCTCAGATTCCAGGAGGGGGAGTGTCCCCTTATAGTCACACTCTGAGGGGGTTAGAAAAGGGGGGGGAAGGAAAGGAGGAAAGGAATAGAGACATAGATGACATCTGTCATGAGATTTAAAAAATATATATGCTGTGAGACACAGTAGGTGTCCATTAATAATGGTGGAGAAAGCATGATGTGCCCAGCCCTTGTTGCTAGTTGGGGGCTGTGGAGGTGCCTACTGTGAAGAGTCTAGCACACACTGACTGTTGATATAGACCAGAATTCGTAAAATGCAATGAAAGTAGAATTTAACTGCCTCTAATAATAACAATTAATAAGGTAATCCACATGTGCTCAAACACACAAGATTAAAAACTGCACACAATCAGGCATTCAGGCTTATCTGTAGTGTAGCTGGAGGTCAAGCTCAATACAGCAAGTGCTCAATGGCATAAACTCACCTGAAACCAAAGCAAAAAACTTTAACATTCTCAAGGAGGTTCTACCTAAACACTAACTATACATAAAAGATAAACAACTTCGCAAACTTAGTAGAGATGATAATGATTATAAAAATGGGAGGGTATTTACTTTTGCACGTAAATATGACAATGCCAAATTGGATAGTAGTAGGGACTATACAAAAAAAGATCTTCCTTCTTCTAATATCACAACTAGTGATACAGATCTATCCAGCATCTCTAGTAATGCTAGCGAGGATATGAGGGAACAAGCACCACTCCCTTGTTCCTCCCATAGGTCGCCTTTTTTATTAGAACTGGAGAGGTACCGAAAGGGCCAAAAACAACTACAGAGGAGGGAGGAGGTACCCACAAGACCATCAGACGGGGACAACATAAATCCAAACGCAAGCAAAAGATTGGAGGGAGTCACCACACGTTCGACAATTCGCAACTCACAACATTAATAGGTGACTCTGCCCCTTTGATACATACCCCCAATTCAATCTCAATTGTTAACATCTCATCAGTCATTCTGAATCCTGATCAAGTAAATATCCTCAAAAAGGGTTTAAAGTTTGTACCTACTGCATTACCTGACTTCAAACAACTCCATATTAGTCTATTCAAGTTCATACGCAAATGTAAGCTTTACAAATATTTCTATGACAGTAACACTCCACCTCAGGTTGCCACTGCTCTGTGTAACACCTCAAGTTCCATGTCCATTAAATATGTTAAGGATGTTCAAACTCTGCTATCTATTGAACACAAGGAGGGTCCCCTTCCACCACTTTCAGAGATTCTTGCTGATCTGAACATAGCCCCCAACACTAGGATACTCAGTGGCTTGAAAACCACTTCGAAATTTACACCTGTCATTCCTAGGGGCTATGAAATTGATTCCTTCTACAATAATATAACTAATGACCTTTACTCTATGGAGGAACAATACCTTCTAGGACAAAAGACAATCTCCCTGCACAACATCACTAAAGCAGAAAAACAGGCTTTACATTCTCTCAGGACATGTAAAGACATTGTAATCAAAGAAGCCGATAAGGGAGGAAACATTGTCATTATGGACAAAGTAGACTAATCTCTGAATTGGATCATCAACTTTCTGATAGTACCGCCTATCAGAAACTCAACTATAACCCCATGATGGGGGTGAATAGTTGCATACAACAAAAACTGCAAACATGTCTGAATCTTGATCTCATCTCAGATATGGAGTTTAAATATCTTTACAACACTACACCTACTTCGCCATGTGTCTAAATCTTACCAAAGATACATAAACCAGGTACCTTCCCCCCAGGTAGACCCATCATTTCTGGCATTGGTTACCCCACGGAGAAGTTATCGGAATATATTGATATTTTTCTTCAGCCCTTCGTCCATAACCTACCTTCGTAAAGCAGCGACACCAAGGATTTACTTTGTAAGGTTGCAGATTTTGAATGGACGGAGGGACATTACTTAGTAACCTTGGATGTCACTTCTTTGTACACCAGCATCCCCAGAATAGAGGGTTTGTTAGCCATTCAACATTATCTTGATACTAGAGATGCCTCTCTACTCGAACATACAAACATGTGTTTGGACCTTATAGGCACGGTCTTAGATAATAACATCCTTATACACAATGGGTGCTGGTATCGCCAAATACAAGGAGTGCCTATGGGGGCTACATTTTCTCCATCCTATGCTAACCTGTATATGGGGTACCTGGAAAAAACACATGTGTGGCAATTTTGTCATCCCACTTTGACACAACACATTTTGTATTGGGGAAGATATATTGATGATATCTTGGGTTTCTGGTCGGGAGATGCACACTCATTGGTGTTCTTCATTCAGCATCTCAACACGAATACTTTCAACATTAGTTTTACACATGAAGCCAGCCAGTCTTCTATACATTTCCTTGATCTTACACTCTATATTGACCATGGGCAGATGTGCACTAAACTATTCAGGAAACCCACAGCATGTAATGCGATCTTACATGCCACAAGCTCACACCCTAAGTCTCAGATAAAATCTATCCCCTATGGGGAAAGTACTAGGATTCGTCAAAATTGTAGTGAAGACTGGGTTTTCCAGGAGGAATTGCATAACATGGAACTACGATTTCGCCATAGGGGTTATCACCCATATACTTTGAAAAAGGCTAGTAATATGATTAAGAAAATCAAACGCCTTGACCTCCTTATTAGTTCCAAAAAAGATAAGACACACAAACAACTCTCTCTTATTATAAACTTCAAGGTCTATATAGTAATACTTTGTTTTGTATCTGCTGATAGAGTAAAAATCCTTCTCTAGCTGTTTATTTTCTCTACTCCTCAAACGGTATTGTCATAACCGGCACTTTGCACTATACAATCTATGTACTGCATTGATCAAACAGTATCAGGTAGTTCACCCAAAATGGCGCCCACAGTTTCCTTTGAGGCTCCAGTCACCTTCTTTCCTGTCTCTAACTTAGTCCGTTTTCTATTTTTGGTCTTCTCTCATATACGTAGGAACTCAACGTGGCGCTGTGTTATTCTTCATACACACCACGGGCACACCGCATTTCGTTTTTTTCCTGACTCTCAGGACCGGGAGAGGGCAGGTAAGGGACTCCTTGTACTTGGCGTTTGTCTCGATGGCCCGCTTCTATTTGCCCATAACCTACGGGCTGGGGAGTCTATTTGCATATACCTTTTAAACTTACGGGAGCATTTCTTGTTTGGTGTGGCTCACTCAACTTGGCATAGAGACATGTTAGTATGCTATTTAATTTTTATATCACCGCATGTGATGATATTCAGGCGTAGATAGAATTCAAGGATATCTTTTAAGCACAATTCTTCTTGTGATCACCATGTTTTATTATTCCTGTAGCCCTTGGGCAATATAGCGTGTTTGGGACTCTCTGAAGGGTTAGCTTTTTTGAGAACAATAAGTGTTTGTAAAGTAGATCTACTATATATGAGATTTTTTTGAAGTATTGATATCGTTTTTTGGGGGTGCACTAATTTTGTGTACCATAGAATGGATTGGAAATAAAATCCTTTTCCCTTAGTTGCACGTATACATTTATACTGTATTTTTGTTCTATTGTGCTAGATATTCTTTCCTCTCGTGTGGTTGATTCTTGTGTTCGGTCTGTGGTGGGCTCCGCTCATGGTGGTTTTGTTTCATTACTGTTTTGTCCTATAGGTGATTGGGCTTATCAGGGCCCGCCACATACCATTCTTAAGACTTCGGATGGTTGGCATACATAGTCCTCTCATCATGTAGGACCCACGCTTCCTGTTCACTAAGAGACATCATTTGGACATAGTAATTTAGCCAGCTATATGGTATGCCTGGGACAGTTTCTCTGCCTTTGCACAACGTTTTGGTATGTTTGTACAACATACCTGATGTACACTGTGGGATTTCTGTTTGTTTAATTGTTGGGGGACTATCTTTTTAGTCTGTTATAAATTTCCTGCACACATACTCTTTTTATGGTGTTTTTTCTGTGCCTCCCTGGTATTATGGTCGGGCCGTCGCATGTTCTTTATACTCAGTATTCTAAGTCTTTTTAATAACGTGTTATATTCTCGGCGTTAACACAGTTAAGGTCTACTCATTTTTCTTCCCCACATAACTGTTATTTTATTTTGTATTTATAATCATTCGGTCTAGAAATTTAGACCATTGAAATTCAAAATGACAATCTTACATAATCAAATTTAAGCCTTTAAAATTCATAATAACAATCATGCATAGTACTTAATAAAACCCAGTGGGCGGCAATCAAATAAATATTGTCGTACAATAAAAACTTGAATAAAAGGCTTGTGTCCATCATGCAGATATGTATAAAATATCACGACAATTAAGCTAAAAATTCATCTCCATAAACTTATAGGGTCTCGGCTTCTCATATAAGAGACCGCAAACTCCTAAAGAAACCACATGCAAGTTAAATAAAATTAATTTCAGTGCATAACACATCTAAAAAATAAGAGTTAAAAAGCAGGAAAAAAAAATGTATCTTATTAGAACCTCCTTCTGTATACAAGAGAAGTGCCTAGCCGACTCAGGGACCCATGGCTAGGATATACCCATGACGGATAGACCAGGCTTCAGATAGATATTTGGTAACTGAACTGACTACCAGTATGGATGTATCATATTTGCATATTCTGAAAGCGCTAGCTCGGTCCTGCAGTAATAAGTTTTTGCAGAGATGTATAATCCAACTTCCTCTGGGGCTCTTGTATAGGGGGCAGAAAAACAACATGTGCTCAGTTGTTTCCTTACAGTGGTGGCAGAGTATACATCTGTCAGTGAGAGAGTTACTTGATGACCAACGAACCGTGTAGCTATTAATAGGCAAGGTGCCATATCTTAACCGGAGAAATAAGACACTGGCATATGCAGGCATAGGGAGATCCATGAAGATCTCAGGCCGGGGTTCATGTTTAAGCTGGAGGAATTCTGTAGTTAGCCTGCCCGCCCTGATACGATGCCAAGAATCTTCATTGGATTTCTCCCAATATCTCCTTTTGACAAGTTGCCTTGCGTTGGTAGGGATCAGTTCAGGGTGATTCCAATAGTGAGGAAATCCTAATTTGTCTCAGGCAGATTTCATCTCCTTCAACCAAGGGATTTTTTTTAAACCCTGGGGAGATGCAATAAGTTATCTTATTGCCACCCTAAATGGTTCACGTTTGTCAGTTTTCTATAGCCGGATCCAGTAAGAGAGTGGTCTCAGACATGCTGTAGTTTTAATACTATTTAGTCCTAAGTCTAGCCTGAGAGGGGTCATTGGTGTGCCCTTCCCTAACCTGGAAACCTGTCTGAGGAAATGGTTTTCTTTTGTTTGTAGAATGTCTAATTTTCTATGCGTACCCCAAAGTTCCGCTCCATACAGGGCTGCCGCACGTATCGGGACATTGTAAATCTCCACGATTGTATTCAGGGGGGGACTCGGTGCCTGTCTGGATTTGCGTATTAGGGCCCCACCTCTTTGGCTTATAATAAGTGACCCTTTATCCCAGTTACCTGTGTTTGTTAGCCTGATACCTAGGTAGTCAAACTCTTCCACTTTTTCCAGCAGGATTGTGTTCATTACTATTCTTGCACAAGATTGTTTCCTTGAGGAGCTGTATATCATAAGTTTCATTTTCTTGACGTTGACATCCAGACCATAGTCTTTGCAAAAGACACAAAATTGGTTGACCAGATTTTGGATTCCCATTGGTGATTTGGCTAGCAAAATTGTGTCATCCGCATATAGCAGACACGGGATTTTCTTTCCAGCCAGTTTGGGCGAGTCGTTTATACAATTCTCTAGATAGTGAATACAGTTGTTTATGTAAAGCAGGAAAAGAGTGGGGGCCAGGACACAACCCTGTCTAACTCCTCTTTTGATATCTACAGAGCCTTTCAGTTCACCCTCCTTGCCGCTTCAGATTTGTGCATAGATATTTACATGCAGTCGGGTTATGAGCTATAAGCTATAACTGTTATACATCTGGCTGATTCTTAGGCTCTTATTAACTATTTCACTTTTCTCTGACTTTCTACCTACACTTTTTTGGGTAATCCTTAGTAGTTTTTTATCTCACACCCAGCATGAGAGTATCTCATTTTCAGAGTTCTTCGAGCTCTCTATGGTTTTGCATCCTTGGAATGTATTTCATATAGTTTTGCTTTCAACAAACCATTTTGTGTTTTGTGTATGTTTTTTACTATGTATGCGTTATTTGTTGTATGCAAGAGATAGTATCTTTCCCTTGTTTAAGCCTTGAAAAAGTCCTGCTGGATGAAACACGTGTTGGCTGTCTCTGATCAATAATGTGTTTATGTTTCTCAACATAAGGAAATAAATATTTCTGGATTTTCCTTCACTGTGGACTCATTACTTGGAGTGCCCTGGTATTGTCTGTTTTCATATTGTTTATACAGCACGGCACAGAGGAGGCATCCTCGTATTCTTCCTTGTTCTGTGCATTATAGTACCCGTGGTGGTTGGGTATTCATACCAGGTTGGCACCCTTCTCATGACTTTGCTTTATCTACCTGGACATTGTTGTTTATGTTTCAGATATGCGATTTGTAAGCATCAACCACTTTTTCAGTAATCTTCACCAGGCATTCAGGCTTATCTGTAGTGTAGCTGGAGGTCCGCCGTACAGCAAGTGCTGAAGCACTTACTACATCAAAGGAGGCGCTCACTGTGCGCCTATCCCGACCCCTCGCTGGACCGCTTGAGGTACGCCCCCCAGCGTAGGGGTGGATTAAATACCCGTTATGTGATTGAGCACACCTGTAAGTAATTACTCGAGCCGGATGGAGCCGGTCTCGAGAACCAGGGCGCTGGGCTAATGACGTTGGACGCCGTCACCTGGACGCCGGCAAACATAGTATCCGGTGTGCGGAGGCGGCGCCCGTGCGCGCCCACGCTAAGGGATCTGGGGATTGTAGTCCCCAGATACATCGCGTGAAAGCGATGTTAGTGCCTGCGCTGGGGAAAGGGTCCCCGGCTGCAGGCGATTGAAAAAAAGGAGCCGGGAAACGGTGCCCGAGCTCGGGCCCCGGAATGGGAACAAGAGGGAGGAAGGGAAAGGGAGAGAAAGAAGGAGATACCTGGAGGGGAGCGTTGGGGGGAAGAAATGGAGGAGCGAACACAAGAGGGCAGAAGGGAAGGGGAGAAACGAGAGGGGGGGATCACTGGGGAGGGAGGGGGAAAAGAAAGGGAAAAGAAAAGAAAAGAAAGGGGAAGGGGGCGGTTTGTAGGGGGGAGGAGAAAAGACGGAAATGCAGCAATAGAAGAAAGGAATGGAAGAAAGGAATAAGGGTAAAAAGGAGGAGGGAGGAGGATTGATCAAGGAGCAGAAGGATGAGAGACAGAAGAGGTCAGTGTGTGCTAGACTCTTCGCAGTAGGCACCTCCACAGCCCCCAACTATCAACAAGGGCTGGGCACATCATGCTTTCTCCACCATTATTAATGGACACCTACTGTGTCTCACAGTATATATTTTTTTTAAATCTCATGACAGATGTCATCTATGTCTCTATTCCTTTCCTCCTTTCCTTCCCCCCCCCTTTTTCAAACCCCCATAGAGTGTGACTATAAGGGGACACTCCCCCTCCTGGAATCTGAGGCCAGTTGCCTCAAGCATTAGGGTAAGGATAATTGTTTCTTTTCAGAACCGTGTTTTCACTGTGTGCCTTGCATGACTTTGGCTTTCTGTGGCACTTTTCTATATGTATATTTATATTTAATTATAGTATATAGTGTGTTTTGCTGTGTTTTGTTGATGAATTTACATTCTCTATCACTTCAGGCCTCCGCGAGGTAGTTCCTTGCCACAGGTAGGCCCACTCTATCAATATATTACAAATTTTGTGTCCCCCCCACCCCTTTTTCGAGGGGAGGCTCATCTATCTGCACCTTGCATGATGGTTAGGGATTCTAGGCCCTGAAGAATGCCCCGAGACCTTCCATGCCCCAAAACCTTCCACTGCTCCCAGTAGAGGGCAGAAACATGTCAGCCAACTTTTAGTGAGGTGACCCAGTGAGTCCTTGTTCTCACCGTGGTGTCCCGCCCCGTTTTAAGTCGCACCAGCAGTTATCACTATTAAAAGTGTAGACTACACACAGATGACTGCCTAGGTGCTTTTATATCCCGTAGCTTAGCTGGATCCCATTATCTCCAGATACAATATATTTACGCACTCCCTCCCGTTCTTTTAACAGCGAGGTTGAGTCCGCCCAGGTGGTACTATCCTACCTGGGTGGGGCTAGGCGGTCAAATGATGAAGCATGATGTTATATAGTGTGTGAGACCACCTAGTCCGTAAAAGGAAATCCCTCCCCCACCTGACACAGCACCCACACCGCGCATTTTCTGAACCCAACGAGGTCCAGGAGCCCACGGACAATCTCTCGTGTACTGAGCTCTACATCATCGTGAACCCCATACTTTCTTGTGGTAACTGTGTACTATATAGAACACCTTCCTGTACAAAAACTATGGGTCATATTTATGAAAAAGTGTTGCAATGCAGTGCAGCAAGTCACCTTGCTGAGCTGCACTGCATCCCTGAGAAAGTGCAGGAATGTGATGTATTTAAGGCAATAAAGCTCATTCCTGTCCTTTCCCCTTGGGCTGGCACACAATGGGTTGCCTAGCGCCAATTCAGGCACCCCTGCACCATGATGCAAGAGTGCCTGCTTTGCATGCAGGATTGTTTCTGTGCTGAAAGGGGCAACTTCCTGCACAACAACAATCCTGAGATAATATTCCTCTTGCTATGTATGCTGCAGAATGGAGCCCCAGAATAGATCCCAGAAGCCAGGAGAGACCCCAGGGAGACCTCAATCTACCAAGAACTAGCCAGGAGGACACAGACAAGACCCAGGGGAGAGACAAGAAGAAAAGGAAGTGTCGTTTCAGTGCAGAGGAGCATGAAATACTGGTCAGAGAGGTGACGGAGCACCAACATCAACTCTTCATCACCTCTAAATTGCCAATTGAGAGGAGAGAAGCAATTTGGCAACAAATTGTGGACAAGATTAACAGTGTGGCAAATTTCAGGAGAACTGTCACAGATTGTAAGAAATGCTGGCATGACTGCAAGCGCAGGACAAAGGAGAAAATTGCAAGGAACAGTAAAGAAGCACTGCAGAGCGGAGGTGGGAGTCCAGCACCGCAGGAGGCCTTGGACGAGATGGAGGAGATGGTTGCAGCCATCATCCCGGAGGAGATCATCACAGGAATCGCAGGACAGCACAGACTTCCAGGAAACAACACATATGCAGGGTAAGTTGCATGGGGGACCAAAATGCCTAAATGTCAAGTGCAAGGAGGGGGAGGTACATACCTACTACAGTATGCATGTCAGCCATGGAAATCAGTCTGTGGAAAGGGCAAAGGGGCATGGCACTGTTTCATGGGCTGTGCAGGGGCATCCAGGGGCAAGGCTGCTGGAAATGCAAAAGCAGACCAGGAGGGTAGGGTAGAATGTAAAACTGGGCTGCTGCCACAGAACAGCTGGTATTGTCAGAACGTAAATTAAAGGACAATGCCCAGTCTCAGGCCATTGCCTCAAACGGCATTTACCATTGACAACAGTTGCCATTCCTACCTGTGCTGTGTGTGCTGGTCAATTAGGAATTAGCAGTTAGGTGCCCATGGCATAAACACACTCAAAATGAGGGTTCAGGATGACTACATGATCCATCCCCTTCAATTCCTATCCATGTGCAACTCCTGCCAACTGCTCATGGCCATAGACTCAATACACATCAGGCACTGTGACTTACATTATCAAGTACACAGCAGTAATCTCATACCCATGCTGCCCATTCCAGGGTCTACCCCGTGGCTGTGTCACAATAGCTGCAATGCCACCATGCAACATCTCAAGTGTGATAGTTCTAAGTCAACAGCATTGAGGGGGAGGACATATGTGTGTAGCTAGTGAAACACACCCACACAGTCATAAGAGGAAATGGAATTCTGCCAGGCCCATCAGAGCAATACACTGTAGCACACATACGCAAACATCAACATTAGAAACTACCAATGCTGACACCTGTATCATGTCATGCCTATGTAATACATGGTATGGTGATAGGTCTCAGCACTGTATAGGTGTATGTGAAAAATGATAGACTGGGTAAGGGCCATATTGTTATGTGTGGTACATGTGGCATCAGAACACCAACAAGCATTGCAAGGCCTCACCATGCTAATGGTAGCATAGGGAGGTTGAGTAGGACAAGAAGGTGGCAAGACACAATTTGGGCAGAACCTACACCTAGAGGATGTGACGCAGAAAATTCCCCAAACTGTCCACACTACATGTGACATGCAGCCCGAGAGAATGCAATTATTAGTGACAGGAACAATGAACGGGAACCCAGATTACAATGTTCCACCAAAAGGGAGTCAGTAATGTCACATTACAACTGCCACAACAAAGACTAATTGTACAATATCTTTTTGCAGAGGACGATGGCTCTCCTGTGGATCTGCCTGTCCTGGACATGGATGACATGGATGACGAGCTGACAACCATCAGCCAGGAAACCCTCTAAGATGTCCTGAGAACCCTCCAGACACCACCTCCAGTCAGAAAGGAGGAGCACACATGTAGCAGCCATCCCAGAGGACCCACCCACCACCCCAATAGCTCCAACACAGCTGAGGACTCTGATGACACTGGGACCACCTTTGAGAGGACAGTTGTGGGAGTACACCGGGAGCTGGCCAAGGAGGTGCAGGTGGGAGTGCAAATTATGGCAGCCAGCCTTGAGGGGATGCGCATGTGCATGATGACATCCACAGAACAGTTAGCAGCCATGCAAGTCCAACAAACACTACTGCAAGGACTCCAACAGTGTGTGAGGGACCTCACCACTGCAGTGAAGGAGTTGCCACAAAACCTGGCCTCCCAAACATTTTGCTGCATGCATGACAACAATCAGGACTCCCTCAGGGCAGACATAGATGCCTACCACAGGGATGTTGCTGCCATACTCAAAAACCAGCAGCTCCTCCTTGCTGCAGTTATGCCCTTAATAGTTCCACAGTTGGCAGCTACTGGGAATTCTGAGTCCCCTTCTCCAAACACTGAAGTGTGTGTTGCCCCCTCAAACCCACTACCACCACCTTCAGATGGAGAGGAGACGACACACATCAGTGGATGAAGACGTGGAACAGACCACCTTCACCCGTAGGAGTACCCGGTAGCACCAGCCCATGCCACATGGGCACTGTTTTTCCTTTGTCCTGTGCTTGACAACAAGCCAGTATTGCTAAAGTTGGTGACATGCACTCTTCGCCGACACACTGTTAACCTTACCACTATGGACTGCAATTGTCTCTCACTACCCAATTGGCAATTCATGTTCCTCTGCACTGAATGACACTCCATCGCAGCATGTCCAATGACATGTCCCTCAACATTGCACTTGTGTTGCGTCACAATATAATGCTTCACACTAATGGACTCACAAACCTGGACTATGTAAATATTGCACTACAGCACTTTAAAATAAACAGCACCTACACAACCTTGTCTCTGTGTAATGTGACACATCTACTTTGCTGGAGATTTGTAATCCATGTAACATGTCAATGGTCACAGAATGTCATAACAAGAGCATAGAAATAATTTGGGCTGATATCTAGACACAAGGGTCTGGATTTTAAAATCATCTGTGCTGCTTGTGGCTCATTTCTGAAGTAAAAGCACCACTAACCCACAAAATATCATTTCAATTTGTAAGTTTGTGCTGCTGTTGCGTTACAAAAATGAGTAAAATGCTGTGTAAAAATTGTATATGTCAGGTCCAAGGTATCTACAAGATGAAACTTAATGCTGGCCACATCCCCTACAAGACGATCATTGTGTATGTGACATTTGACTCAAAACATAAATACCACAACATACAGCAGGAAGGGCTGTGTAAGAGTGTTTGGCCAATAACGTCACCTGGGAGTACAATTTAAACCCATAGGTGTGAATTTTGTATACTTAACCTCATAAGAAATTGACACCACTCAGTTTATCAGGGTTCACATGAACATCAGGCAGCAGGCAGACGTCCCACAGTGCCCAAGATTCCAACACAGGACCCAAACGATGACAGCTTAAAAAGCACACCTACCTGTCCAATACATGAGAATCATAGTCACCTTGAGTGGTGGGTACAATAGATGGCAGATGCATAGAGAAGTAGCTTTGTTGTAGCTGCCAATGTGGCAGCTCAGTTGGAATTGGGAATACACATGTCAAGAATGGGATGTGCATGCAGGACGGAATACACAGGCCAAAACAAATTTGCCACTGTAAACTCATGCAAAGGCTCAGATCCCCAAGCATATGACACATACCGTAAAGGAGTATCTAAAACTTTGTTAACTATGTCTAAAAGAAAACTTGAAACTATGTCACACAACTAGACTAACCTAACCTATCCTAACTATACATTACCCACAACTGGCCCTAACTACACTATGCTCCTATGCTAAACTTACTTACCACATGTAACTAAACACTCTAAACATTAACTCCCCACACCCTTTATATGACAGGACACATGAAGGACAACATATACTAACCTAAACAGATACTAACTAATACTAAACAAATATATATATATATATATATATATATATATATATTTTTCTTTTTTTTAAAGAAATTTTTTTTTTTTATTTTCTTTATGATA
This sequence comes from Pleurodeles waltl, assembly GCF_031143425.1. Taxonomy (NCBI): domain Eukaryota; kingdom Metazoa; phylum Chordata; class Amphibia; order Caudata; family Salamandridae; genus Pleurodeles; species Pleurodeles waltl. Next base: position 1,865,435,339 of record NC_090440.1, read on the forward strand.
GAATACACAAACCCCCCAACATCAACCCTCACCCACACACCCACAAACTAACATGTAATAATATAACTCCCCCACCCCCCAACCTACTTATCCTATCTAAACTAATAGCCTACTCTACCCTATCACTAAACCCCCTAAACCCACTAATAAACAGTATAAGGAAAGAGGAGGGAGGGGATGGAATTACGGGTGAGGCAATGCAAGACTTAGAGGTTTGCCCTCCTCAGAGTTTTCTGAATAGATTTGAGCCTCTGGCTATTACGATCAAAATCCCGCTGGAGACTGTCCATTTTCTTCAGGACCTTCCCCATGTCCCTCTGTAACTGCCTGAAAGCAGCCATGTCCAAACCAGCTGCTGTGGTGGTCTGTGTCCCTGATGTTGCAGCAACTGCAGGTGCCATGTTTGGGGTGGTGGAATTGACAGTTCAGCAGGTGTTGTGGCTGTTGCTCCTGAGGTTGAGGGTGCAGTAGGTGTGGCTGAGATAATGGTGCCCACTTTGCCACTGCCTGCAGTCGGGGTGGTGGCGACACCTGTTGTGGCCAATGCCAGGCCCCCTTGGCTAAAAGCCCGCCATGCTCCAGTTGCTCTCTCCCGACGATAGCGTCTTGCCATCATTTGAAAGCCTGACTCCACATCCAGGACATGCCTGTATCAAACTGCCCGCCTCTGGAACTCTCTGATCTCTGCGACATTCATGTTGGCAGCTCTAAAACAGAGACAGGCAAACATTAGTGTCATCATTGTGTGATGCATGTACAGATGATAATGTAACACTCTCCCTCAAATAACCCATGCAGTCCAAATCACAGTACAGATGATAGATTGGCCCTGAGGAATGCCATGGGAACGTGGCCTACCCATCAAGTATTTAACAGCACAGCAAAGCACAACAAGGTGTGTACCAAATTAAGTGATCTGTGCATTATGTAGTGCAATGTGTCACAATGCAAGTACTCAACATGTGCCAGGCTGACTAATCCCTATCATCTGGATTAACTTCAAGGCACACAAGACCTGTGATTTGTATATGTAAATGACAGGATGGTATGCAGCTGCTAATCATAAGGGGTCAGTGTTGTTTACATACTTGAATTAGATGTCTGTCATCTACACTGTGACCATCACACCTAGCTACATATATTTTCTCCCCCTACCCCTGTACCTCAGGGGGGATGGGTATGCAATGCATCATCTCAACCGTCAAGGACAACCACAAAACCATGTCCAGCAGTACATGGATTTAGTGAGTGGAACACATGTAAGAAGGCCTGCCAACTAGGAGTGAGGTATCCATTGGTCAATCACATCTACATTCATGTTTCCATTTGTGGACAACCATCAACATCAGATCTCACTGACACATTTCCTAAATCACCCACATTGATGCAAGCACAATTCTGGCCTTGACCTGCATGCATGCCTATAATATACCACTTAAGTGCCATGTAAATGGAGTACAATATTTGGGGCTAAATGCTGGGGGACAGCCACCCATACAGTCCTACATGTACATTACAATACAGGGATGCGCAATTTAGTGTGGAAAATGTATGCATCACTGTCTTGTGTAGATTAGGTTATGATTTGCTGTCAATATTCAGACACTGGACCACCTCCAACTCAAATGTGGGCCTACATGTGGCTACCAATCACCTTGTTCACCGGCTGCTGCCTATTGCACAGCACAAGACTCCCAAGATATGACTCTGCCAGTGAATGTCTAACCCTCACATGGAACACTATGTCAACCTCCAGTCAAGTCAAATATCAGATCCCGTGCCAGCTCATCATATCTTGCAATGAGTCCAACACACAAGAGTCAATCACACAACAGCTGCAATCACAACACAGGACAGACATTTTCGCACTTACTGGATATGTCTGGGTCCTCGAATCAAGCCACTTCCCCATTGGTATAGGGGGGTTGTCCACCTGTAAGACATGGAAAGGAGATATATTCTCAATGTCTGATCACTGTACAAACGTGGGAACAACATGTCACAGTGTGTGACATTTTATATGATAGAGCTGCACATCAGGCATGTAGACACTCCAACAGACATACCACTGCAAACTTGCATTGACACTGACACTCCAGTGAGTGATAGACACACATATGCACTGGCCCTAACAATCATGTGGTGCTAAACTGGACTACACACTTTTGTTGCAAATCCATTTTAGATGCTACTCCATTTCATTATTTGTTATTGGGTGACAATTGCAATGACACTTCCCTGGTGCACTGCAATACAGATGACTCAGGTATTGTGGCTTGTGCATCACGGACAATGAGTAACTGTGTGATGGACATGTGGGTCGATTTTCAGTCAGGAATTATTGTGCTTTCAGTGGTCCATAACAGATGTGGCACAGTTGTATTTAGGTAACATATGCCCCATTGATAGTGTCCCCTAAGCCGTGTATGCCCCCTATGACAACATGAAGGCAGGGATCCTGTGTGTTTAATTCTGACAATGTAGCGCTGAACATGGATTGGCTACTCTGCTGTTCCAAAACTGCGAAATATGGTATGCTGATAGTGTCTTAGCTGATCATCATTGACAGAATACATGGGCCCAGGTGTAGTCATTGCACCTGAAATGTGTTACTCAGGGCCATATGTACCTATATCAGGTATTGTGATTCACACATTGTGATACTCAGCAACTAGCAATTAGCAAGTTGGATGATCAGAGGTAGAACCTTCTAAATTACACTATTTGCAAATCACAAATTGGGTAGCAAATGACCTACTTCTTAAATCATGATGAGGTAGGTCTCATTTTGCAAACCCCTTGGGAATGGCAGCACTCACAGGGATGCTGGCCTGCTGAGATCTGCAGACCACCATGTCTGTGACTGCTTTCATATTGAGATGTAAATATTTATGGAAATGCAGCAATATTTCAACAGGGGTGAACAGAACTTATTTTAACAACCTATTTCATTACAAAAAGAGATTTTTGTAAGCAGTCAGTGGTCCATGGCACAACTTCATGCTTAGAAAACGTTTTTGACCATGCATTCACAAAGAGGAAGGGATCCCATTGTGACCCCCCCCCTTTTGAAAATGGGTTACCACCAAGCTGAAAAGTATGGTAACTGCAATAGCTTAGTGCCGGCATTTGTGCCCAAGAATAAAAGAAATAGGCTCCTGGGACTCAAGGATAGGATTTGAACGTCTAATCCTAAATGCCACTAGATAACCATGTTTTGTGATTGTGCAATCTGATAGCAAATTGCCAATTTTTGGTTGGTGCATTTTAATGAATATTTGTCCTAATATAAACTCAAAAATTCAGTAAACGTAGCCGTTGAAAGTTATAAATAGCTTGGTACATATGGCCCCGAATAATAGTCACACATGGCTCAACGAAACTCTGGACTGCGTTGTTTCCATGCATTGACATGTGTAATACATCTCATTACTGGTACACTAACAGTTTGTTCAACTTGCATTCCACATGGCCACAAACATTGCATGCAGCACGTCACAACATCTGCTATTGTCACTCATGAGCATTCTACTGTACACATTTGTCAATGTGATACTCACCAGCAGGGCCACTGATCACCACACCCAGGTGGTCCAGCAGGTCCTGTTCTTGGGCCGCCAGGTCAGCCCAGCGATGCGTCAGCTTGTGCTCGATCCGGGAGGTGTTGAATATTCTTTTAAGGTGGAAGAGCACCTTCGCCCAGCGCAGCCGTCTTGCCTCCATGTGATACCCCTGTATCACACAGCCCCCTGCCTCGAGCATCATTGGAAAAAAGTGGCACACCAGCAACACAAATGCCCCAAACTTCTCCTCACCCATGCATCCCAGCCTCATCCTTCCCAACATGGTTCAGTACAGTATTTTGACAATAAAATGAAAAAGAAAGGAAAAGAAAGTAGAAAAAAGAAAACTTACAAACCCCAATGACAGACTTCAACTACCCCAACTAATCTAATCCACAAACAGACAAACAACAGTACACATACAATTCTGACAACAATAAAAGACACACAAACACGTACACAGGCACAAAATGCAATAGGGATACACCAAAAGACACAATCCACAAAAGAGCAATACCAACACACAGTCAAGAAAAATCACAGACTGCAAAGTGAAAGTGAAAGTACAGCCACTGTACCATGTCTGTAAACAAGATTTCCTATTACATCACCTCCTGTCCCCTTTGCGCCCCATTTTCCGTCTTGCGTGTAAATGATTTGACGCTTACATAGTTTGCACGAGTTTTTTTTTACGCATAAACTATATGTGCATCAAAATCCCACGCATTACTGGTAAACTACTATTTTTATGGATATCCGCATGCGTGGGGTGCGTTGGTGGAATTAAAGCTAGGGACCCATTGATGTTTAGTGTGCATTTGCCCCATTTTTCAACGCTTTGCATCAAAATTTCTGCCTCAAACTGTGCTTGCCTGATTTTTCATTATTTAACATGCATGCAGCCCATATCTAGACGAAGATAGGATGGTATGGCCTGCAGTGTGTGTTCTAGTGTTTGGCCACATGTGGTAGACCATGCAACTGCAGCCCACATTTCTACTATCTCTGTGTAGGATTTTCTCTTTTTTACTGACTCAAAAGCAGCGCAAAGTTAGGTAATTTAAAAGGAATTTGTAAGTTTGCACAGATTTTGCGTCAATAAATGACTGCAAGGCTGCGCTACAAAAATATAAATCATGGCCTGTGTGTTTTGTGTGTGAATTGACTGTTAGAACTATTTGTGTGCTTCTGTTGGAACGGCATGCCATACATTAGGCGTGATGTTCATGTATGAATGTGTTACAAATGGGTATCAAGATCAGATGACAATCAATGAGGTACCACAGTCAAGATATGTGTTTATAATATGTGTCGACTCTTTTGCTGTGTGTAGTTGTTTGACTTTGGGGACAATACATTTCCCACAACAAACAAAACACAGGGAAGATTGAGGATGGCTGATGAGGGCTATGTCGAATATGTTACCCCGGAAACCACTTCATGGTGACTTGTGTGTCAACTACCCTTAAGTCAAGCATTTGAACATGTTTGGCAGGTACAGTGTTTGCGACACAGAGCCTCAATTCCGATCATGAAATTGTCATGTACAAGTCAGTTTGACTAATGTAAATTACCTATGTTCCTCCTGTGGCTGTGGTGGACCAGCAGCCCAGGCTGCATGTGTTCACAAATTTTCAGTGATGCATTGCACAAAAGTGTCCAGTTCAAGTGTGTGGGCATGTGTACCCTCTGTCAGTATTGGGCTCCATGGTGTTATGGTTTCGTACCGGTGTAGTCAGGAGTCTGTTAGGGCAACCCTTGAGTTCACAGAGTATCTTTCAAAGCAGATTTATCCAAAAGCCGAAGATCCGCAAAGTCATACTAGACGCTAGGGCAGCTATGGTACGGCAGAGAATACAGAAGAGTGAAGACAGAGCAACCTTAGTGTAGGCAAATATGTAACGGATCAGTAATGGACAAACATGCAGGGCTCATCACTATGGCCCTCATTCTGACCCTGGCGGTCGGCGGAGAGACAGCGGTCGGACCGCGAACAGACCGGCGGTATTAAAAATGGCATTCTGACCGCGGCGGTCCCCGCCGCGACCGACCGCCACTTCTCCACTCCGACCGCCACGGCGGTCATGACCGCGGGGCTGGAGTTTGCGCACTCCGGCCCGGCGGTCGTCCCAAGACCGCCAAGGGTATTATGACCCTGCCTACCGCCGCGGTTTCTTGCGGGCGGGAACCGCCGTGCGAACCATGGCGGTAAGCACTATCGGGGCCAGGGAATTCCTTCCCTGGCACTGATAGGGGTCTCCCCCACCCCCCACTACCCACCCGAGTCCTCCCCCCACACCCTCCACCCCCCTGCCACGCCCCAGAGTTGGTACGAACCCCCTCCCCACCCCCACCCCGACATGCACATACACGCACCCCGACATGCACACACCCCCAACATGCACATATACACACCCCCTACACACACATACACAACGGGGACACATACCCGCACACATACATGCAGACATGCGCACCTGCCGAACAGCACACATTACCCATAGACACAGCAGCACCCCCCACCCGCATACACGCACTCACACACCCCCTCTACACACTCACACGCACACCCCCATGCACGCCCACATCACACAACACCCCCCACCCCCTCCCCTCACGGACGGTCAACTTACCTTGTGGTTGGTCCTCCGGGAGGCGACGGGAGCCATGGGGAGGTGACCGCCAACAGAACACCGCCAACAGAAGACCGCCACACAGAAATGTGGGTCGTAATTCTGTGGGCGGTGTTCTGCTGGCGTGGCGGTGGAGGTTGACCAGTCTCCACTTTCCCGCCGACCGCCAGTGTGGCTGCTGGCGGTTTTCCGGCGGAACGCTCCCAGCGGTCAGAATGCGCACAGCGGCATACCGCCGCGGTCGGCGGTCTTCACCGCGGCGGTAACTCGGCGGTCTTGCGAAAAGACCGCCAAGGTCAGAATGAGGGCCTATGTTTGTACACAGGATAGGGCTCTGAACTTCCCACAGCAACAGGGAACGTCGGTGCCTCTGTACAGATTAATCTCACAGCTAGTCACCACGCAAGCCCCATCGAAAGGTGGCAGCAGAAGTGAATCTGTATCTGGATCCTCAGGGCAAAAACATGGATTGTCCTTACTTACACAAGACCAGGCCCTCTTTGTTGGGCTGGAGGCTGTAGGAAAGTACCATCTTGCCTGGCATGTTACCCCCATATTTCACTGTATATATGTTGTTTAGTGTATGTGTCACTGGGACCCTGCCAGCCAGGGCCCCAGTGCTCACAAGTGTGCCCTGTATGTGTTCCCTGTGTGATGACTAACTGTCTCACTGAGGCTCTGCTAATCAGAACCTCAGTGGTTATGCTCTCTCTGCTTTCTAAATTGTCACTAACAGGCTAGTGACCAATTTCACCAATTCACATTGGCATACTGGAACACCCTTATAATTCCCTAGTATGTGGTACTACGGTACCCAGGGTATTGGGGTTCCAGGAGATCCCTATGGGCTGCAGCATTTCTTTTGCCACCCATAGGGAGCTCTGACAATTCTTACACAGGCCTGCCACTGCAGCCTGAGTGAAATAACGTCCATGTTATTTCACAGCCATTTACCACTGCACTTAAGTAACTTATAAGTCACCTATATGTCTAACCTTCACCTGGTGAAGGTTGGGTGCTAAGTTACTTAGTGTGTGGGCACCTTGGCACTAACCAAGGTGCCCCCACATCGTTCAGGGCAAATTCCCCGGACTTTGTGGGTGCGGGGACACCATTTCACACATGCACTATACATAGGTCACTACCTATGTACAGCGTCACAATGGTAACTCCGAACATGGCCATGTAACATGTCTAAGATCATGGGATTGTCACCCCAATGCCATTCTGGCATTGGGGAGACAATTCCATGATCCCCTGAGTCTCTTGCACAGACCCGGGTACTGCCAAACTCTGCTGCTGCCAACCCCTCAGACAGGTTTCTGCCCTCCTGGGGTCCAGCCAGGCTTGGCCCAGGGAGGCAGAACAAAGGACTTCCTCAGAGAGAGGGTGTTACACCCTCTCCCTTTGGAAAAAGGTGTCAGGGCTGGGGAGGAGTAGCCTCCCCCAGCCTCTGGAAATGCTTTGATGGGCACAAATGGTGCCCATCTCTGCATAAGCCAGTCTACACCGGTTCAGGGATCCCCCAGCCCTGCTCTGGTGTGAAACTGGACAAAGGAAAGGGGAGTGACCACTCCCCTGACCTGCACCTCCCAGGGGAGGTGCCCAGAGCTCCTCCAGTGTGCTCCAGACCTCTGCCATCTTGGAAACAGAGGTGCTGCTGGCACACTGGACTGCTCCGAGTGGCCAGTGCCAGCAGGTGACGTCAGAGACTCCTTCTGATAGGCTCTTACCTGTGTTGCTAGCCTATGCTCCTTCCTAGGTAGCCAAACCTCCTTTTCTGGCTATTTAGGGTCTCTGGGGAATTCTTTAGATAACGAATGCAAGAGCTCATCAGAGTTCCTCTGCATCTCTCTCTTCACCTTCTGCCAAAGGATCGACCGCTGACTGCTCAGGACGCCTGCAAAACCGCAAAAAAGTAGAAAGACGACTACTGCAACCTTGTATCGCTGATCCTGCCGCTTTCTCACCTGTTTCCTGGTGGTGCATGCTCTGGGGGTAGCCTGCCTCCTTTCTGCACCAGGAGCTCTGAAGAAATCTCCCGTGGGACAACTGAATCTTTCCCCTGCAACCGCAGGCAACAAAAGACTGCATCACCGGTCCTCTGCTTCCCCTCTCAGCACAACAAGTGTGGTCCCTGGAACTCAGCAACTCTGTCCAAGTGACTCCCACAGTCCAGTGACTCTTCAGTCCAAGTTTGGTGGAGGTAAGTCCTTGCCTCCCCACGCTAGACTGCATTGCTGGGTACCGCGTGATTTGCAGCTGCTCCGGCTCCTGTGCACTCTTCCAGGATTTCCTTCGTGCACAGCCAAGCCTGGGTCCCCGACACTCTAACCTGCAGTGCACAACCTCCTGAGTTGTCCTCCGGCGTTGTGGGACTCCCTTTTGTGTCTTCGGGTGAGCTCCGGTTCACTCCTCTTCCAAGTGCCTGTTCTGGTACTTCTGCGGGTGCTGCCTGCTTCTGTGAGGGCTCCCTGACTTGCTGGGCGCCCCCTCTACCTCCTCACCCAAGTGGCGACATCCTGGTCCCTCCTGGGCCACAGCAGCATCCAAAAACCCTAACTATGACACTTGCAGCTAGCAAGACTTGTTTGCGGTCTTTCTGCGTGGGAACACCTCTGCAAGCTTCTTCACTACGTGGGACATCCATCCTCCAAAGGGGAAGTTTCTAGCCCTCTTCGTTCTTGCAGAATCCACAGCTTCTACCATCCGGTGGCAGCTTCTTTGCACCCTCAGCTGGCATTTCCTGGGCATCTGCCCACTCTCGACTTTGTCGCGACTCTTGGACTTGGTCCCCTTGTTCCACAGGTACTCTCGTTCGGAAATCCACTTTGGTTGCATTGCTGATGTTGGTCTTCCCTGCAGAATTCCCCTATCACGACTTCTGTGCTCTCTGGGGAATATAGGTGCCCTTCACACCTACTTTTCAGGGTCTTGGGGTGGGCTATTTTTCTAACCCTCACTGTTTTCTTACAGCCCCAGCGACCCTCTACAAGCTCACATAGGTTTGGGGTCCATTCGTAGTTCACATTCCACTTTTGGAGTATATGGTTTGTGTTGCCCCTATACCTATGTGCTCCTATTGCAATCTACTGTAACTTTATATTGCTTGCATTACTTCCTTTTGCTATTACTGCATATTTTTGGTATTGTGTACATATATCTTGTGTATATGTGGCATCCTCATACTGAGGGTACTCACTGAGATACTTTTGGCATATTGTCATAAAAATAAAGTAACTTTATTTTTAGTATATCTGTGTATTGTGTTTTCTTATGATATTGTGCATATGACACCAGTGGTATAGTAGGAGCTTTGCATGTCTCCTAGTTCAGCCTAAGCTGCTCTGCTATAGCTACCTTCTATCAGCCTAAGCTGCTAGAAACACCTCTTCTACACTAATAAGGGATAACTGGACATGGTACAGAGTGTAAGTATCCCTTGGTACCCACTACAAGCAAGGCCAGCCTCCTACAGAGGCACAGTAACAAAACCAGGAATACAGCCATAGCACACTGTCACTGTTTGGCACTAATGAATACATGCAAAACCAGACAAAGGATGGGTGCTGGATTAGCCTCCTGGAAAACATGTGCCATTACAAATCCAAAATTAATCAATTCTATACAGTTGAGCTCTGATCGTACACTTGCCAGGCACAATACCCCAAGTTGAAACGGAGCGCAAGGGAACCAACTAGGAAGCAAATGCAGGCACAGGAAACAGGCTCTGGTTGACGTAAAGACTGGAACTGGTCTGGCTAACAGGAAGCAGGCTCTGTCAGGAACAAACATGAACAAGAGCAGAGTCTGACTGGAACAAGCAGGAACCACACTGTGGAAACAGACAGCAGTTTCAGGGGTACTCAGAACTGTAACACAATCCATCAAGGGATCCAATGCACGACGAGGAGCTTCAGGGAATGGCAGCTTCTAAGCAGTTCCGGGCAGCAGCAAGACCAGGGCAAAGTCAAATGACTGGGCTGCATGAGAGGGCTCACAGGTGTGTTCATCTTCAGTCTCTCACAAGTCCTCAAGGAGAGAATCCAGAATAAGGGGCCAACTGGACTTTTCCCATGGGAAGCTATGGACAGAATATTACGGGTCTTACCGACTACAAGGTAGTGCATTATGGGACCTGAAGTCCATGCAGGCTAATGTAGTTGTACTATGGCATGCCATATAGAAAAGGGAAGCAAACAGGAGTCAGAATGGGAGTCCGGTGAGTGTTGATGATGATTCCCAGGGTACAGAAAGTCCATTTACAGCGCCCCCTATAGAAGGGAGGGCAGAGACTTAAAACATGGCTGTGGCAGGACTTATTACCAGGGATGGACTGCGCAGGGCATGTCTTGTGAGCAATTTTTGTCATACCTGGGACACTCGTGCTATTCATTTTCAGGATTGAGGTAGGGTCCACACAAGTTCCTTGCAGAGATAGCTAATGTCACACTTACTAATGTTAAGGGTCTGTTCATACATTCCTGTTACCAATGCTATTTCACACCCACTGCATCATGTATGATGCACTTATTTACCTTATGATTGAAGATGTCATAGTTGTGTGTCATGTGCTACTGTAGACCATGTTGGCAACATGGATGTTTGTCATAGCTGTGGTCATATGATTTTGCCCTTCATATGTGAAATAGAAAAAAATGGTTTTCATACAAACTGTGTCTGATGTTTTCTGTACAGTCATACTAGAAATGGGGTCTTTGGTTGGCAGTCAGGTTACCCCCTGTCCAAGCAAGGACCCTCACTCTAGTCAGGGTAAGTCACACAGAATACAAATTATCCTGTGCCCACTCTCTGGTAGTTTGGCACTGAGCAGTCAGGCTTAACTTAGAAGGCAATGTGTAAAGTATTTGTGCAATAAACCATACAATGCCACAATATAACACCACAAAAATACACCACACAGTATTTAGAAAAGGATATCATATTTATCTGGATAAATGCAGGTCAAAACGATTAAAGATGAAATAAGCAAATGTAGGGATATCACTGAAAGTGATATCAAGTGTCTTTAAAGTTAAAGCATTACTGTAAAAACAATAAAAAGTGTCTTAAGTTCTCCTAGAAACAACAAGTGTCTCTTGACAGGCAAAGTACCTGGTTTGCGTTGAAAAATCCTTGGAAGGAACCTCAGAGGAGGAGCTGCGTCAAAAACGATGAGTGTGCGTCAGTTTTGCCCCTTCGCGCACAGACTTGCGTCGTCATTTTCCACGCAGGGAAGATGTTGCATCGATTTCCAGCACGCGGACTTGGATCCACTCTGGTTGCGGGGTTTTCAGATGCCCCAGGGACGATGCTTGGAATATTGGGCTTGCGGAGGGAAGTCACAGTGGCTGAGTTGATTCTGGTAGGCGACTTGTGGAATTTTCGTCCGCATGGCAGGCGCCACGTCGATTCCTCTCAAGAAGTCGGGCGGTGTCGTTCTGAGTCGGCTTGCGTCGATCCAGTAGTGCTGTGCGTTGAAGTTCAGGTCGCGTCGCTGGTGCTGCGTCGATCTTCTGTCGCGAAGTCAGGCTGCGTCGTTCCAGACTTGGCGTGTGGTTACATTTTCACCGCATCCAGGATGTGCATCGTTGTTGGCAGGCGGTGCGTTGAATTTTCGCTGCAATGGGATTTCAGCTGCAGACGAGAAGTCTTTTTGGTCCTGAAACATCAGGGAACAGTAGGCAAGCTCTATCCAAGCCCTTGGAGAGCACTTCTGCAGCAAAGCAAGAGAGCATCAAGACAGCAGGGCAACAGCAAGGCAGCAGTCCTCTTCAGAAAGCAGTCAGGTGAGCCCTTTAGGCAGCTAGGCAGTTCTTCTTGTCGGGTGCACATTCTGGTTCAGGTATATTCTCCAGGAAGTGTCTCAGGTGGTAGGGCAGAGGCCCTGTTTTTATACCCAAATGTGCCTTTGAAGTGGGGGAGACTTCAAAGAGTGGCTTAGAAGTGCACCAGGTCCCCTTTCAGTTCAACCCTGTCTGCCAGGGTCCCAGTAGCGGGTGTGGCAGTCCTTTGTGTGAGAGCAGGCCCTCCACACTCCCAGCCCAGGAAGACCCATTCAAAATGCATATGTATGCAAGTGAGGCTGAGTATCCTGTGTTTGGGGTGTGTCTGAGTGAATGCACAAGGAGCTGTCAACTAAACCTAGCCAGACGTGGATTGTAAGGCACAGTAAGATTTAAGTGCAGAGAAATGCTCACTTTCTAAAAGTGGCATTTCTAAAATAGTAATATGTAATCCAACTTCACCAGTCAGCAGGATTTTGTATTACCATTCTGGCCATACTAAATGTGACCTTCCTACTCCTTTCAGATCAGCAGCTACCACTCAAACAATCTATGAGGGCAGCCCCTATGTTAGCCTATGAAGGGAGCAGGCCTCACAGTAGATTGAAAACAAATTTAGGAGTTTTACACTACCAGGACATGTAAACTACACGGGTTCATTTCCTGTATTTTACCTCCCCAGCACCCTTCCCTAGGGTTTACCTAGGGCACATCTCAGGGGAGACTTATATGTAGAAAAAGGGGAGTTTTAGGCTTGCCAAGTACTTTTAAATGCCAAGTCAAATTGGCAGTGAAACCGCACACACAGGCCTTGCAATGGCAGGCCTAAGACAAGGTTAAGGGGCTCCTAAAGTGGGTGGCACAATTAGTGCTGCAGGCCCACTAGTAACTTTTAATCTACAGGCCCTGGGCACATTTAGTGCCCTCTACTAGGGACGTATAAGTAAATTAACTAGTCCAATTGGGTGTGATCCAATGTTACCATGTTTAAAGGGAGAGAGCATATGCACTTTAGCACTGGTTAGCAGTAGTAAAGCGTGCAGGGTCTAAAAAACAGCAAAAACAGTATCTCAAAAGTGGAGGGAGGCAGGCAAAAAGTTAGGTGTGACCACCCTAAGGCTGTCAGGTCTAACAATACGCATCAAATGTGATGTGGGGTCAGAAGTAGTCAGATTTGTCTTTGTGACATGCTTCCTGAGGTAATACTCAGATTCCTAAAGAACATGTGATGTATAAATTATTACCCAGAGCAGGATTCAGTGACAAAGTGAGGTGTTTAATTCCATATCATAAGAATGTGTTTATAGTGACTATTGTTGAAAGAAGGTTTGAACTATCTGCTGTCTGAAATGCATTACTGCAGCTGTGTTTGGATGTTCCCCCTCATTTTCCCTGGCACCATCCGCCTCCTCCTCCTCTTAAGGCAGTTCTTGTTAAGGTTCATGAGGGGGATTATTCCCCCTAACACAAATGTTATGCAGGATGGCACAAGTCACTATGATCTTGCAGACCATTTCTGGGGAATATAGGAGGCTGCCTCTGGTGATGTCCAGGCACCTGAATCTGGACTTCAGGATGTCAAAGGTCCGTTCAACAATGGTGCATGTCCTCCGCTATGCCTCGATATAGGCACCCTCTGTTGCTATGCTTGGGTTGGGGAATGAGGTCATGATCCATGGCTGGATCCCGTAACCCTGATCAGCTGAAAGAGAAAATAGGAGTACGTATTTTGTTGTTGCTTGCACCAGGAATGTGTGACAGACCGAACAAGATGAGGACAACTAAAACAAGAAGTTATGGTGCTCAGGTAAGTGTTTATTGTTTTCTAACTAAATAGGATAAATCAAGTGAAAGTTCGTTCTGTTGTTGCTCTTAGTTTCTTGCGCAGTTCCTCTTGTCACTGACGTGTTTTCCCCTTTTCTTCTCTTTAGGTGGAGGTACTGTCAGTCTCGCGGACGTCCCATGCGGATATCAAAAAGGGAAATAAGGAAAAACGAGGGTAAGTGGGACGTTAAGAGATACGTCTTTCTTATTAAATTTTATCAGACTGGGGTGGATAACAGAGGGGAGGGGGTGGTGTCTGTGCGGAATAGAGGGAAGTGCTTGTTACTAATTTTACTCGTGTTTTATTGTGTCGCTAGTCCTTCCTTTGTGCCCTCCCACCTCTTTTCCCCATTCACCCTCTACCCCTTCCCTAGTTTCCTTCCCCAGTCCCCTTCCCTGCCGTGCACCCTTTATTTGTCCAGAAGGACCGTACCTTCGTGAGCCACGACCCTCCGGGGCCGTGGCGGGCGTTGAGGTGGTCCTCGCTGAGGTAGGGTTCGTTACGGCTTCCTGGTTCCAGTTCGCCGTCCTCCAGGTGGTATTTCTTCTCTTGGTCTCTCGCCTCGGTCTCCCTCCGTTCGCCGTCGTCTCCGTCTCCTTCTCGCTCGTCTCCGGTCTCTTCCTCCTCTTTCTTCCTCGCCGGCTCCACCGGCTTTTCATTTGTGACGCCGCGCTCCTCTGGCCAATCCGGGGTCGGAAAACCTATCCAGGTTTCCCCGGCAACGTCCTGACGCCGGCCTCGCTCGGGACGCGTTTCCCCGGTAACAGGGAAACGCGGAGATGACGTGTCAGAGGAGTCCGACACATCAACTCCGGTCTCCCGTCTCGCGGTGATCGGGTTTACCCCGTCACATACCCCTTCCCAAGACAGGTCCTGTTCCAGGACCGAATCGGAAACCGGGAAGCGAGAGAGATAATCCGCAGGGACCTGCGAACTCCCAGGAACATGTCGGACCTGAAAGGAGAATGGTTGAAGTTCAAGGAACCACCTGAGAATGCGGGCATTCGTATCTTTATGAGCGGCAAGCCAAGTGAGGGGGGCGTGATCCGTAAAAAGTACAAAAGGCCGGCCCAACAAGTAATACTGTAGACAATCCACGGCCCATTTAATTGCCAAACACTCCCTTTCTATTATGGGAAAACGACGTTCCCGAAGACCCAGTTTGCGACTGATGTACACAACGGGATGATCGAGTCCCTCCGTTCCCGGCTGTGTCAGAACCCCCCCGAGCCCCACATCGGAGGCATCAGTGTAAAGGTGAAAGGGTTTTGAAAAGTCCGGGCATAACAATATGGGTTCTTTGGTTAAAGAGGTCCTCAAGCGTTCAAAACTGGAAGTTTGAATAGCAGAGAAAGGTACTAGCTGATTTGGATGAGATTTGGACAGAAGATCCGTAAGGGGAGCGGCTAGAGAGGAATAGTGAGGTATGAAACGCCGATAATATCCTACTAAGCCTAAGAAAGAGCGTAAGTCTTTTTTAGTTTTCGGGAGAGGGGCATGTAAGATTGCGTCCACCTTCTGGGCTTGGGGTTGAAGTGTTCCCTGACTGATTCTGTATCCCAGATATGAAATGTCGGTTTTCCCGATAACACATTTCTTGGGATTGGCTGTCAACCCAGCCTCGGTGAGTGCATTAAAAACTTGGTTTAGATGGTCCAGATGGTTTACCCAGGTATCGCTAAAAACAACTACATCATCCAGGTAGGCCGCTGAAAAAGCAGGGTATGGTTTTAATATGTTATCCATTAATCTTTGAAAAGTGGCCGGTGCCCCATGGAGCCCAAAAGGTAATACAGTAAAATGATACAGCCCGGACTGGGTAGAAAATGCCGTTTTTTCTTTATCTTCGGGGGCTAAGGGTATCTGCCAATATCCTTTGGTTAAATCTATTGTGGACATATATTTCGCCTTTCCTAATTTCTCTAGGACATCGTCCACCCTAGGGATTGGATATGTGTCAAATAATGAGTTCTCATTAAGTTTCCGGAAGTCTATGCAGAATCTGACCGTACCGTCAGGTTTTGGTACAAGAACTACGGGTGAACACCAGGGACTGGTAGAGGGCTCTATTACTCCTAGGGTCAACATTTTCTGTATTTCATTTTCTATAACCTGCTTCCTTGCTGCGGGGATGCGATATGGTCTGACCCGAACTACTGTGTCGGGTTTTGTTCCTATCTTATGTCGGATTAGGGTGGTTCTACCGGGGTCTTCTGAAAACAATTGGTGATACTGCTGTAACAAGCGGTATACCTGCCTCTTTTCCGCTTCCGTTAATGCTTCGTCTACAGTGGGTAGAGTTGTCCCCTTGCCTAGGGTGGTAGGGCAAAATTCAATCTTTAATTCCTTATTCGGGTACAGAAGGTTAACTATTCTTGGGGTAGTGTTGGGTGTCTCGGGTGTCTCCCATTTCTTTAAAAGATTGACATGATATATTTGGGTTTTCCTGGGGTTGGTTGTTATTTCCACTAGGTAAGTTACAGGGGAGACGGCTCGGATGATTCTATGGGGGCCTTGCCATTTCGCCAGCAATTTATGTTCGGACGTGGGTCGCATGATTAAGACCTGGTCATCGGGTTGAAAAACTCTTAACTTACTCCCCTTATCATAATAATGCTTTTGGGTTCTTTGAGCCTGTTCCATATTGTCTTTTACCTCGTCCCATAATCCCTGTAAATGCGTTCTCAAGTTATGAGCATATTCCAACAAAGGAGTCCCTCCCTCCATGGCTTCTTCCTCCCAGGCCTCTACCGCCATGTCCAGAAGGGAACGTGGTTGTCGCCCGAACACTAGCTCGAAAGGGCTATGCCCTGTGGAAGCCTGTTCGTGCGTTCGAATCGCGTATAATACCAACGGTAATTTCTGATCCCAGTCTCTCCCTGTGTCGTGTACAATCTTTCGAAGTAACGTTTTGATTGTACGATTATATCGTTCGACCAAACCATCGGTTTGAGGATGATAAACGGATGTTTTGATCTGAGATATGCCTAACGTTTTACACACTTGTTTCATCAAGGTAGACGTAAAGGGAGTGCCCTGATCTGTGAGTATTTCCTGCGGGAAACCAAGACGCGAAAACACCGTTATCATCGCCTGGGCTATGGTCTTTGTTGTCATACTGGTTAGGGGAATAGCCTCTGGGTATCGAGTAGCATAATCAACTATGACCAGTATGTAAGTGTGTCCTTTTGTAGAAGGAACCAAGGGTCCAACCAAATCCATCCCTATCCGTCTAAACGGGACATCTATGATGGGGAGGGGCATGAGTGGTGCTTTTTTTGGTTTACCTGGTTCCGTCAGTTGACACCTGGGACATTGCGCACAATATTTTCTTATGTTGGCAAAAACACCAGGCCAGTAAAATCGTCTGAGGAGATATTCTTCCGTTTTGTCTCTCCCAAAGTGTCCCCCTCCCGGATGATTATGAGCTAGCGTAAGGATGTGATCCCATTAGTATTCAGGTACTATGAGTTGTTTTCTTTTTTCCCCGGTACGTGTGGTGTTTACTCGGTACAGGAGATTATTTTTGATTAGGAAGTAGGGACCTACCTCATCCATTTCCTCTGACACTGCAGTTCTCCAAGCGTGAGATAGGGAGGGATCTTCTCTCTGTTGCTGAGCAAAACTGACAGGTGCCTCGTGGAATTCTGCTACCACTCCTCTTATAGTGTCCTGACTAGTACTATTTCGGAACTGCTCTCTTTCTATTCTTTTGTCCCTTCGGGTCAGTTTTCTACGGGTTATTGGACATTCAATGGGACTTCCTGAAAACGGGGCTTCACCCCACCAGTCCTGTGAGATCTTAGAGTCTCTAACCTGATCCAATAGCTCTTGAAAGTGAAGATAATCTGTTCCCACGATACAATCCTCGATTAATTTTGGCATTATCCCCATCGGGAGACTATCCCGGTAGGGCCCCCATTCTATCTGGAGAATTTTTAAGGGATATTGCTCCTTGTCCCCGTGAACACAACAAATATGTACCCACTGTCTCGTTTCGGAACCCAGAGTGGTTATCAGGTCTTCCCTTATTACCGACTGGCTGCACCCGGAGTCGACGAGGGCACACACATACCGTCCATTGATTTTTATAGTCTGTTTGAACTTGTGGTTACCTTTCCCTGTACATAGGACCCTACGTCTGGTAACCCCTATTTCCATCGGCTCACCTCCTTCATGTTTCTGAGGACACATACGGGCGATATGTCCCCATTCCCCGCAGTGGTAACATTGGGGTCCCTGTATAGGGGGGCCTTCCGGGATTCTACGGGAAACGGTATTGTCCAGTGGATTCTTTGGGAGGGTTTTTACAGGTGGCAAGACTGGTTTTATATTGGACCGTGGTGGTATATTTCTTATGTCGGAGGAGCGATGATACGCGCAGGCCAAATCAATTGCTGTGTTAGTGTCTACTTTTGGATGCTGTCGTATCCAGTGTTTTGTGGCTAAGGGTAGAGCATCCAAGTACTGTTCCAGTATAATTATTTGTATCACTTCTTCACGGCTATCGCCAATAGGCCCCAACCATTTTAAGGCCAAATCTTTTACCCGGAAATAGAAAGTTCGGGGGTCCTCATTTGGTCCCCACTTGACCTTGCGGAATTTCATCCGGTAGTATTCCGTATCATGCCCAACACGTTCCAAAATACTGGATTTTATATCCTTGTAGGGTGTGAGGCCTCCGGGATTAGCGGCCTGATAGGCTGCTTGTAAGAGGCCAGTTAGTAATGGAGCAACATATTGTCCCCAGCGTTCTTCAGGCCACTGGGCTGAAGAAGCCACTCTTTCAAAGTTAGTAAAGAAAGACTCTGGGTCTTCTCCCTCTTGATATTTCTGCAATACTGAGCTGGGAACGTTCGGGTGGACTTTACTAGCGGCAATAGTCTCGGTTAATTTTGTCATGGCCGTTTCGTGTACCAGCTGGTTATTTGCCAGAATGGTGGCCTGGCTTTTCAAGGCCGATTGTAAAGCCTCTCTGTCCTCTTTTGCTTCCCTTTGGTGAGCCTCCCATACCAGCTGCAAATGTCTTTGTCCTTCGGCTAGCTGTTTGATCATATCCTCAAGGGAAGGGTTGTCGCTCATTGTGTACTCTGTTCGGTTGTCGTAGGGCCCCTAAGGAATCCCACTTCTGACACCACTGTGACAGACCGAACAAGATGAGGACAACTAAAACAAGAAGTTATGGTGCTCAGGTAAGTGTTTATTGTTTTCTAACTAAATAGGATAAATCAAGTGAAAGTTCGTTCTGTTGTTGCTCTTAGTTTCTTGCGCAGTTCCTCTTGTCACTGACGTGTTTTCCCCTTTTCTTCTCTTTAGGTGGAGGTACTGTCAGTCTCGCGGACGTCCCATGCGGATATCAAAAAGGGAAATAAGGAAAAACGAGGGTAAGTGGGACGTTAAGAGATACGTCTTTCTTATTAAATTTTATCAGACTGGGGTGGATAACAGAGGGGAGGGGGTGGTGTCTGTGCGGAATAGAGGGAAGTGCTTGTTACTAATTTTACTCGTGTTTTATTGTGTCGCTAGTCCTTCCTTTGTGCCCTCCCACCTCTTTTCCCCATTCACCCTCTACCCCTTCCCTAGTTTCCTTCCCCAGTCCCCTTCCCTGCCGTGCACCCTTTATTTGTCCAGAAGGACCGTACCTTCGTGAGCCACGACCCTCCGGGGCCGTGGCGGGCGTTGAGGTGGTCCTCGCTGAGGTAGGGTTCGTTACGGCTTCCTGGTTCCAGTTCGCCGTCCTCCAGGTGGTATTTCTTCTCTTGGTCTCTCGCCTCGGTCTCCCTCCGTTCGCCGTCGTCTCCGTCTCCTTCTCGCTCGTCTCCGGTCTCTTCCTCCTCTTTCTTCCTCGCCGGCTCCACCGGCTTTTCATTTGTGACGCCGCGCGCTCCTCTGGCCAATCTGGGGTCGGAAAACCTATCCAGGTTTCCCCGGCAACGTCCTGACGCCGGCCTCGCTCGGGACGCGTTTCCCCGGTAACAGGGAAACGCGGAGATGACGTGTCAGAGGAGTCCGACACGTCAACTCCGGTCTCCCGTCTTGCGGTGATCGGGTTTACCCCGTCACAGAATGTCATGTAGCATGGCAGTCGATATATTGTGTCGTCTGTGACTCACGTGTTTGTGGCATTGTGTGGGATCATGGGCTTCTGTGAGGTTTTCTATGCATTTGGTAGTTTGACTTGAAGAACTTGTGTTTGGCTTATTGACCTGATATCTATTGTTTAGTTTCCAAATTGCAGTTCAGTGTGTATCTCCCATACATTTTGTAGTGAACAAGATGTTTTAGTGTGCGTTCACTGGAGGGGACATCATACTTCCACACACACAATAGATTCCAATGTGGTGGTAACATGGTTGCACTACATGGCCTGGACATCCCATCCACTTGGACATATGTAAATGCAGATGAAAACCAGAGGTGAGTCCCTTTGATTGGGCTTGGTGGCAATGCCCAACACATCTCCCTAAGTTGGCAGCATGGAGGTGTTCAGTATTGACAATGCACAATTGTCCCATGTGTGACTTGGTTCTATGTAGGCCTTTGTGGTTCCCTCTGCCAGTGGCTCATGTGCAACCGTGCACCTACACTACCGAACTTGCTCCAGGTAAGCTGGCTAATGGACTTGTTAATGTGGATGTATCTGTGCAGGAAGGGCCATCTCCTTATACATCTATTTTTAGATGGAGAATTGGCTTTTTTAGTATGTGCAGCAGTGTGCAGTTTGCATTAGTGTCACATCAATATGTGTTCATAGCACAGCCCACTTCCTTATTGCTAGCTGGCAACATCACCCCAGGAGTGATGTGTGATGTTGGTACTGCCTCAGTATTTTCATGTCACCTACATGTGAGTCAGCATCATCATGCTCTGTGTCTCATAGTGTTTCACCTGCAGCAATATACATTGCACACCCCTTCCAC